>NW_025319057.1:0-600000 GCF_017639315.1 Drosophila ananassae
TTTCCGACATAGACCTAGTCGCTTAGCCTCGCCAAGGCGGCTCTCAAGGGGCAATGACAAAAATCTTAAGCATGCAGAAACTACATGGGACCACCTACCGCATAATATACAAGCAGAGGCAGGTGCATTAGTAATAATAAAGGATGCTCTACTGTTATTTGAGACTCTACGTCTTCCCACCTGAGTGCCCGGCGCTTAAGCGGCCAAAGCGGCCACGCTGTTCCAAAAACTCTGCCATCGACTCCCAAGTAGGGATGAGATCCGAGTTCGAGGCATTTTTACCTTCCTCCCACTTGGCCTGAGTAGCTGGATCCAACCTTTGAAGAAGTACCTGGACAATGATACAGCCGGCGACTGAACTGTCGTCCCCAAATTTTTTAAAGCTCGCATATGGGCATTGAACTTATCGGACAGCCCTCGAAGCGCTGCCATTGAGTCACCTTCCAATAGATTGAGGCTTAGAATCTCGTTCACATAAGCCTGAAATATCAACCGACGGTTATTAAATCGATTCTCCAAAAGCTGCACTGCGACATCATAATTCTCCTCGGAGATTTCCAAGAAACCTCTAAAGCGGAGTCCCGAAGACAAGATCGCAACCTCTGAAACTTTTCCACCTTACTTATATAAGGATTGCAGCCTACGATCGTCGAAAAGACCGAATGAAACTCAGCCCACTCTGAATATCCTCCGGTGAAAGTAGGAAGAGGAAGAGGAGCCAAGGCTTGAAAACTCCGACTGAGCGCTGGTTCCACCTGGATACTGGAAACACCGCTGGCAAGGGTGGAATGAAGTTGTTGCCTGGGGACTTGGTGTCATACAAATCTATTGATGCAGTTTTTGATGGCAACGAAACTGTGATTTATTCAATTGGGTTCTTAAATTCATTGGATTTGCCAGGCATGCCGCCACACCATTTGCAGTTGAAGGTTGGAGCTCCGATCATGTACCGTGTAACGATTTAAGTTGTTCGGAATAATCGGAGAATCTGACCTATCGGGGCACGCTATGGTATCCGGCTGTGCTCGTCGGCTTTGGGTGTGGAGGTCTTGCTTTGGCCAGATTGTATTATAGGTACACATTATGACTGTCAAAGCAAGTAATGAGCGTGCTTGCGACATAGAAGAACCGGAAGAAATCTGAAGAATAATTCGAAAGAGAAAGAACAGACAGAGAGACTACCACGTATTTTAAAAACATTGGTGTTGTTGTGCTTCCGAATGCCCACCCTACCTACGATCACGGCCGCTAGAGCATCGCTCTTGTGATCCCTAATACACCCTACATTTGGGCCAACACCAGCAGAGTTCAGTCAACAAGATGGTTTTTAGCTATCCATGATTTTATTTCTGACTAATATGATATGCATAATCTTGATGTGCAGTTAATACTATTCATCATATTAGAATTTTAGTTTGATTAATGAGTCAACTTCGTTAATAAACTAGGCTACGAGGTTATAAGCATTTATTATTTAATTAAATACAATGAGAAAATGAATATAATGTACAGTAGGGAGCAAAATTGAGTACATGTTGAAAATTTGATGTTTAGGTGCTCATAACACATAAGCGCGAAAGAAAAAGGTAACGCCTTTTTTTTCTAAGATTATATATCTTATTCATAACAAAATGGCATATTTATTTTATATAAACCATTAACCTTTAAAGAAGCCGTTTACTAGATATAAATTAAAATCAGTAGCAACATGCATATACTCAGTTTAGAACCTAACGTGATTCGAACTGTATTGTTGCTTTTATTAAAGAAACCCCTGCAATAATAAGTCACCTTTCACCATCATAACTCAGAGAGCGACACGTCAAAGAAAGTTTCTTCATTGATCTAAAATTTTGCTTTTGTTTTGGTGATAAAATGAAAAAAACATCGTCAGATCAAGAGAACAGCATTGTTTCTTTAACAAATCAAGGTTTCTCAACGCGTGCCAATGGAAAAAAACTTAACATAAGCCAATCAGTGGTGGTTAGAGTCCAAAAAAGGAAAAATGTGAAGTCAAAAAATTTAAGTGGTCGCCCTCGCCTTTTAAAGGACTCCGAAAGAGGCTTCGACGGAAATCCAAAAAAATGTCAGTCGATGGACAGCCAGAAGGGCTTTAAAAAAAAATAGGGTATAAGGCAGCCGTGAAAAAAAATAAACCATCTATTTCCAAAAAGAATGCTAGGGCTCGCCTCAAATTTGCACGAGATCATAAAAATTGGACCACAGAACAGTGGAAACGTGTGATATGGTCCGACGAATCAAAATTTAATCGAATGCAATCGGATGGAAAGCAGTATTGCTGGCGCAGACCTGGGGAAAAGCTAAATAGAACCCATATCAGGGAAAGCGTGAAGCATGGTGGGGGAAATGTTATGGTTTGGGGGTGTTTTACATGGTGGAACACAGGGAAACTTATCAAGATCGATGGCATAATGCATAAAGAAGACTACCTAGAAATCCTGAAAAACAATCTACCCGATTTCATAGAAAAATGCGCCTATCCCGAACAGGAATTAATTTTTCAACATGACAATGACCCGAAACATACTGCCAAAATCGTCAAAGGTTGGCTGAAAAATCAAGTTTTTACACTTATGGATTGGCCTGCTCAAAGTCCCGACCTCAATCCAATAGAAAACTTGTGGGCAATTGTGAAGCGACGGCTAGGACGATATGAGGCAGCCCCTAGCAATCTGGACGAGCTTTGGAGGCGTATAGAAAACGAATGGAAAAAAATTCCAAAAGAAATTATCCAAAATCTGATAGAGAGCATGCCAAGGAGACTAAACAATGTCATTAAAAACAAGGGTCTTTGGACCAAGTATTAAAAATTTCTTGTTTCCTTTTTGTGTCATATCATCTTAGTCTGAGTATATTGCATGTTGCTAATGATTTTAATTTATATCTAGTAAACGGCTTCTTTAATGGTTAAAATAAATATGCCATGTTGTTATAAATAAGATATATAATCTTAGAAAAAAAGGACACCTTTTACTGTGCGCTTAAGTGTTATGAGCACTAAAACATCAAATTTTCAACATGTACTCAATTTTGCTCCCTACTGTAGATGTGACTTCATAAATCAGCTTAAACTATTAATAAATCCTTTGCTTTTCTAAAGTTTTCATTCATTCTTTGTTTTGAAATAATAAAATTATTGAAATTAGCTTAGCTATAACTAAATGAAGGAAAATTAATTGAGATAGGTTTTAATCTTTCCCACCAGGGCTTATGCAATTGAAATGTCTGACTTTCCAGCTTTAGTGTCAGAAATAAAATAAAAACAAGAAAGGAAAGCTAACTTCGGGCGGAGCCGATGTTTATATACCTGTATAATTAGATGTAGATAATAAGTAGAATGTTATGAAGTCTAGTATAAGTTAGTTTAGGGCGGAGCGGGAGCGCAAGTGAAGCTCTCACTTGCGCTCTCCCATGAATTCGCCCCGCTTCGCCGCACTAGATAAGCTAGGCTTAAGGTTTGTTAATATGAAATATAACCGAATTTATAACGTCGAAGAGTGCACGCATTTTTGTTTTCGGTCGTTTTTTTCGCAATTCAATTATTTCTACAGCCACCAATTTTTTCCTTTTGTTTTCGCGACGAGATAAAATAATCTCGATAAACATTTTGGCGCCCCCGGGTGGACTGTAGTATAATTAATTAAATAAAAAAGCAACAAAAAATAGTGACAGTGACACATACATATATATACAATATAATATATAACATATATACATATATTCAAAAAAAAAATAAGAGTTGCTCGCGACGGTTGTGCCAGTGAATTCAAAATACAAATTTAAGAATTCTCCGCGTCGCGAAATAAAACTTCTCCATAGCTGCTTCTGGAAGGATTCGTCGTCCCCATGCACTGCACCTGCATCAATTGTGAAAGGAAAGTGGCCGCAGGATTAAAGGATCCGAAAGCAGAAACCCAGGTATTTGTGCAAAAAATTTAAAGTTGAGATAAGACAAATTAAAATCCGTCTTGTGCTGGAATATTGCAACCTCCTTTCAATTCTTGGCGCATACGTACGTAGAAAAAATAGTAGAGCAAAAATAAATAACAACATATATAAAAATTCTAAAATTTTAATTATAAATAGATGTGCTAACCTAAATGTACTGCCTGTGGATAAAATAAAAAAGAGAATATTTATATTATTTGCAATCACTGTCGCCCCCTACCCCTCGTTCTCGAATTTACAAATCTTCCAAATAAATACTAAAGTGCAGCCAAAAATTATTTTAATTATTTCAGATAAAATAAAGGTGCATATATATTTGGTTTACATACATACAAATAGATGCAGCGATAATATTCTCGTTTTCGTTTCCCACCGTTATCCGCTGCTGTATGTATGTATGTATATGCACTTTTTGGCGCGTATAGTTTACCGGTCTGCCAAGTGACGCGCTCCCCTACAATTTGGTCGAGCATATTGGTTTCGGTGTCATTGGCGACCAACTATTTTTTTGGATACTCTGTGCCTCGACTATCAATAATTCGTTATCAATTAATTAATCAATTTAGATTTGGATAAATTTAATAAATTATTTATTATATTTAAATAAGATTAATTAATTATTTTCGTTTTCGCATTTTCTTGTTGTTGAATTAAATTCAATAAATTTTTAAAAAAAATTTTAGAAAAATTTAATAAATAAAAATTTAATAAATTTTTAATATTAATATTTTAAAATTAATAAAAAATTTTAAATAAATTATTAAATCTTAAATTTGCATTGTTTTCGTTTTTGTATTGAAAAAACAAAATTTTTTTAAAATGGAAAGTACTAAACAAAAACTTAATTCCACGACTCTTATTGACTTAAAAAAAAGATTAAATGTCAAAGTTAAAAGCATTCGCCGGTTGGAGGAACGTTTGGATGATGGATCACTTCCTCTAAACAAAACCGAGCTAGAATGCAGGCTTCAGGTTTTAGATGAGGCAATTTCTAAAGCAAATGAGTTGCAAGACCAGATCGAGCAAATAGATGAAATGGATGATTTCGGAGCCGAGTTGGAAGAATTAGGAATAACTACGAAGGCAAGGATTATGTCCTTATGTAATGCCTTGAATTCAGCTGAAGACTCCCGTTCAGCTACTGCAATTTCTGCAGCCCCAACTCGAGCTCGACTTCCTAGTTTGGCATTGCCAAAATTCAGTGGAAATTATTCGGATTTCAAAAATTTCATAAGTCTTTTCGAGACATTAGTTGACAAAGATGTGAACATTCCAGTTATCGAGAAATTTAATCATTTAATTTCTTGCCTCTCTGGTGAAGCCTTAGGAACTGTCAAGGCATTCCAGGTCACCGAGAGTAATTACGCCAAAGCTATCGCTAGTTTAAAAAGAGTTTATGATAACGAATGTCTCATCTTTGCGAACCAAATACGTCAACTGTTCAGCCTTCCGAAAATTTCCCAGCCGTCTGCGTCGTCGTTGAGGGGTCTCATCGACACTGTATCATCAATTTATGGATCACTATTATCCATAGGAGATGATACTAAAATTGCAAACTCAATGATTATTCATTTAGTTTTGAGTAGAGTGGATCCAGTGACCAAGCAAAAATGGGAAGAGTCACTGGATTATGAGGAATTGCCGCTGTGGTCCGATTTCGAAAAAATACTAAATCGTAGATACCAGCATCTGTCCGCTGAAGAGACTGGCAAACCAAAACAAGAAAGAACTGGGTTCGGCAAGCAACTAAATAGGACTTCGTTGGCTTGTTCTTCTACCAACGCCAAACCAGCTTGCAGTTATTGTAACGCGAACAACCATTTTTTGGCCCAGTGTAGTCCGTTCGCTCGCCTTGCTGTAATGCAAAGGTTTGAGTTTGTTAAGTCAGCCTCCCTATGTTTGAATTGTCTGCGAAAAGGTCACACGGTAGCGAATTGTAAAGCGACCAGGTGCCAAATCGGTTCAAGATCGCACCATAAACTTCTGCACCGATTTACAGTGACCGAAAATAGCTTAGCATTACCACCACCCACACAAAATCCTCCTCCAGAGTTAACGAATGATGGCCCTTCTACTTCACATGCTTTGCATGCGTCGTCTGTAGAAAGGGTTTTGTTAGCAACGTCGATCGTAAGCGTTCGCACAAAAAATGGTGAGCACATCTTGGCCCGAGCATTACTTGACTCAGGGTCACAAATGAATTTTATTACAGAAGATCTTGCTCAACGCTTACAGATCCGTAGGGAGGAATCGTGCATCAACTTGCTTGGAATTGGTCAAACTAATTCACAAGTTAAGAAAAAGATACACACCGTGGTGAAGTCGAGAGTCAATGGTAGCGAGTTTCCGTTCGACTTTTGGGTTCTGAAAACCATTTCAGGCTATCACCCTGATCAGTCAGTGAACGTAAAAGATTGGACCCTACCAAAGAACTTGCCGTTAGCAGACCCATATTTCTACAAACCTCAGCGGATAGATATGCTAATTGGAGCTGAGTCATTTTTCGAATTGTTGTCCGTTGGCCAAATAAAACAAGGTCCGAACCATCCCATCCTTCAAAAAACTCTCCTTGGGTGGATAGTGTCGGGAAAATATCTGGCAAATTCCTCAACTCCTCCACAGCCAGTCTCTAGTCTGAATTGCCAAGAGGAAGTATTAGAGTCAATAGACAAAAACTTGAAAAAATTCTGGTCGTTGGAAGAAGTTCCTTCTTCTAAAAAGATGTCGCCAGAACAAGAGCTATGTGAGGAACATTATCGGAAGACTACAAGAATACTGCCTTCAGGTCGATTTGAAGTTAAACTTCCATTTAAGTCGGATCCAAGCGTTTTGGGCAATTCATTCGAGATAGCCAAACGCCGATTCCTGTCGCTCGAGAGAAGATTATCTCGAGATCCGAACTTAAAGAAAATGTATTTGGAATTTATGGAAGAATACGAATCCCTAGGCCATATGTCCCCTGCAAGCACTGACGTTCTTGCTTCTCCACACTACGTCATACCCCACCAGTGTGTCTTGCGGCCGCAAAGTACAACGACCAAACTTAGAGTCGTTTTCGATGCGTCCTGCAAGACATCCACACAAAAGTGTTTAAATGAGTTGTTGATGGTGGGTCCAACAATTCAGGAAGAGCTTTACTCAACTCTTCTTAGATTTCGGCTAAACAAATTCGCTCTGGTAGCCGACATAAAAAAGATGTATCGTCAAGTGATGGTAAATGAAGCAGATCGACGATACCAGTTGATAGTGTGGAGAAAAGACCGCGGATTCACTCAAAGAGTGTGGAGGTTGAGTGAATCCGCGAAAAATACATTCCCTCGAGCTGCTAAAGTTATTGGGTCTGACTTTTACGTCGACGACATGTTAACGGGTGCTGGTTGCGTGGAGGAGCTAAAGACAATTAAGTCTGAAGTAACTCAGGTTCTTCAAAACGCTGGGTTTGAATTGAGCAAGTGGTTTTCAAACTCGCCTGAAGTTACTGCATCCGAGAGCACGGTTAAGCCAATAACACTTTCGGACTCAGAGCTGACAAAAACATTAGGAATCGTTTGGGTTCCTAAAGATGATGTATTTAAATTCGAAATTGATATGTCAGTCATGGGTCAAAGGGCGACTAAGCGGAATATTCTTTCGGTGACGTCAAAACTTTTCTACCCTCTTGGCTTATTAAGCCCGATCCTTATTAAAGGAAAGATCCTGTTACAGGAACTTTGGCTCAATAAGCTAGATTGGGATGAGTCCATTCCACTGCACTTGGAAACCGCATGGAACAAGATTCAGCTTGCCTTGTCACAGTTAGAAGAGATCTCAATACCGAGATTTGTGATGAGTGAGCCAATGTCACCAATTGAAATTCATGCCTTTTCTGACGCATCGATGAGAGCCTATGGAGCCTGCGTCTATATCCGTTGCAAATCTGCAGAAGGTAGTAAAGTCTCATTGTTGACAGCAAAGTCGAAAGTAGCGCCGCTCAAGACAAAGACGCTCCCCCGTCTTGAGTTATGTGCCGCTCACCTTCTCGCGGACCTCTGTCGCAAAATAAAACCTCTTATCAAAGCACCGATCGAACGAAGTGTATATTGGTCAGATTCGGAAGTTTGTCTTCATTGGATTCGTTCCCATCCATCGTCGTTGTCAACGTTCGTATCAAATAGAGTTGCTGAGATTCAAGAGTGGTCAGAGGATAGCACGTGGCGGCATGTACCAACTAAACAGAACCCGGCAGATATTGTGTCAAGAGGTGGAGACGTAAAGGAAACGATAGAATCAATTTGGTTCACAGGTCCATCGTTTTTAACGGAGCCGGAAGATAAGTGGCCAACGAGCCCTCGGTTTGATCCGTCACCAGAGATTTTGCAGATGGAAGCAAAGAAGAGTGCGGTCGGACTGACTGCAATGGTCTCTACCTCATATTTGTTGGAAGTGATAGAAGGATTTTCCTCTCACTTAAAACTGCTGCGAGTGTTCGTTTACATGGTCCGCTTTATAAAGAAATGTAAAAAATTAGTAGTTCCTTCTGATAATGTACCTTCCCCTGTCGAATATCGAGACGCGTTTAATAAAATTGTCCAGATAGTCCAAGAGCACGAGTATCAAGAGGAAATTAAAAATGTTAGAAAAAATCTTGTTGTTAGCCAGCTAAGTCCGTTTGTTCATGAAACCTCTCAGGCTGGGCTTACCTTTTCGTTGTTGCGGGTCGGGGGGCGACTAGCTAATGCTCCTATTTCGTACGATGCCAAGTTTCCAGTATTGTTGACGAAGCGCTCTCAATTTGTTCAGAGCTACGTCCGATACTTGCACGAGTCGAATTTTCATGTGGGTCCACGAGCACTAGTGAGTCTCTTGCGACAGAGCATTTGGATAGTAAACGCGCAGGAAGTCTGCAGTCAGATAGTGCGGTCATGCATACGATGTTTTAAATGCAAGCCTCATCTGATGACTCAAATCATGGGAGATTTACCCCTAGATCGAGTTCGTGCTCTCCGCCCATTTTCCATATGTGGCGTGGATTTCTGTGGCCCTATTGAGACGACCTTGAAAATTCGCGGTAGGCCACCATACAAGTCCTACATTGCCCTGTTTGTTTGTTTTTCGTCTAAAGCAGTACATTTAGAAGTAGTTTCCGATCTGTCAACTGATTCCTTTCTATTGGCTTTTCAAAGGTTCGTTGGGCGCCGAGGATGTCCGCAGACCGTGCACTGCGACAACGCGACGAACTTCGTCGGAGCGAGTCGCCACTTCGCGGCACTGCGGCACCAGATCGAGAGCGAAGCGGACGAGCTGCGGCAATACGCATCAAAAAAAGGATGCGTATTTGCGTTCATACCGCCGCGGGCTCCGCACATGGGCGGACTATGGGAGGCAGGTGTGAAGTCTGCAAAGAACCTACTCCTACGAGCGGTGGGCAGCGCGAAGTTGACCGCAGAGGAGCTGCAGACCGTCCTCGTTGGAGTCGAGGCCGTCCTGAACTCGAGGCCCCTGGGCGCCCTCAGTCAGGACCCAAGCGACGGCGAGGCGCTGACTCCCGGGCACCTGTTGACAGGCGGGCCGCTCATCGCCCCACCAGCACCGCGGACCCCGGACCAGCAGGGTCTAACGTGCTTGCGGCGATGGCGGCTTGTCTCGTCAATCAAGCAAATGTTTTGGCAGCGTTGGTCCCGGGAGTACGTCTTGGGCCTACAGGCGCGGTCGCAGTGGCAGCGGGAGCAGGAGGACGCCAGGAAGGGCGATCTGGTCCTGGTCGCCGAGGACGACCAGCCGCCCCAGCAGTGGATCACCGCCAGGGTCGACGAGACTCACGCCGGCGCGGACGGAAGGGTCAGGGTCGCCGACGTCAGGACGAGTAGAGGAGCATTGTTTCGGAGAGCAGTCCATAAGCTGGCAAGGCTGCCAATAGTTGAAGCCTAAGGAAGGCCTTCAACGGGGCCGGTGTATAATTAGATGTAGATAATAAGTAGAATGTTATGAAGTCTAGTATAAGTTAGTTTAGGGCGGAGCGGGAGCGCAAGTGAAGCTCTCACTTGCGCTCTCCCATGAATTCGCCCCGCTTCGCCGCACTAGATAAGCTAGGCTTAAGGTTTGTTAATATGAAATATAACCGAATTTATAACGTCGAAGAGTGCACGCATTTTTGTTTTCGGTCGTTTTTTTCGCAATTCAATTATTTCTACAGCCACCAATTTTTTCCTTTTGTTTTCGCGACGAGATAAAATAATCTCGATAAACAATACCCTTGCAGTTGAGTCGCAGTCCGCTAGGTGGCGCCACGCATTTTATATTATTAGATATATAGCGGATCGTATATAGTTGGCCGATCTTAATGAAATTTGGCATATCGAATTATTTTGCGCAAAGAGGAATCCATTGAAACTCCCATCCTTCTAAATTAAAAAAACAACGAAGTTATATCATTTCCGATCAATCAGTTATATAGCAGCTATAGGATATAGACGGCCGCTCCCGTACGTTCCGACTTATGTACTGCCTGCAACAGAAAGAAGGGTGTGTGCAAAGTTTCAACTCGATAGCTTTAAAACTGAGAGACTAGTTTGCGTAGAAACAGACAGACAGACGGACAGACGGACACGGACATGCTCATATCGACTCACGAGGTGATCCTGATCAAGAATATATATACTTTATAGGGTCGGAGATGTCTCCTTCACTGCGTTGCACACGTTTGACCAAAATTATAATACCCTCTGCAAGGGTATAAAAAGTATTAAGAGTGGAGGACTTACTGTTCTTACAATCCTGCGACTAAAGATCGATCCTTGTGGTGCAGCTGTAACTGTGTCTTATGGTTCTAAACCAATTTTCCCTCAAATAAATCCTTGTACAATTTTCTTAACTTAAGTTCAATAACTTTCTTTTCCTTGCATAACTTTTCTTTTTATACCCTTGCAGAGGGTATTATAATTTTGGTCAAAAGTGTGCAACGCAGTGAAGGAGACATCTCCGACCCTATAAAGTATATATATTCTTGATCAGGATCACCGCCTGAGTCGATATAAGCATGTCCGCCTATTCAAATTTTTACAGATTTCCGAGAAATTTGGAATCGCAACATTTGTCCAATTCCGTTTTACGATTTCATATTCAATAATTACCTTTTACTTGATGTTTACATTTCTTTTAATAAAATAAATCTTTTCAGCTCAAGAAAAATGGCAGTTGTGAGCTGAGAGACACACAAAATAGGGTTATATCAGATCTCGGATCCCTATCACATGTTTTAGCGGCTTTTTACAGAACTATCACTCAATTAATTTCACTTGCGGCCGAAGATCTGCGATTATAATATTTCCCGCACAGGAATAGGTGTGTGTGTGCGCGTGGGTTGGTGTGTGTGTTGCTGTGAGGGTTGTTGTGCGATTTGGTGTGTGTGTTGTTGTGAGGGTTGTTGTGTTTTTTTTTTTTTTTTTTTTTTTTTTTTTTTTATATTCGTATTTTATTTAATTTCTCTTATGTTACATTAATCCTATTATCTATACCAATTATTTACATTACTATAGCTTTTGTTGTTAATGGGGCTAGAGGAGCTTGATGCTGTTGTGTTGGACGGTACGGCCGTAAAGCAATGCTTCGCCCAACTCCTGCAGCTTAATCCTCCCCCCCGTTACGCACCCTCTCCAGGGCTCTCAGCTCCTTCATGACCTTCGCCACAAACTTGGCTGTGGCTTCCCATTTCCGCCACGACTCCATCATCAGTGGCACCATTCTCTCTGGTGAGAAGATCTCCTCCAGGCTCTCCTCCAGGTTGCTGCGGTCCTCGTCAAAGCGCCGGTAATCGAAAAGGACATGGTAGGCGTCTTCCAGGACCCCCCTGCCACATGAGGGGCAGCCATCCTCTCGTTCGTGCCCAAATCGCTTCAGGTAGCTTCTGAAGCACCCGTGTCCGCTAAGGGCCTGGGTCATATAGAAATCCACCTCACCGTGATTTCTTCCGATCCATAAGCCCACGTCCTATGCGTCCAGCGTCCCTTGGTGGAGTTTGCCCATAAGATCTGCCAGTTGGCCAGGCTTCTGGCTCTCGCCGCTAATTTCCTAGCCGACGCCGACGTGGTTTCGTCCTGCGCCGTCTCGGCCAGCTCTGACCTCTCCCGGACCAGTTCCCTTAGCGGAATGAGACCGGCGATCACGAGTGCCGCGTCGTCCGACACCGTTCTGAAGGCGCATGACGTGCGTAGCGCACAAAGCCTATAATCGGCCTCGATGCCCCGCACATAAGCCCGCACAGACGTTGCCTCGGCCCACACCGGGGCGGCATACAGTATTTGCGAGCTTACCACGCTGGTGATAAGCTTACGCCTTTCCTGCCTCGGGCCTCTAATGTTGACCAGCATGCGTGAGAGTGCCCTTATTGTCTCACTTGCCCTCTTGTGAGCGTATTCCAGGTGCTCCCGGAATGAGAGCCTCGTGTCCAGCATCACACCAAGATATTTTATGGCTCTCTTTGATGTGATGGCCACTCCTCCTACTCGTACCGTCGCCGTTTCCACCTTTTTACGGCTCGATATTAGCACTGCCTCCGTCTTGTGCGGTGCCAACTGTAGTCCGGCGGTGGACAGCCAGGCCTCCACTTTCTCGATTGCCCGGTTCGCAGCAGCTTCCACCTCCCGGACTGTCTTCGCCACGACCACCACCGCAACGTCATCGGCGAATCCAATTACGGATGTTCCCTCGGCCATTGGAATCCGGAGAACACCATCGTACATTACGTTCCAGAGCAGTGGCCCGAGCACTGAGCCTTGGGGCACTCCTCCGCGCTCTTTGCGTCCCTCGGTCGTGTCGAATAGAAGTGTCCTGTTGCTCAAGTAGCTGTCCACCATCCTTAGGAGGTATCGGGGTATCTTCAACTTCCACAGCGCCTCCAACGTCCGCGACCAGTTCGCTGTGTTAAAGGCGTTCTTAATATCGAGGGTTGCTACCAGGCAGTACTTTTTGGTGCCCCCTTCCCACCGGGTGCCTTGAATGGCGCGTGCTGCCAGGTCCTTAACCCGTCTGATGGCGTCCACTGTAGACCGGCCTTTTCGGAAGCCATATTGCTCCGCTGCCAGGCCGCCGACCCTGCTTATGGCCGCCTGTATTCTTGTTGCTATTATTTTTTCCAGCACCTTGCCCACGGAGTCTAACAGGCAGATCGGTCTGTACGATGCTGCTTGCCCAAGTGGCTTACCAGGCTTTGGCAGGAGGAGTAGCCTCTGCATCTTCCAAATTGCCGGAAAGGTGCCCTCCAGTAGGCACTGATTAAAAATGACGGCCATCTTCTCCGGTATCAACGCCAGGATGATCTTCAGCGCCCTATTTGGCACCGCGTCCGGGCCAGGGGCTTTACTGGGGGCTAGTTTGCTGGCCGCCTGACGCACCTCATCCGCCGTGACCAGCTCCACCGACTCCACTTCGTCGTTAACCGACTCCGCTTCGCCGTTCTCGTTCAGGTTCGGCCGCGATCCCTCGTTCCGTTCGTTTGGAAAGAGGACATCGATAATGCCCCTCAGTTCCTCAGGGTCCGAAGGCGCCTGGTTGCCTGCCCTTACCTTCTTGGTGACAATCCTGTAGGCCTGGCCCCACGGGTCGTGTTCAGCCTCGTCGCACAGTTTCAGGAAGACCTCCCTTTTGCTTTCCCGTATGGCTTTTTTTAGGGCTTTCCTCGCCGCTTTAAAATCCAACCGTCGCTGTTCCTGCGCATCGGTACCGCGCTCGCGTTGCAGCGCTCTTCTGGCCTTAAGGCACTTCTTGCGGAGTAAAGCGATTTCGCTGTTCCACCACGGCGTCGGTTTGTGGTGACGCGAGTAGGTCGATCGAGGCCTCATGCTTGCCCTGCAGACCTCGTCCAATACCTCAGCAAGTGCTGCCGCCGTTTCGTTGGCCGAGGCAAGGGGGACAACAGTCGCGCTCTGCGCTCGGTTTATTACTGTTTGGACGTCGAGGGTGTCCTGGCGGTACGCCTTTCCACTGTAGGGTGGGTTAGGGTCAGCCCGGCCCGCTACCAGTGTGCACAATATTGCTTCATGGTCGCTAGCCGTGAAGGTGGGGTAGGGGGAGGGTTGTTGTGTGAGTTGGTGTGTGTGTTGTTGTGAGGGTTGGTGTGGGGTTGTTGTGTATGTTGGTGTGGGGCTGTTGCCCACTCAGGGCCTTCCCTTCAGATGAACGCAGCGACAGCACTGATTTTCCAAATTAGGCTCAAAAAAAAATTGTCCGCCATCCGTCCGTGTAATTGCTCCCGGTTGCAGGTTATGTCGCACGTCCAATTCGAAAAAAATTTGGACATCCGGAACCCAAAAATGCATGCCGGCGTGGAGAAAAATTTTGCAATTGATCAGATGATCTTGCACCCGCGTTTACCAATACTATCATTACCAACATTGGCAATTGATTAATTCCGAACCGGGTCAACTATCTATTAAAATTTATTCAGCTTTTATCCCTGCCAACCTGCAGGGAACCTTTTAGCCTGCCAACATTTTGGACTAATTTGGCATATTTGAATATTTTTCCTGCTATCTTCTTGAACCGCCTTCGGTCCCCGATACAATCATTCTACTTCGTAACTTGAACCCACCACGGCTGTGTAATAATACGCGATTAGTAATTAAGAAATTAATGAAAAATATCATTGAATGGAAAGTTTCGAGGCGAAAATGTGTTATTGCACCGTTTGCTGGGTTTTCTTGTTTTAAAATATATAATTTGCATGAGCTAATAATGACTCGGTTTTTATTGGGCTTCTTTAATTGATTGTTTCAATTGTTTATATAGTCAAACTCGACTATACTAATCCTTTCATGTTTTTATAATATTCGGTACCAATATTTAATGCGTTGTTTATTTGTTTTTGTTTTTTCCCCAGACCCAGGAGCAGGTCCTGGAGCAGAAGCAGGTGCTAGTCCTGGTACAGGTGCAAGTCCTGCTACAGGTGGAGGTCCTGGCACGGGAGCAAGACCAGGTCCTGACGCAGGAGCAAAAGCAGGTGCTGACGCAGAAGCAGGTACTGGTCCAGGAGCAAAAGCAGGTCCTGATGCAGGAGCAGGTACTGGCCCAGGAGCAAATGCAGGTCCTGGCCCAGAAGCAAATGCAGGTCCTGGCCCAGGAGCGGGTACTGGCCCTGGAGCAGGTCCTGGTGCAGGAACAAGTCCTGGCGCTGGAGCAGGCCCTAGCACAGGAAAAGGTCCTGGCGCAGGAGCAGGTACAAGCACAGAAGCAAGTCCTGGCACAGGAAAAGGTCCTGGTGCAGGAGCAGGTGCAGGGGCAGGAGCAAGTACTGGCGCAGGTGCAGGTCCTGGCACAGGAGCAGGGCCAGAAGCTAAAACAGGGCCAGAACAAGCAACAAGGCAAGGTAAGAATTAATCTTCATGTTTATATCAAATTTATTATTAAATTATTATTATTTATTATTATTATTAAACACAGATGGTAATATTTTAGTCAAAAGTGTTTAAATAACTAAAACACTTTTCACTCCTTCACTTCATAGCAAACGGACGTGGATTTTTTTTGTGGGCTTACGTTTTTAATTTTGCTCTTATTTTAATTTTTGGGATTTAATCTTTTAACAAAAATCCCACCCACAGTTTCCGCGGTACACCTAATTGAGCCTCTCCTGGATGGAAGCTTTTCGTGAGTTTATTTTTCGGCGCTCCAGTTTTATGCCTGCGAGCTCGACTCTGATCAACGCTACTTCCGCCAGCATTTTGATGAGTCGTTTGGGTGAACTTTCCAGGCTTTGCCGACAATGCCGCTTCCCACTTTTAGTGGCGGCTATGTAGTCACTGTTCTCTACTATGGTAGACAAAAATACATTTATGAGTCGGGTGGAAAAGCATCAGCGTGTGTAATGCGCTTGTTGTAACTTAACAACAAACCAAATGCCTAAAAGTAAACCTCATTTAGTTAAGCTTAGAATAACCGAAAATAAAAAACAAAAAACAAAAAGCTTGGTTAAGCTTAAAGTTTCTTATCTATTGATAATCAATTATCTACCCAGAATTGAGCATTTAAGTATCGGTCTAAGCATAGAATAAGCAGCGGCCAACTTCTTTTCTCTTGTGGCTGCTAAGATAAGCGCATCGCTCGCGGTTAAACTCCAGTATATATTTAACCCCCGGAAAAAAAAAAAAAGACACGTGGTGTTGAATTTCCACATAAGTTTCCCAAAACTAAACGCAGAGGGAAGTGAGCAGTGCTCAGTGTATTAAAAGTGAATTACATTTTTGCGGTGCCAATTCAAGGTAAATAAAACCTTTGTTTTCGGCCTCACGCGTTTTTTTTTTTAATTCGACTTATTTTTTTTAGGTCGAATTGGCACCCAGTAAGAACCCATTTGTGTATTGTTCTTACATTGGGAATAAGTTTACAATCCCCCAAGCAGCAGTTTACCCTAAGAAGGGCTTCCAGCGCCACGCCGCGGGATCTGATGGATTTATTATAAATTAGTGTGAGAGACACAATTTTCTTTTAGGATTAAGGTGCATGTGCAATAATTTTCCCTCATTAATTAAAACCCGCCAATGGCCAGCATATGCACCCGAATTATTCTCATCCAATGACGTCACTCATCGCCCAAGACAGTTACGCTTGTCCCGTATTGGTTTCCGGAATTATTAATTTGATTTAGTTATTTTTATTTTGGTAGTATTTAGTTTTTTTTTGGAGCTTGGCGTTTAATAATGTAAGAAAATAACGTTTCCAGTTCCCTTAATTTTGTATTTCTTTTTTATTACTTAAATACTAAAACTGAACGGTATGGAAATATTAATTAATTTGGTGAATATATACATATATAGTAACATATCAACAAAATTTCTTTAAGTGTATATCAGTAAATTTTGTAAACCAATTTTGTAAACCAAAGCTGAAGCCTTTTGTATTGAAATTCGTAATCCAGCTGCAAATTGCATCATTCCAATTTTTGTAAAAACATAAACATTTAATTTTTCAATTCGGCTGAAAACAGTCTCATTTAAGATTTCCAATTTCTAAGAGCCACTTCAGATTGAAAACCAAAACAATATTTTGGTAAACAGAATCCCGACTCAAATCTTTCTCACTCCTTTTAAGTGAAATAAAACTAAACAGCTCAAACCATTCTTAAATGGGCATCCACTTCACAGGAAATTTCACATTTTCTTGTCACCTCGATTAATTGAGACCCAAAGTCTTCCACGTCAACTGACACCTCAAGTAATAGGTTCCGACTCAATCGATTTCCTTCAGAAAACAAAGCCTCTCTGAGAGAAAAGCTTCTTTCGAGCTTTGATCTGCAAAAAGCTTCAGCAAGGGTAGCTATAAAAGGGACTTAGAGCCCCAAAGTTAAGTTAGTTCTGAAACTCCAAAAATTCTAAGCAGTTTTAAAAATCACACTGTATCAAAAACGGAACTCAAATAAAAATATATTTTTTTTTTCAAACTATTTTTGAAGAAGATATTTAATTGGCGCAGTCGGTAGGATGTGTAAAAGTGACCAGTGATCAATCGAGATCATAGAACATCGTTGAAGTATTTTGTGCTAATGCAACTGCAGCCTTAATACTAACCGCGAGTGTTAATCGCTATTCACATCCGCAAAAGAACTTACGTGTTAGTTTCAATTTGTAGCCCACTTTTCGAAGTGTGACTGCTACCGAAAATATACAAAACACAAAAACTTAAAATAAATTAGTAGCCCGCTTTCATAGTGTGACCGCTACCGAAACAAATAAGAAATACGAACATTACAATGGCCGAACCAGTAGCACAAGTCCAGTTACTCTCCGAGCTACACCTTAATCAGGCTTTAAGCCAGATTAGGCAAGTTCCCAATTTTAATGGAAGCACCAGGGAATTAAGTGCATTCATCAGACGGATCGAATACATTTTAAATTTGTATCCATCAACTGATCCGCGTCAAACAGCTGTATTCTTCAGTGCAATCGAGATGCAATTATCAGGAGATGCCCAGCGAGTGTCACAGATATCAGCAGCAACCAATTGGCCCGATCTAAGGATTGCTCTCATCGATGAGTATAAAACCCAAACCCCATGCGAGGAATTACTAAGACGACTCTACAATACCCCTTTCAATGGAAGCATTCGTAAGTTCGTCGAGGATCTAGAATATAAAATATTTGTCATAACAAACAAATTGTCGTTAGAAAATAACAATTTAAATACAATGATTTATAATAATGCCATGAATAATACTGTAAAAGATGTAATAATGAGAAAACTTCCTGACAGGTTATTCATGACATTAGCAAGGCACGATATAACTACAGTCAGTAAACTTAAACAAGTAGCACAACAAGAAGGTTGTTATGATTCTGGTTCTGATAAAGTTAAATCACAACATAATTCAAAACAAAACGGACAAGATAGGAGAAATTATCAAAGAAATAATAATTTCCAAAGAAATAATTCCTTTTATAATAATAATAATCAACAAAATTATAATCAGCAAAGTAACTATAGACAACCAAATAATTTCAATCAACAACAATTTCAACAGGAATTGCAGCAAAATTTAAATCATGGTAGAGCTCAGAATCCTATGAATTATCAACAGCCAACATCTTCTTTACAAGGTTATAATTCTAACAAACCAGTGAAAAGACAGCGTGAATATTCAAGCGATCAATCTAGAATGGAAATCGAAAATTTTCATCAAATAGCCTCGGATCCAATAGAAGAAATAGAAATCCTTACATCAGAATAACTATTAACAATCGCGCATTTAAATGTGTAATAGATACAGGAAGTTCAATAAACCTAATAAAAGAAAATTATTTTAATTTCCCACAAACATTAAAAACGTTAGAAGTGCACACAATTAATGGTGTAATTAAATTAAATAAGTCCGTAAATTTTAAATCAAGTAAACTTTGTCCGATCGATCAACCATTTTGGGTTCACAATTTTTCGCAAAAATATGACATATTGATAGGAAGAGAGTATTTAGAAGCATGTGAAGCAATTATTAATTATAAACAGGAAACAGTCACTTTGAGCGGATTTGTTTTTTCCATGATATATAACCACGAAGATTTAAAGAATTCCGAAATTGAAACATTGGAAGATTATCTCAGTCCACCTTCATCTGAGGATATATCTTTTAATTTTGCAATTAATAATGACTTAGAAGAAAATAATAAATTTCGAATAAATCATCTTAATAAAGAAGAAAGAACTAAATTAAATAACATTTTATTTGAATTTAGGGATATCCAGTACAGGGAAGGTGAAAATTTGACCTTTACCAGTGCTATAAAACATTCAATCCAAACCAAACATGAAGATCCTATTTACAAAAAACCTTATAAATATGAATAAAAAAACCCCAAGCTTATGATCAAGAAGTAGAAGTCCAAATTAAAGAAATGATGAATCAGGGAATAATACGTAAATCGAAATCCCCTTATTGTTCTCCAATATGGATAGTCCCAAAGAAAGAAGATGCATCAGGTAAAAAGAAATTTCGAATAGTAATAGACTATCGAAGTCTAAATGAAATAACTATTGATGATAAGTATCCGATACCAGTTATGGATGAAATACTTGACAAACTTGGAAAGTGTCAATATTTTACAACAATTGACCTTGCCAAGGGTTTCCATCAAATTCAAATGGATGAAAATTCTATTTCAAAAACAGCTTTTTCTACTAAAAATGGACATTACGAATACACACGAATGCCATTTGGTCTGAAAAATGCGCCTGCAACTTTCCAACGTTGCTTGAACAATTTATTAGAAGATTTAATATACCAGCATTGCCTTGTTTACATGGATGACATAATTATATTTTCTACTTCATTAGTAGAACACATATTGTCCATAAAAAAGGTGTTTTCAAAACTTCGAGAAGCTAATCTTAAACTTCAACTTGACAAATGTGAGTTTATGAAAAAGGAAACTGAATTCCTTGGACATATAATAACAACAGAAGGAATAAAGCCAAACCCCCAAAAAATTGAGGCAATACAAAAATTTCCAATACCAAAAACCCAAAAAGAAATAAAATCATTTTTAGGTCTCTGTGGATTTTATAGAAAATTCATACCTGATTTTGCTAAAATTGCAAAACCTATGACTGTAAACTTAAAGAAAGGTTCCACTATAAATTCAACCAATAAAGAATATTTAGAAGCATTTGAGAAATTAAAACTTCTTATTACATCAGACCCAATTTTAATTTACCCTAACTTTGAAAAATTATTTTCCTTAACAACAGATGCTAGCAATGTCGCCATAGGCGCAGTATTATCGCAAAATCATAAACCTATTTGTTATGCAAGTAGAACTCTTAATGAACATGAAATTAATTATTCAGCAATAGAAAAAGAGCTTCTGGCTATAGTCTGGGCCACTAAATATTTTAGGTCTTATCTCTTTGGTAGAAAATTCGAAATCCTTAGCGATCATAGACCATTAGTTTGGCTTCATAATATAAAAGAACCAAACATGAAACTACAAAGATGGAGAATAAAATTAAACGAGTTTGACTTCACTATTAAATATTTGCCGGGAAAGGAAAACCAGGTAGCTGATGCTCTGTCAAGAGTGAAGCTAGAAGAAAATTTTTTAGGAGAAACACCGGATAATACCGAGTCATTACCCACAATAGCAACAGTTCATAGTGCACATGAAGACAATCAGAATTATATAGAAATAACGGAAAGACCTTTAAACTATTACAATAGACAAATTGAATTTCATAGAGGAAACTCAAATGAAGTCAAATTGAGCCAATACTTTCATAAAACCAACCTTAAAATAATTTATAAAGAAATGACCCATGAATATGCAAAAGAATTAATTAAAGAATATTTGTGCTCTAAAAAAAGTGTTATTTATTTTCCTTGTGAAATGGACTTCATAATATTTCAAAATGCTTATATAGAAATCATCAGCCCAAACAACTTAACCAAAGTTATGAAAACTAGTACAATATTAACAGATGTCCAAACATTCGCCGAATTCAAGGAAATTGTCCTTAAAGCTCACGTAGAATTATTACATCCAGGAATAGAAAAACAAACAAGCCTTTTTAAAGAAAAATATTATTTTCCCGATTATCAGAGATTAATTCAGAATATTATAAATGAGTGTGAAATTTGTAACCTTGCTAAAACAGAACACAGAGATACAAAACTTACATTTGAATTAACCCCAGAAACCTTTAACCCCAGAGAAAAATATGTTATAGATTTTTACATGATCGATAATAAACAATTCTTATCTTGCATTGATATTTATTCCAAATATGCTGCTTTAATAAATGTCAACAGTAGGGATTGGTTAGAAGCAAAAAGGGCATTACTCATGATATTTAATGTAATGGGTAAACCAAAAGAAATTAAAGCCGACAAAGACTCTGCATTTATGTGCTCAGCATTGCAACTTTGGCTGCAATCAGAAGATGTAAGAATAACTATAACCACAAGTAAAAATGGCGTTTCTGACATAGAGAGATTTCATAAAACTATTAATGAAAAATTAAGAATTATAAATTGTGAACGGAATCCTGAAAATATAATTACTAAAATTGAAACAATCGTTTATATTTATAATCATAAAACAAAACATAGCTCTACAGGTAGAACACCAGCAGACATTTTTATTTTCGCCGGAACTCCAAGTTATAATATTCAAGTGAATAAAATAAAGAAAATAAACAAGCTTAATAAAAATCGTCATACATTCGATATTGATACTAGGTATAGACAAGCTCCACTTATAAAATCTAAAACAACAAATCCTTTTAGGAAGACAGGCCAAATTACACAAACTGACGAAAAACATTATGTAGAAAAAAATAGAGGTAGAGAAATCACACACTATAAATCGAAATTTAAAAAGAAAAAGAAAATTAATACCAGCAAATATAATAATTCCAGATTTCCACCGGAAGACAACCCAGCTTAATAAAATTATCTTTTATATAATAACTTTATTATGTCTTATATATCACGCCATGTGTCAGAACATAGATATCAATCCAATTCAAGCAAAAAATGGATACTTAATTTTCCAAACAGGTAACATAGATCTGCCCACTAATTATGAATATCATTGTCTCACAGTCAATTTAACTAAAACTGAACAAACTTATAAAAATCTAATGGAACAAACACGAGAATTTGAACATTTGGATCAAATTCAATATCTAAAAGAAAAATTAAATAGAGAAATGAATGGAATAAAAATTGCTCAACGAAACAAAAGAGGACTTGCAAATTTTGTAGGTACCTTTTATAAATATTTATTTGGCACATTGGATCAACAAGATAGGGAAGAATTAGAATCAAAAATTGATAACTTGTCCGAAAATAGTATACAGATCAACGAATTAAATAAAGTTATTGATGCAATTAATAAAGGAATAGAAACAGTAAATCGTTTAAATGAAAACCAAAAGTTAGCAATCCTTATTTTCAATTTACAAGAATTTACAGAATACATAGAAGACATTGAATTAGGAATGCAATTTACAAGATTAGGCATATTCAACCCAAAGCTCCTAAAACATGACCCGCTTAAACATATTAATTCAGAAAAATTGTTAAATATTAAAACATCTACTTGGTTACAAGTTAATACTAACGAAATATTGATAATTTCTCATATTCCTCGTACTATTATTAAAACCCCCATTTACAAAATTTTACCGTATCCGGATCAGAATCAGAATATAATAACCGAAACATTGCATGATAAATATTACATAAAAAATCAGCAAGTCTTTAAAGTAAAAACAAAAGAAATAGTAAATAATAAATGTATAATAGGTCTCTTAAGACAAACAAATACAGAATGTAGATATACAAAAATGTACAAGAACTTCGAATTAAATTATATTGAACCCAACATTATAATAACATGGAATTTACCAAAAACTTTGTTAAATCAGAATTGTATAAATAAAGATCTAATAGCAGAAGGAAACAATATAATAAAAGTATTCAACTGTTCTATACAAATAGAAGATGTAATAATAACAAATACTATGCTTGATTACACCCGAACTATTTATGTAAACAACAACATAACTAAACTCGAACCTTTATCGTATATCGTAGCCAAAGAAATATTCCAAAACCACTCAAAACAATATTTTAAAACTCAAACAATTTTACTAATACTACTAGTAGTAATAATTATTATTATAATCATATATTTGATTTATAAATTTAAGAACATCCCAAAAAGGATAATAATTAATTATAAAAAACAAAAGGTTATAACTCCCGAAGAAGAAACTATAAGTTCAGAGAATAAAGAACATGACCTACAGTTATACCCCAAACTAACCGCCTGAGGACAGGCTAAATTCTTAAGGATGGGGAAGTAACATATCAACAAAATTTCTTTAAGTGTATATCAGTAAATTTTGTAAACCAATTTTGTAAACCGAAGCTGAAGCCTTTTGTATTGAAATTCGTAATCCAGCTGCAAATTGCATCATTCCAATTTTTGTAAAAACATAAACATTTAATTTTTCAATTCGGCTGAAAACAGTCTCATTTAAGATTTCCAATTTCTAAGAGCCACTTCAGATTGAAAACCAAAACAATATTTTGGTAAACAGAATCCCGACTCAAATCTTTCTCACTTCTTTTAAGTGAAATAAAACTAAACAGCTCAAACCATTCTTAAATGGGCATCCACTTCACAGGAAATTTCACATTTTCTTGTCACCTCGATTAATTGAGACCCAAAGTCTTCCACGTCAACTGACACCTCAAGTAATAGGTTCCGACTCAATCGATTTCCTTCAGAAAACAAAGCCTCTCTGAGAGAAAAGCTTCTTTCGAGCTTTGATCTGCAAAAAGCTTCAGCAAGGGTAGCTATAAAAGGGACTTAGAGCCCCAAAGTTAAGTTAGTTCTGAAACTCCAAAAATTCTAAGCAGTTTTAAAAATCACACTGTATCAAAAACGGAACTCAAATAAAAATATATTTTTTTTTTTTTCAAACTATTTTTGAAGAAGATATTTAATTATATATATACATTAGACATCTGCATGATTACATTCATAACATACTTCTAATAGAGTACATTCGAATCGAATAGAATGAAGTGAGTGGAATGATGGAATTGAAATGAGATTGTATGAATGTAAGCTTAGGTTCCTCTCGTAATTTGAGACGTCAAACGAAATGACAGGGAATGAACGAATCGAAAAGTGAAATGAGATATATGTCAATGTCATGTATACCCGAATCCTTCGAGTTGTTTCTTATCATTCGTGCACATTTCTTTCTGAGAGCTGCTACAAATTTGTCTACAAATTTTTAACAATTTTTAACTTAATATCAAAAAAAAAGAGCTGCCAAAAAAAAACGGAAATATGGACAACGAATTTATAAAAGAAGCCGACGATCCTGTATGTATATATTTGTAGAGTTTTTTAAAGTTTAGTGTTTGGGTTTTTAAGAGTTAATTTAATTTATTTAAAATATACATCTTTGTAGCTTGTAAGATGTGCTATACTATTTTAAAGTTTACAGGAAGCACATCTAACCTGGTCAAACATAAGTGCTACATCCTAAATGCCAGCAAATTCCACACCGCTGCTCTTGTTGAAGTTAACAAAGCTACAAAAGACGAGGGCTTATCTGTTGTAACCGAATGGGTTCTTAAGAACTGCCGTCCTCTTAACATTATTGACGACTCTGGCATCAAACAGTTTGCTTCATTTTTAATTAATGTTGGAGCTAAATATGGTGCAAATGTCGATGTTAATAAGCTGTTACCACATCCAACTACCGTATCCCGAAACATAAAATCTATATATTTGACCCACTTTGGGCCAATAAAAACGGAAATAGAAAAGTACAAAGCCTTTGGATATGCTATTACCAGTGACATATGGACTGATAACTTCTTAAAAACAGCATATTTGTCGTGCACTGTCCATTACATAAGAGAGGGAGTTTTGGTCGATCGCCTTATGGCCATGAAGTCAATGAAAGGCTCGCCCAACACAGGTTTGTTAACTCTATCTTTATGTTACAAGTATAATTACAATTTTTTCTTTGTCAAGGTGCCAATATAAAGAAAAAAATAGAGGCGATTTTGAAGGACTTTGGATGTGACCTTGAAGTAGACAAACCCGTAATCGTAACTGATCGTGGGTCGAACATGATTAAAGCCTTTTCGAGCTCGGATAAAATTCACTGCATAAACCACTTGCTTAACAACGCTGTTGAAAAAGCTATTAACGCTATTCCCGAGGTGGAAAATATTGTCACAAGTTGCAGCCAGCTAGTCAGATATTTTAAAAAGTCAGGAAATAATTCATCGTTAGGGGTGTCTTTAAAGAGTTTTTGTCCAACTCGGTGGAATACCGTCTACTGTTTGCTCAAGTCCATTCAAATAAATTGGATAGAGCTAACAGCAATTTTAAAAGAAAAAAAGCAGACCTGCAGAGTGGATGACATCAATATTAATCATTTAGGTGCAATTGTACGATTGCTGGAAGTTTTTGAGAATGTGTCCAAAAAACTTGAAGCTTCTAAACGCCCAACGATACATTAAATTTTGCCAAATTTAAACAAGTTAAAGAAAACGTGCAATATCGAGTACTATGACGCAGAAATAATTAAAAGCCTTAAATTCCAACTCAATAGCCAAATTTTATCTACAGTTACTCCAAATCTGTCAAAATACCATAACATAGCTTTGTTCCTTTTTCCCCCAACTAACAAACTAATTCAATTCTCACAAACTGAGAAAGAGACCATTATTAATGATTGCAAAATTTCTTGGTCAATTTCTTGAAGACAATTCTGACCTCAACAATAATGCAGCCCAGTTAGTAGATGATGAATTTGCCGATTATTTCGATGTCCCCAAATTTGAGACAGTACAGGACAAGGTGGAACAAGAAATTTCTGGATATTCCAATATTAAGGTTGCATACACTCCTGATTTTAATGCTTTAGCTTGGTGGCATTTAAATAAGCAATTTTTTCCGCTATTGCACAAAACAAGCTGCAAAATATTTTGCATTCCAGCGAGCAGCGCGGCTTCGGAACGGACCTTTTCAAACGCAAGAAATTTGATAACAGAGAAGCGTTGTCAAATCGCCACTAACTCTGAAAATATTAACAAAATAATGTTTTTGCATTCAAATTTAAATTAGATATAAATTCGCTGCATTTAATTTGTTTTTATTTCCTTTTATTTACATTTACAACTCGAATCATTTGAATGAAACGTCTCTGTTTTCAACGTTCTCAATTCACTCAATTCGTTTCCTTCTATCAAATGATTGTGCAAATGAGTAGGCGTGAGAGATCCATCCCTCTCACATCATGTTGGCTTTGCTCTCAAATTCACTCAACTCATTTTTAGCATTGTGCATTTGAATGTGGGTTTTTTGCCACTCATGCAGATGTCTATTATATATTATATTATACATACATAAAAATAACCTCTATGCCCTAAAATTATAGATTCATCGCTCAACCCGACAAAAGATCTTTTGGACGTGGATATTAAACTCGATGTAAGTGAAAAAAAAAACTCATTACCCCAAATTAAATATTGTTGGTGGTTAGGCTGATTTTTCTCAGTGTAATAAAAGCTTTACCTGAAAGATTTTTATCTCCCATACGGTAAAATCGAACCACGCGGTTGCAATTAAATACCGAAAAACGGTACACTGAAAGAAAAGAAAGAAAAAATAAAAACGAAAATTTTTCTGGCATGTGCTGGCTAACAGATGATTATATATATATATTTTCCTTTTTTTTATTCCCAATATTTAATAATGGCCTTCCGCAATGACAACAAAGAAAAATTTTCAAAAACATTTCTTTTCTTAAATTAATTAAGAAATATTTAATAAAAATTAATGGAATCTTGGAACATTATTTTTAATACTCTTGCCGTGTTCCAACATAAAAAAAAAAAAACAAAAACAAAAAAAAACCTTGCTAAAGTTAATCATAAACCCTTGCTATCAAATTTGAATAGGAAATGAATAAGTTACTATGGAGACATTTTACGATATACATTTAGGAAATAATATTAGAGAACACCCGCTATGGAAGACAAGATTCTCTTCATAAACATGATTCTTGTTATTAATTTTATATAGACATATATAATATTATTGCCTATTAATGCGACTTACTATTTCTTATACCAACTTATAAAGATATAAATTCTAAGATAATTTGTTTTCTCGATTATAACCTATCTAATAGATACATTTAATTATATACTTGATTTAAATTTCCTTCTTTTGCCTTATGCAACTTAATAACCATGAATAAATTTTATAACGTTTAAAAATGAATTGCTAATCTATTATCTAGAGGAGTCATGCAGAATGAAGATGGCAGGTGAAATTAAATAGCCGGATTTTCTTTGGGATCATCAAAAATTATTTCGCGGACTTGGTGATCATGGAAGGGTGGGCAACGGCTGTGGCAAAACATCCGCTCAGCTTTACATCGTCTGCTGCAACTCCACCAGCGCAGTCGCAACGGCCTTAATTACTCTGAATGTCGAAAGCAATGCAAGAATCCTTTTTATTCCCTTTCCCGATATTTCCTTCAGTACGTACTAACCCCCCGCACGCGAATATCTTTTAAATAATCGATTGATAACTGCGAGCGAGTAGCACAAGGACCCTAGGGATCCACTCCCTTCTACCGACCAAAAAGCCGGAACCAGCGCGTGCAACCTCCTTGCAGCTACACAACCATCTGCCCGCTTACATGGTTACATGTTACAATATTATTTAAGATGGCGCCCAACGTGGGGCTAGCCGTTTAAGGCTGCCCAGGAAAATAAAATGTACAAAAATTAAAATATCTATGTCATTCCATCCGACATATACCCTCGTACGTATTAGTTAGTTTCGGATGCCACTTCGGATCCAAGAAATTCTCATAGACTTCAAGGCCAAGTGTTTAACTCCGATAACTAGATACTGTGGTTAAGCTTCGACTACCTGGATGCATTACATCTTTAATTGGATATAACTCCGGAGTCATCGCGGCTTAACCTAGTCCGGTGTTTAGGCAGGGCTGGTAAAGTTTAAGCGCAATTGAATTGGCGGATTTCAAGCCGCAGTCATCCCTTAAAATTTCCATCCTGTGCTGTTCTCCGTTGTGGTTGAGAGATAAATCTGAATTGGAAAATATCTTTGTCTGATGCAGGCGCCTTTCCAACAGAATAACCTCTCTAACCTAATCCTCTGTTGTGGCTCGAAGAGTATACGGACTAGAAATATATCTTTTTCTGGTAGAGACACTTTTCCAACCGAATACTTAATGGCCATGGCTCAATCCTTATATTCAAAGCCTTGTAAATACTTCTGGAAGATGTCCAATGATTCGGAAGATGGGCCGCCGAAGTTTTACGAGGTTAACGATTATAAAAAGAATTAAGATCTTGAAACACTTTCGTTCATATAAAGACAAAAATACAAATTAATTCCTATCAGCCAGAAGCAGAATGCATGACTCCTAGATTTTGTTTTGAAATTTTTAACTCTTAAATTCATATATTCTTATATTTTTATTTTTATAAATTTATTCTATGAAGTTGAAGACAGCATATTCCACATAGTAGGTTAGAAGTAAACTTAAATTCAAAAAAAAAAAAGAAAAATTATTAGGTAAACAAATTATAATTAGGAAACCCCGAAATGGTGTTATCCCATAGCACGGAGAATTTGTCTCAAACGAGTGATACAGGAGAACATTGTTTCATTTGCTCCGAAATAATAGTTTACCAAGCGCAATTATTATCTACATCTTGTGGGCAAAGTAGGAAAGTCAAAAAAGTGTCCCGTCTGTAAGCAGGAACTAACGCAATCTAATTCGGCGTCTGTGGAAAACCTGAGTTCAGATCGATTATCCACTACAAGCTCCATCATGGCTTCAACATCTCAATCCCTACAGACTCGACTTCAAACAAAACGAATGGCTGCCGTACAACAGTCAGAGGTTCCTAATTCAGACTCGAATAATATGGTTCAGACTATCACCAACCAACCGCAAGAACCCACCAATACGGCTGAAACGGTACCTTCAACTCTTGCCGAAGCAATAAAAGCAGCCATGATAGAACAAACTCAGATGATAGCTTCTAGCTTAACCGATCAGACTAACAAGATTATTCAAGCACTCTCAGGTTGTCTTCGTGATAGTAGTTTAGCGGGTTCAGCCAATGAATCTCCATCTAGTAGGCAAACAAGGGCACAATCGGGTTTGCCATTTCAGAATCCACCGGAAACAAGATCAGAACCTTCCATGGGATTACCAACTCAGTTGCCGCATCCTAATCATTATGAAGTACGACCCGATCGGATAAGCCAAATAATGGCAAATTGGAAACTCAGATTCACTGGAAGGTCTTCTATGTCAGCTGAAGACTTTATCTATCGTGTAGAGGCTCTGACGATCCAAACTTTAGAGGGGGATTTAAATTTAACGGCCAAATATGCCAGTAATTTGTTCGAGGGTAGCGCTAGCGAATGGTTCTGGCGATATCACAAAAGTGTCACTGTACTTACTTGGCCAGGTCTGTGTCAGGCCCTTCGTGGACAATTTAGCGATGATAGGACCGATAGGAGTATTAGGTCAGAAATAGAACACCGCAAGCAACGTCATAATGAACTGTTTGACGATTTCTATGGTGTCATAGCGGCCCTAGCCGACAAACTTTCAAACCCATTGTCTGAAGCTTCCCTAGTGGAAACATTAAGATATAATTTGTTGCCGGAAATTCAACATGAAATATTGTACGTCCCTACAACTACTCTCAAGGAGTTAAGAACAGTGGTCCGCACAAGAGAAATGTTCTTAA
This sequence comes from Drosophila ananassae, assembly GCF_017639315.1. Classification (NCBI taxonomy): domain Eukaryota; kingdom Metazoa; phylum Arthropoda; class Insecta; order Diptera; family Drosophilidae; genus Drosophila; species Drosophila ananassae. The sequence goes on from NW_025319057.1 coordinate 29,774, forward strand.
GAACTGTCTCAAAACCGAATCCCCTATCGACTTCTCGACCCACTCCTAGGCGACAAGTCAATTCTCTTCAGAACCCAGAGGTGGCACCTTCATCAGATGAGGATTCAGGGCAGGACGAATACGAGCTCTCTGTGCTTGAGGTTTCCTGCTGGAATTGTTCCGCTAAAGGTCACAGATATCAAGAATGTCTGGCTGATCGAAAAATATTTTGCTATGGTTGTGGGAAGGCCGATACGTATAAACCTACATGTCGGACTTGTAACCCAAACGCTCAAAAAAACTATAAAGGGCGTGCACCACAGAAAAGTGCACGCAAACAGTTAATCATCAGAGCGACCAATACAGAGTAACACTTCCCGACGACCCCATTTCTGTAGGCCCCCTACCGCAACCTAAATGTATACCATTCCCTATATCTAAGATAGACGTTAAGAGAAAACGGTCTACTGGTCGTCGAGAAGCTTTTAAAAAACAATGTAAAATAGAAAAGAAATTAATCCTTTCATCCATATTAGATAATCCTCTTGACTTACGTCCTCACGCTCAAGTGATGCTTTGTGGAAAGTCTGTAGTTGGATTAATGGACACTGGCGCTTCTGTAAGTTGCATAGGTGGTAGGTTTGCAAACGATCTACTTCAGGAAAACCTTAAATACAAGTTAATGACCTCCAAGATCAAAACTGCTGACGGGAAAAGTCAAACTATAGTCGGAAAATTTTCAACAGACATTACTTACCGAGGAGAAACAAAAACCTTGTATTTTTATTTAGTTCCTACTTTAGTCGAAGACTTATATCTGGGAATTGACTTTTGGACCGCCTTTGACTTACTCCCAATGCATCTGTTAACCAAAAATCATAATCTAGCCTCCATTAGCGATCCAAGTATGAGAGAACTTTCGAAGGATCAACAGAATTCATTGCAGAACGTTATCAAATTATTCCCGTCATTTTCTAAGCAGGGACTAGGACGTACATCGTTAATTTCACACTCGATCGATGTGGGAGAAGCTAAACCGATTAAGCAGCGGCATTATGCCGTGTCACCGGCAATTGAGAAACTTATGTATGACGAGCTCGATCGAATGCTCGAATTAGGAGTTATTCAAGAATCTAACAGCTCTTGGTCATCTCCAGTAGTGTTAGTGAAGAAACCAGGAAAAGTAAGACTCTGCGTAGATAGTAGGAAGGTGAATTCCGTCACCGTAAAGGATGCATATCCAATGCCAATAATCGATGGTATCTTAAGTAGATTGCCAAAAGCCGAATTCATTACTAGCCTCGATTTAAAAGATGCTTTTTGGCAAATACCGCTAGACCCGAAATCTCGCGATAAAACGGCCTTCTCAGTACCCGGACGTCCGTTGTATGAATTTGTGGTCATGCCCTTTGGCCTCACTAATGCGCCGCAGTCTATGTCGCGACTTATGGATAAAATAGTTCCAGCCTACTTACGAAATGAGGTTTTTATATATTTAGACGACTCACTCATTGTCTCCGATACCTTCGAACGACATCTTGAAGTCTTATCGGTAGTCGCTTCCAACCTGGCTCGTGCAAATCTTACAATTAATGTTGAAAAAAGTAAATTCTGTCGGAAAGAGGTGAAGTACTTAGGACACGTGATAGGTAATGGTATTATTAGCACCGATCCTGATAAGATAGCTGCAGTCAGAGATTACCCAACACCCCGTTCGGTTAAACAGGTTCGAAGATTCCTTGGAATGACCGGATGGTATCATAAGTTCATTAAGGATTATTCCGCTATTACTTCCCCGTTGACAGACACCTTGAAAACCAATCGGAAGTTTGAGTGGACAAGTGAAGCCCAGGGGGCTTTTGAGTCCATAAAGGCAAGCATGTGTGCAGCCCCAGTACTGCACAGTCCCAATTTTTCGCTCCCGTTCTCACTTCATTGCGACGCAAGCCACACAGGAGTAGGTGCAGTCTTAATGCAAGTGAAGTGGAAGTGAAGCAAGTGTAATGGCTTATGGCCCAGGCAGATCTAAGCTCGCGTCTCGCCCGTTGGTCTCTTAAGCTTCAAGGATTCCAATTCAAGATACTTCATCGAAAAGGTACTCACAACGTAGTCCCCGACGCTCTTTCGCGAACCTTTACCGAAGACTTGTCAACCCTTGCTTGTGATAGTCTAATAGTTGACGTCAATTCCACCGAATTCGATTCAACCGAATACGATTCGCTTAGGAGTAAGATCCGCCTTAATAGCTCTTCCCTACCGGATCTCAAAATTCAAGGTAAACATATATACCGACGCTCCGAACATGCAGAGGATACCAAAATTTCCGATGACCAATGCTGGAAACTTTGGGTTCCACGCCCACTCGTACCGAATGCCATTAAGACTGCTCATGGAGACCCATTGCATGCCCACGGAGGTATAAACAAAACCATAGAAAGGCTCCGACGTTATTATTTCTGGCCTAACATGGTTAACGACATAAAAACTTTCATCAATAGTTGTGATATTTGTAAGGCCACGAAACACCCTAATCGATCGTTTAAACCTCCTATGGGAAACACTGGAATACCCCAGCGTTTCTTTCAGAAGATATTTATTGACTTTTTAGGACCCTATCCACGCAGTAAATCGGGAAATGTAGGTATATTTGTGGTGCTCGACCATCTCACTAAGTTTCCCTTTTTGAAACCAGTCCGCAAGTTTACCGCCGACTCGATTGTGCGATATTTGGAAGAAGATCTTTTTCATTGTTTTGGGGTTCCAGAATATGTGGTTTCTGATAATGGAGTTTAGTTTAAATCGCAAACTTTTAATTGCTTGTTAAACAAATATAATATCAGACATACATATACGGCCTTTTATTCCCCACAGGCAAACGCGTCGGAAAGAGTGAATAGATCAGTTCTTTCAGCCATAAAGGCTTACATAAACCCAAATCAGAGTAACTGGGACGAAAACCTTAGTAGCATCAACTGCGCTCTACGATCGGGAGTTCATCTGGCCATAAACACTAGCCCATATAAGCTAACTTTTGGTCAACATATGGTCACGAATGGCGAAACTTTTCAACTACTACGAGATTTAGGTATGCTAGAAGATCGAAGTGTCCAATTTAATAAGGAAGACTCCCTAGACATTTTACGCAGCAAAGCCCAGAAAACCATGATAGCCCAACGCAATCGGAATGAAAAGTTCTACAACACACGCACAAGGGACGTTTCTTTTAAAGTAGGTCAAGAAATTTTCCGACGCAATTTCCAACAAAGCAATTTTGCAAAAGGGTTTAGCTCCAAGCTGGCTCCCAATTTCCTTAAAGCGCGAGTGCGAAGGAAGTTAGGGAAGGTATATTACGAGCTAGAAGATCTACAAGGCCGCCTGATCGGAAATTTCCATGCCAAAGATATTAAGCCATAAGCGTAGACAACAAGCGGGAATCTTCCTTGTGTTGTTCCACCCCAAGTTAGATTTTAGTGGGGGGGAAAATGTAATGCGCTTGTTGTAACTTAACAACAAACCAAATGCCTAAAAGTAAACCTCATTTAGTTAAGCTTGGAATAACCGAAAATACAAAACAAAAAACAAAAAGCTTGGTTAAGCTTAAAGTTTCTTATCTATTGATAATCAATTATCTACCCAGAATTGAGCATTTAAGTATCGGTCTAAGCATAGAATAAGCAGCGGCCAACTTCTTTTCTCTTGTGGCTGCTAAGATAAGCGCATCGCTCGCGGTTAAACTCCAGTATATATTTAACCCCCGGAAAAAAAAAAAAAGACACGTGGTGTTGAATTTCCACATAAGTTTCCCAAAACTAAACGCAGAGGGAAGTGAGCAGCGCTCAGTGTATTAAAAGTGAATTACATTTTTGCGGTGCCAATTCAAGGTAAATAAAACCTTTGTTTTCGGCCTCACGCGTTTTTTTTTTTAATTCGACTTATTTTTTTTAGGTCGAATTGGCACCCAGTAAGAACCCATTTGTGTATTGTTCTTACATTGGGAATAAGTTTACAATCCCCCAAGCAGCAGTTTACCCTAAGAAGGGCTTCCAGCGCCACGCCGCGGGATCTGATGGATTTATTATAAATTAGTGTGAGAGACACAATTTTCTTTTGGGATTAAGGTGCATGTGCAATAATTTTCCCTCATTAATTAAAACCCGCCAATGGCCAGCATATGCACCCGAATTATTCTCATCCAATGACGTCACTCATCGCCCAAGACAGTTACGCTTGTCCCGTATTGGTTTCCGGAATTATTAATTTGATTTAGTTATTTTTATTTTGGTAGTATTTAGTTTTTTTTTGGAGCTTGGCGTTTAATAATGTAAGAAAATAACGTTTCCAGTTCCCTTAATTTTGTATTTCTTTTTTATTACTTAAATACTAAAACTGAACGGTATGGAAATATTAATTAATTTGGTGAATATATATATATATACATACATAAAAATAACCTCTATGCCCCAAAATTATAGATTCATCGCTCAACCCGACAAAAGATCTTTTGGACGTGGATATTAAACTCGATGTAAGTGAAAAAAAAAACTCATTACCCCAAATTAAATATTGTTGGTGGTTAGGCTGATTTTTCTCAGTGTAATAAAAGCTTTACCTGAAAGATTTTTATCTCCCATACGGTAAAATCGAACCACGCGGTTGCAATTAAATACCGAAAAACGGTACACTGAAAGAAAAGAAAGAAAAAATAAAAACGAAAATTTTTCTGGCACGTGCTGGCTAACAGATGATTATATATATATATTTTCCTTTTTTTTATTCCCAATATTTAATAATGGCCTTCCGCAATGACAACAAAGAAAAATTTTCAAAAACATTTCTTTTCTTAAATTAATTAAGAAATATTTAATAAAAATTAATGGAATCTTGGAACATTATTTTTAATACTCTTGCCGTGTTCCAACATAAAAAAAAAAAAACAAAAACAAAAAAAAACCTTGCTAAAGTTAATCATAAACCCTTGCTATCAAATTTGAATAGGAAATGAATAAGTTACTATGGAGACATTTTACGATATACATTTAGGAAATAATATTAGAGAACACCCGCTATGGAAGACAAGATTCTCTTCATAAACATGATTCTTGTTATTAATTTTATATAGACATATATAATATTATTGCCTATTAATGCGACTTACTATTTCTTATACCAACTTATAAAGATATAAATTCTAAGATAATTTGTTTTCTCGATTATAACCTATCTAATAGATACATTTAATTATATACTTGATTTAAATTTCCTTCTTTTGCCTTATGCAACTTAATAACCATGAATAAATTTTATAACGTTTAAAAATGAATTGCTAATCTATTATCTAGAGGAGTCATGCAGAATGAAGATGGCAGGTGAAATTAAATAGCCGGATTTTCTTTGGGATCATCAAAAATTATTTCGCGGACTTGGTGATCATGGAAGGGTGGGCAACGGCTGTGGCAAAACATCCGCTCAGCTTTACATCGGCTGCTGCAACTCCACCAGCGCAGTCGCAACGGCCTTAATTACTCTGAATGTCGAAAGCAATGCAAGAATCCTTTTTATTCCCTTTCCCGATATTTCCTTCAGTACGTACTAGCCCCCGCACGCGAATATCTTTTAAATAATCGATTGATAACTGCGACCCTAGGGATCCACTCCCTTCTACCGACCAAAAAGCCGGAACCAGCGCGTGCAACCTCCTTGCAGCTACACAACCATCTGCCCGCTTACATGGTTACATGTTACACGTGCGGTCTTGCCTTCGTGAGCCTGCCATGAAGATTTTGCAACCGCCAGCTGTTGCTAGCAGCATCATAATCCAAGTGTTCTTGCAAAAAGTTGAAGATGCCACAAAGTCTAAGTGGAAATGCAGGCTAAGGTCTTAGCTAATGCTAAGGTCCTTATTCTTATCTGGATTTTTTAAAGTTTTACTAATAGACATTAATTAAGCAATTAAAGAGAGCTCTTTAATCATTAAATATTATATTTTCTTCGTTTCCCTGGTAAGAAGGTTGAAGGAACCTTAATATTAAAATGAAAAATATTAATAAAACAAGAAAGGAAAGCTAACTTCGGGTGGAGCCGAAGTTGATATACCCTTGCAGTTAAGGTTGTTCCATTTCCATTCGTTCAGTTATATTATGAAATTTTGCAGATGGGATTATATTGCCTAAAATGGAATCCGTAGAAGGTCCCATCATTCTAGCTCAAAAAACACCAACGTTATGCCTATTCCGATCGTTCAGTTATATGGCAGCTATAGCATGTAGTCGGCCGATCCTTATGAAATTTGTCAAATCGGATTATTTTGCACAAAATGAAATCTGTACCAAGGCCCATCTTTCTAACTTAAAAAATAACACCAAATTTATGACAATTCGATCGTTCTATGAAAGATAAATGATATAATCACCCGTTCCTTAAGAAATTTTATTTACATTTTTTAAATATAACATGTGTGGAAAGTCCCGACCATCTAATTTAAAAAATAACAAGAAAAGAAAGCTAACTTCGGGCGAAGTTTGTTCCACTTCCGATCGTTCAGTATATGGCGGCTATTAGATATAGTTGGCCGATCCCTATGAAATTTGGCAAATAAGATTATTTTCAAAATGGAATCCGTACCAAGTCCCATCTTTCTAACTTAAGAAACATCAAAGTTATGCCAATTCCGATCGTTCTATGACAGATATAGGATATAGTCGGCCGATCCTTATAAAATTTTGTCCATCAGATATTTTGGACAAATATAACATGTGCGGAAAGTCCCAACCCTCCAACTTAATAAACACCAAAGATATGCCAATTCCGATCGTTTTATGACAGCTATAGGATATAGTCGACCGATCCCGGCCGCAAGAAAAAGAAGGATGTGTGCAAAGTTTCAACTCGATAGCTTTAAAACTGAGAGACTAGTTTGCGTAGAAACCAACAGACAGACAGACAGACGGACATGCTTATATCGACTCAGGTGGTGATCCTGATCAAGATTATATATACTTTATAGGGTCGGAGATGTCTCCTTCACTGCGTTGCACACTTTTGACCAAAATTATAAAACCCTCTGCAAGGCTATAACGAAGTTATGGCATTTCCAATCAATCATATAAGGCGGCACCAAAACCCTTGTAGGTGATCCTACCATCGAAATACATTTTTGTTTCCCGGCTTGCCCTTGATACTTTTGAGATTGATACCTCGGCTTACATCAAAGCCAAAACAAAAGCCGACATAAAGGTAGTGGATATTACAAAATTTAAATACTCATACACCAGGCACACGTCATCTTTCAAAATACGCGTGGCCGAGCAGATGTTCAATACTTTTTGTTCTATCAGTTTTAGGCTATCAGGTTTTGTTCAAGAACATCAGCAAAGTTCGGTGAAGAAAAAATTACCAAACCTGGGGGAGTGAAGCTCCTCTTTGTTAGAGCCAATGACTAACCATCCACCTCGTCTTCCTCAGCTGCATACTGGCAACATTTGTCAATTATCGTTTCTATTCGTTTCTAATCCAGTAGCGTAGATAGGGGGGGATCAGGGAGATCAATCCCCCCCCTTGGGTCTGAGAATTATAAGCTGATATAATCTCAAAATTGAAAAAGAAAAATTTTTACGCGATGACTGTGCAGTACAGCATTATTATCGCAGTGTAAAATAAAACAAAAAAACAGGATATTATTCTGAGTCTGATGGGATACCTGATGGGAGTACACTTTCCTGAACTTTGCTACTTTCTAATTCAAGGTCTAATCTTGAGGTTTTAATAGAAACCAATACTTTAATTGGCCCTAAGTCTCCACTTTGATCCTGACTTCCATCTTACCTATTATGTGGAAGGAATCTTACATTATTCTTCTTCTTAAAAAAGGAATGAAAATCCGACGTGGACCGTCGGAGCAACACTCGAAGTAGGTTGGGTAACGCGGGTTCTACTTGTGGTCATTTTCACGGGAGCAACACTCGAAGTAGATTAGATACCGAAGGTCTACTTGTGGTCCGCTTTTCACAGGAGCCACTCGAAGTAGGTTCGATGACAAAAGTTTCACTTGTGGTCCGTTTCCACAGGAGTCGCACGAAGTAGATAATTTTAAAAAAGTCCTACTTGTGGTACGTTTTACACAGGATCACTTGAAGTAGCTTGATTTTAAGTGCCGTAACACTGAGTAACGAACCGATCTCTCTGTATTCGCAACTATATTTATTTCAGAAAAATAATTCCTATATAAGATGCTAAATTATAAATAACTAAGTCTAGGGAAGGTCAATGTTATCTTTTGCTCGCAACAATTGCCGCGGCTAGCTCACAGAGTTTGGGGGACCGTTCCACCGAATTTATATATTCGACGTAATTGCCCGAGCCCGAGGTGCTTCGCTTTGAAAATATCCTTTTTATTTCGATAAAGTTAAAAATGGGTGAATCTCACCGGCAATCTCACCAACCGTTCCGGGTTGGTGCCAATATACACGCCCTCCCAAAGCTTGCACCCAGCAGGACGTGTGGTCTCGGCTCACGGTTCCCTCTGTTTGGACTCACGTGCTCCAGTTGCGGGGCCTTGCCGTTGCCGCTGCTCCGGTCGTTGGCGCCGCTCTTTGCTGCTCCCGTTGTCGCCGCTGCTCTTGACGCTGATCCGGTCACTGCTCCTGTCCCTCATCGTGTCGCTGCTTCTGTCGCTGCTCCTGTCGCTGATTCTGTCGCTGATTCTGTCGCTGATTTCGGTATCCTTAGCTCACTGGGAATGCCCTTTCGCCGTGGCCGGCACCTAATACGTGTTAGCAGACCGATAGTCTCACCTCCCAGGCATACGCCGGGAATGATGTGCTTATCAGTGCCTGGCGGCCGGATCAGGGCCCGAAGGGCCTGCCTACCCCTCAGGACACGCCCCCGGTTGCGTTCGCAGATCCGCAGGAACTATGGCAGACCAGAGGTTTTGGCGTCGCGTCTTCTTTAACTCCAGGTGAGACGCTGCGCCTACGCCCCAGTGCCTGGATCAGGATGCTATTGACTTTACCGTGGTGTCCCTGTTTGGTTTCACTGTTGGGCTTGAGTTCAAGCTGGCTACCCCTCGCTTTACAGGATCACACAAAGATACATGTTTGCGCTTAGTATTTACAAAGTTATAAAACTGCTTCGGATCCGGAGTAAACTGAATCCGGTCGCGGCGAATATAACTTCTATAACATTATATCCTTAGTACTTATATACTTATTATATACTTATATACTTAGACCGAGATACTTAGTATTTTTAATAACTAACTAAACAGCCAGATAATTATCTGGTTCTGCTTATTGGGCAAAAATCCTTTTCAGAGTCTGTGCTGCTGCAATCGCAGTCTTGCTTTCTGCACTTCTGACCTCCGACGTGTACCTAAATTTCGCCACTTTATCCATCAAAATACTTATGTACAATACATTAAACATACCTTTTTTTAAAAAGCGATCCATTTTTATCAGTTTCTTTTGAATTGCCGTCAGTTTGTCAATATTTTCACAAGTGAATGTTGAAATTATTTTCGCGATGTGAAGCGCCAGCTATCGAAGGCACTATCGATAGTGGTTGGGTCACTATAAAACTTGTCTGACACTATCGATTGCGGCTCGTTAGCGGCCAACCATCGATAGTGTCGATAACGCCATCGATAGTTCTCCACCTCTATTAGTAAATGCTGGCTGTCTATATTTCCATAAATAAGATTGTATAGAAACTTGACACCCAGCATCGTTCTACGATAAGAAGGGAGGTAAAGATTTGCATCCCAATTAAGTCCCCTAAGCGCAAAAGTAAGGAAGTTTTTTTGTACAGATTCAATGTGATCTTGGTGTACTCCATATTGAGGACTCCAGACACACGATCCATACTCAAGAATCGGACGGACCAGTGATGAATATAACGTTTTAGTTATGTACGGGTCATTAAGTTCTTTTGACCATCTTTTAATAAAACCAAGCACACCCATAGCTTTATTTACCATGGTAGATATATGGTCGGTAAATTTAAGTCTCAAATCTAAAAGGACACCAAGATCATTAACCTGAGTTAACCTGAGTAACCTGAGAATTTTTCTAAGGCAATCCCAGAGAGATAGTACGAAGCCCGGTGGGGACTAGTACGATAAAAAGACATAAGTTTGCATTTTGATTCATTAAGTATTAAGTCATTAGCTAAACACCATTTTTGAAACTGGAGTCTGTTTTGGGCAGACTCAAACTTATATTGCAGACAAAGCTTAACATCGTCTGCGTAGATTAGTACCAGCGCGTTCGTTAAGGATGGGGCAACTCATTTATAACAAGAAAGGAAAGCTAACTTCGGGCGGAGCCGAAGTTGATATACCCTTGCAGTTCAGTCGCAGTCCACTAGGTGGCGCCACGCATCTTATATTATTAAATATATAGCGGATCGTATATAGTCGGCCGATCCTTATGAAATTTGGCATAATGAATTATTTTGCCCAAAGAGTAATCTGTACCAAGTCCCATCTTTCTAACTTAAAAAACACCAAAGTTATGCCAATTCCGATCGTTCTATGACAGATATAGGATATAGTCGGCCGATCCGTATAAAATTTTGTGCATCAGATATTTTGGACAAATATAACATGTGCGGAAAGTCCCAACCCTCTAACTTAATAAACACCAAAGATATGCCAATTCCGATCGTTTTATGACAGCTATAGGATATAGTCGACCGATCCCGGCCGTTCCGACTTATATACTACCTGCAAAGGAAAGAAGGGTGTGTGCAAAGTTTCAACTCGATAGCTCCAAAACTGAGAGACTAGTTTGCGTAGAAACCGACAGACAGACTGACAGACGGACAGACAGACAGACGGACAGACGGACATGCTTATATCGACTCAGGAGGTGATCCTGATCAAGAATATATATACTTTATAGGGTCGGAGATGTCTCCTTCACTGCGTTGCACACTTTTGACCAAAATTATAATACCCTCTGCAAGGGTATAAAAAGAGTGAATAGTAATGGGCCAAGATGGCTTCCTTGAGGGGCCATCTTCCATTTAAATAGCTGGAGATCCAAGTAATGAGGTCGGTTGAGAATCCCAAAAGATTTGGTTTACTCAACAAGAGTGAGTGATTAACTAAATCAGATGCTTTACTAAAGTCTGTGTAAATAACATCAGTTTGAAGTCCCTTTTTGAAGCCATCTAAAACAAAGGATGTTTACTCCAATAAATTAGGGGTGGTTGAGCGACGCTTAATAAAACCATGCTGACATGGAGAAATTATTGATGAGCATAGGTGTTGCAAATCAGGAGTTATTAATTTTTCGAATAACTTTGGCATCGCTGACAATTTTGAGATGCCTCTGTAGTTGGCAGCATCGGATTTATCCCCTTTTTGTGCAGAGGAATTATGAAAGATTCCTTCCATTTAAAGGGGAAAATAGAAGATTCCCAAGATAAGTTGAAAAGTTTTTGAAGTGGTTTGCACAGAGCCCTAGCACAGTATTTTAGCACACAGCCTGTTACTCCGTCGGGGCCTGGCGAATAAACTGGTTTTACCTTTTGAAGATCCAATAATAAATGTTTTTCAGAAAGAAATGGAACAAATATACGATTAGTTGGTTGAATGTTGTAAGCGTATGGCTGATCTGAAGTTTTAGGAGGTGAATACGTTGTTTGGAAAAATTTGGCCAATAAATCTGCAATGGCCTGATCTGAAGTCGCTGATAAATTTTTATACGTAAGAAGGGAAGGAAAAGATACATGTTTACGCTTCGTGTTTACAAAGTTATAAAACTGCTTTGGATCCTGAAAGAACTGAATCCGACAGCGGCGAATATAAATTTTATAACATTCGGCGTTATGCACGGTGAAATTTAGCCGAGCTATTAAGTATCTTGAAAAATCTATGCTGCTACAGGTTCTTTCATATTTATTTAAAAGCCTGTCTTTATCTGTTTTTAATTTTTTTAGGCATCTTACGGATATTTACACGGCACACTTAAGTCAAAGAATGAATTTAATGTCAAATAAAATTTATCCAGGATGATATTCATTTCAGTGCATGCCAGAATATCGGACCATTCCTTCACTTCATAGCGAACGGTCGTGATTATTTTTTGCGCTGCGATAAATTCTATTTTTGCCAAACGCGAGTTTGAAACCTTAATTTAAGCACTTTGTTTTCATTACTAATATTGTGTCTTAATATTAAAGTTATACCCGTATCGCTACGCGCTTGTGCAGTGCCATATTTGGGTGAGCATTTAATAAAATTAAAAAGTCGCAATCCAAATATAGCTCTGCTTCTTTTTTACTCTCTGCCTTTTTTAATTTTTGCAGTTAATTCTGCTCTTATCTTTTTGCGCGCATTTCTTTACACTTGCGCTCTCCCGTAGCTCTCTCTTTACTAACCCTCTCCTCTAGCTACTCTTTTATTAACCTTTGTTGGTACAGTGGTTGAAGGCTTATTTGTTTAAAATAAAAAAAAAAAAATAATAATATTTAAAAATTATAAATTAATTTTTGCTAATTTTCTAATTAATATTTTAAAATGGAATACAATGTTTTCTGCTCTTTAAAATCGTGCAATAAGCCGATATCTGCGTCCCAGGCCAGCATCTATTGTTGGCTATGCGAAAGTGTCTCACATGCCAAATGTGCTGGCCTTACTGCATCTGTCTCGGATGCCATATCCCGCCGTGTTGGCCTCCATTATTGCTGCAGTGGGTGCCGAGCTGTCCAAGATGAAATGAGATCATTCATGCGACAGACCAAGAGTGGGTTTAAAGATTTGATCGTTGGTTTCCGAAAAATCAACGATCAACTCAGTGCGCTGGATGTTCAATTCAATAGCCTTCAGCTGTTGAATGAATCTCCTAAGCGGAAAAAATCTGCTACTAGGGAATTTGCAGCTCCAGTTATCGCGGAACAGCTGGATCCTCCCGCAATAATGCAGCCGCTCATTTCCCTTGCTACTCCAAGAGCAGGGACGGTTAATGAAAAGTCAGCACCCGAATTTACCGTAGCAGAGCAAAATTTGTCTGCTTTGTCCTCCATGGCACCAGGAATACCCTTGAATTAACCCCCATAGCTTCCACTAGAAATGGTAACCCGCCGCCCGGACCCCCGGAACGGACTGATGCCGCGGTATTACCGACCGTGGCACCAAAACCATTACAGGTAATACCACCTGTTAGACAAATATTTGTCTCACGGCTAGCCCCCGATACCTCGGAGATTGATATCTCGGCTTATATCAAAGCCAAAACCAAGGCCGTTATTAGAGTGGAAGACATTAGGAAATTTAAATACTCCTACTCGAGGCGCATGTCATTCTTCATGATACGTGTGCCAGTGCCGATGTTTGTGACAATATGTTCGCCTGGCTTCTGGCCAGAGGACATATTTGTACAAAAGCATCAGACGAGTAAGGTAAAGAAAAAAAATTCGAAGCCTGCTGGAGTCAAGCTCCCAACATCTGTCCAATCCGACGCTTCAAAAAACTAACACGTTCTATCAATCTTACCTATCAAGCTCCCTAGACTTTATTCTGATAGTCTTTCCTTTGCGTCCCATATTATAGTCTTTACTGAAACTTGGTTAAAGCCGGAGATCTTTTGCTCCGAAGTTTTTTCAAGTAGGTACACCACTTTTAGACGTGACCGACCTCTGCGAAGAGGAGGAGGAGTCTTAATTTCTATTGACTCCAATTTCGATTCTGAAGAGGTAAAGTTACCAGAGATTGGTGATTTCGAATTTATTTGCGTTAAAGTCATATTGTCTGCTCAATTATTGTTTATTACATGTTCTTACATTCCACCATCTTCCGAGCCGCCTACATACTGGCATCACTTGTCGGCTATACAGGCTGTTACCAATCTTATGTCAGATATTGACCTTCTGATAGTTCTTGGCGACTTTAATTTACCAGAACTCAATTGGTCAATTACTGAAAATTTAACTTTCTTATCACTTTCCACCCATCACGATTTCACGGCGGGCATCTTTGACTTGTCCCTAGGCCAGATCAACCATGTTAGAAATTCGTTAGGTCGGCTTCTTGACTTATGTTTTGTATCTGATCCAGATAGTACCACACTTTCCAGAGCGTTGCCCCTCTCAACCCCTGAAGATCCATACCTCCCAACGCTTGAAGTTTCAATTGAAACCAATTCTGGTGTCAATCAGAAGCCTTCCTGCGTATCGAAGAAGATTCGTTGTTTTCGTAAGGCTGATTTTCGTAAACTTAATTTATTAATTGATACTTTTGACTGGTCCGATATTCTGGCATGCACTGATATAAATATCATCCTAGATAAATTTTATATGACATTAAATTCATTTTTTTACTTAAGCGTGCCGTGGAAATATCCGTCCGCTACAAAAAATCCCCCTTGGTTTACAAGGTGCCTAACAAAATTAAAAACATATAAAGACTGGCTTTTAAATAAATATGAAAGAACCTGTAGCAGCATAGATTTCTCAAGATACTTAATAGCTCAGCTAAATTTCACCGTGCATAACGCTGAATGTTATAAAAATTATATTCGCCGCTGTCAGTTCACTCAGGATCCAAAGCAGTTTTATAACTTTGTAAACACGAAGCGTAAACATGTATCTTTTCCTTCCCTACTTACGTATCAAAATTTATCAGCGACTTCGGATCAGGCCATTGCGGATTTATTCGGAAAATTTTTCCAAACAACGTATTTACCTCCTAAAACTTCAGATCAGCCATACGCTTACAACATTCAACCAACTAATAGTATATTTGTTCCATTTCTTTCTGAAAACAATATACTATTGGATCTTCAAAAGGTAAAACTAGTTTATTCGCCAGGCCCCGACGGAGTACCAGCCTGTGTGCTAAAATACTGTGCTAGGGCTCTGTGCAAACCTCTTCAAAAACTATTTAACTTATCTTTGGAATCTTCGATTTTCCCCTTTAAATGGAAGGAATCTTTCATAATTCCTTTGCACAAAAAGGGGATAAATCCGATGCTGCCAACTACAGAGGCATCTCAAAATTGTCAGCGATTCCAAAGTTATTCGAAAAATTAATAACTCCTGATTTGCAACACCTATGCTTATCAATAATTTCTCCATGTCAGCATGGTTTCATTAAGCGTCGCTCTACCACGACTAATTTATTGGAGTTGACATCCTTTGTTTTAGATGGCTTTCAAAAGGGACTTCAAACTGATGTTATTTACACAGACTTTAGTAAAGCATTTGATTCAGTTAATCACTCACTCTTTTTGAGTAAACTAAATCTTTTGGGATTCTCAACCGACCTCATTACGTGGATCTCCAGCTATTTAAATGGAAGAACACAGAGAGTCTTATTTAAAAATCAATACTCCCGCTTAGTCCGTGCCACATCTGGTGTCCCTCAAGGAAGCCATCTTGGCCCATTACTATTCACTCTTTTTATAAATGACTTGCCCCCATCCATAACGAACGCGCTGGTACTAATCTACGCAGACGATGTTAAGCTTTGTCTGCAATATAAGTTCCCGTCTGCCCAAAACAGACTCCAGTCGGATCTTGACAATTTTCAAAAATGGTGTTTAGCTAATGACTTAATACTTAACGGATCAAAATGCAAACTTATGTCTTTTTATCGTACTAGTCCTCACCAGGCTTCGTACAATCTCTCTGGGATTGCCTTAGAAATATTAACTTAGGTTAATGATCTTGCTGTCCTCTTAGACATAAAACTTAAATTTTCCGACCATATTTCTTCAATGGTTAATAAGGCTAAAGGTGTTGTCGGTTTTATTAAAAGATGGGCTAAGGAATTTAACGACCCTTACATTACTAAAAGCTTATTTATATCCTTGGTCCGCCCGATACTGGAGTACAGTTCATGTGTCTGGTGGCCCCAATACGGTGTTCATCAAGACCGCATAGAATCCGTACAAAAAAACTTCTTATTATTTGCTCTTAGGGGACTTAACTGGGACGCAAATCTTCACCTACCTTCGTATAATAGTAGACTCCTACTAATAAACTTACCCTCCTTAAAAAATCGTAGAACAATGCTGGGTGTCGTTTTCCTACACAACCTTATTAATGGTGATGTAGATAGCCAGCACTTACTAACACGCTTACAGTTTAACATTCCGAATAGAAGGACCAGAAACTTTAGTCCTTTATTCTTAAGCCATTGTAGATCGACATATGCACAGCATGATCCCCTTAGGATTTTATGTTCGAACTACAATGGTCTGTATAATATTATTTCTCTTTCTTCCCTGTCAAATTTGAAAACCACCATTTTAAATTACCTACAAGAACATACTAATTCTTCCTCGTTTTCTTTATAATCCTTCTATTTAAACTTATATACTATACTCATTATACTAACTCGAATTTATTCCCGCGATTCGAGCCGTACGTTATGCGGCAGGCGCCCCTCGGTCGGTTGGGCGGGAGGTGGGCTATACGTATGCAGTGGGAACCGCGCGAAAAAAAAAAAAAAATTCAAATACGAAAATCAGCCTTACGAAAACAACGAATCTTGGGGCTGTACGTATGCAGTGGGAACCGCGCGAAAAAAAAAAAAAAAAATTCAAAAGGATCGATTAACAAATTAGGTTTACAAAATCAGCCTTACGAAAACAACGACTCTTCTTCGATACGCAGGAAGGCTTCTGATTGGCACCAGAATTGGTTTCAATTGAAACTTCAAGCGTAGGGTGGTATGGATCCTCAGGGGTTGAGAGAGGCAAAGCTTTGGAAAGTGTGGTACTGCATCAGATACAAAACATACGTCAAGAAGCCGACCTAACGAATTTCTAACATGGTTGATCTGGCCTACGGACAAGTCAAAGATGCCTGCCGTGAAATCATGATGGATGGAAAGTGATAAGAAAGTTCCATTTTCAGTAATTGACCAATTGAGTTCTGGTACATTAAAGTCGCCAAGAACTACCAGAAGGTCAATATCTGACATAAGATTGGTAACACACTGTATAGCCGTCAAGTGATGCCAGATGGTGGAATGTAAGAACATGTAATAAACAAAGATTGAGCAGACAATATGACTTTAACTGATCCCCAACCGATGAGACGAATGAGTAGTGGACTAAAGAGTTATATGTTCTTGTCAGTTTCGCTGTCTAATAGGTACTAAGAAAATTTACATTTGTGGAACTTAACGATAGGTGTGTGTGTGCATACATGTTGAGGATTGTAAAGCTAGTAGGTATAGAAAATAAAAGGATGACAATATGGGCTAACTTATAAACTATGTATCGATAGTTCCTAAACATCCCGGGCCACCCTGAAACACGGTTTCTGAACTGGGTAGTTCTCAATTTTAGTTATTGGCCGGGTCACTTCTCCTGCTGCCGTCTTGATCCTGACTGCTCGAACCATATTGTCCTTTCCTGGAATGTGTCGATCACCTTCGCTAGATGCCGTGATGATGGTGGTGTGTTGGACTCCTTGACGAGCACAACGCTGCCGATCGAAATGTTAGGGGTTGTTGTGGTCCACTTAGGACGCTGCTGTAGACTTGTCAAATACTCCTGGTGCCATTGCTTCCAGAAGCCTTGGTACATAGATTGGATACTGGCCAAGATAAGCCTCCGGTATTGTTGTGAATGTTCTTCCGATAAGAAAATGGGCTGGTGATAGATAGCTGTCATCTGTATCTGATGTGTAGCATAGGGGTCGTGAGTTGACAACAGCACTAATTTGCGCAAGCAAAGTGCGCATTTGTTCATATGTCAGGGTGGTGTTTCCAATGACTCGTCGAAGATGCAGCTTTACGCATCGAACTGTAGAATCCCATTTTCCTCCCCAATGCGGAGCACGTGGTGGGATGAATGTCCATTGAATCCCTTCGTCTGCAAGGGTGTTCACGATTTGATCTTTGTGTTGAGATTAACTTAAGAGTTGCTGCATTTCATCGAGGGATCGCTTCGCTCCGATCAAATTTGTACCATTGTCGGTGCACATGCGGTTGTATTTGCCTCGCGTCCTTTAGAAGAATGGGTCCGGGCAAATGGGCATCCGGTATTTACGAAAGGAAGTGCTTGCGTTATACGTACGCTCGGTAGATCTGCCATACGTTGATGCATTGTGTTGTACCTTTGCCGAAAGAAAGCCAGGTCGTTGTGCGTGATTTTGCGTATTAAATTTCGTGCGCCGAAAATCCAATAACTTTGTCGAACCATGACGAAGAGAGATGAGACTCCAGGATGTAAATTGAAACGATGCTCATGTTCAATGATCAAATATGTGATCCGATGATTCTTTGGAAGCAAAATAGGATGCTTTGCCTCTTCTGACAACTGTGAATGTTGGATTCGTCCACCCACTCTTAGCAGGTTGTCCTTGTCGATGATAGGTGAGAGCTTGACCAATTGAGATTGGTTCCCTAGAACCTTGTTAGCGCGTAATAACTGGAACTCCTTTTTAAAACCAGCTTGAACGTGTTGCAACTATCGAATCCTTGCTGCCTTGATCTCATCGAATGTTAGAGAATTCGATGTTTGTTTCGAAGATGGGTGCTTTATGTGATGAATGAAGCGCAAAACGTAACCAAGTGTGTGTATAAGCTTCAGCCAAGACGAGTTGCGATTGAGAAGCTTATCCAATGGGTTGTCCGTCGTGACAGTCATCTGTGAAGCTAGGCAGGTAGTTTTGACTTCGTCTTATATGCGTTTGTCTGAAAGAGAAGTACTGTTGTGAGTATTGTTCAATTTCACCAAGAATGGATCCTTGTCCCTCAGCCATGAAGGACCCTTCCACCATAATTGGAAACCAATGAACTCGGATACTCCCAAGCCACGGGATGCGCAATCCGCTGGGTTCGATTATGAGTCTACATGCCGCCATGCATGCTTCGGAATGGTTTCGAGGATCTCAGATGTGCGGTTCCCAACAATCGTCTTGAATTGGGCTTGTGAATTCGATAGCCATGACAGGACTATCGTCGAATCACTCCATGCGTAGATCGTTATGCCGTTGTTCATTAGTCCAGCTTTTATGGATTGCAGAAGTTGACTCAATAGAAGTGCGCCACATAGTTCCAGGCGCGGCAAAGACTGCTGCTTCAAAGGTGCTACTCTTGTTTTGGCTGCAAGTACGGCGACCGAAATGGTTCCATCGTCGTTAACCATTCGGCTAGGATCTTTCGATAGGCTTACATTGTACGACAATGTGTCCTCTCCAGGGTGCCAATGCAGCCCCAGAACTTTGACTGATGATTGTGAGGAATCCGTGTTATCCTCCGATTCGATGCATTTGGTATTCGATACCCATTTCCCGAGCTCTAGGTTAGCACAGGACATCAGTTGGACGAGTTCGTCCCTGTTGCGTAGCAGCTTATCCTCACTATTTGCTCCTATTTGATTCTCAACCGACCTCATTACGTGGATCTCCAGCTATTTAAATGGAAGAACACAGAGAGTCTTATTTAAAAATCAATACTCCCGCTTAGTCCGTGCCACATCTGGTGTCCCTCAAGGAAGCCATCTTGGCCCATTACTATTCACTCTTTTTATAAATGATTTGCCCCCATCCATAACGAACACGCTGGTACTAATCTACGCAGACGATGTTAAGCTTTGTCTGCAATATAAGTTCCCGTCTGCCCAAAACAGACTCCAGTCGGATCTTGACAATTTTCAAAAATGGTGTTTAGCTAATGACTTAATACTTAACGGATCAAAATGCAAACTTATGTCTTTTTATCGTACTAGTCCTCACCAGGCTTCGTACAATCTCTCTGGGATTGCCTTAGAAATATTAACTTAGGTTAATGATCTTGGTGTCCTCTTAGACATAAAACTTAAATTTTCCGACCATATTTCTTCAATGGTTAATAATGCTAAAGGTGTTGTCGGTTTTATTAAAAGATGGGCTAAGGAATTTAACGACCCTTACATTACTAAAAGCTTATTTATATCCTTGGTCCGCCCGATACTGGAGTACGGTTCATGTGTCTGGTGTCCCCAATACGGTGTTCATCAAGACCGCATAGAATCCGTACAAAAAAACTTCTTATTATTTGCTCTTAGGGGACTTAACTGGGACGCAAATCTTCACCTACCTTCGTATAATAGTAGACTCCTACTAATAAACTTACCCTCCTTAAAAAATCGTAGAACAATGCTGGGTGTCGTTTTCCTACACAACCTTATTAATGGTGATGTAGATAGCCAGCACTTACTAACACGCTTACAGTTTAACATTCCGAATAGAAGGACCAGAAACTTTAGTCCTTTATTCTTAAGCCATTGTAGATCGACATATGCACAGCATGATCCCCTTAGGATTTTATGTTCGAACTACAATGGTCTGTATAATATTATTTCTCTTTCTTCCCTGTCAAATTTGAAAACCACCATTTTAAATTACCTACAAGAACATACTAATTCTTCCTCGTTTTCTTTATAATCCTTCTATTTAAACTTATATACTATACTCATTATACTAACTCGAATTTATTCCCGCGATTCGAGCCGTACGTTATGCGGCAGGCGCCCCTCGGTCGGTTGGGCGGGAGGTGGGCTATACGTATGCAGTGGGAACCGCGCGAAAAAAAAAAAAAAATTCAAATACGAAAATCAGCCTTACGAAAACAACGAATCTTGGGGCTGTACGTATGCAGTGGGAACCGCGCGAAAAAAAAAAAAAAATTTAAAAGGATCGATTAACAAATTAGGTTTACGAAAATCAGCCTTACGAAAACAACGACTCTTCTTCGATACGCAGGAAGGCTTCTGATTGGCACCAGAATTGGTATCAATTGAAACTTCAAGCGTAGGGTGGTATGGATCCTCAGGGGTTGAGAGAGGCAAAGCTTTGGAAAGTGTGGTACTGCATCAGATACAAAACATACGTCAAGAAGCCGACCTAACGAATTTCTAACATGGTTGATCTGGCCTAGGGACAAGTCAAAGATGCCTGCCGTGAAATCATGATGGATGGAAAGTGATAAGAAAGTTCCATTTTCAGTAATTGACCAATTGAGTTCTGGTACATTAAAGTCGCCAAGAACTACCAGAAGGTCAATATCTGACATAAGATTGGTAACACACTGTATAGCCGTCAAGTGATGCCAGATGGTGGAATGTAAGAACATGTAATAAACAAAGATTGAGCAGACAATATGACTTTAACTGATCCCCAACCGATGAGACGAATGAGTAGTGGACTAAAGAGTTATATGTTCTTGTCAGTTTCGCTGTCTAATAGGTACTAAGAAAATTTACATTTGTGGAACTTAACGATAGGTGTGTGTGTGCATACATGTTGTGGATTGTAAAGCTACTAGTAGGTATAGAAAATAAAAGGATGACAATATGGGCTAACTTATAAACTATGTATCGATAGTTCCTAAACATCCCGGGCCACCCTGAAACACGGTTTCTGAACTGGGTAGTTCCCAATTTTAGTTATTGGCCGGGTCACTTCTCCTGCTGCCGTCTTGATCCTGACTGCTCGAACCATATTGTCCTTTCCTGGAATGTGTCGATCACCTTCGCTAGATGCCGTGATGATGGTGGTGTGTTGGACTCCTTGACGAGCACAACGCTGCCGATACGAAATGTTAGGGGTTGTTGTGGTCCACTTAGGACGCTGCTGTAGACTTGTCAAATACTCCTGGTGCCATTGCTTCCAGAAGCCTTGGTACATAGATTGGATACTGGCCAAGATCCGCCTCCGGTATTGTTGTGAATGTTCTTCCGATAAGAAAATGGGCTGGTGATAGATAGCTGTCATCTGTATCTGATGTGTAGCATAGGGGTCGTGAGTTGACGACAGCACTAATTTGCGCAAGCAAAGTGCGAATTTGTTCATATGTCAGGGTGGTGTTTCCAATGACTCGTCGAAGATGCAGCTTTACGCATCGAACTGTAGATTCCCATTTTCCTCCCCAATGCGGAGCACGTGGTGGGATGAATGTCCATTGAATCCCTTCGTCTGCAAGGGTGTTCACGATTTGATCTTTGTGTTGAGATTAACTTAAGAGTTGCTGCATTTCATCGAGGGATCGCTTCGCTCCGATCAAATTTGTACCATTGTCGGTGCACATGCGGTTGTATTTGCCTCGCGTCCTTTAGAAGAATGGGTCCGGGCAAATGGGCATCCGGTATTTACGAAAGGAAGTGCTTGCGTTATACGTACGCTCGGTAGATCTGCCATACGTTGATGCATTGATCCTTCTATTTATTCCCGCGATTCGAGCCGTACGTTATGCGGCAGGCGCCCCTCGGTCGGTTGGGCGGAGGTGGGCTGTACGTATGCAGTGGGAACCGCGCGAAAAAAAACAAAAAAATTCAAAAGGATCGATTAACAAATTAGGTTTACGAAAATCAGCCTTACGAAAACAACGACTCTTCTTCGATACGCCGGAAGGCTTCTGATTGGCACCAGAATTGGTATCAATTGAAACTTCAAGCGTAGGGTGGTATGGATCCTCAGTGGTTGAGAGAGGCAAAGCTTTGGAAAGTGTGGTACTGCATCAGATACAAAACATACGTCAAGAAGCCGACCTAACGAATTTCTAACATGGTTGATCTGGCCTACGGACAAGTCAAAGATGCCTGCCGTGAAATCATGATGGATGGAAAGTGATAAGAAAGTTCCATTTTCAGTAATTGACCAATTGAGTTCTGGTACATTAAAGTCGCCAAGAACTACCAGAAGGTCAATATCTGACATAAGATTGGTAACACACTGTATAGCCGTCAAGTGATGCCAGATGGTGGAATGTAAGAACATGTAATAAACAAAGATTGAGCAGACAATATGACTTTAACTGATCCCCAACCGATGAGACGAATGAGTAGTGGACTAAAGAGTTATATGTTCTTGTCAGTTTCGCTGTCTAATAGGTACTAAGAAAATTTACATTTGTGGAACTTAACGATAGGTGTGTGTGTGCATACATGTTGTGGATTGTAAAGCTACTAGTAGGTATAGAAAATAAAAGGATGACAATATGGGCTAACTTATAAACTATGTATCGATAGTTCCTAAACATCCCGGGCCACCCTGAAACACGGTTTCTGAACTGGGTAGTTCTCAATTTTAGTTATTGGCCGGGTCACTTCTCCTGCTGCCGTCTTGATCCTGACTGCTCGAACCATATTGTCCTTTCCTGGAATGTGTCGATCACCTTCGCTAGATGCCGTGATGATGGTAGTGTGTTGGACTCCTTGACGAGCACAACGCTGCCGATCGAAATGTTAGGGGTTGTTGTGGTCCACTTAGGACGCTGCTGTAGACTTGTCAAATACTCCTGGTGCCATTGCTTCCAGAAGCCTTGGTACATAGATTGGATACTGGCCAAGATCCGCCTCCGGTATTGTTGTGAATGTTCTTCCGATAAGAAAATGGGCTGGTGATAGATAGCTGTCATCTGTATCTGATGTGTAGCATAGGGGTCGTGAGTTGACGACAGCACTAATTTGCGCAAGCAAAGTGCGCATTTGTTCATATGTCAGGGTGGTGTTTCCAATGACTCGTCGAAGATGCAGCTTTACGCATCGAACTGTAGATTCCCATTTTCCTCCCCAATGCGGAGCACGTGGTGGGATGAATGTCCATTGAATCCCTTCGTCTGCAAGGGTGTTCACGATTTGATCTTTGTGTTGAGATTAACTTAAGAGTTGCTGCATTTCATCGAGGGATCGCTTCGCTCCGATCAAATTTGTACCATTGTCGGTGCACATGCGGTTGTATTTGCCTCGCGTCCTTTAGAAGAATGGGTCCGGGCAAATGGGCATCCGGTATTTACGAAAGGAAGTGCTTGCGTTATACGTACGCTCGGTAGATCTGCCATACGTTGATGCATTGTGTTGTACCTTTGCCGAAAGAAAGCCAGGCAGTTGTGCGTGATTTTGCGTATTAAATTTCGTGCGCCGAAAATCCAATACCTTTGTCGAACCATGACGAATAGAGATGAGACTCCATGCCATGAAGCCATGAAGGACCCTTCCACCATAATTGGAAACCAATGAACTCGGATACTCCCAAGCCACGGGATGCGCAATCCGCTGGGTTCGATTATGAGTCTACATGCCGCCATGCATGCTTCGGAATGGTTTCGAGGATCTCAGATGTGCGGTTCCCAACAATCGTCTTGAATTGGGCTTGTGAATTCGATAGCCATGACAGGACTATCGTCGAATCACTCCATGCGTAGATCGTTACGCCGTTGTTCATTAGTCCAGCTTTTATGGATTGCAGAAGTTGACTCAATAGAAGTGCGCCACATAGTTCCAGGCGCGGCAAAGACTGCTGCTTCAAAGGTGCTACTCTTGTTTTGGCTGCAAGTACGGCGACCGAAATGGTTCCATTGTCGTTAACCATTCGGCTAGGATCTTTCGATAGGCTTACATTGTACGACAATGTGTCCTCTCCAGGGTGCCAATGCAGCCCCAGAACTTTGACTGATGATTGTGAGGAATCCGTGTTATCCTCCGATTCGATGCGTTTGGTATTCGATACCCATTTCCCGAGCTCTAGGTTAGCACAGGACATCAGTTGGACGAGTTCGTCCCTGTTGCGTAGCAGCTTATCCTCACTATTTACTCCAGTGAGAACGTCATCGACATAGAAATCTTCCAACACGATTTTTGCTGCGTTCGGAAACTTGTGCTTATGGTCAGCAGCTAGTTGCTCTAACTCTAACTGCTAGAAATGGTGCGCATGATGTTCCATACATCACCGTGCATAGTTGGAAGTGCTTGATAGGATCTGACGGATCCTCTCTCCATATGATTCTCTGATAGTCTCTATGTTTTTCGCTGACCGCTGAAAAGACGTACTTGTACATACGGAATCGCAAGCACAGCAAATAGGTCTCGCTGAATACTGGGTCCGATCGAGAGCGTGTCGTTTAACGCCATGCCTTTGGCGTCTTGATATATGCCGTCGAAAACCACTCGAAGTTTCCGACCCAATACGGGATGATGTGGCAGGTGGAAATTCCCAGAACCTTCTGAGGTGAGCATCGATGTCGATTGTAGTTGTAAGTGCCGTAGCGCTGCATGCGCGTGATGAAAGCAGTGATGTAATTACCCATCCGAAAATTGATGATATAGCAATGAGCCTTCCTTTGTCGTCGTAGATCTTTCTTCCAGTTATAACACTCCAAACGTTTTCGCTGCCCAAAAGAATCTCAATTGGGGCATTCGTGCTAAATTGTGAATCTGCCAGTTGCAGATCGTTGAAACCTCGAAGTGCAGACGCGTCGATGGCCTGCCTTTCCAATGATGATGTAATCTTGAGCCCGGACTACCAGCTGATCTTGTGAAATTCGGGATTGGATGCGTATAGTGCTGCATCCCCTTGTAGGTTCTGCTTTGGTTGATGAAATTCCCGTAACCAGTATGCGTGATGGCGTACGAGCCAAACCAAGCGTTTGTATACAGCGTTCAGATATGTACGACAGTTCTGAACCCGTGTCCAATAGGAGTCGGCATGCTACCAAATCTCCCTTTGCGTTGCGAACGTTGACCATGGCCGTGGGCAAGGTGCTCCTGTTCCATCCAGTTGATTGTTGTGTATTTGCAGTGCTTTGTGCACATAACCTTCTGTTTGTGCGATGTGACTCGTAGTCACCGTTGAGATGTTTGCGCTAGGATCCTCCTGATCCTCACCATTTTGAGAAATAGTTCCAATAATCTGTTGCGTGCGTTGCAGGTGCAACAGTGAGTGATGCTGACCTTTACATTGTCTGCACTTGAACGTGGATTTGCATTTTCTGACCCCATGACCAGGATTCAGACAATTGTAACATAGAGCGTTTTCCTTGGCAAACGAAAACCTCTGTCCTGCTGATATATCCAAGAATTGTTGACATCCATACAGACGATGCTCTGTAGAATGACATTTGCTGCAATTTCCTTCAAGTACAACCAGCGAATGTGTGACCTTCCTTGTCTTTGATTGAGGCTGTGCTCTCATATATGTCTTTGAAAGCTGGCCACTCTGAATAATTGCCAGCGATCGTCTCGAATTCGCCGCGATGACGTCTCCTCCTTCAGGTCTCGACATGTTTGCAGTGGCTCGATTTGCCACCAACTGCTCGAAGAGTTGTTGTTGTTGTAGCAAACTTATTATTGCGTCGTTGTTTTGCAGCACGCCGCTGCCGTTTTCACTATTCATAATGGATGGGCTAGGTCTTGTACCTACCATCGCCGAAAGTAATGCATGTGCCCTTAGGTATTTTTCCTGTTGTCATGCTCTGGATCCACATAGCCATCTACTTCGTCGAGCATCGCTATTTCATCACCAAATCTATTGAAGTCTTTCCATGTTGTGTTGAGATGCTCCAGCCGCAAAGACACTTCTGCCCGTGTGGCGTTCGAATGTTGCGCGTCCTCAGCCCACGCCAAGCTCCGTGTGATATTGGCCTTGAGTCTGGCGCGCCCTTTTGTCAATGCTTTTAATTGCTCCATGCCGAGAAACAATTACAAATGAGAACCAATGCACAGAAAACTACAAAACAAATCGGGTTGCGAAGGACCAAACAATGATCCTCAACCGATGAGACGAATGAGCAGTGGACTGTAGAGTTATATGTTCTTGTCAGTTTCGCTGTCTAATTGGTACTAAGAAAATTTACATTTGTGGAACTTAACGATTGGGGGGTGTGCATACATGTTGTGGATTCTAAAGCTAGTAGGTATAGAAAATATAAAGATGACAATATAGGATAACTTATAAACTATGTATCGATAGTTCCTAAGCATTAACGCAAATGAATTCGAAATCACCAAACTCTGGTAACTTTACCTCTTCAGAAATCTAATTGGAGTCAATAGAAATTAAGACTCCTCCTCCTCTTCGCAGAGGTCGGTCACGTCTAAAACGATGGTCCTACTTGGAAAAATTTCGGAGCAAAAGATCTCCGGCTTTAAGCAAGTTTCAGTAAAGACTATAATATGGGACGCAAAAAAAGACTATCAGAATAAAGTCTAGGGAGCTTGCTTCGTAGGTCCCGACAATTCTGATAGGTAAGATTGATAGAAGATGTTAGTTTTTTGAAGAGTCGGATTGGACAGCTTGACTCCAGCAGGCTTCGAATTTTTTTTCTCTACCTTACTCGGCTGATCCTCTTGTACAAATATGTTCTCTGGCCAGAAGACAGGCGAACATATCGTCACAAACATCGGCACTGGCACACGTATCATGAAGGATGTCATGCGCCTCGAGTAGGAGTATTTAAATTTCCTAATGTCTTCCACTCTAATAAAGGCCTTAGTTTTAGCTTTGATATAGGCCAAGATATCAATCTCCGAGGTATCGGGGGCTAGCAGTGAGACAAATATTTGTCTAACCGCGGCATCAGTCCGTTCCGAGGGTCCGGGCGGCGGGTTACCATTTCTAGTGGAAGCTATGGGGGTTAATTCTAGGGTATTCCTGGGAATCACTTGGAGTGATGCCATGGAGGACAAAGCAGACAAGTTATGCTCTGCTACGGTAAATTCAGGTGATGACTTTTCATTTACCGTCCCTGATCTTGGAGTAGCAAGGGAAATGAGCGGCTGCATTCTTGCGGGAGGATCCAGCTGTCCCGCGATCTCTGGAGCTGCAAATTCCCTAGTAGCAGATTTTTTCCGCTTAGGAGATTCATTCAACAGCTGAAGGCTTTTGAATTGAACATCCAGCGCACTGAGTTGATCGTTGATTTTGAAGAAAACCAACGATCATATCTTTAAACCCACTCTTGGTCTGTCGCATGAATGATCTCATTTCATCTTGGACAGCCCGCCACCCACTGCACCAAAATTGGAGACCAACACGGCGGGATATGGCATCCGAGACAGATGCAGTAAGGTCAGCACATTTGGCATGTGAGACACTTTCGCACAGCCAACAATAGATGCTGGCCTGGGACGAAGATATCGGCTTATTGCACGATTTTAATTAACAGACAACATTCTATTCCATTTTAAAATATTACAAATTAGCAAAAATGAATTTATAATTTTTTTATTTTTCTATTATTATTTTTCCATCAGGATCAGAAACAAAACATCCAACAGTCCAACAGCCGACCTAAAGAATTTCTAACGTGATTAGTTTGCCCGAGTGACATGTCGAACATGCCCGCAGGGAAGTCATGGTGGGAGTTAAGCTGTAAAGAATGTGAATTATCAACATTTGACCACATAAGTTCTGGGATATTAAAGTCACCCAGAGCTATCAGCTGGTCACCATCAGACAGACGATCGAAAACCAAACGAATAGCGTACAAATGTTGCCAGTATGTTGGCGGTTCGGAAGAAGGTGGAATGTACGAACAGGTAACATACAAAGATTGATCAGACAAAGTGATTTTGATGCAAAGAAATTCAATGCCACCAAACTCTTGTGATTTTACCTCTTCAGAAGCGAATTTGGAGTCTACAGAAATGAGCACTCCTCCTCCCCTGAGCAAAGTTCTATCACATATAATAGTGGTGTACCTACTAGAAAAAACTTCGGCGCTTAAGATCTCCGGCTTTAACCAAGTTTCTGTAAATACAATAATGTGGGATGCAAAAAAAGAACTATCAGAATACAGTTTGGGAAGTTTACTACTTAACCCTCTATGGTAGGCTGGGTAGACGAGATTGTCTTATTACAAGACTTCAACGCACAGACCAATTTAAATTCCATAATTATTAAAAATTTGAATAAATATTAATATAAATATATATATATATATATATATATATATTTTTAATATAAATATATTAAAAATTATTAAAAATTAAATAATTAAAAATTATTAAAAATTAAATAATTAATTTATTAATATTATTTGATTTTATTATTGAGGAACCTTGAAATTAAAGAGAGCAGTTAGTGCAAGCTAGTAAGATTCAAAGAAATAGAGATAAGAATCTCTATTGAGCGAGAGTAGAAGCAATAGAAATAGAAGCAACACCGTAGGAGATGAAGAAGCAGAGCAGGGCTATATTTGGAAAGAAAATTAAACAAATTATTATTTTACCTCCAAATATATCACTGCACACGCGAAGCAATACGGATCTAAGAATTGCTATTTGTTTTTATATATAATATGTAAAGAAATAAACACCGATTGTACAAATTTTACAAAAACGCAATGCGCACAAAAAAAAAAACGTCCGTCCGCTTCAAGATAAAGAGAGGAAGCACCCTTTGCGGGTGCCGTGGACCTTCCTTGGCTCACTGGGAAAGCCCTTACGCCGTGGCCGGCACCTAATCCGTGTTAGCAGACCGATAGGCTCACCTTCCAGGCCTGGCGCAGGACACGCCCCGGTTGCGTTTGCCACTCGCCTTCAAACACCTGCGTGCATACGCTCCGCAGGATCTATGGTAGACCAAAGGTTTTGGCGTCGCGTCTCCTTTAACTCCAATTGATTCGCCTGGATCAGGATTCTCGTTTTACGCTTGGGCTTCAGGGCTTAAATCCCGCACTTGACTCTATCGTACTTACCCACGGGGGTCCTTTAGCCTATACACCTAATTCCTCCAAGAAAACTTTCCCGCTTGAATGTCAGACTTACCCACGGGGGGGTCTTACACTCAACTCTTCCAGCTTCCCTAGAAGACTCGGCCCCGATTTGCTCCAGGGACCCTCTTTATATAGTGCCAGAGGCAACCGTTAATCCTTGCAAATCTCGCTCCCTGCCGTTAATCCTTCGATCCTCTGTTCTCGCCGGTAACTTTCTCCGCCGCATTTCTATCCGCGGGCTTTCTTTATTTGCCCTGTTTGCCTTTGTCACTTTGTTAAAAACTTCGTGCGGTTAGAAGGTGGTGCCTATACAGTCAGGTTACCAATTAAACATAACTCTGGTTTATTGCGTGATTCGTTTTCACAGGCTCTACGACGTTTCCAGTCGTAATGCTCCAGTCTGTTTCCAGTCTGTTACCACCTCCGGTTATTCTCTGAATGACATATTGATGGCTGGGCCGGTCATCCAACCTAAGCTTTTTCACATCCTGCTGAGGTTTCGTTCGCATCCGGTAGCACTGACTGGCGACATTTGTAAGATGTATCGTTATGTGAGGATGGCGTCGACTGATAGCTTTTTGCAGTGCGTTTTGTGGCGAGATTCTCCTCTGGAGGAGCTACAAACATATAAATTTGACACTGTCCTATTTATTTGTGCGAACGATGCAACAATTGTCTAAGGACGAGGTGGAAGAGTTTCCAGTGGAATCCGAAATCTTGCTTCGAGATTTTTACGTCGATGATCTTGTTTCTGGTGGCAGCTCCAAGGAGGAGGCCCAACAAGGCTCCCATAAAATGTTACATTAGCGTCTTTATTTGTTGCACGACAACAACCGTCCATTTAGAGCTGGTGAGGGATCTGTCAACCGCCGCCTTTCTGCATGCACTGAGGAGGATTATTTCTATCAGGAAGAAGCCTCGACAGATCTGGTCCGACAACGGACCAAATTTTGTTGGAGCCAAAAATCAGTTGGGCGAATTAAAGAGACTATTTCTTAGCGACGAGCACCAGAGAGCTGTCTTGGATGTTTTTTTGTCCATATTTTCAATTTTTTTCCATATTTTTTTTTCATATATATATACTTTTTTTTTCCAATTATAATTTTGGTCATTAGTGTGCAACCGACCCTATAAAGTTTAAATATTATTGATCAGGATCACCCCCTGAGTCGATATGAGCATGACCGTCTGTCTGTTTCTACGCAAACTAGTCTCTCAGTTTTAAAGCTAGAGTTGAAACTTTGCACACATTCTTGTTTTGTTTGCAGGCAGTATATAATTCGGAACGGGATCGGTCGGAACAAACCGGATAAGCTAAGACCGTAAACTGAGATATACTACAAGAAGTAACAAAAACAAGAAGACACAAATTTTTAGAGTCGGTCCGAATCACTCCTTGATGTTTTAGGAGCTTTAGTCATCCTACAACTTTCACAGGCGGAAATGTAGTCCTTCACGTCATTCACCATTCCTGGCCAGAAATAATATCGTCGAATTCTCTCCAACGTTTTGTGAACACCCCCGTGAGACGCTAATGGATCGTCATGAGGTTTGTTTAGCACCTCCTGAATCATAGACTTCGGTATCCACAATTTCCACGCGTACGCATCATTGAGCAGTTCGCCTTTCGAATGTTCGGTGCGTCGATATACCAAGAACCCGAAAGTTATCCAAATTACTTTTGATTTCCTCTAGTATTTAGATCATTCTGCGACAACAGCCACTTCAAGGACGCGTGATCCGTGATGACGGTAAATTCTTGTCCTTCGAAATTAGCTCGGAATTTTTTAATGCTTTCTAAAGCCACAAGGCACTCCTGGTCTGTAATGTAGTATTCATGGGTCATTATAGGAAGCATCCACTGTAGCAATACAATATTGTGCTACAGTGTTGTTATATAAACATAATGCCCTCGCCAAATAGCCAATTATATACATATGCCTTAAAGTCTCACTCCTGGGAAGTGCATTGGTCAGCAAATTCCCATGAGTTGACAACGCATACAAGTGAGCCATGCATACTTACACCCTTATGCTCGGGCCGCTACCAGCCTTATATACGACCATAGAAATATATATGCATATGAATATAGCCGCGACTGATCGCTGCCGAGCTTTTGTAGGCAGCGCAGCCGCGAGCAATAGAATATTAATTCACTCTGGATTTGACTTTTAAAGAATAAAGAACGACATGGCCAAAGACCCAAAACGCAATATCTATATAAAGATTATATTTTGAACTTAAAGTTTACATGGCGGCCACGGTACATGACACGATGCAAGCGATAGAAACGAGTAACGACAAACTATCTTTATCAGCCACAGACAACCGCAAATTACAGACTGTCATTAAGCTATTTCCTACATCTGAATGTGACGGATTAGGTTTAACAAAGCTGGTAGAACACGTAATCGAAGGATACGCGTCCTATCAAGCAGCGATATTATCCTATATCGCCAGCCAAAGAGAAACTCTTGTGTAGTGAAATTGACAGAATGTTAGAAGTAGACATTATAGAAGAAGCACCTCCATCGGAATGGTCTTCACCGATTGTCCTATTAGTAAAACCAGGAAAGATAAGGTTTTGTCTGGATTCAAGAAAATTGAATAGTGTTACCGCAAAGGATACGTATCCTATGCCACACTTAGAAGGTTTATTGAGTAGACTGCCCGCAGTTCGATGTGTGTCAAAGATCGATTTAAAAGATGCGCTTTGGCAAATTGCCTTAGAAGAAAAATCTCGACCAAAAACCGCTTTTGTTGTCCCAAATCGACCGCTGTATCAGTTTAAGCGCATGCCTTTTGGGTTGTGCAATGCACCTCAAACGATGTGCAGATTAATGGATCAGGTTATACCATATCAATTAAAGTCTCACGTGATGGTGTACCTAGACGACTTATTGGTGTTGTCTTCTACTTTTGATGAACACCTGACTCACTTAACCGCAGTTGCTTCCCATTTACGCAAGGCAGGGTTGACCATCAATATAGTTAAAAGCCATTTAGCCATTTAGGATATGTAGTAGGAGAGGGCACTCTTCAACCGAACAACGACAAAGTCCGTGCAATATCAGACTATCCAGTCCCTTCAACGCAGAAACAATTACGCCGATTCTTGGGCATGACCGGTTGGTATCAGAGGTTCATACCACAGTATTCGACAATTGTTTTTCCACTCACAGAATTATTGAAAGGAAAAACTTTAACATGGAAGGAAGAAGCACAAAACTCTTTTCAAGCCATTAAAGACAAATTATGCTCATCCCCAGTATTAATTAGTCCCAATTACGACAAACCTTTCATTATTCAGTGCGATGCATCCATCTATGGAGTAGGAGGCTTATTGGCACAATGTGACGAAAACGGATACGAACGACCAATTAGTTACATGTCCAAAAAGCTTAACAAGGCTCAACGAAATTATTCGGTAACCGAATTAGAGTGTTTAGCGGTAAAACATTGATGGCTAAAACATTGATAGATTCAGGATGTACATCGAAGGACACCCCTTCAAGGTGATCACCGATCATGCTAGTTTAAGTTGGTTAATGAAAAAGAACGACTTGAGAGGTAGACTAGAAAGATGGGCTATGAAACTGCAAGGATACCAGTTGACCATAGAGCACCGAAAGGGAAGTGAAAATGTTGTAGCCGATGCCATCTCTCGATCTTTCGAAGGAGAAGGTAATGTTGCCAATATAGACATCGAACTATGGCCCGAGATAGATCTTTCTGCCGATGCGTTCCAGTCTTCGGAATATAAAGAACTTATCGACAAAATAGTTGCAAATAACATGCCCGATTATCAGGTAGTTGACAACTTGCTGTATCATCGTTGTAACTTTTCAAGAGGCGATCTGGATAAAGACGATCAGAGCTGGAAATTAGTAGTCCCAATAGAATTGAGAACACAAGTTATTAAAGCCGCTCATGATCAACCATCCGCTTCGCATTGTGGCATGGCAAAGTGCTTAGAGAGAATTCGCAGAACTTTCTCATAGCCAGGAATGGTTATAAATGTTCGCGACTACATTCGCCAATGTGAGGTATGTCAAACGTGCAAACATCCCACACAGAAAATGAAAATTCCAATGGGACATCAAACTAAAAGCGAGAGACCTTTTCAGAGACTATATCTCGATTTTATTGGTCCTTTTCCTAGAACTAAAAAAGGACATATAGGAAAACTCATAATTTTGGATCACTTTACAAAATTCACCTTCTTAAAGGCTGTAAAGAAATTTGAATCTGAGATAGTTGTTAAAATCCTTAAAGAGGATATTTTTGATTGTTTTGGAGTTCCAAAGGTTGTTGTTACTGACAATGGTAGACAATTTATGGGAAACGATTTCTCAGCATTTTTGAATCGCTACGGAGTTCAACACGTATGCACGGCAGCATACTAATAGATCTATTAACGCGGCGTTAAGATCTTACATTCAGTCCGATCAGAGGGAATGGGATAAGTATTTGAGTAGCATTAATAGCGCCTTGCGTAATAATCTACATCAGTCCATTGGAATGCCCCCATATTTAGCAGTTTTTGGACAAAACATGATTACTCATGGTAAGGATTACCAACTGTTAGAGAAATTGGGATTAATGAAGGAGGGATCCACTACCCTTAATCGGATAGACCAGTTTTCTAATATTCGAGGCGACATTCAAAAACATATGCAGAAAGCCTATCAGACCAACAAACGTACCTATGATTTGCGAAGCCATCACAGGACATTTGAAATTGGACAGATAGTGACGAAACGAAACTTTAAGCTTAGCAATGCGGCAGATAATTTCAATGCTAAGCTAGCACCAGTTGGAGTAAAAGTCCGTGTAAAGAGAAAGTGCGGACAATCACTGTATTTACTAGAAGACTTGTCTGGGAAAGAATTAGGAACCTTTCACGCTAAGGATATTTGGTAAAGTGCACCCTTTTTTTCAGCTTTGAGCCGAAAAATAGATTTTTCGTTCTAACCTGTGGGTGTGAGGGTGACTTTTTTGAGCAGGTTTTAAGACAAAAAAATTGCAGTCGGTCCCATTGTCCAGATTCCAGTGGTCTCCAAAAATGCATGCTTGTCATCCCTTTCATTCCCATGCAATTAATTGAACCCGTTAAAGCTCCCTGGAAGATGCATATTCAAGTAGGCTTGGGTTAGGTATCAAAGATAAGCCCCGCTTCACTTTCGAACTACACTTGGACTTTCGCGGATGGTTTATTAAGACCAACGATTTTTACTAGACTTTACGCTAATCACGTGGTATTACGTCATTACACGTGCCTTTCAATAAATATATTTAAATCACAAGTGAATTATTGCCTCTTAGACCAAAATCAGTCCAAACCAGTTTCAAGTGCAATTGAGAGTTGCAGTTTAAATTCTTCAAATTGGCTCGGCCAAATCAGGTGAGAAAGAAAATTGCAATTCTTGTGACGGTTCTAACAGCCGTGTATTTCACAGAGCCATGGTGGCCTGGTATTTGGCCGAGCTTATATAAACGTATATTAGCGAAGAAAGAAAATAAGAAACCGATAGAAGAGAATAACGCAGAGGATCGATTTGGAGAAAATGTAACGGAGGTTATATAAAACTCACCCCCCCTGCACGTCCCTGATATTACATAAGGAACACGAGGTTTCCATGAGGCTTGGAATCGACCCCCCCTTTTCTCCCGCCTAAACGTTAACACTCTCGAGGTTTGGAGTCCGCTCTCTACCATTCTGCGGCCATAGATCCGTTATTCCCCCAAGATACGAATCAATAACGAAAATCGCTAACTTGTAAAGCACACAATTTTGTTTGCCAAACTAGCTCTGCCACTGTAGAAAATGTAAAATGGCATAGCATTTTGAATCATTATTGTTAATTTCTATTACTTATAAGTTTTCCAAAATTTTGCCTTCGTAATATAATTATGTACCACATCCCTTAATATTTACATATATATATACCTTATTATGTAGTAAGACTTTGATTTAGAATATATATATAGCTGCATCGGAAGTCGACAGGCCTGCTGACCTCGAGAGACGAGCTGTAAGTACGGCATAGCCGCAACAATTTGAAGAATATGTCTTAGAGTGAAATATAAACAAGATATATGTATATGAATATTAAGGATGGAGTAAAGTCAGTTCAATTAAAAATCATAAAGTAGATTAAATTTCTTAATTTTGTAAATTCCAAACAACGTAAATTCTTAGATAGATCGCGGTATAGTTTTTGCTTTGAACTAATAATATTGAGTTAGGATTAGAATGTTATTATATTAGGAATAATGAACAAAACGCTGAAAAGCCCATGTTGAATATATTGAAGTAATGAAGATATAATGATGGCTGGTATTCTCATTCCAAGCTGGTATTCTCATTTCCTATTCCCCCACAACTTTGGCCACCCCCTTTATTTAGCACTGTCGAAGACTTCTTTTATTTGGTAACCCTGATTTGGGGAAGCACAAGAACCCTCCCTCTGGCCCTGAGCTAGGCCGGCAATAGACAGTGCGTGCTTCCGATCAGAACCAGGACGTTACAAACTTCTCAAATGCCTCTTTACCTTCTTGGGTCATCACAAATTTACGTTTGTTTTGTAAAAGATCGGTCAAAGGAGCCGATACTGACGCAAAATGGTTTATAAATTTCCTGTACCAACCGGCAAATCCCAAAAAGCTTCTTAACGCCTTGAGTGATGTTGGTAACGGAACATTTGTAATGGCCGAGACTTTGTCAGGGTCCGTTCGAATACTACCCTCACCTATTATGTGGCCCAGTAGGTACAGTATCCAAAACTTCCAAATGCTTCTCAAACGTATCGGAGATAACCAATAAATCGTCCAGGTATACAAAAACTTCGTTTCTTCGTTGTCCATTAACCTCGTCATAGTTTGTGGAGCGTTGCAGAGGCCAAAAGGCATAACTTATAATGATACAAAGGTCCCTGGTATTGTAAATGCAGTTTTCGCTTTCGATAGAGGATCTAAGGGGATTTGCCAAAACGCGTCTTTTAAGTCAAGGCTACTTTGCCTTAGGTAACCGGCTAAGTATGCCATCGATCTGGGAAAGCAGATATGCATCCTATTCCGTCACTGCGTTAACCTTTCTGCTATCGAGACATACTCTTACTTTGCCTGGCTTTTGAACTAGTACTACTGCCGAAGACCACGGACTGTCGGACTCCTCAATAACCCCAAGTTTTACCATCCTATCAACCTCGGCATATAGCAATTTTTCAATGGCTGGCGATACTGGGAAACGCCATTGCTTAATGGGCTTCGCTGTCTCCGTGTCTATTGCATGGCTTAAAACGGAGGTCCAGCCCAGTTCCGATAACGCAAATGATGGAAAGCCTTTATCTCTGATCTCTGAGATAGCTAGGGTCGGTGGCAACAGCTCATAAGCTGTCCAAAAATCTATTCCTAAATAAATATCTTGCCTTAGAGAGGGGATTATATGAAATTCTAATTCCCTTTTAATTCCTTTATATTCTATCTCTGCCTTAAATTTACCTATTATTTGTTGCTTGTTTCCATCGGCAGTACATGCACCAGCTAAAACCTTTTTAAAAGGTTTCTACTGCATATATACGGAACTTTTCCAGGTTAGTATGCCATATTTGCAATCCCAAATCTCCGGAAGGTGGATTTTCTACACTAAGCGCTCCCTCCCCTCTAACTAATGCTGGTCCTCCAAGCCTGACTGTCGGTTGGGAACACTTGCCTTGGAACGCGGTGTTGCAGTGTTCCTGTGGGAGTTTTTTGTACATCTTTCACAAGAGGGTTTGTAAGCGTTAGGAAGGCCACAACCATAACAAAAGATTTTCCTTTTTGATGCACAATCTTGGTATCTATACCCTTCCTTTCTGCAGTATGTTGGAACTGCCAAGGAAAATGCTCCTATCTCCTCTTGAAGTTTACCTTCCCCAAATTCTACTGCATAGTCGCCTTCCGCCTGCATCGTCGCCTTCCGCCTCTTCGCAAAGTTCACTAATAGGTTTTCTTAATGGGAGTGGTTTTTAGTAACCGTGGTGTTTACGCATCTCTTCTATAAAGAATTCCCTTTTCCCAACCGTATCCCTCAAATTCTCCATTAAGAATCTCATGCTGGATTTCTGGACGTAAATTACGCCGCACTATTTCCACTAGAGTTTCGTCGGATATGGGCTTGCTAAGTCTGTCAGTAAGCTTTAAAATGGAATCATAAAAGCTTTCAAATGATTCCTTATCCCTCTGCTTTCTGTCCCTTATCATTTGATGAATATCTACATCGGTTCTTGAATCCCGGAATTGCTTCCTGAGTGGATGCCATCGCACCACTCCTACGGTCTTATAATGACGCCAAAAAAAATCAGAGGCCTTTCCTTCGAATAGCATATTTGTATTCCCGCATAAGAGTGAGAAATTCCCCTCTAGTGTCTGATGTTTCAGAGCCTCGACTATGTAGATGAAATTATATACTCCTATTGTGTCTCCCGATCCCGAAAACCTTAATTTCCAGTTCGATTATATGTGCCCCACTTTGTCGGGTCTTTGTGCCAAATTCGAGCTTAGGGATCTCGAGCTAGTGGGTCTCTGTTGAACCGTATAATGCTCTGTATGTGGCACGTTAATTCCCAAAACCTGCTCTAGGGAGGAATTCCTACTTGTATTAGGATTTATCGTTGCCCTTTGTTGATCTATATTGCTCATTTGCGCTTCTACATTTGTCTGTATTAGGTTGGCCATCCTCTCAGTGAGCTGAGTTAGTAGCTCGTTTTGCATTGCCTTTACGGCTGCGGTTATTTGACATATTTCTTCTGCTGGTGTATCGTCGCCTGTGTTCTGATCCTGCCTAGACCGCTCCTGGCTGGTTGAAGCTGATAAGTTCAACTCGCTTCCACTGCGCGAAATTGTTTCGAGCCGTGTACGCTGCCTAGTTTGAATTGCTGAAGTCGGAGGTTGCGAAATACTGGGAGGATATTAGATCTCCCACGCGCCAAGACAGGTAGCAAGAGGGTCAGCAGCGGGGGCGGAACATGCAAGTCAGCACTGCAGCGTCGGATGGGCCAGCGCTGTTGTGTTTAGAAATACGGAAGAAGAGAAAGGTATCAAGGGCAGACGGCATGCGGGGGCAGCAGCGGGGGCGGGGGAACCAGCACGGCGTCGCGCACAGAAGAGGGCGAAAGAGGAATCACCGTGGAACGTAACGGTCATGGCCGGTCCTCCGCGGCCGCGCTCGAAGGTCATAGGAAACAGCGGGGACGGCGGGGAACGAAGCGGCCGGCGACTGCGCAGCTGTGTTTAGAAAATGCACAAAACACAGAAGTGCATTTGGAATGTCCAGGGGGGGATCGCGGGGTATCTGGACGAAGTCCGATGACCGGCACAAAAGCAATGCGGATCGGAGACCCAAGCACTGCAATCGGGGGAGGGACAATAAAGAAAGCCCGCCGATAGAAAGACGGCTGGATTGGAGAAAGCTAACGGAGAAAGTAAATGAGCGGAGGATTTACGGCAGGAAGTAGATTTGCAAGGACTAACGGGCGCCTCTGGCACTATATAAGGAGGGCCCCTGGACCAAATCGGGACCGAGTCTTCTAGGGAAGCTGGAAGAGTTGAGTGGAAGACCCCCCGTGGGTAAGTCTGACATTCAAGTAGGAAAGTTTCCTTGGAGGAATTAGGAGTACAGGCTGAAGGACCACCCGTGGGTAAGTCCGACAGTCTTAAGTTCGGGCTTTTAAGCGAGTGAGCAAGGATATTCGATTAATAGCTTAAGGACCCCACGAGACAAGCAAGGAGTAAGGGGAAAGGATGAAGGATCCGCGGCCCAAGGGTAAACGAGTCGGGTGGAGTTATTCCCGGACACAACAGGTATCCTGGTGTAGTAGCGGCAATGACGGTTCAGCCTGGCGTACGCCTTTCCTGCTCCTGACCGTTCGATCCAGGTGTGATCCTGTAACGCGAGGGATAGCCAGCTCGGGAACCCAAGCCCAACAGTAAAACCACGCAGGGACACCCCGGGAAAGTCAAGAGAATCCTGATCCAGGCGCTGGAGCATATGCACAGCGTATCACCTGGAGTCAAAGGAGACGCGACGCCCAAACCATAGATCCTGCGGGGCGTAGGCACGCAGGTGTTTGGATGCGAGTGGCGAACGCGACCGGGGGTGTGTCCTGTGGTAGGTAGGTAGGCCCTTCGTGACCTGCTCCGGCCGCTAAGCAGCGAGGAGCATACCCTGCCCGGCGTATGCCCGGGAGGTGAGCCACTCGGTTTGTTAACACAGATTAGGTGCCGGCCACGGCGAAAGGGCAATCCCAGCGAGCCAAAGATTCCGAAGGTCCACGGCACCCATAAAGGAGGAGCAGCAACAGTAGAGGCGACGGCGAGGGAGGGACGGCGACAACGAGAAAGCAGCAGCATCGACGAGGGAGCAGCAGCGTCAGAAGAGCAGCGACGACGAGGGAGCGGCGGCGATGGACGAGCAGCGGCAGCAGAAGATCAGCGCAGAAGACAGCAGCAATAACACAGGCCCCGCAACCAGAGTCCGTGAGTCCGAACGAAGGGAACCGTGAGCCGTTTCGGTGCCAGGCACCAAGACCACACGACCTGCCGGGCGCAAGCTTTGGGAGGGCGTGTGTATTGGCACCAACCCGGAGCGGGGATCGGGGATCGACGGGAGGGCGAGCGGTCGGTCGGCTGAGCCAAGCAGCCGGTGAGATTCTCTTATTCTTTGTAAAGTAAAGACAATAAAGGGGATTTGATTGAAATGAAGCATCCCGTGTTATTTCTGGGCGGCATTTGTTGCGAACAAAATATAGCAAAACAGTTCGTTACAATACGTTGGTCGATACAGATTGACTCACAAATCGGACAAGTTCTTTTGACTGCTAAATGTGTCCTTAAGCACGCTTTATGGAATACATGCTGACACTTGGTTTTATCGCTATCAGCTACCCTAATCAGAGTTACACAATTTACACTCAGAACTAGGAGAATGTCCCTCTTTTTGGAGCGATAGATCCAGACCCATTAATGTCTACGTTTTCTTATTTTAAATTCCAACTTCTACCATTAATGAATGAGGTAATAATAAAAGGGTAAATAATAATATATTGTAAATAAATAAAATAAATAATAATTAATTAAATAAATAAATAAAATAGTATGAATTGTATATGATCAAAATTTTTTTTTTTTTATACTTGTAATTTAAACGTAATTTTGTCTTTCTTCAACCTACGCACTCTGTAACGCTGCCAGCTATCGACCGTCTTCATAAAAATGTAAATAAAATAAGAAAGTAGACTGGAAATAAACAATGATTTGTGGACATGAAGCCTTATGTGTAATATTACTCCCCATGTTCTCCATGCAAATCAATTGCTCGTTTATACTTAAAGAATTGGTTCTCATCAGAGCTTTTATCCGTGGTCACGAGCTCTACTTTGAAGTAAAGTCAACGTGCATTCCAAGCGTCTTATATAGCTCTTCAAGAATAACCAAAGATTAATGATGAAAAGAGGAAAAGAAAAATAAACAAAGAAATGGGGAGCTATTACTGAGACTAAGTGGTCAGTAGCCAACTGCTAGCAACTTAGCAACTGAATCCCAATCCTATGTCTCAGTTAGCCCACTACTTTTTCTCCTCCAGTCGTCAATTTTGAACCCACATGTCACTGGACAGGATATCCTAAGGCTGATCATCCTGTTTCCCAAATGACGATCCAGGAACCAAAAATGACAAAAGAACGTGCAGGAAACCAGTTAGTTGCCGCTAAGTAAGGTGATGTCTCCCCCACCTAACTTTTGACAACAGACCCAATTTAGTCGTTGAGGAGAAATTAAAGCTAGTTAAATTTTGATTATAGCAAGAAACAGTTACGGTCTAAATTTTAGTGAGTTTCCTAGACCTACTATTCTTTAAAACTTTTCCAAAAAAAATTTAGCCCCACGTTGGGCGCCAAATTAATAATAATATCTTTTTTAATTATTATTCATTACTGTAATGGGTAACGTCTAACAGGCTGGATGTTGCTCTCCCGATATGACCCGCACGTTACGTGGTTCCGGCTCTGGCTCGTCGGTGGCGTGGTGTTAGGGGGTTTGGCCAATATCGGGTGCCTTGTCGGGAATTATTTTTTTGAGGGTACTTAAGCTTCTTCGCATGGTAAAATTTACATTAATAAAATGGTATAAATATGCAAATGTTTAAAACTAGGTTTTCAACCCAAAGAAAAATTCGTTCAAATTATGGTTCATCCTCAAATATAGGGTTTAACAGGTAAAAATGGTAAAAGTGATCGCTTGCCATGTAATATTTAAAGGGTTAAGGTAATATTTAAAGGGTTCAATGGGGTTATTTCAATTTAGAATTAGAATTATATACATTTTCAGAATTATTGATGGTTAAACGAACTCACTCATTTTCTGCATCCACCGTCGAAAGCTTTCGCTGGCTGCTGCGCTGTGAAAAAAATGTTTATCGCACAAAAATAATAATTCTCTAAATTGAACATAACATTGTATCCGCGGATTCCTGACTTAAGGAATTTTTTTGTTGCTTTCTGTTTTTCTCTTCACTCCACCATAATTAAAATTAATCCCTAAATTACAATATTTTTTTTCCTTAAAATTAACAATTTAACTTAATATAAGCTCATTACAGCTGATTACATTCTTATGGCTATCCCTTTCACCACTCTAACTAGAGTTCAATGAACCCTGGAGAGCATTGGGGAGCTATGCTCTGTCACTCCTTCTCCCCGGTTATTCTCCATCGCGTGTTATCGCCTTTTCACTTTTTTTCGCAAAACCGCAACGGCTCTCTCGCTACCTCTGCCTGTGTCCCTTACTCCTTCACTTAATCGTGGATCACTACATGAGACATTTGCAGCTTTTTCACTTCTCTTTTTGGCAAGGTGCGTTTGGAGCTGGATCGAGCGGTGAGGGGGGGTTAATAGACAGCTGTTACATTCTTACACTATTTGAATTACAAGACTAAAACTAGGAATTCACTAAATTTATATTCTAACACTACGTTGGGGACAGATTAGGCTGATTTAGGGTCACAAATTCCACTATTTAAAAACCGATTTTTGGGTTTTTTTCTTAACTCAGCTTAATCCAAAAAAAATTGTTGTTAGTCGCCGATAATCTCTCGCGGCGAGGCAGAACTCCCTGAACCCGCACCAGGGACCGCTTCACTCCCGGGCTCACGCCGACTCCGTTGCCTTAAGATCGCGAACTGATCCAGTCTCAGAGCTTTGCTTCTTCTGGTAGGCCCTTTGTGACCTGCTCCGGCCGCTAAGCAGCGAGG
The DNA here is from genome assembly GCF_017639315.1 of Drosophila ananassae. Taxonomy (NCBI): domain Eukaryota; kingdom Metazoa; phylum Arthropoda; class Insecta; order Diptera; family Drosophilidae; genus Drosophila; species Drosophila ananassae. The sequence goes on from NW_025319057.1 coordinate 72,466, forward strand.
AGCATACCCTGCCCGGCGTATGCCCGGGAGGTGAGCCACTCGGTTTGTTAACACAGATTAGGTGCCGGCCACGGCGAAAGGGCAATCCCAGCGAGCCAAAGATTCCGAAGGTCCACGGCACCCATAAAGGAGGAGCAGCAACAGTAGAGGCGACGGCGAGGGAGGGACGGCGACAACGAGAAAGCAGCAGCATCGACGAGGGAGCAGCAGCGTCAGAAGAGCAGCGACGACGAGGGAGCGGCGGCGATGGACGAGCAGCGGCAGCAGAAGATCAGCGCAGAAGACAGCAGCAATAACACAGGCCCCGCAACCAGAGTCCGTGAGTCCGAACGAAGGGAACCGTGAGCCGTTTCGGTGCCAGGCACCAAGACCACACGACCTGCCGGGCGCAAGCTTTGGGAGGGCGTGTGTATTGGCACCAACCCGGAGCGGGGATCGGGGATCGACGGGAGGGCGAGCGGTCGGTCGGCTGAGCCAAGCAGCCGGTGAGATTCTCTTATTCTTTGTAAAGTAAAGACAATAAAGGGGATTTGATTGAAATGAAGCATCCCGTGTTATTTCTGGCGGCATTTGTTGCGAACAAAATATAGCAAAACAGTTCGTTACAATACGTTGGTCGATACAGATTGACTCACAAATCGGACAAGTTCTTTTGACTGCTAAATGTGTCCTTAAGCACGCTTTATGGAATACATGCTGACACTTGGTTTTATCGCTATCAGCTACCCTAATCAGAGTTACACAATTTACACTCAGAACTAGGAGAATGTCCCTCTTTTTGGAGCGATAGATCCAGACCCACTAATGTCTACGTTTTCTTATTTTAAATTCCAACTTCTACCATTAATGAATGAGGTAATAATAAAAGGGTAAATAATAATATATTGTAAATAAATAAAATAAATAATAATTAAATAAATAAATAAATAAAATAGTATGAATTGTATATGATCAAAATTTTTTTTTTTTTATACTTGTAATTTAAACGTAATTTTGTCTTTCTTCAACCTACGCACTCTGTAACGCTGCCAGCTATCGACCGTCTTCATAAAAATGTAAATAAAATAAGAAAGTAGACTGGAAATAAACAATGATTTGTGGACATGAAGCCTTATGTGTAATATTACTCCCCATGTTCTCCATGCAAATCAATTGCTCGTTTATACTTAAAGAATTGGTTCTCATCAGAGCTTTTATCCGTGGTCACGAGCTCTACTTTGAAGTAAAGTCAACGTGCATTCCAAGCGTCTTATATAGCTCTTCAAGAATAACCAAAGATTAATGATGAAAAGAGGAAAAGAAAAATAAACAAAGAAATGGGGAGCTATTACTGAGACTAAGTGGTCAGTAGCCAACTGCTAGCAACTTAGCAACTGAATCCCAATCCTATGTCTCAGTTAGCCCACTACTTTTTCTCCTCCAGTCGTCAATTTTGAACCCACATGTCACTGGACAGGATATCCTAAGGCTGATCATCCTGTTTCCCAAATGACGATCCAGGAACCAAAAATGACAAAAGAACGTGCAGGAAACCAGTTAGTTGCCGCTAAGTAAGGTGATGTCTCCCCCACCTAACTTTTGACAACAGACCCAATTTAGTCGTTGAGGAGAAATTGAAGCTAGTTAAATTTTGATTATAGCAAGAAACAGTTACGGTCTAAATTTTAGTGAGTTTCCTAGACCTACTATTCTTTAAAACTTTTCCAAAAAAAATTTAGCCCCACGTTGGGCGCCAAATTAATAATAATATCTTTTTTAATTATTATTCATTACTGTAATGGGTAACGTCTAACAGGCTGGATGTTGCTCTCCCGATATGACCCGCACGTTACGTGGTTCCGGCTCTGGCTCGTCGGTGGCGTGGTGTTAGGGGGTTTGGCCAATATCGGGTGCCTTGTCGGGAATTATTTTTTTGAGGGTACTTAAGCTTCTTCGCATGGTAAAATTTAAATTAATAAAATGGTATAAATATGCAAATGTTTAAAACTAGGTTTTCAACCCAAAGAAAAATTCGTTCAAATTATGGTTCATCCTCAAATATAGGGTTTAACAGGTAAAAATGGTAAAAGTGATCGCTTGCCATGTAATATTTAAAGGGTTAAGGTAATATGTTAAGGGTTCAATGGGGTTATTTCAATTTAGAATTAGAATTATATACATTTTCAGAATTATTGATGGTTAAACGAACTCACTCATTTTCTGCATCCACCGCCGAAAGCTTTCGCTGGCTGCTGCGCTGTGAAAAAAATGTTTATCGCACAAAAATAATAATTCTCTAAATTGAACATAACATTGTATCCGCGGATTCCTGACTTAAGGAATTTTTTTGTTGCTTTCTGTTTTTCTCTTCACTCCACCATAATTAAAATTAATCCCTAAATTACAATATTTCTTTTCCTTAAAATTAAAAATTTAACTTAATATAAGCTCATTACAGCTGATTACATTCTTATGGCTATCCCTTTCACCACTCTAACTAGAGTTCAATGAACCCTGGAGAGCATTGGGGAGCTATGCTCTGTCACTCCTTCTCCCCGGTTATTCTCCATCGCGTGTTATCGCCTTTTCGCTTTTTTTCGCAAAACCGCAACGGCTCTCTCGCTACCTCTGCCTGTGTCCCTTACTCCTTCACTTAATCGTGGATCACTACATGAGACATTTGGAGCTTTTTCACTTCTCTTTTTGGCAAGGTGCGTTTGGAGCTGGATCGAGCGGTGAGGGGGGGTTAATAGACAGCTGTTACATTCTTACACTATTTGAATTACAAGACTAAAACTAGGAATTCACTAAATTTATATTCTAACACTACGTTGGGGACAGATTAGGCTGATTTAGGGTCACAAATTCCACTATTTAAAAACCGATTTTTGGGTTTTTTTCTTAACTCAGCTTAATCCAAAAAAAATTGTTGTTAGTCGCCTATAATCTCTCGCGGCGAGGCAGAACTCCCTGAACCCGCACCAGGGACCGCTTCACTCCCGGGCTCACGCCGACTCCGTTGCCTTAAGATCGCGAACTGATCCAGTCTCAGAGCTTTGCTTCTTCGCCTAGGGTTCCTGACTTTGGGAGCAGTGTTCACTACAACCTAGCCAAAGTACGCGGAATTAAAATCCTCCTCTCTTATATTACCTCAGCTAACCCCCGCACGCTTACCTGCCTAGACTGCGCCAACCACACAAATTATTATTATTTTGCACTAGTTTAGAACTTTATAATTTTTCTTTTTTTTTTTTTAATTGCAACTGCATCACAACTTGTCTTAGTACACTAGTTTTTTTCTCTGGTTCTTAGACCATTTTTCCCTTTTTCTAGGGTTTAGGTCAAAGTACCTTCCTGGACGGTCTCCCGATGGGAAAAGAAAGGGCTTTCAGCCGAGAACTACTAGGAATCCAGTGCCCGCTATTCAGGAGATTCTAACGAGTTTACCCGGTTCTAAATTTTTCCATCTCTCTCGCTGGGGAGCAGCGCTGCCACTAAAAACTAGCCCGTTTCTTTGCGACAGTTTGACTGTCGCAAATAAGTCGCTCCAAAACCTCCTAAGCAAAACTATTTGCTACAAGCCTTTTACAAAATCCCCCCCGACCAAAATCAGACTTGGGGTTGCATTTAAACTTCTCAACCCTCAAGGCTGACCGCTTGTAGCTAAGCCTGACGAATATCTTTGCCATGGTACCGACCGACAAGCTTTCCATTCAAATCTTCTAGTTCGTAAATTGAGTATTTTCCTTCTCACCCTAGCCTTTACAAATAAGGGAGCCAGCTTTGCATTGTAATCTGCTTGGAAACAGCTCTGTTTAAAATTCCTCCGATATACTTCGTACCCAACCTCGTAAGATGCTTCTCGCGCCCTAAGGTTGTAATGTCAGCTGCTTTCTTTCTGATTACCTCTAGGGAGTCCTCACGGCTAAAAGTCCTCACTGCTTTGTCCTCTAGCATAGCCAACTTCCTCAATAAGGAGTATGTTGCGCCAGATGTAATCATCTGCTGTCCAAAAACCATATAGTAAGGTGTGGATCCCAGACCGGAATGAGTTGCTGACCTCAGCGCACAGCTGATTTTACTAAGATTTTCATCCCAGTCCTTTGGTCGCTGCGAATATAAGCACGAATGTTAGCAATTACAAAGCGATTTACCCGCTCCGAAGCATTAGCTTCAGCAGCAACCCGTTCTTAAAATCTATTGCCGCTATCTGTTCATGCACAACTCTAGACAAAGCATTGGGAACAACATTTAGCGTGCCCTTTCGATGCTGGATTGCGAATCGAAACCCTTGTAACTTTAAAGCACACCGTGCCAATCTAGGTTAGGTTAGGTTAGGGCGGTGATGCAAGGGGGTCATAGAATACCCCCTCGCTTCCACTTGAGCCGCTAGGGCTCCTTGTGCTGCCGCTGGAGCAAGGGTTTCACCGAGATGCTACCCCCCCCCCTTCCTGTCTACCAGGGTGCATATATATGCCTAGACTACCTATGGCGGCCCATGGTCCCAGCCTGCTTTCTTTATGAAGGCAACCAATCCGCGTGGAGAGATCTCTGAGAGATCGTTAAGGTCCGAGAGTTCTTCGGACCCGAAGTGTTTGAGTCTGCTGCGTCCGAGTGCCGGGCAGTTACATAAGAGGTGCGATACCGATTCTACCTCCTCTTCATCCCTGCAGCTCCTGCAGAAATCATTGTGGGGGACTGCAAGCCTGGCCGCGTGTTCGCCTATCAGCCAGTGCCCAGTGATTGCCCCAATCGCTAGGCTGCATTCCGGTCTAGTCAGAGCAATAAGTCTCGCCGATCTTTTCTGAGAGCGTGTCGGCCAGATCAAACGTGATGTTCTACAGGTCTGGAGATTACTCCATTTCCTATTGGCTGCCAGGTCGAAAAACTCCCTGCACTTTAGCCTGCAAGTAGCCAAGGGTATGCCTACAAGTTCTTTCTCCGGTAGGAGAGTGTTGGTAGTCCCTGCCCCAGCTAGTTCATCTGCAGCACAGTTTCCCTCGTGGTCCTTGTGACCGGGAACCCAGATGAGGTAGATGTCATGCTGTTCAGCCATCTCGTTGAGAGATCTGCGACAGTCATTGACTGTCCTGGAGTTGGATGAGAATCCGTCAAGGGCCTTGAGCGCTGCTTGACTATCTGAGAAGATACATATTGTGCCCCGATTGCCTCTTAGAGCTGGGGATTCAAGTGCTTCCTTAATGGCTACTACTTCAGCCTGGAGAACACTGCAGTGGTCGGGGAGTCTGAAGGACTCCTTTAGGCCCAGATGTTCGCAAAAGTAACCGCCTCCCACCTGGCCGTTAAGTTTTGATCCATCTGTATAGATATGAATGGAGCCCTCCGGTCCCGGTATCCGGGCATCCCATTCCTCCCTCGAGGGGATTAAGACTTTGTAGTTAGTGGTGGGTTGGGACAGACTTATAGGTCTGAAGTCCTTGGGGGTGCAGTGGGATGGTTTCCCCGCCTTGGGTATGAATACAACCTTCGTGCACAGCCATGCCTTTGGTATCATACCAGTAGTGAAGACTGTGCTGAAGATTTTCTTAATCCATTTCCTTAGGTTAATACCGGCTCTGGATAACTGAGCTGGTAGAATACCGTCCGGTCCCGGAGATTTGAAGGGTTTAAAACTGTCTATTGCCCATTTAAGGTTTCTGTCACTAAGTTGAGCGAGCCCTGGTGACCCTGGCTACGCATCACCTGGGTTGTTCCTTCCGATGAGCAACCCGGGAAGTGTGCGTTGATAAGGGTCTCCAGGGTTTCCAGGCTTGAGGTTGTCCAGCACTTCTCCGTGTTCTTAATGTAACCTGCGATGGGGGCTGTAGTCGAGAGAATCTTTCTTAGGCGGGCGGCCTCTGATGTCTCCTGAATGTTGGTGCAGAAATTGGCCCAGGCAACCCTCTTTGCCTTGCGCAATTCTTTGTTATATTGCCTAAGTTCAGCTTTATAGGTTTCCCACGCCTCGTCTGTGTTGGTACGGTGCGCGTGGTTGAAGGCCCTACGTGCATTTTTTTTGTAGGGGGCTAAAGACGAGGTCCACCACGGAGGCTTCTTCGATCTGTTGCTACCTATTCTTTTCTTGGGGCAGGCCTTGTAGTAAGCTTTTGCACTAGTCGCAATAAGCTTGTCTACCATGGCGTTGAGCCCCTCATAGGTCTCGATGGTCTCTGAAGGTGGTTCGCTTAAGGATCTATCTAGTATCTTTTTATAGAGCTCCCAGTTTGTCTTTCTAGGATTTCGTACTGCTTGCTTGGTGAAGTTTTCAAAATTTACTACTATCTCAATATAGCGATGGTCTGAAAATGAGTATTTGTCAAGGACTCTCCAGCTGGTGATTGCATCAGCCAGGGAGTGCGAGAATAATGTGACATCAAGAACCTCCCTTCTGTTCTCGACTACGAAGGTGGGTTCTGAACCTCTGTTACCCACTAGAAGCTTAGAGCTGAGGATAAAATCGAAGATTGACTCACCCCTCTCGTTTGTGTCAGTGCTTCCCCACTGATTGTGATGAGCGTTGGCATCGCATCCTATTATTAGGTCGATGTCCTTCCTTTGGCTGTCTTCCACAAGCCGCCTGAGTAGCGAATGGGGTGGAGGTCCTAGGTGGTCGTGACCCATATATGCCGAGCATATTCTTAGATGGCCGTCTGGGCCCTCTATCGATGCGGCTACGTGATCTTCATTGCTGAAATTTAGTAGCAAGAAGGTATTAAGGCTTTTCTTTGCGAGTATGCATGCTCGCTTTTTACCTGTTACATCGGCTGTGTACAGCCTGAAGTCCGACGCCCCCAGACCGAGAATCCTGTCTCCGTGGATCCAGGGCTCTTGGATGAGGGCCACGTCAGCTCCATTCTCTGCAAGATGGAGCAGGAGGGCGGCGGAAGCCACCTTACTGTGATGGAGGTTTATCTGCAGGAATGTCAGGGACATCCTTTAGATTCTTCACCACAGTAACCTCCGCCTTGGTGTCGGAGCCCAGCAATGAGTCCTCCTCCATGCCGACGCCACCAAGAGCCCACGCCAGGTCACTCTCCTCTGAGGTATACCCTTCCAGAATGTCCTCCTCCACATCTGACATTCCTTCTGGTCGGACCTCTTCGGTCGGTTCCCCCGAGTCTAGCTCTTGTGCGTCCATCTCCAAGTTGATGCCTCCAGGCTTACTCTTCGCTGATCTGTTACTTTCTGTCTGCATCTGTTAGGAAGGATCTGTTACTTTGTGTCTGCACCTTCTTCTTCTTAGCTAGGGGCGCTCCACCGTCGGTCGACCTCTGCCTTTTCGCACTCTGTGCACTCTCCTTGGCAGAGTCGCCTACTCCTGTCGGCTTCTTTGGGTCCAATCTGGCCCTCGCTCTTGCTGGCTGAAAGTCAGGCAGGATTTCCCTCGCCCACTTTATTATTTCAGCCTGATCGGGATTGTACTCCGCCGATGGGTCTGCCCTCATCAGGATGAAGGCCGCCCTCCTCCTATCTTTATAGGAGCCCTTCCGCTGCAGGGGGCCAGCAGTCGTCGGACCGGGGCCTTCCTTAGGGGTGCCGCCGGTGCGAGAGGATCTCGATTCAGGGATCTTACCCCCCACACCGTTCGGTGGTCCCATAGTGGGCCCCGTTTTGGGGGTCGATGCCTTGGCATCTCCCCCTACACCGGCGCCGCTCGCCTCCGGGTGTTGTCCCTCAGTGGGGAGCTTCGCCATCCCAGCATCTCTTTGGCCTCTATCTGCCTTGGAGATTGACGGATCCGAGATCCCATTTTCGGACTTTCTTAGGGAGTTCCGTTCTCCACTGTTTGTTTTTCTTTTATTATTATTATCGTTCATTTTTGGACCCACGAGTAGGCGGGAAGGGGATCGTCCATCATGACATAGCCCGCTCAAAACTGAGGGGTCGGCCGGTCCCCCAGAGTCCGCATATTAACGTCCGTGCATGCCCCGGACATGCATCCCTCGGCATATGCTGTTCCACCTTGGATTGGGGTGATTTGAGGAAGGGAGTTTTCTTCTCCCCGCCCGACTACAATTCGCCAGCATCCTCGGCAGAGACATGACCTTACCGGGACCTGTTACCAGCCGCCCTCACGTGGAGAGTATAGTCGCACTACCATCGGTGTACACAGTTACGGCACATGAGCTCATGCGTTTCTCCCCCTGTTGTACCCGATTGGCTGACGGCCAATCTAGTAATTAGATCATTCTGCGGCAACATCCACTTCAAGGACGCGTGATCCGTGATGACGGTAAATTCTAGTCCTTTGAAATAAGCTTAGAATTTTTTAATGCTTACTAAAGCCGCAAGGCACTCCTGGTCTGTAACTGTGTAATTCCTTTGCGCTTTATTTAATTTCTTTGATACAAAGGCTATAGGTAATTCGTCCCCAGTAATAGACTTCTGCACTAGGACCCCTCCTAAACCAGTCTTACTAGCATCACAATGTATGAAAAAGGGTCTCTCAAAGTCTGGGGTCTGTAATACCGGCGCACTTCCTAACATAGCCTTCAACTTCTCAAATGCCTCTTTACCTTCTTGGGTCATCACAAATTTACGTTTGTTTTGTAAAAGATCGGTCAAAGGAGCCGATACTGACGCAAAATGGTTTATAAATTTCCTGTACCAACCGGCAAATCCCAAAAAGCTTCTTAACGCCTTGAGTGATGTTGGTAACGGAAAATTTGTAATGGCCGAGACTTTGTCAGGGTCCGTTCGAATACCACCCTCACCTATTATGTGGCCCAAATATTTTACGGTTCTCCTACAGAACTTGCTCTTCTCCACATTCAAGGTTAGGTTAGCTTCTTGGATCCGTTTAGGTACAGTATCCAAAACTTCCGAATGCTTCTCAAACGTTTCTGAGTGATGCAGGTATTACCTTGTCCATTAACCTCGTCATAGTTTGTGAAGCGTTGCAGAGGCCAAAAGGCATAACTTTATAATGATACAAAGGTCCCTGGTATAGTAAATGCAGTTTTCGCTTTCGATAGAGGATCTAAAGGGATTTGCCAAAACGCGTCTTTTAAGTCAAGGCTACTTTGCCTTAGGTAACCGGCTAAGTATGCCATCGATCTGGGATGCATCCTTTTCCGTCACTGCGTTAACCTTTCTGCTATCGAGACATACTCTTAATTTGCCTGGCTTTTGGACTAGTACTACTGGCGAAGACCACGGACTGTCGGACTCCTCAATAACCCCAAGTTTTACCATCCTATCAACCTCGGCATATAGCAATTTTTCAATGGCTGGCGATACTGGGAAACGCCATTGCTTAATGGGCTTCGCTGTCTCCGTGTCTATTGCATGGCTTAAAACGGAGGTCCAGCCCAGTTCCGATAACGCAAATGATGGAAAGCCTTTATCTCTGATCTCTGAGATAGCTAGGGTCGGCGGCAACAGCTCATAAGCTGTCCAAAAATCTATTCCTAAATAAATATCTTGCCTTAGAGAGGGGATTATTTGAAATTCTAATTCCCTTTTAATTCCTTTATATGCTATCTCTGCCTTAAATTTACCTATTATTTGTTGTTTGTTTCCATCGGCAGTACATGCACCAGCTAAAACCTTTTTAAAAGGCTTTCTACTGCATATATACGGAACTTTTCCAGCTTAGTATGCCATATTTGCAATCCCAAATCTTCGGAAGGCTGGTCCTCCAAGCCTGACTGTCGGTTGGGAACACTTGCCTTGGAACGCGGTGTTGCTGTGTTCCTGTGGGAGTTTTTTGTACCTCTTTCACAAGAGGGTTTGTAAGCGTTAGGATGGCCACAACCATAACAAAAGATTTTCCTTTTTGATGCACAATCTTGGTATCTATGCCCTTCCTTTCTGCAGTTCCAACATACCAAGGAAAATGCTCCTATCTCCTCTTGAAGTTTACCTTCCCCAAATTCTACTGCATAGTCGCCTTCCGCCTGCATCGTCGCCTTCCGCCTCTTCGCAAAGTTCACTAACAGGTTTTCTTAACGGGAGTGGTTTTTGTTAACCTTGGTGTTTACGAATCTCTTCTATAAAGAATTCCCTTTTCCCAACCGTATCCCTCAAATTCTCCATGGACTCGAAGTTTAAATTCAGAATATCATGCTGGATTTCTGGACGTAAATTACGCCGCACTATTTCCACTAGAATTTCGTCGGATATGGGCTTGCTAAGTCCTAAAATAAAAGTATTGTTGGTTTGACTGCATATACAAGCTGAAGTCTTTATTGATAATAATTTTTCTTCATTAATGTCATCTAACATGTTTTAATATTTTAGGATTAAATATTCCAATTCTTGTTAACTTAATCCCCATTTGTAAATCTTCAATGTATTCTAGAAAAATGTGTAGAGATTATTTTAACCTTTTTAGCCTTTTGCAAGGCCTCATTCCTCATTTCCTCTATTAATTTATTTATGTCTTCTGTATGTTTATATATTCTACCAATGATTTCAATAAATTCTGAATTTTCTGTCATATTTTCTATTATATTTTTTAATTTTATTTCTAACTCTTTTTTATCTTCTTCTGTTAGTGTACCAAACAAATATTTGTGAGCTGATCCTACAATATTTATTAATCCTCGTTTTTGTCTTTTTAATGGGATAATCGCTTTTATTTCATTTTTTAATTGTTTAATTTTTTTTTATATCTGGAATTGTTTTATATAAATTTTCATATTTTATAAATTCTTGGTATTAATATTTTTGTTGGATTTATTTCTAACATGTGGTGTTCGTAATTAAGAGGTATTTTTATAGTTCCTGTATTCAATAGTAAATGGCTATTTTTTGAAGTAATTGGGACAATACTAATTTGTTGAGCCGTTATTAATGGTAACGTTGTCCATAGTACTATTATTATCACTTTCAATATCAGAGTCAGAATTTTCAACATTTCTGGAATAACCAGAAAATTTGCGTTTTTTAAGTTTTTTAAATTTACTTTTGTGTTTTGTTACTTTGTGACCCCTATTTATTTCCTGCCAGTGTTTCTCATCTTTTTGTATACTTTTAAATGGATTAACAAGTTTCGGCTTACGTTTCATACCTTTTTCAACTTTTGAAACTTCAAAAACTTCCGTAAATTTCCTGTTTTTTATTAATTTTATCAATTTTTTGTTTTTTTTATTTTTTGGACTTTTTTATTAGGTTTCATAGCGAAAATAAATATTTCAGCAGGGGTTCTATCTGTAGTGTCATGAGTTATTTCATGATTATAAAATATGTAGCTTTTTCGATATTCATGAGCTTGTCTTCAGCATCATTAAGTGTAGTTATGATTCGTAATTTTTCACTAATTGTTTTGTGAACTCTTTCTATATAAGCTATACCATTCTTGCTACTAGTAATTTCGATCTCAATATTTTCTTTTTCTAACCAATTTTGTAACGATTTGCATACTTATCCGGGATCTTGATCCATTTTTATTATTTTTGGTTTACCTAGATATATTAGGAAGTATTACTGATGTTTTCATTAATTTTGTTCCCTAATTTGGTTTCATTAATTCCATGAAAGCTCTTTTAAATATTGCGAAATCCTCGTCATTATATATGTACATTACAAAATTGTGTCCACATACAAATTTTAGAATCATATAAAAAAACCTCTTGACGAGGTAAAGTACCGGTGGCGAACCTGCATGCGAAACCCAAAATATCGGATATCAATTTTAGTGACGAAAATATGCTATATAGGTGTACAAAATTGCATATAAAATATTCTTGTTCGGCACACTATAAGTTTTTTTTTTTTTTTTCTTGAAGCCCCTTAAATAATGGTGTTACTCTAATGAGTTCCATTGCAAAACTGTTTTTATTTCATACACTTCTCTTACAAGAAAGATACATGAAAATCTTAAATCTATTAAAAACCACTTATCAACGGACTGCACGCTGAAATGCTATGTGACCCTTTCTTAAGTGCTTCAAGTGCACCTCATAAATATTTGTTTAGACTGCAGGAGATCGTTTTCAACCATGCTGTTAATTACTTATTCCCATGGGTCCGATCTCTTACATTCTATCTTTGGAATTCATATTGTGTTCAATTGAACAGACAGGTTAACCAAAAACATTGTGCACCGATTGGTGTTAAATTAAATTGAAAGTATTTATAATTCAAAAAAATAGATATTAATGTTTAAAAGTTTAAGACTGTCTGCCTTGCCTACCTTATTCATGAGTTTAAGCGTTACATATTATTTACTATATTATACTGCAATATACTTTATTTATTATAAATTTAAATGGAAATAACAAATCTGATAAATTTGTATTTTGAACCTATTGATTTCTGCTTAATATTAATATTATTTTAATTAATTGTGCTCAACGTACTTCCCCTTCAAATATCAGTCCAGTGAATTTATAGTGCAGCAACGCGTGTCCGGGTCAGCTAGTGTTTCTATATTTTATTGTATTAATTGTTTTATTGAAATACCGTACTAATTCATTACTATCTTCATTTCCCTTTTCAAATATTAATTGGTGACTGAAAACATTAATTGGCCGTTCTGTAATCTGAATACAGTTGCCATTGTCTTCTTGGGCACTATGTATAGTAGCTCCTGTACTTTGTAAATCATCTTTGTTTTGAAATGTTTCTTCTAGTTGTTCATTATTTAATTCATTTTAGGTAGCCTAGATAAGGCGTCTGCTACATAATCACTGCTACTAGCATCAGCAGTTAATTCAAATCATTTTTAAAAATCTGGATATCTAAAGATTGGGACATTCGTTATTATTGTTTTTAATATTGTTTTCAAATGCTTCAACGTAATTAGTATCTTTGACATTTATTTTTGAACCCTTCTTAAGGCACTGAATCATTGGTTTAGCAATTTGTGCAAATTCTCTAACAAACTTTTGGTAAAATCCACAAAGACCTATAAATGATTTAATTTGTCTAGGAGTACTTGGAATTTTAAAATCATGAAAAGCTTGAATTTTATTTGGGTTTGTTTTAATTCCTTCAGTACTAATTATATGGCCTAAAAATTCTGTTTCTCTTTTCATGAATTCGCATTTATCTAATTAAAGTTTAAGATTGGATTTTCTTAATCGGACGAAGACTTTTTTAAGGGATTGAATATTTTCTTGTAAGCAGGTTGAAAATATAATAATATCATCTAAATATGCTAGGCAATGAGTTCCTATTATATCATGAAGAATACTATTCATACATCACTGGAATGGAAAGAATATTATTCATACATCGCTGGAATGTAGCGAGGGCATTTTTTAGACCGAAATGCATTCTAGTATATTCATAGTGTCCTTTCTTGGTGGAAAATGCTGTTTTTTGAATTGATCTTGGGTCCATTTCAATTTGATGGAATCCCTTTGCCAGATCTGATCCCCAACCGATGAGACGAATGAGCAGTGGACTGTAGAGTATTTTCTTTTCTTAGAGTATGTACTTTTCAGTTTCGCTGTCTAATTGGCACTAAAGTTAATTTACATTTGTTAAGCTTAAAGATATGCGTGTTTGAGTATACATACATGTTGTGGATTGTAAAGCTAGAAGGTATAGAAAATATAAGAATGACAATATGGGCTAGCTTATAAACTATGTATCGATAGTTTCTAAACATCCCGGGCCACCCTGAAACACGGTTTCTGAACTGGGTAGTTCTCAATTTTAGTTATTGGCCGGGTCACTTCTCCTGCTGCCGTCTTGATCCTGACTGCTCGAACCATATTGTCCTTTCCTGGAAAGTGTCGATCACCTTCGCTAGATGCCGTGATGATGGTGGTGTGTTGGACTCCTTGACGCTGCCGATCGAAATGTTAGGGGTTGTTGAGGTCCACTTAGGACGCTGCTGTAGACTTGTCAAATACTCCTGGTGCCATTGCTTCCAGAAGCCTTGGTACATAGATTGGATACTCTGCCAGTATCCCAGTCGGCCCAAAGGAATGCGGCCAAGAATGTTCTTCCGATAAGAAAATAGGCTGGTGATAGATAGCTGTCATCTGTATCTGATGTGCAGCATAGGGGTCGTGAGTTGACGACAGCACTAATTTGCGCAAGCAAAGTGCGCATTTGTTCATATGTCAGGGTGGTGTTTCCAATGACTCGTCGAAGATGCAGCTTTACGCATCGAACTGTAGATTCCCATTTTCCTCCCCAATGCGGAGCACGTGGTGGGATGAATGTCCATTGAATCCCTTCGTCTGCAAGGGTGTTCACGATTTGATCTTTGTGTTGAGATTAACTTAAGAGTTGCTGCATTTCATCGAGGGATCGCTTCGCTCCGATCAAATTTGTACCATTGTCGGTGCACATGCGGTTGTATTTGCCTCGCGTCCTTTAGAAGAATGGGTCCGGGCAAATGGGCATCCGGTATTTACGAAAGGAAGTGCTTGCGTTATACGTACGCTCGGTAGATCTGCCATACGTTGATGCATTGATCCTTCTATTTATTCCCGCGATTCGAGCCGTACGTTATGCGGCAGGCGCCCCTCGGTCGGTTGGGCGGAGGTGGGCTGTACGTATGCAGTGGGAACCGCGCGAAAAAAAACAAAAAAATTCAAAAGGATCGATTAACAAATTAGGTTTACGAAAATCAGCCTTACGAAAACAACGACTCTTCTTCGATACGCCGGAAGGCTTCTGATTGGCACCAGAATTGGTATCAATTGAAACTTCAAGCGTAGGGTGGTATGGATCCTCAGTGGTTGAGAGAGGCAAAGCTTTGGAAAGTGTGGTACTGCATCAGATACAAAACATACGTCAAGAAGCCGACCTAACGAATTTCTAACATGGTTGATCTGGCCTACGGACAAGTCAAAGATGCCTGCCGTGAAATCATGATGGATGGAAAGTGATAAGAAAGTTCCATTTTCAGTAATTGACCAATTGAGTTCTGGTACATTAAAGTCGCCAAGAACTACCAGAAGGTCAATATCTGACATAAGATTGGTAACACACTGTATAGCCGTCAAGTGATGCCAGATGGTGGAATGTAAGAACATGTAATAAACAAAGATTGAGCAGACAATATGACTTTAACTGATCCCCAACCGATGAGACGAATGAGTAGTGGACTAAAGAGTTATATGTTCTTGTCAGTTTCGCTGTCTAATAGGTACTAAGAAAATTTACATTTGTGGAACTTAACGATAGGTGTGTGTGTGCATACATGTTGTGGATTGTAAAGCTACTAGTAGGTATAGAAAATAAAAGGATGACAATATGGGCTAACTTATAAACTATGTATCGATAGTTCCTAAGCATCCCGGGCCACCCTGAAACACGGTTTCTGAACTGGGTAGTTCTCAAGTTTAGTTATTGGCCGGGTCACTTCTCCTGCTGCCGTCTTGATCCTGACTGCTCGAACCATATTGTCCTTTCCTGGAATGTGTCGATCACCTTCGCTAGATGCCGTGATGATGGTAGTGTGTTGGACTCCTTGACGAGCACAACGCTGCCGATCGAAATGTTAGGGGTTGTTGTGGTCCACTTAGGACGCTGCTGTAGACTTGTCAAATACTCCTGGTGCCATTGCTTCCAGAAGCCTTGGTACATAGATTGGATACTGGCCAAGATCCGCCTCCGGTATTGTTGTGAATGTTCTTCCGATAAGAAAATGGGCTGGTGATAGATAGCTGTCATCTGTATCTGATGTGTAGCATAGGGGTCGTGAGTTGACGACAGCACTAATTTGCGCAAGCAAAGTGCGCATTTGTTCATATGTCAGGGTGGTGTTTCCAATGACTCGTCGAAGATGCAGCTTTACGCATCGAACTGTAGATTCCCATTTTCCTCCCCAATGCGGAGCACGTGGTGGGATGAATGTCCATTGAATCCCTTCGTCTGCAAGGGTGTTCACGATTTGATCTTTGTGTTGAGATTAACTTAAGAGTTGCTGCATTTCATCGAGGGATCGCTTCGCTCCGATCAAATTTGTACCATTGTCGGTGCACATGCGGTTGTATTTGCCTCGCGTCCTTTAGAAGAATGGGTCCGGGCAAATGGGCATCCGGTATTTACGAAAGGAAGTGCTTGCGTTATACGTACGCTCGGTAGATCTGCCATACGTTGATGCATTGTGTTGTACCTTTGCCGAAAGAAAGCCAGGCAGTTGTGCGTGATTTTGCGTATTAAATTTCGTGCGCCGAAAATCCAATACCTTTGTCGAACCATGACGAATAGAGATGAGACTCCATCCCATGAAGCCATGAAGGACCCTTCCACCATAATTGGAAACCAATGAACTCGGATACTCCCAAGCCACGGGATGCGCAATCCGCTGGGTTCGATTATGAGTCTACATGCCGCCATGCATGCTTCGGAATGGTTTCGAGGATCTCAGATGTGCGGTTCCCAACAATCGTCTTGAATTGGGCTTGTGAATTCGATAGCCATGACAGGACTATCGTCGAATCACTCCATGCGTAGATCGTTACGCCGTTGTTCATTAGTCCAGCTTTTATGGATTGCAGAAGTTGACTCAATAGAAGTGCGCCACATAGTTCCAGACGCGGCAAAGACTGCTGCTTCAAAGGTGCTACTCTTGTTTTGGCTGCAAGTACGGCGACCGAAATGGTTCCATCGTCGTTAACCATTCGGCTAGGATCTTTCGATAGGCTTACATTGTACGACAATGTGTCCTCTCCAGGGTGCCAATGCAGCCCCAGAACTTTGACTGATGATTGTGAGGAATCCGTGTTATCCTCCGATTCGATGCGTTTGGTATTCGATACCCATTTCCCGAGCTCTAGGTTAGCACAGGACATCAGTTGGACGAGTTCGTCCCTGTTGCGTAGCAGCTTATCCTCACTATTTACTCCAGTGAGAACGTCATCGACATAGAAATCTTCCAACACGATTTTTGCTGCGTTCGGAAACTTGTGCTTATGGTCAGCAGCTAGTTGCTCTAACTCTAACTGCTAGAAATGGTGCGCATGATGTTCCATACATCACCGTGCATAGTTGGAAGTGCTTGATAGGATCTGACGGATCCTCTCTCCATATGATTCTCTGATAGTCTCTATGTTTTTCGCTGACCGCTGAAAAGACGTACTTGTACATACGGAATCGCAAGCACAGCAAATAGGTCTCGCTGAATACTGGGTCCGATCGAGAGCGTGTCGTTTAACGCCATGCCTTTGGCGTCTTGATATATGCCGTCGAAAACCACTCGAAGTTTCCGACCCAATACGGGATGATGTGGCAGGTGGAAATTCCTACCCTTGGGAATTTCGCTCGGTGAGATTTCTCGCATATGGCCTAGCTCCTGGTATTCCCTCATGAACTTTACGTAGTCGTTACGTAACTGCTGATTCTGCGCCAAACGTCGTTCAATTGATTTGAACCTCTGCAGCGATCGTCTTCAGGTTGAACTTCTGCCTTGCGTTGTATGCTCTCCAGTTCCCAGAACCTTCTGAGGTGAGCATCGATGTCGATTGTAGTTGTAAGTGCCGTAGCGCTGCATGCGCGTGATGAAAGCAGTGATGTAATTACCCATCCGAAAATTGATGATATAGCAATGAGCCTTCCTTTGTCGTCGTAGATCTTTCTTCCAGTTATAACACTCCAAACGTTTTCGCTGCCCAAAAGAATCTCAATTGGGGCATTCGTGCTAAATTGTGAATCTGCCAGTTGCAGATCGTTGAAACCTCGAAGTGCAGACGCGTCGATGGCCTGCCTTTCCAATGATGATGTAATCTTGAGCCCGGACTACCAGCTGATCTTGTGAAATTCGGGATTGGATGCGTATAGTGCTGCATCCCCTTGTAGGTTCTGCTTTGGTTGATGAAATTCCCGTAACCAGTATGCGTGATGGCGTACGAGCCAAACCAAGCGTTTGTATACAGCGTTCAGATATGTACGACAGTTCTGAACCCGTGTCCAATAGGAGTCGGCATGCTACCAAATCTCCCTTTGCGTTGCGAACGTTGACCATGGCCGTGGGCAAGGTGCTCCTGTTCCATCCAGTTGATTGTTGTGTATTTGCAGTGCTTTGTGCACATAACCTTCTGTTTGTGCGATGTGACTCGTAGTCACCGTTGAGATGTTTGCGCTAGGATCCTCCTGATCCTCACCATTTTGAGAAATAGTTCCAATAATCTGTTGCGTGCGTTGCAGGTGCAACAGTGAGTGATGCTGACCTTTACATTGTCTGCACTTGAACGTGGATTTGCATTTTCTGACCCCATGACCAGGATTCAGACAATTGTAACATAGAGCGTTTTCCTTGGCAAATGAAAACCTCTGTCCTGCTGATATATCCAAGAATTGTTGACATCCATACAGACGATGCTCTGTAGAATGACATTTGCTGCAATTTCCTTCAAGTACAACCAGCGAATGTGTGACCTTCCTTGTCTTTGATTGAGGCTGTGCTCTCATATATGTCTTTGAAAGCTGGCCACTCTGAATAATTGCCAGCGATCGTCTCGAATTCGCCGCGATGACGTCTCCTCCTTCAGGTCTCGACATGTTTGCAGTGGCTCGATTTGCCACCAACTGCTCGAAGAGTTGTTGTTGTTGTAGCAAACTTATTATTGCGTCGTTGTTTTGCAGCACGCCGCTGCCGTTTTCACTATTCATAATGGATGGGCTAGGTCTTGTACCTACCATCGCCGAAAGTAATGCATGTGCCCTTAGGTATTTTTCCTGTTGTCATGCTCTGGATCCACATAGCCATCTACTTCGTCGAGCATCGCTATTTCATCACCAAATCTATTGAAGTCTTTCCATGTTGTGTTGAGATGCTCCAGCCGCAAAGACACTTCTGCCCGTGTGGCGTTCGAATGTTGCGCGTCCTCAGCCCACGCCAAGCTCCGTGTGATATTGGCCTTGAGTCTGGCGCGCCCTTTTGTCAATGCTTTTAATTGCTCCATGCCGAGAAACAATTACAAATGAGAACCAATGCACAGAAAACTACAAAACAAATCGGGTTGCGAAGGACCAAACAATGATCCTCAACCGATGAGACGAATGAGCAGTGGACTGTAGAGTTATATGTTCTTGTCAGTTTCGCTGTCTAATTGGTACTAAGAAAATTTACATTTGTGGAACTTAACGATTGGGGGGTGTGCATACATGTTGTGGATTCTAAAGCTAGTAGGTATAGAAAATATAAAGATGACAATATAGGATAACTTATAAACTATGTATCGATAGTTCCTAAGCATTAACGCAAATGAATTCGAAATCACCAAACTCTGGTAACTTTACCTCTTCAGAAATCTAATTGGAGTCAATAGAAATTAAGACTCCTCCTCCTCTTCGCAGAGGTCGGTCACGTCTAAAACGATGGTCCTACTTGGAAAAATTTCGGAGCAAAAGATCTCCGGCTTTAAGCAAGTTTCAGTAAAGACTATAATATGGGACGCAAAAAAAGACTATCAGAATAAAGTCTAGGGAGCTTGCTTCGTAGGTCCCGACAATTCTGATAGGTAAGATTGATAGAAGATGTTAGTTTTTTGAAGAGTCGGATTGGACAGCTTGACTCCAGCAGGCTTCGAATTTTTTTTCTCTACCTTACTCGGCTGATCCTCTTGTACAAATATGTTCTCTGGCCAGAATACAGGCGAACATATCGTCACAAACATCGGCACTGGCACACGTATTATGAAGGATGTCATGCGCCTCGAGTAGGAGTATTTAAATTTCCTAATGTCTTCCACTCTAATAAAGGCCTTAGTTTTAGCTTTGATATAGGCCAAGATATCAATCTCCGAGGTATCGGGGGCTAGCAGTGAGACAAATATTTGTCTAACCGCGGCATCAGTCCGTTCCGAGGGTCCGGGCGGCGGGTTACCATTTCTAGTGGAAGCTATGGGGGTTAATTCTAGGGTATTCCTGGGAATCACTTGGAGTGATGCCATGGAGGACAAAGCAGACAAGTTATGCTCTGCTACGGTAAATTCAGGTGATGACTTTTCATTTACCGTCCCTGATCTTGGAGTAGCAAGGGAAATGAGCGGCTGCATTCTTGCGGGAGGATCCAGCTGTCCCGCGATCTCTGGAGCTGCAAATTCCCTAGTAGCAGATTTTTTCCGCTTAGGAGATTCATTCAACAGCTGAAGGCTATTGAATTGAACATCCAGCGCACTGAGTTGATCGTTGATTTTGAAGAAAACCAACGATCATATCTTTAAACCCACTCTTGGTCTGTCGCATGAATGATCTCATTTCATCTTGGACAGCCCGGCACCCACTGCACCAAAATTGGAGACCAACACGGCGGGATATGGCATCCGAGACAGATGCAGTAAGGTCAGCACATTTGGCATGTGAGACACTTTCGCACAGCCAACAATAGATGCTGGCCTGGGACGAAGATATCGGCTTATTGCACGATTTTAATTAACAGACAACATTCTATTCCATTTTAAAATATTACAAATTAGCAAAAATGAATTTATAATTTTTTTATTTTTCTATTATTATTTTTCCATCAGGATCAGAAACAAAACATCCAACAGTCCAACAGCCGACCTAAAGAATTTCTAACGTGATTAGTTTGCCCGAGTGACATGTCGAACATGCCCGCAGGGAAGTCATGGTGGGAGTTAAGCTGTAAAGAATGTGAATTATCAACATTTGACCACATAAGTTCTGGGATATTAAAGTCACCCAGAGCTATCAGCTGGTCACCATCAGACAGACGATCGAAAACCAAACGAATAGCGTACAAATGTTGCCAGTATGTTGGCGGTTCGGAAGAAGGTGGAATGTACGAACAGGTAACATACAAAGATTGATCAGACAAAGTGATTTTGATGCAAAGAAATTCAATGCCACCAAACTCTTGTGATTTTACCTCTTCAGAAGCGAATTTGGAGTCTACAGAAATGAGCACTCCTCCTCCCCTGAGCAAAGTTCTATCACATATAATAGTGGTGTACCTACTAGAAAAAACTTCGGCGCTTAAGATCTCCGGCTTTAACCAAGTTTCTGTAAATACAATAATGTGGGATGCAAAAAAAGAACTATCAGAATACAGTTTGGGAAGTTTACTACTTAACCCTCTATGGTAGGCTGGGTAGACGAGATTGTCTTATTACAAGACTTCAACGCACAGACCAATTTAAATTCCATAATTATTAAAAATTTGAATAAATATTAATATAAATATATATATATATATATATATATATATATTTCTAATATAAATATATTAAAAATTATTAAAAATTAAATAATTAAAAATTATTAAAAATTAAATAATTAATTTATTAATATTATTTGATTTTATTATTGAGGAACCTTGAAATTAAAGAGAGCAGTTAGTGCAAGCTAGTAAGATTCAAAGAAATAGAGATAAGAATCTCTATTGAGCGAGAGTAGAAGCAATAGAAATAGAAGCAACACCGTAGGAGATGAAGAAGCAGAGCAGGGCTATATTTGGAAAGAAAATTAAACAAATTATTATTTTACCTCCAAATATATCACTGCACACGCGAAGCAATACGGATCTAAGAATTGCTATTTGTTTTTATATATAATATGTAAAGAAATAAACACCGATTGTACAAATTTTACAAAAACGCAATGCGCACAAAAAAAAAAACGTCCGTCCGCTTCAAGATAAAGAGAGGAAGCACCCTTTGCGGGTGCCGTGGACCTTCCTTGGCTCACTGGGAAAGCCCTTACGCCGTGGCCGGCACCTAATCCGTGTTAGCAGACCGATAGGCTCACCTTCCAGGCCTGGCGCAGGACACGCCCCGGTTGCGTTTGCCACTCGCCTTCAAACACCTGCGTGCATACGCTCCGCAGGATCTATGGTAGACCAAAGGTTTTGGCGTCGCGTCTCCTTTAACTCCAATTGATTCGCCTGGATCAGGATTCTCGTTTTACGCTTGGGCTTCAGGGCTTAAATCCCGCACTTGACTCTATCGTACTTACCCACGGGGGTCCTTTAGCCTATACACCTAATTCCTCCAAGAAAACTTTCCCGCTTGAATGTCAGACTTACCCACGGGGGGGTCTTACACTCAACTCTTCCAGCTTCCCTAGAAGACTCGGCCCCGATTTGCTCCAGGGACCCTCTTTATATAGTGCCAGAGGCAACCGTTAATCCTTGCAAATCTCGCTCCCTGCCGTTAATCCTTCGATCCTCTGTTCTCGCCGGTAACTTTCTCCGCCGCATTTCTATCCGCGGGCTTTCTTTATTTGCCCTGTTTGCCTTTGTCACTTTGTTAAAAACTTCGTGCGGTTAGAAGGTGGTGCCTATACAGTCAGGTTACCAATTAAACATAACTCTGGTTTATTGCGTGATTCGTTTTCACAGGCTCTACGACGTTTCCAGTCGTAATGCTCCAGTCTGTTTCCAGTCTGTTACCACCTCCGGTTATTCTCTGAATGACATATTGATGGCTGGGCCGGTCATCCAACCTAAGCTTTTTCACATCCTGCTGAGGTTTCGTTCGCATCCGGTAGCACTGACTGGCGACATTTGTAAGATGTATCGTTATGTGAGGATGGCGTCGACTGATAGCTTTTTGCAGTGCGTTTTGTGGCGAGATTCTCCTCTGGAGGAGCTACAAACATATAAATTTGACACTGTCCTATTTATTTGTGCGAACGATGCAACAATTGTCTAAGGACGAGGTGGAAGAGTTTCCAGTGGAATCCGAAATCTTGCTTCGAGATTTTTACGTCGATGATCTTGTTTCTGGTGGCAGCTCCAAGGAGGAGGCCCAACAAGGCTCCCATAAAATGTTACATTAGCGTCTTTATTTGTTGCACGACAACAACCGTCCATTTAGAGCTGGTGAGGGATCTGTCAACCGCCGCCTTTC
Organism: Drosophila ananassae; assembly: GCF_017639315.1. Classification (NCBI taxonomy): domain Eukaryota; kingdom Metazoa; phylum Arthropoda; class Insecta; order Diptera; family Drosophilidae; genus Drosophila; species Drosophila ananassae. Next base: position 95,169 of record NW_025319057.1, read on the forward strand.
TGCATGCACTGAGGAGGATTATTTCTATCAGGAAGAAGCCTCGACAGATCTGGTCCGACAACGGACCAAATTTTGTTGGAGCCAAAAATCAGTTGGGCGAATTAAAGAGACTATTTCTTAGCGACGAGCACCAGAGAGCTGTCTTGGATGTTTTTTTGTCCATATTTTCAATTTTTTTCCATATTTTTTTTTCATATATATATACTTTTTTTTTCCAATTATAATTTTGGTCATTAGTGTGCAACCGACCCTATAAAGTTTAAATATTATTGATCAGGATCACCCCCTGAGTCGATATGAGCATGACCGTCTGTCTGTTTCTACGCAAACTAGTCTCTCAGTTTTAAAGCTAGAGTTGAAACTTTGCACACATTCTTGTTTTGTTTGCAGGCAGTATATAATTCGGAACGGGATCGGTCGGAACAAACCGGATAAGCTAAGACCGTAAACTGAGATATACTACAAGAAGTAACAAAAACAAGAAGACACAAATTTTTAGAGTCGGTCCGAATCACTCCTTGATGTTTTAGGAGCTTTAGTCATCCTACAACTTTCACAGGCGGAAATGTAGTCCTTCACGTCATTCACCATTCCTGGCCAGAAATAATATCGTCGAATTCTCTCCAACGTTTTGTGAACACCCCCGTGAGACGCTAATGGATCGTCATGAGGTTTGTTTAGCACCTCCTGAATCATAGACTTCGGTATCCACAATTTCCACGCGTACGCATCATTGAGCAGTTCGCCTTTCGAATGTTCGGTGCGTCGATATACCAAGAACCCGAAAGTTATCCAAATTACTTTTGATTTCCTCTAGTATTTAGATCATTCTGCGACAACAGCCACTTCAAGGACGCGTGATCCGTGATGACGGTAAATTCTTGTCCTTCGAAATTAGCTCGGAATTTTTTAATGCTTTCTAAAGCCACAAGGCACTCCTGGTCTGTAATGTAGTATTCATGGGTCATTATAGGAAGCATCCACTGTAGCAATACAATATTGTGCTACAGTGTTGTTATATAAACATAATGCCCTCGCCAAATAGCCAATTATATACATATGCCTTAAAGTCTCACTCCTGGGAAGTGCATTGGTCAGCAAATTCCCATGAGTTGACAACGCATACAAGTGAGCCATGCATACTTACACCCTTATGCTCGGGCCGCTACCAGCCTTATATACGACCATAGAAATATATATGCATATGAATATAGCCGCGACTGATCGCTGCCGAGCTTTTGTAGGCAGCGCAGCCGCGAGCAATAGAATATTAATTCACTCTGGATTTGACTTTTAAAGAATAAAGAACGACATGGCCAAAGACCCAAAACGCAATATCTATATAAAGATTATATTTTGAACTTAAAGTTTACATGGCGGCCACGGTACATGACACGATGCAAGCGATAGAAACGAGTAACGACAAACTATCTTTATCAGCCACAGACAACCGCAAATTACAGACTGTCATTAAGCTATTTCCTACATCTGAATGTGACGGATTAGGTTTAACAAAGCTGGTAGAACACGTAATCGACACAAAGGATACGCGTCCTATCAAGCAGCGATATTATCCTATATCGCCAGCCAAAGAGAAACTCTTGTGTAGTGAAATTGACAGAATGTTAGAAGTAGACATTAAAGAAAATTGAATAGTGTTACCGCAAAGGATACGTATCCTATGCCACACTTAGAAGGTTTATTGAGTAGACTGCCCGCAGTTCGATGTGTGTCAAAGATCGATTTAAAAGATGCGCTTTGGCAAATTGCCTTAGAAGAAAAATCTCGACCAAAAACCGCTTTTGTTGTCCCAAATCGACCGCTGTATCAGTTTAAGCGCATGCCTTTTGAATTAAAGTCTCACGTGATGGTGTACCTAGACGACTTATTGGTGTTGTCTTCTACTTTTGATGAACACCTGACTCACTTAACCGCAGTTGCTTCCCATTTACGCAAGGAAGGGTTGACCATCAATATAGTTAAAAGCCATTTAGCCATTTAGGATATGTAGTAGGAGAGGGCACTCTTCAACCGAACAACGACAAAGTCCGTGCAATATCAGACTATCCAGTCCCTTCAACGCAGAAACAATTACGCCGATTCTTGGGCATGACCGGTTGGTATCAGAGGTTCATACCACAGTATTCGACAATTGTTTTTCCACTCACAGAATTATTGAAAGGAAAAACTTTAACATGGAAGGAAGAAGCACAAAACTCTTTTCAAGCCATTAAAGACAAATTATGCTCATCCCCAGTATTAATACGAAAACAGATACGAACGACCAATTAGTTACATGTCCAAAAAGCTTAACAAGGCTCAACGAAATTATTCGGTAACCGAATTAGAGTGTTTAGCGGTAAAACATTGATGGCTAAAACATTGATAGATTCAGGATGTACATCGAAGGACACCCCTTCAAGGTGATCACCGATCATGCTAGTTTAAGTTGGTTAATGAAAAAGAACGACTTGAGAGGTAGACTAGAAAGATGGGCTATGAAACTGCAAGGATACCAGTTGACCATAGAGCACCGAAAGGGAAGTGAAAATGTTGTAGCCGATGCCATCTCTCGATCTTTCGAAGGAGAAGGTAAGATAGATCTTTCTGCCGATGCGTTCCAGTCTTCGGAATATAAAGAACTTATCGACAAAATAGTTGCAAATAACATGCCCGATTATCAGGTAGTTGACAACTTGCTGTATCATCGTTGTAACTTTAGTTATTAAAGCCGCTCATGATCAACCATCCGCTTCGCATTGTGTCATGGCAAAGGGCTTAGCGAGAATTCGCAGAACTTTCTCATGGTCTGGAATGGTTACAAATGTTTGCGACTATATTCGCCAATGTGATTCCACACAGAAAATGAAAATTCCAATGGGACAACAAACTTAAATCGAGAGACCTTTTCAAAAATTATTTCTTGATTTTATTGCTTCTTTTCCTAAAACTAAAAGAGGACCAAAAAGAGGATACTCATAATTTTAGATCACTTCACAAGAAATTTACATCTGAGATGGTTGTTAAAATCCTTAAAGAGGATATTTTTGATTATTTTGGAGTTTCGCAAGTCACTGCTACTGATAATGATAGACATTTAAAAGGAAACGATTTCTCAGAGTTTTTGAATCACTACGGAGTACAACATCTTTGCACAGCAGCATAAGCAGAACGTGTTAATAGATCTATTAACGTGGCAGGAATGCTATATATTTAATGAATGAGGGATCTACTAACCTCATTCGAATAGACCAGTTTTCCAACATTCGCGGCGACATTAAAAAACATATGTAGAAAGCCTATCAGACCAACAAACGTACCTATGATTTGCGAAGCCATCACAAGACATTTGAAGTTGGACAGATAGTGACGAAACGAAACTTTAATTTAAGCAATGCCGCAAATATTTTCAATGCTAAGCTAGAACCAGTTGGAGTAAAAGTCCGAGTGAAGAAAAAGTGCGGACAATCACTGTATTTATTAAAAGACTTGACAGGAAAAAAAATTAGGAACCTTTCATGCCAAAGATATTTGGTAAAGATCACTCTTTTTCCAGCTTTGAGCCGAAAAAAAAATTTTTTTTGTTCTATCGTGTGGGTGTGAGGGTGATTTTCACGCAGAATTTAAGACAAACATTTGCCGTTCCGTCCCATTGTCCAGTTTGAAGTGGTCTCCAAAAATGCATGCTTGTCATCCCTTTCATTCCCATGCAATTAATTGAACCCGTTAAAGCTCCCTGGAAGATGCATATTCAAGTAGGCTTGGGTTAGGTATCAAAGATAAGCCCCGCTTCACTTTCGAACTACACTTGGACTTTCGCGGATGGTTTATTAAGACCAACGATTTTTACTAGACTTTACGCTAATCACGTAGTATTACGTCATTACACGTGCTCTTCAATAAATATATTTAAATCACAAGTGAATTATTGCCTCTTAGACCAAAATCAGTCCAAACCAGTTTCAAGTGCAATAGAGAGTTGCAGTTTAAATTCTTCAAATTGGCTCGGCCAAATCAGGTGAGAAAGAAAATTGCAATTCTTGTGACGGTTCTAACAGCCGTGTATTTCACAGAGCCATGGTGGCCTGGTATTTGGCCGAGCTTATATAAACGTATATTAGCGAAGAAAGAAAATAAGAAACCGATAGAAGAGAATAACGCAGAGGATCGATTTGGAGAAAATGTAACGGAGGTTATATAAAACTCACCCCCCCTGCACGTCCCTGATATTACATAAGGAACACGAGGTTTCCATGAGGCTTGGAATCGACCCCCCCTTTTCTCCCGCCTAAACGTTAACACTCTCGAGGTTTGGAGTCCGCTCTCTACCATTCTGCGGCCATAGATCCGTTATTCCCCCAAGATACGAATCAATAACGAAAATCGCTAACTTGTAAAGCACACAATTTTGTTTGCCAAACTAGCTCTGCCACTGTAGAAAATGTAAAATGGCATAGCATTTTGAATCATTATTGTTAATTTCTATTACTTATAAGTTTTCCAAAATTTTGCCTTCGTAATATAATTATGTACCACATCCCTTAATATTTACATATATATATACCTTATTATGTAGTAAGACTTTGATTTAGAATATATATATAGCTGCATCGGAAGTCGACAGGCCTGCTGACCTCGAGGGACGAGCTGTAAGTACGGCATAGCCGCAACAATTTGAAGAATATGTCTTAGAGTGAAATATAAACAAGATATATGTATATGAATATTAAGGATGGAGTAAAGTCAGTTCAATTAAAAATCATAAAGTAGATTAAATTTCTTAATTTTGTAAATTCCAAACAACGTAAATTCTTAGATAGATCGCGGTATAGTTTTTGCTTTGAACTAATAATATTGAGTTAGGATTAGAATGTTATTATATTAGGAATAATGAACAAAACGCTGAAAAGCCCATGTTGAATATATTGAAGTAATGAAGATATAATGATGGCTGGTATTCTCATTCCAAGCTGGTATTCTCATTTCCTATTCCCCCACAACTTTGGCCACCCCCTTTATTTAGCACTGTCGAAGACTTCTTTTATTTGGTAACCCTGATTTGGGGAAGCACAAGAACCCTCCCTCTGGCCCTGAGCTAGGCCGGCAATAGACAGTGCGTGCTTCCGATCAGAACCAGGACGTTACAAACTTCTCAAATGCCTCTTTACCTTCTTGGGTCATCACAAATTTACGTTTGTTTTGTAAAAGATCGGTCAAAGGAGCCGATACTGACGCAAAATGGTTTATAAATTTCCTGTACCAACCGGCAAATCCCAAAAAGCTTCTTAACGCCTTGAGTGATGTTGGTAACGGAACATTTGTAATGGCCGAGACTTTGTCAGGGTCCGTTCGAATACTACCCTCACCTATTATGTGGCCCAGTAGGTACAGTATCCAAAACTTCCAAATGCTTCTCAAACGTATCGGAGATAACCAATAAATCGTCCAGGTATACAAAAACTTCGTTTCTTCGTTGTCCATTAACCTCGTCATAGTTTGTGGAGCGTTGCAGAGGCCAAAAGGCATAACTTATAATGATACAAAGGTCCCTGGTATTGTAAATGCAGTTTTCGCTTTCGATAGAGGATCTAAGGGGATTTGCCAAAACGCGTCTTTTAAGTCAAGGCTACTTTGCCTTAGGTAACCGGCTAAGTATGCCATCGATCTGGGAAAGCAGATATGCATCCTATTCCGTCACTGCGTTAACCTTTCTGCTATCGAGACATACTCTTACTTTGCCTGGCTTTTGAACTAGTACTACTGCCCACGGACTGTCGGACTCCTCAATAACCCCAAGTTTTACCATCCTATCAACCTCGGCATATAGCAATTTTTCAATGGCTGGCGATACTGGGAAACGCCATTGCTTAATGGGCTTCGCTGTCTCCGTGTCTATTGCATGGCTTAAAACGGAGGTCCTTTATCTCTGATCTCTGAGATAGCTAGGGTCGGCGGCAACAGCTCATAAGCTGTCCAAAAATCTATTCCTAAATAAATATCTTGCCTTAGAGAGGGGATTATATGAAATTCTAATTCCCTTTTAATTCCTTTATATTCTATCTCTGCCTTAAATTTACCTATTATTTGTTGCTTGTTTCCATCGGCAGTACATGCACCAGCTAAAACCTTTTTAAAAGGTTTCTACTGCATATATACGGAACTTTTCCAGGTTAGTATGCCATATTTGCAATCCCAAATATCCGGAAGGTGGATTTTCTACACTAAGCGCTCCCTCCCCTCTAACTAATGCTGGTCCTCCAAGCCTGACTGTCGGTTGGGAACACTTGCCTTGGAACGCGGTGTTGCAGTGTTCCTGTGGGAGTTTTTTGTACATCTTTCACAAGAGGGTTTGTAAGCGTTAGGAAGGCCACAACCATAACAAAAGATTTTCCTTTTTGATGCACAATCTTGGTATCTATACCCTTCCTTTCTGCAGTATGTTGGAACTGCCAAGGAAAATGCTCCTATCTCCTCTTGAAGTTTACCTTCCCCAAATTCTACTGCATAGTCGCCTTCCGCCTGCATCGTCGCCTTCCGCCTCTTCGCAAAGTTCACTAATAGGTTTTCTTAATGGGAGTGGTTTTTAGTAACCGTGGTGTTTACGCATCTCTTCTATAAAGAATTCCCTTTTCCCAACCGTATCCCTCAAATTCTCCATTAAGAATCTCATGCTGGATTTCTGGACGTAAATTACGCCGCACTATTTCCACTAGAGTTTCGTCGGATATGGGCTTGCTAAGTCTGTCAGTAAGCTTTAAAATGGAATCATAAAAGCTTTCAAATGATTCCTTATCCCTCTGCTTTCTGTCCCTTATCATTTGATGAATATCTACATCGGTTCTTGAATCCCGGAATTGCTTCCTGAGTGGATGCCATCGCACCACTCCTACGGTCTTATAATGACGCCAAAAAAAATCAGAGGCCTTTCCTTCGAATAGCATATTTGTATTCCCGCATAAGAGTGAGAAATTCCCCTCTAGTGTCTGATGTTTCAGAGCCTTGACTATGTAGATGAAATTATATACTCCTAATGTGTCTCCCGATCCCGAAAACCTTAATTTCCAGTTCGATTATATGTGCCCCACTTTGTCGGGTCTTTGTGCCAAATTCGAGCTTAGGGATCTCGAGCTAGTGGGTCTCTGTTGAACCGTATAATGCTCTGTATGTGGCACGTTAATTCCCAAAACCTGCTCTAGGGAGGAATTCCTACTTGTATTAGGATTTATCGTTGCCCTTTGTTGATCTATATTGCTCATTTGCGCTTCTACATTTGTCTGTATTAGGTTGGCCATCCTCTCAGTGAGCTGAGTTAGTAGCTCGTTTTGCATTGCCTTTACGGCTGCGGTTATTTGACATATTTCTTCTGCTGGTGTATCGTCGCCTGTGTTCTGATCCTGCCTAGACCGCTCCTGGCTGGTTGAAGCTGATAAGTTCAACTCGCTTCCACTGCGCGAAATTGTTTCGAGCCGTGTACGCTGCCTAGTTTGAATTGCTGAAGTCGGAGGTTGCGAAATACTGGGAGGATATTAGATCTCCCACGCGCCAAGACAGGTAGCAAGAGGGTCAGCAGCGGGGGCGGAACATGCAAGTCAGCACTGCAGCGTCGGATGGGCCAGCGCTGTTGTGTTTAGAAATACGGAAGAAGAGAAAGGTATCAAGGGCAGACGGCATGCGGGGGCAGCAGCGGGGGCGGGGGAACCAGCACGGCGTCGCGCACAGAAGAGGGCGAAAGAGGAATCACCGTGGAACGTAACGGTCATGGCCGGTCCTCCGCGGCCGCGCTCGAAGGTCATAGGAAACAGCGGGGACGGCGGGGAACGAAGCGGCCGGCGACTGCGCAGCTGTGTTTAGAAAATGCACAAAACACAGAAGTGCATTTGGAATGTCCAGGGGGGGATCGCGGGGTATCTGGACGAAGTCCGATGACCGGCACAAAAGCAATGCGGATCGGAGACCCAAGCACTGCAATCGGGGGAGGGACAATAAAGAAAGCCCGCCGATAGAAAGACGGCTGGATTGGAGAAAGCTAACGGAGAAAGTAAATGAGCGGAGGATTTACGGCAGGAAGTAGATTTGCAAGGACTAACGGGCGCCTCCGGCACTATATAAGGAGGGCCCCTGGACCAAATCGGGACCGAGTCTTCTAGGGAAGCTGGAAGAGTTGAGTGGAAGACCCCCCGTGGGTAAGTCTGACATTCAAGTAGGAAAGTTTCCTTGGAGGAATTAGGAGTACAGGCTGAAGGACCACCCGTGGGTAAGTCCGACAGTCTTAAGTTCGGGCTTTTAAGCGAGTGAGCAAGGATATTCGATTAATAGCTTAAGGACCCCACGAGACAAGCAAGGAGTAAGGGGAAAGGATGAAGGATCCGCGGCCCAAGGGTAAACGAGTCGGGTGGAGTTATTCCCGGACACAACAGGTATCCTGGTGTAGTAGCGGCAATGACGGTTCAGCCTGGCGTACGCCTTTCCTGCTCCTGACCGTTCGATCCAGGTGTGATCCTGTAACGCGAGGGATAGCCAGCTCGGGAACCCAAGCCCAACAGTAAAACCACGCAGGGACACCCCGGGAAAGTCAAGAGAATCCTGATCCAGGCGCTGGAGCATATGCACAGCGTATCACCTGGAGTCAAAGGAGACGCGACGCCCAAACCATAGATCCTGCGGGGCGTAGGCACGCAGGTGTTTGGATGCGAGTGGCGAACGCGACCGGGGGTGTGTCCTGTGGTAGGTAGGTAGGCCCTTCGTGACCTGCTCCGGCCGCTAAGCAGCGAGGAGCATACCCTGCCCGGCGTATGCCCGGGAGGTGAGCCACTCGGTTTGTTAACACAGATTAGGTGCCGGCCACGGCGAAAGGGCAATCCCAGCGAGCCAAAGATTCCGAAGGTCCACGGCACCCATAAAGGAGGAGCAGCAACAGTAGAGGCGACGGCGAGGGAGGGACGGCGACAACGAGAAAGCAGCAGCATCGACGAGGGAGCAGCAGCGTCAGAAGAGCAGCGACGACGAGGGAGCGGCGGCGATGGACGAGCAGCGGCAGCAGAAGATCAGCGCAGAAGACAGCAGCAATAACACAGGCCCCGCAACCAGAGTCCGTGAGTCCGAACGAAGGGAACCGTGAGCCGTTTCGGTGCCAGGCACCAAGACCACACGACCTGCCGGGCGCAAGCTTTGGGAGGGCGTGTGTATTGGCACCAACCCGGAGCGGGGATCGGGGATCGACGGGAGGGCGAGCGGTCGGTCGGCTGAGCCAAGCAGCCGGTGAGATTCTCTTATTCTTTGTAAAGTAAAGACAATAAAGGGGATTTGATTGAAATGAAGCATCCCGTGTTATTTCTGGGCGGCATTTGTTGCGAACAAAATATAGCAAAACAGTTCGTTACAATACGTTGGTCGAAACAGATTGACTCACAAATCGGACAAGTTCTTTTGACTGCTAAATGTGTCCTTAGGCACGCTTTATAGAATACATGCTGACACTTGGTTTTATAGCTATCAGCTGCCCTAATCTCAGAGTTACACAATTTGCACTCAGAACTAGGAGGATGTCCCTCTTTTTGAGGCGATCGATCCATACCTATTAATAATGTCTATTTGTCTTATTTTAAATTCCAACTTCTACCAATAATGAATGAGGTAATAAAAAAAGGGTAGATAATAATATATGGTAAATAAATAAAATAAATAATAATTAATTAAATAAATAAATAAAATAGTATAATTTGAATATGATAAAATTTTTGATACTTGTAATTTAAACGTAATTTTAATTTCCTTCAACCTACGCACTCTTTAACGCTGCTAGCTATCGACCGTCTTCACAAAAATGTAAATAAAATAAGAAAGTAGACTGGAAACATGAATAATGATGAAAAACGGAAAAGAAAAATAAACAAAGAAATGGGGAGCTATAACTGAGACTAAGTGGTCAGTAGCCAACTGCTACAGCTTAGCAACTGATTCCCATTCCTATGTCTCAGTTAGTCCACTACTTTTTCTCCTCCAGTCGCCACTTTTGAACCCACATGTCACTGGATAGGATATGACGATCCAGGAACCAAAAATGACAAAAGAACGTGCAGGAAACTAGATAATTGCCGCTAAGTAAGGATACCACACCTAACTTTTGACAACTGACCCAATTTAGTCGTTGAGGAGAAATTAAAGCTAGTTAAATTTTGATTATAGCATAATAAGAAACAGTTACGGTCTGAATTGTAGTGAGTTTCCTAGACTTAATATTCTTTAGGAAATCAAAAAAAATTGTGTTTTAAGCAAACATTATAAAATAATTTATTAATACTAAAATGGACATGTTAAAATTTTGAGGGTATTTAAGCTTCTTCGCATGGTAAAATTTAAATTAATAAAAAGGTATAAATATGCAAAGGCTTAAAACTAGGTTTTCAACACAAAGAAAAATTCATACAAATTATGGTTAATCCTCAAATATACTTTAACAAGTAAAAATGGTAAAAAGTGATCGCTTGGCATGTAATATTTAACTGGTTACATTTAAATCAATTGGGTTATTTCAATTTAGAATTAGAATTATATAAATGTTTAGAATTATTGATGGTTAAACGAACTCACTCATTTTCTGCATCCACCGTCGAAAGCTTTCGCTGGCACTGTGAAAAAAATGTTTATCGCACACAAAAATAATAATTCTCTAAATTGAACATAACATTTTATCCGCGGACTCCTGACGTAGGGAATTTTTTCGTTGCTTTCTGTTTTTTTTTTCTTTCACTCCACCATAATTAAAATTAATCCCTAAATTTACAATATTTTTTTTCCTTAAAATTAACAATTTAACTTAATATAAGCTCATTACAGCTGATTTACACATTCTTATGGCTATCCCTTTCACCACTCTAACTAGAGTTCAATGAACCCTGGAGAGCATTGGGGAGCTATGCTCTGTCACTCCTTCTCCCCGGTTATTCTCCATCGCGTGTTATCGCCTTTTCGCTTTTTTTCGCAAAACCGCAACGGCTCTCTCGCTACCTCTGCCTGTGTCCCTTACTCCTTCACTTAATCGTGGATCACTACATGAGACATTTGGAGCTTTTTCACTTCTCTTTTTGGCAAGGTGCGTTTGGAGCTGGATCGAGCGGTGAGGGGGGGTTAATAGACAGCTGTTACATTCTTACACTATTTGAATTACAAGACTAAAACTAGGAATTCACTAAATTTATATTCTAACACTACGTTGGGGACAGATTAGGCTGATTTAGGGTCACAAATTCCACTATTTAAAAACCGATTTTTGGGTTTTTTTCTTAACTCAGCTTAATCCAAAAAAAATTGTTGTTAGTCGCCGATAATCTCTCGCGGCGAGGCAGAACTCCCTGAACCCGCACCAGGGACCGCTTCACTCCCGGGCTCACGCCGACTCCGTTGCCTTAAGATCGCGAACTGATCCAGTCTCAGAGCTTTGCTTCTTCTGGTAGGCCCTTTGTGACCTGCTCCGGCCGCTAAGCAGCGAGGAGCATACCCTGCCCGGCGTATGCCCGGGAGGTGAGCCACTCGGTTTGTTAACACAGATTAGGTGCCGGCCACGGCGAAAGGGCAATCCCAGCGAGCCAAAGATTCCGAAGGTCCACGGCACCCATAAAGGAGGAGCAGCAACAGTAGAGGCGACGGCGAGGGAGGGACGGCGACAACGAGAAAGCAGCAGCATCGACGAGGGAGCAGCAGCGTCAGAAGAGCAGCGACGACGAGGGAGCGGCGGCGATGGACGAGCAGCGGCAGCAGAAGATCAGCGCAGAAGACAGCAGCAATAACACAGGCCCCGCAACCAGAGTCCGTGAGTCCGAACGAAGGGAACCGTGAGCCGTTTCGGTGCCAGGCACCAAGACCACACGACCTGCCGGGCGCAAGCTTTGGGAGGGCGTGTGTATTGGCACCAACCCGGAGCGGGGATCGGGGATCGACGGGAGGGCGAGCGGTCGGTCGGCTGAGCCAAGCAGCCGGTGAGATTCTCTTATTCTTTGTAAAGTAAAGACAATAAAGGGGATTTGATTGAAATGAAGCATCCCGTGTTATTTCTGGGCGGCATTTGTTGCGAACAAAATATAGCAAAACAGTTCGTTACAATACGTTGGTCGATACAGATTGACTCACAAATCGGACAAGTTCTTTTGACTGCTAAATGTGTCCTTAAGCACGCTTTATGGAATACATGCTGACACTTGGTTTTATCGCTATCAGCTACCCTAATCAGAGTTACACAATTTACACTCAGAACTAGGAGAATGTCCCTCTTTTTGGAGCGATAGATCCAGACCCATTAATGTCTACGTTTTCTTATTTTAAATTCCAACTTCTACCATTAATGAATGAGGTAATAATAAAAGGGTAAATAATAATATATTGTAAATAAATAAAATAAATAATAATTAAATAAATAAATAAATAAAATAGTATGAATTGTATATGATCAAAATTTTTTTTTTTTATACTTGTAATTTAAACGTAATTTTGTCTTTCTTCAACCTACGCACTCTGTAACGCTGCCAGCTATCGACCGTCTTCATAAAAATGTAAACAAAATAAGAAAGTAGACTGGAAATAAACAATGATTTGTGGACATGAAGCCTTATGTGTAATATTACTCCCCATGTTCTCCATGCAAATCAATTGCTCGTTTATACTTAAAGAATTGGTTCTCATCAGAGCTTTTATCCGTGGTCACGAGCTCTACTTTGAAGTAAAGTCAACGTGCATTCCAAGCGTCTTATATAGCTCTTCAAGAATAACCAAAGATTAATGATGAAAAGAGGAAAAGAAAAATAAACAAAGAAATGGGGAGCTATTACTGAGACTAAGTGGTCAGTAGCCAACTGCTAGCAACTTAGCAACTGAATCCCAATCCTATGTCTCAGTTAGCCCACTACTTTTTCTCCTCCAGTCGTCAATTTTGAACCCACATGTCACTGGACAGGATATCCTAAGGCTGATCATCCTGTTTCCCAAATGACGATCCAGGAACCAAAAATGACAAAAGAACGTGCAGGAAACCAGTTAGTTGCCGCTAAGTAAGGTGATGTCTCCCCCACCTAACTTTTGACAACAGACCCAATTTAGTCGTTGAGGAGAAATTGAAGCTAGTTAAATTTTGATTATAGCAAGAAACAGTTACGGTCTAAATTTTAGTGAGTTTCCTAGACCTACTATTCTTTAAAACTTTTCCAAAAAAAATTTAGCCCCACGTTGGGCGCCAAATTAATAATAATATCTTTTTTAATTATTATTCATTACTGTAATGGGTAACGTCTAACAGGCTGGATGTTGCTCTCCCGATATGACCCGCACGTTACGTGGTTCCGGCTCTGGCTCGTCGGTGGCGTGGTGTTAGGGGGTTTGGCCAATATCGGGTGCCTTGTCGGGAATTATTTTTTTGAGGGTACTTAAGCTTCTTCGCATGGTAAAATTTAAATTAATAAAATGGTATAAATATGCAAATGTTTAAAACTAGGTTTTCAACCCAAAGAAAAATTCGTTCAAATTATGGTTCATCCTCAAATATAGGGTTTAACAGGTAAAAATGGTAAAAGTGATCGCTTGCCATGTAATATTTAAAGGGTTAAGGTAATATTTAAAGGGTTCAATGGGGTTATTTCAATTTAGAATTAGAATTATATACATTTTCAGAATTATTGATGGTTAAACGAACTCACTCATTTTCTGCATCCACCGTCGAAAGCTTTCGCTGGCTGCTGCGCTGTGAAAAAAATGTTTATCGCACAAAAATAATAATTCTCTAAATTGAACATAACATTGTATCCGCGGATTCCTGACTTAAGGAATTTTTTTGTTGCTTTCTGTTTTTCTCTTCACTCCACCATAATTAAAATTAATCCCTAAATTACAATATTTCTTTTCCTTAAAATTAAAAATTTAACTTAATATAAGCTCATTACAGCTGATTACATTCTTATGGCTATCCCTTTCACCACTCTAACTAGAGTTCAATGAACCCTGGAGAGCATTGGGGAGCTATGCTCTGTCACTCCTTCTCCCCGGTTATTCTCCATCGCGTGTTATCGCCTTTTCGCTTTTTTTCGCAAAACCGCAACGGCTCTCTCGCTACCTCTGCCTGTGTCCCTTACTCCTTCACTTAATCGTGGATCACTACATGAGACATTTGGAGCTTTTTCACTTCTCTTTTTGGCAAGGTGCGTTTGGAGCTGGATCGAGCGGTGAGGGGGGGTTAATAGACAGCTGTTACATTCTTACACTATTTGAATTACAAGACTAAAACTAGGAATTCACTAAATTTATATTCTAACACTACGTTGGGGACAGATTAGGCTGATTTAGGGTCACAAATTCCACTATTTAAAAACCGATTTTTGGGTTTTTTTCTTAACTCAGCTTAATCCAAAAAAAATTGTTGTTAGTCGCCGATAATCTCTCGCGGCGAGGCAGAACTCCCTGAACCCGCACCAGGGACCGCTTCACTCCCGGGCTCACGCCGACTCCGTTGCCTTAAGATCGCGAACTGATCCAGTCTCAGAGCTTTGCTTCTTCTGGTAGGCCCTTTGTGACCTGCTCCGGCCGCTAAGCAGCGAGGAGCATACCCTGCCCGGCGTATGCCCGGGAGGTGAGCCACTCGGTTTGTTAACACAGATTAGGTGCCGGCCACGGCGAAAGGGCAATCCCAGCGAGCCAAAGATTCCGAAGGTCCACGGCACCCATAAAGGAGGAGCAGCAACAGTAGAGGCGACGGCGAGGGAGGGACGGCGACAACGAGAAAGCAGCAGCATCGACGAGGGAGCAGCAGCGTCAGAAGAGCAGCGACGACGAGGGAGCGGCGGCGATGGACGAGCAGCGGCAGCAGAAGATCAGCGCAGAAGACAGCAGCAATAACACAGGCCCCGCAACCAGAGTCCGTGAGTCCGAACGAAGGGAACCGTGAGCCGTTTCGGTGCCAGGCACCAAGACCACACGACCTGCCGGGCGCAAGCTTTGGGAGGGCGTGTGTATTGGCACCAACCCGGAGCGGGGATCGGGGATCGACGGGAGGGCGAGCGGTCGGTCGGCTGAGCCAAGCAGCCGGTGAGATTCTCTTATTCTTTGTAAAGTAAAGACAATAAAGGGGATTTGATTGAAATGAAGCATCCCGTGTTATTTCTGGGCGGCATTTGTTGCGAACAAAATATAGCAAAACAGTTCGTTACAATACGTTGGTCGATACAGATTGACTCACAAATCGGACAAGTTCTTTTGACTGCTAAATGTGTCCTTAAGCACGCTTTATGGAATACATGCTGACACTTGGTTTTATCGCTATCAGCTACCCTAATCAGAGTTACACAATTTACACTCAGAACTAGGAGAATGTCCCTCTTTTTGGAGCGATAGATCCAGACCCATTAATGTCTACGTTTTCTTATTTTAAATTCCAACTTCTACCATTAATGAATGAGGTAATAATAAAAGGGTAAATAATAATATATTGTAAATAAATAAAATAAATAATAATTAAATAAATAAATAAATAAAATAGTATGAATTGTATATGATCAAAATTTTTTTTTTTTTATACTTGTAATTTAAACGTAATTTTGTCTTTCTTCAACCTACGCACTCTGTAACGCTGCCAGCTATCGACCGTCTTCATAAAAATGTAAATAAAATAAGAAAGTAGACTGGAAATAAACAATGATTTGTGGACATGAAGCCTTATGTGTAATATTACTCCCCATGTTCTCCATGCAAATCAATTGCTCGTTTATACTTAAAGAATTGGTTCTCATCAGAGCTTTTATCCGTGGTCACGAGCTCTACTTTGAAGTAAAGTCAACGTGCATTCCAAGCGTCTTATATAGCTCTTCAAGAATAACCAAAGATTAATGATGAAAAGAGGAAAAGAAAAATAAACAAAGAAATGGGGAGCTATTACTGAGACTAAGTGGTCAGTAGCCAACTGCTAGCAACTTAGCAACTGAATCCCAATCCTATGTCTCAGTTAGCCCACTACTTTTTCTCCTCCAGTCGTCAATTTTGAACCCACATGTCACTGGACAGGATATCCTAAGGCTGATCATCCTGTTTCCCAAATGACGATCCAGGAACCAAAAATGACAAAAGAACGTGCAGGAAACCAGTTAGTTGCCGCTAAGTAAGGTGATGTCTCCCCCACCTAACTTTTGACAACAGACCCAATTTAGTCGTTGAGGAGAAATTAAAGCTAGTTAAATTTTGATTATAGCAAGAAACAGTTACGGTCTAAATTTTAGTGAGTTTCCTAGACCTACTATTCTTTAAAACTTTTCCAAAAAAAATTTAGCCCCACGTTGGGCGCCAAATTAATAATAATATCTTTTTTAATTATTATTCATTACTGTAATGGGTAACGTCTAACAGGCTGGATGTTGCTCTCCCGATATGACCCGCACGTTACGTGGTTCCGGCTCTGGCTCGTCGGTGGCGTGGTGTTAGGGGGTTTGGCCAATATCGGGTGCCTTGTCGGGAATTATTTTTTTGAGGGTACTTAAGCTTCTTCGCATGGTAAAATTTAAATTAATAAAATGGTATAAATATGCAAATGTTTAAAACTAGGTTTTCAACCCAAAGAAAAATTCGTTCAAATTATGGTTCATCCTCAAATATAGGGTTTAACAGGTAAAAATGGTAAAAGTGATCGCTTGCCATGTAATATTTAAAGGGTTAAGGTAATATTTAAAGGGTTCAATGGGGTTATTTCAATTTAGAATTAGAATTATATACATTTTCAGAATTATTGATGGTTAAACGAACTCACTCATTTTCTGCATCCACCGTCGAAAGCTTTCGCTGGCTGCTGCGCTGTGAAAAAAATGTTTATCGCACAAAAATAATAATTCTCTAAATTGAACATAACATTGTATCCGCGGATTCCTGACTTAAGGAATTTTTTTGTTGCTTTCTGTTTTTCTCTTCACTCCACCATAATTAAAATTAATCCCTAAATTACAATATTTTTTTTCCTTAAAATTAACAATTTAACTTAATATAAGCTCATTACAGCTGATTACATTCTTATGGCTATCCCTTTCACCACTCTAACTAGAGTTCAATGAACCCTGGAGAGCATTGGGGAGCTATGCTCTGTCACTCCTTCTCCCCGGTTATTCTCCATCGCGTGTTATCGCCTTTTCACTTTTTTTCGCAAAACCGCAACGGCTCTCTCGCTACCTCTGCCTGTGTCCCTTACTCCTTCACTTAATCGTGGATCACTACATGAGACATTTGCAGCTTTTTCACTTCTCTTTTTGGCAAGGTGCGTTTGGAGCTGGATCGAGCGGTGAGGGGGGGTTAATAGACAGCTGTTACATTCTTACACTATTTGAATTACAAGACTAAAACTAGGAATTCACTAAATTTATATTCTAACACTACGTTGGGGACAGATTAGGCTGATTTAGGGTCACAAATTCCACTATTTAAAAACCGATTTTTGGGTTTTTTTCTTAACTCAGCTTAATCCAAAAAAAATTGTTGTTAGTCGCCGATAATCTCTCGCGGCGAGGCAGAACTCCCTGAACCCGCACCAGGGACCGCTTCACTCCCGGGCTCACGCCGACTCCGTTGCCTTAAGATCGCGAACTGATCCAGTCTCAGAGCTTTGCTTCTTCTGGTAGGCCCTTTGTGACCTGCTCCGGCCGCTAAGCAGCGAGGAGCATACCCTGCCCGGCGTATGCCCGGGAGGTGAGCCACTCGGTTTGTTAACACAGATTAGGTGCCGGCCACGGCGAAAGGGCAATCCCAGCGAGCCAAAGATTCCGAAGGTCCACGGCACCCATAAAGGAGGAGCAGCAACAGTAGAGGCGACGGCGAGGGAGGGACGGCGACAACGAGAAAGCAGCAGCATCGACGAGGGAGCAGCAGCGTCAGAAGAGCAGCGACGACGAGGGAGCGGCGGCGATGGACGAGCAGCGGCAGCAGAAGATCAGCGCAGAAGACAGCAGCAATAACACAGGCCCCGCAACCAGAGTCCGTGAGTCCGAACGAAGGGAACCGTGAGCCGTTTCGGTGCCAGGCACCAAGACCACACGACCTGCCGGGCGCAAGCTTTGGGAGGGCATGTGTATTGGCACCAACCCGGAGCGGGGATCGGGGATCGACGGGAGGGCGAGCGGTTATTTCTGGCGGCATTTGTTGCGAACAAAATATAGCAAAACAGTTCGTTACAATACGTTGGTCGATACAGATTGACTCATAAATCGGACAAGTTCTTTTGACTGCTAAATGTGTCCTTAAGCACGCTTTATGGAATACATGCTGACACTTGGTTTTATCGCTATCAGCTACCCTAATCAGAGTTACACAATTTACACTCAGAACTAGGAGAATGTCCCTCTTTTTGGAGCGATAGATCCACCCATTAATGTCTACGTTTTCTTATTTTAAATTCCAACTTCTACCATTAATGAATGAGGTAATAATAAAAGGGTAAATAATAATATATTGTAAATAAATAAAATAAATAATAATTAAATAAATAAATAAATAAAATAGTATGAATTGTATATGATCAAAATTTTTTTTTTTTTATACTTGTAATTTAAACGTAATTTTGTCTTTCTTCAACCTACGCACTCTGTAACGCTGCCAGCTATCGACCGTCTTCATAAAAATGTAAATAAAATAAGAAAGTAGACTGGAAATAAACAATGATTTGTGGACATGAAGCCTTATGTGTAATATTACTCCCCATGTTCTCCATGCAAATCAATTGCTCGTTTATACTTAAAGAATTGGTTCTCATCAGAGCTTTTATCCGTGGTCACGAGCTCTACTTTGAAGTAAAGTCAACGTGCATTCCAAGCGTCTTATATAGCTCTTCAAGAATAACCAAAGATTAATGATGAAAAGAGGAAAAGAAAAATAAACAAAGAAATGGGGAGCTATTACTGAGACTAAGTGGTCAGTAGCCAACTGCTAGCAACTTAGCAACTGAATCCCAATCCTATGTCTCAGTTAGCCCACTACTTTTTCTCCTCCAGTCGTCAATTTTGAACCCACATGTCACTGGACAGGATATCCTAAGGCTGATCATCCTGTTTCCCAAATGACGATCCAGGAACCAAAAATGACAAAAGAACGTTCAGGAAACCAGTTAGTTGCCGCTAAGTAAGGTGATGTCTCCCCCACCTAACTTTTGACAACAGACCCAATTTAGTCGTTGAGGAGAAATTGAAGCTAGTTAAATTTTGATTATAGCAAGAAACAGTTACGGTCTAAATTTTAGTGAGTTTCCTAGACCTACTATTCTTTAAAACTTTTCCAAAAAAAATTTAGCCCCACGTTGGGCGCCAAATTAATAATAATATCTTTTTTAATTATTATTCATTACTGTAATGGGTAACGTCTAACAGGCTGGATGTTGCTCTCCCGATATGACCCGCACGTTACGTGGTTCCGGCTCTGGCTCGTCGGTGGCGTGGTGTTAGGGGGTTTGGCCAATATCGGGTGCCTTGTCGGGAATTATTTTTTTGAGGGTACTTAAGCTTCTTCGCATGGTAAAATTTAAATTAATAAAATGGTATAAATATGCAAATGTTTAAAACTAGGTTTTCAACCCAAAGAAAAATTCGTTCAAATTATGGTTCATCCTCAAATATAGGGTTTAACAGGTAAAAATGGTAAAAGTGATCGCTTGCCATGTAATATTTAAAGGGTTAAGGTAATATTTAAAGGGTTCAATGGGGTTATTTCAATTTAGAATTAGAATTATATACATTTTCAGAATTATTGATGGTTAAACGAACTCACTCATTTTCTGCATCCACCGTCGAAAGCTTTCGCTGGCTGCTGCGCTGTGAAAAAAATGTTTATCGCACAAAAATAATAATTCTCTAAATTGAACATAACATTGTATCCGCGGATTCCTGACTTAAGGAATTTTTTTGTTGCTTTCTGTTTTTTTTTTCTCTTCACTCCACCATAATTAAAATTAATCCCTAAATTACAATATTTCTTTTCCTTAAAATTAAAAATTTAACTTAATATAAGCTCATTACAGCTGATTACATTCTTATGGCTATCCCTTTCACCACTCTAACTAGAGTTCAATGAACCCTGGAGAGCATTGGGGAGCTATGCTCTGTCACTCCTTCTCCCCGGTTATTCTCCATCGCGTGTTATCGCCTTTTCGCTTTTTTTCGCAAAACCGCAACGGCTCTCTCGCTACCTCTGCCTGTGTCCCTTACTCCTTCACTTAATCGTGGATCACTACATGAGACATTTGGAGCTTTTTCACTTCTCTTTTTGGCAAGGTGCGTTTGGAGCTGGATCGAGCGGTGAGGGGGGGTTAATAGACAGCTGTTACATTCTTACACTATTTGAATTACAAGACTAAAACTAGGAATTCACTAAATTTATATTCTAACACTACGTTGGGGACAGATTAGGCTGATTTAGGGTCACAAATTCCACTATTTAAAAACCGATTTTTGGGTTTTTTTCTTAACTCAGCTTAATCCAAAAAAAATTGTTGTTAGTCGCCTATAATCTCTCGCGGCGAGGCAGAACTCCCTGAACCCGCACCAGGGACCGCTTCACTCCCGGGCTCACGCCGACTCCGTTGCCTTAAGATCGCGAACTGATCCAGTCTCAGAGCTTTGCTTCTTCGCCTAGGGTTCCTGACTTTGGGAGCAGTGTTCACTACAACCTAGCCAAAGTACGCGGAATTAAAATCCTCCTCTCTTATATTACCTCAGCTAACCCCCGCACGCTTACCTGCCTAGACTGCGCCAACCACACAAATTATTATTATTTTGCACTAGTTTAGAACTTTATAATTTTTCTTTTTTTTTTTTAATTGCAACTGCATCACAACTTGTCTTAGTACACTAGTTTTTTTCTCTGGTTCTTAGACCATTTTTCCCTTTTTCTAGGGTTTAGGTCAAAGTACCTTCCTGGACGGTCTCCCGATGGGAAAAGAAAGGGCTTTCAGCCGAGAACTACTAGGAATCCAGTGCCCGCTATTCAGGAGATTCTAACGAGTTTACCCGGTTCTAAATTTTTCCATCTCTCTCGCTGGGGAGCAGCGCTGCCACTAAAAACTAGCCCGTTTCTTTGCGACAGTTTGACTGTCGCAAATAAGTCGCTCCAAAACCTCCTAAGCAAAACTATTTGCTACAAGCCTTTTACAAAATCCCCCCCGACCAAAATCAGACTTGGGGTTGCATTTAAACTTCTCAACCCTCAAGGCTGACCGCTTGTAGCTAAGCCTGACGAATATCTTTGCCATGGTACCGACCGACAAGCTTTCCATTCAAATCTTCTAGTTCGTAAATTGAGTATTTTCCTTCTCACCCTAGCCTTTACAAATAAGGGAGCCAGCTTTGCATTGTAATCTGCTTGGAAACAGCTCTGTTTAAAATTCCTCCGATATACTTCGTACCCAACCTCGTAAGATGCTTCTCGCGCCCTAAGGTTGTAATGTCAGCTGCTTTCTTTCTGATTACCTCTAGGGAGTCCTCACGGCTAAAAGTCCTCACTGCTTTGTCCTCTAGCATAGCCAACTTCCTCAATAAGGAGTATGTTGCGCCAGATGTAATCATCTGCTGTCCAAAAACCATATAGTAAGGTGTGGATCCCAGACCGGAATGAGTTGCTGACCTCAGCGCACAGCTGATTTTACTAAGATTTTCATCCCAGTCCTTTGGTCGCTGCGAATATAAGCACGAATGTTAGCAATTACAAAGCGATTTACCCGCTCCGAAGCATTAGCTTCAGCAGCAACCCGTTCTTAAAATCTATTGCCGCTATCTGTTCATGCACAACTCTAGACAAAGCATTGGGAACAACATTTAGCGTGCCCTTTCGATGCTGGATTGCGAATCGAAACCCTTGTAACTTTAAAGCACACCGTGCCAATCTAGGTTAGGTTAGGTTAGGGCGGTGATGCAAGGGGGTCATAGAATACCCCCTCGCTTCCACTTGAGCCGCTAGGGCTCCTTGTGCTGCCGCTGGAGCAAGGGTTTCACCGAGATGCTACCCCCCCCCCCCTTCCTGTCTACCAGGGTGCATATATATGCCTAGACTACCTATGGCGGCCCATGGTCCCAGCCTGCTTTCTTTATGAAGGCAACCAATCCGCGTGGAGAGATCTCTGAGAGATCGTTAAGGTCCGAGAGTTCTTCGGACCCGAAGTGTTTGAGTCTGCTGCGTCCGAGTGCCGGGCAGTTACATAAGAGGTGCGATACCGATTCTACCTCCTCTTCATCCCTGCAGCTCCTGCAGAAATCATTGTGGGGGACTGCAAGCCTGGCCGCGTGTTCGCCTATCAGCCAGTGCCCAGTGATTGCCCCAATCGCTAGGCTGCATTCCGGTCTAGTCAGAGCAATAAGTCTCGCCGATCTTTTCTGAGAGCGTGTCGGCCAGATCAAACGTGATGTTCTACAGGTCTGGAGATTACTCCATTTCCTATTGGCTGCCAGGTCGAAAAACTCCCTGCACTTTAGCCTGCAAGTAGCCAAGGGTATGCCTACAAGTTCTTTCTCCGGTAGGAGAGTGTTGGTAGTCCCTGCCCCAGCTAGTTCATCTGCAGCACAGTTTCCCTCGTGGTCCTTGTGACCGGGAACCCAGATGAGGTAGATGTCATGCTGTTCAGCCATCTCGTTGAGAGATCTGCGACAGTCATTGACTGTCCTGGAGTTGGATGAGAATCCGTCAAGGGCCTTGAGCGCTGCTTGACTATCTGAGAAGATACATATTGTGCCCCGATTGCCTCTTAGAGCTGGGGATTCAAGTGCTTCCTTAATGGCTACTACTTCAGCCTGGAGAACACTGCAGTGGTCGGGGAGTCTGAAGGACTCCTTTAGGCCCAGATGTTCGCAAAAGTAACCGCCTCCCACCTGGCCGTTAAGTTTTGATCCATCTGTATAGATATGAATGGAGCCCTCCGGTCCCGGTATCCGGGCATCCCATTCCTCCCTCGAGGGGATTAAGACTTTGTAGTTAGTGGTGGGTTGGGACAGACTTATAGGTCTGAAGTCCTTGGGGGTGCAGTGGGATGGTTTCCCCGCCTTGGGTATGAATACAACCTTCGTGCACAGCCATGCCTTTGGTATCATACCAGTAGTGAAGACTGTGCTGAAGATTTTCTTAATCCATTTCCTTAGGTTAATACCGGCTCTGGATAACTGAGCTGGTAGAATACCGTCCGGTCCCGGAGATTTGAAGGGTTTAAAACTGTCTATTGCCCATTTAAGGTTTCTGTCACTAAGTTGAGCGAGCCCTGGTGACCCTGGCTACGCATCACCTGGGTTGTTCCTTCCGATGAGCAACCCGGGAAGTGTGCGTTGATAAGGGTCTCCAGGGTTTCCAGGCTTGAGGTTGTCCAGCACTTCTCCGTGTTCTTAATGTAACCTGCGATGGGGGCTGTAGTCGAGAGAATCTTTCTTAGGCGGGCGGCCTCTGATGTCTCCTGAATGTTGGTGCAGAAATTGGCCCAGGCAACCCTCTTTGCCTTGCGCAATTCTTTGTTATATTGCCTAAGTTCAGCTTTATAGGTTTCCCACGCCTCGTCTGTGTTGGTACGGTGCGCGTGGTTGAAGGCCCTACGTGCATTTTTTTTGTAGGGGGCTAAAGACGAGGTCCACCACGGAGGCTTCTTCGATCTGTTGCTACCTATTCTTTTCTTGGGGCAGGCCTTGTAGTAAGCTTTTGCACTAGTCGCAATAAGCTTGTCTACCATGGCGTTGAGCCCCTCATAGGTCTCGATGGTCTCTGAAGGTGGTTCGCTTAAGGATCTATCTAGTATCTTTTTATAGAGCTCCCAGTTTGTCTTTCTAGGATTTCGTACTGCTTGCTTGGTGAAGTTTTCAAAATTTACTACTATCTCAATATAGCGATGGTCTGAAAATGAGTGTTTGTCAAGGACTCTCCAGCTGGTGATTGCATCAGCCAGGGAGTGCGAGAATAATGTAATGTCAAGAACCTCTCTCTTGTTCTTGACGACGAAGGTGGGTTCTGAACCTCTTTTACCCACTAGAAGCTTAGAGCTGAGGATAAAATCGAAGATTGACTCACACCTCTCGTTTGTGTCAGTGCTTCCCCACTGATTGTGATGAGCGTTGGCATCAAGCCGCCTGAGTAGCAAGTGCGGTGGGGGTCCTATGTGGTCATGACCCATATACGCCGAGCATATTCTTAGATGGCCGTCTGGGCCCTCTATCGATGCGGCTACGTGATCTTCATTGCTGAAATTTGGTAGCAAGAAGGTATTAAGGCTTTTCTTTGCGAGTATGCATGCTCGCTTTTTACCTGTTACATCGGCTGTGTACAGCCTGAAGTCCGACGCCCCCAGACCGAGAATCCTGTCTCCGTGGATCCAGGGCTCTTGGATGAGGGCCACGTCAGCTCCATTCTCTGCAAGATGGAGCAGGAGGGCGGCGGAAGCCACCTTACTGTGATGGAGGTTTATCTGCAGGAATGTCAGGGACATCCTTTAGATTCTTCACCACAGTAACCTCCGCCTTGGTGTCGGAGCCCAGCAATGAGTCCTCCTCCATGCCGACGCCACCAAGAGCCCACGCCAGGTCACTCTCCTCTGAGGTATACCCTTCCAGAATGTCCTCCTCCACATCTGACATTCCTTCTGGTCGGACCTCTTCGGTCGGTTCCCCCGAGTCTAGCTCTTGTGCGTCCATCTCCAAGTTGATGCCTCCAGGCTTACTCTTCGCTGATCTGTTACTTTCTGTCTGCATCTGTTAGGAAGGATCTGTTACTTTGTGTCTGCACCTTCTTCTTCTTAGCTAGGGGCGCTCCACCGTCGGTCGACCTCTGCCTTTTCGCACTCTGTGCACTCTCCTTGGCAGAGTCGCCTACTCCTGTCGGCTTCTTTGGGTCCAATCTGGCCCTCGCTCTTGCTGGCTGAAAGTCAGGCAGGATTTCCCTCGCCCACTTTATTATTTCAGCCTGATCGGGATTGTACTCCGCCGATGGGTCTGCCCTCATCAGGATGAAGGCCGCCCTCCTCCTATCTTTATAGGAGCCCTTCCGCTGCAGGGGGCCAGCAGTCGTCGGACCGGGGCCTTCCTTAGGGGTGCCGCCGGTGCGAGAGGATCTCGATTCAGGGATCTTACCCCCCACACCGTTCGGTGGTCCCATAGTGGGCCCCGTTTTGGGGGTCGATGCCTTGGCATCTCCCCCTACACCGGCGCCGCTCGCCTCCGGGTGTTGTCCCTCAGTGGGGAGCTTCGCCATCCCAGCATCTCTTTGGCCTCTATCTGCCTTGGAGATTGACGGATCCGAGATCCCATTTTCGGACTTTCTTAGGGAGTTCCGTTCTCCACTGTTTGTTTTTCTTTTATTATTATTATCGTTCATTTTTGGACCCACGAGTAGGCGGGAAGGGGATCGTCCATCATGACATAGCCCGCTCAAAACTGAGGGGTCGGCCGGTCCCCCAGAGTCCGCATATTAACGTCCGTGCATGCCCCGGACATGCATCCCTCGGCATATGCTGTTCCACCTTGGATTGGGGTGATTTGAGGAAGGGAGTTTTCTTCTCCCCGCCCGACTACAATTCGCCAGCATCCTCGGCAGAGACATGACCTTACCGGGACCTGTTACCAGCCGCCCTCACGTGGAGAGTATAGTCGCACTACCATCGGTGTACACAGTTACGGCACATGAGCTCATGCGTTTCTCCCCCTGTTGTACCCGATTGGCTGACGGCCAATCTAGTAATTAGATCATTCTGCGGCAACATCCACTTCAAGGACGCGTGATCCGTGATGACGGTAAATTCTAGTCCTTTGAAATAAGCTTAGAATTTTTTAATGCTTACTAAAGCCGCAAGGCACTCCTGGTCTGTAACTGTGTAATTCCTTTGCGCTTTATTTAATTTCTTTGATACAAAGGCTATAGGTAATTCGTCCCCAGTAATAGACTTCTGCACTAGGACCCCTCCTAAACCAGTATTACTAGCATCACAATGTATGAAAAAGGGTCTCTCAAAGTCTGGGGTCTGTAATACCGGCGCACTTCCTAACATAGCCTTCAACTTCTCAAATGCCTCTTTACCTTCTTGGGTCATCACAAATTTACGTTTGTTTTGTAAAAGATCGGTCAAAGGAGCCGATACTGACGCAAAATGGTTTATAAATTTCCTGTACCAACCGGCAAATCCCAAAAAGCTTCTTAACGCCTTGAGTGATGTTGGTAACGGAAAATTTGTAATGGCCGAGACTTTGTCAGGGTCCGTTCGAATACCACCCTCACCTATTATGTGGCCCAAATATTTTACGGTTCTCCTACAGAACTTGCTCTTCTCCACATTCAAGGTTAGGTTAGCTTCTTGGATCCGTTTAGGTACAGTATCCAAAACTTCCGAATGCTTCTCAAACGTTTCTGAGTGATGCAGGTATTACCTTGTCCATTAACCTCGTCATAGTTTGTGAAGCGTTGCAGAGGCCAAAAGGCATAACTTTATAATGATACAAAGGTCCCTGGTATAGTAAATGCAGTTTTCGCTTTCGATAGAGGATCTAAAGGGATTTGCCAAAACGCGTCTTTTAAGTCAAGGCTACTTTGCCTTAGGTAACCGGCTAAGTATGCCATCGATCTGGGATGCATCCTTTTCCGTCACTGCGTTAACCTTTCTGCTATCGAGACATACTCTTAATTTGCCTGGCTTTTGGACTAGTACTACTGGCGAAGACCACGGACTGTCGGACTCCTCAATAACCCCAAGTTTTACCATCCTATCAACCTCGGCATATAGCAATTTTTCAATGGCTGGCGATACTGGGAAACGCCATTGCTTAATGGGCTTCGCTGTCTCCGTGTCTATTGCATGGCTTAAAACGGAGGTCCAACCCAGTTCCGATAACGCAAATGATGGAAAGCCTTTAATAACTTTTTCTAATTTAAGTTGCTGCCATCTCGATATCTAGTGCTGCTCCGCATCTCCTAAGATCTCTGAGATAGCTAGGGTCGGCGGCAACAGCTCATAAGCTGTCCAAAAATCTATTCCTAAATAAATATCTTGCCTTAGAGAGGGGATTATTTGAAATTCTAATTCCCTTTTAATTCCTTTATATGCTATCTCTGCCTTAAATTTACCTATTATTTGTTGTTTGTTTCCATCGGCAGTACATGCACCAGCTAAAACCTTTTTAAAAGGCTTTCTACTGCATATATACGGAACTTTTCCAGCTTAGTATGCCATATTTGCAATCCCAAATCTTCGGAAGGCTGGTCCTCCAAGCCTGACTGTCGGTTGGGAACACTTGCCTTGGAACGCGGTGTTGCTGTGTTCCTGTGGGAGTTTTTTGTACCTCTTTCACAAGAGGGTTTGTAAGCGTTAGGATGGCCACAACCATAACAAAAGATTTTCCTTTTTGATGCACAATCTTGGTATCTATGCCCTTCCTTTCTGCAGTTCCAACATACCAAGGAAAATGCTCCTATCTCCTCTTGAAGTTTACCTTCCCCAAATTCTACTGCATAGTCGCCTTCCGCCTGCATCGTCGCCTTCCGCCTCTTCGCAAAGTTCACTAACAGGTTTTCTTAACGGGAGTGGTTTTTGTTAACCTTGGTGTTTACGAATCTCTTCTATAAAGAATTCCCTTTTCCCAACCGTATCCCTCAAATTCTCCATGGACTCGAAGTTTAAATTCAGAATATCATGCTGGATTTCTGGACGTAAATTACGCCGCACTATTTCCACTAGAATTTCGTCGGATATGGGCTTGCTAAGTCCTAAAATAAAAGTATTGTTGGTTTGACTGCATATACAAGCTGAAGTCTTTATTGATAATAATTTTTCTTCATTAATGTCATCTAACATGTTTTAATATTTTAGGATTAAATATTCCAATTCTTGTTAACTTAATCCCCATTTGTAAATCTTCAATGTATTCTAGAAAAATGTGTAGAGATTATTTTAACCTTTTTAGCCTTTTGCAAGGCCTCATTCCTCATTTCCTCTATTAATTTATTTATGTCTTCTGTATGTTTATATATTCTACCAATGATTTCAATAAATTCTGAATTTTCTGTCATATTTTCTATTATATTTTTTAATTTTATTTCTAACTCTTTTTTATCTTCTTCTGTTAGTGTACCAAACAAATATTTGTGAGCTGATCCTACAATATTTATTAATCCTCGTTTTTGTCTTTTTAATGGGATAATCGCTTTTATTTCATTTTTTAATTGTTTAATTTTTTTTTATATCTGGAATTGTTTTATATAAATTTTCATATTTTATAAATTCTTGGTATTAATATTTTTGTTGGATTTATTTCTAACATGTGGTGTTCGTAATTAAGAGGTATTTTTATAGTTCCTGTATTCAATAGTAAATGGCTATTTTTTGAAGTAATTGGGACAATACTAATTTGTTGAGCCGTTATTAATGGTAACGTTGTCCATAGTACTATTATTATCACTTTCAATATCAGAGTCAGAATTTTCAACATTTCTGGAATAACCAGAAAATTTGCGTTTTTTAAGTTTTTTAAATTTACTTTTGTGTTTTGTTACTTTGTGACCCCTATTTATTTCCTGCCAGTGTTTCTCATCTTTTTGTATACTTTTAAATGGATTAACAAGTTTCGGCTTACGTTTCATACCTTTTTCAACTTTTGAAACTTCAAAAACTTCCGTAAATTTCCTGTTTTTTATTAATTTTATCAATTTTTTGTTTTTTTTATTTTTTGGACTTTTTTATTAGGTTTCATAGCGAAAATAAATATTTCAGCAGGGGTTCTATCTGTAGTGTCATGAGTTATTTCATGATTATAAAATATGTAGCTTTTTCGATATTCATGAGCTTGTCTTCAGCATCATTAAGTGTAGTTATGATTCGTAATTTTTCACTAATTGTTTTGTGAACTCTTTCTATATAAGCTATACCATTCTTGCTACTAGTAATTTCGATCTCAATATTTTCTTTTTCTAACCAATTTTGTAACGACTTGCATACTTATCCGGGATCTTGATCCATTTTTATTATTTTTGGTTTACCTAGATATATTAGGAAGTATTACTGATGTTTTCATTAATTTTGTTCCCTAATTTGGTTTCATTAATTCCATGAAAGCTCTTTTAAATATTGCGAAATCCTCGTCATTATATATGTACATTACAAAATTGTGTCCACATACAAATTTTAGAATCATATAAAAAAACCTCTTGACGAGGTAAAGTACCGGTGGCGAACCTGCATGCGAAACCCAAAATATCGGATATCAATTTTAGTGACGAAAATATGCTATATAGGTGTACAAAATTGCATATAAAATATTCTTGTTCGGCACACTATAAGTTTTTTTTTTTTTTTTCTTGAAGCCCCTTAAATAATGGTGTTACTCTAATGAGTTCCATTGCAAAACTGTTTTTATTTCATACACTTCTCTTACAAGAAAGATACATGAAAATCTTAAATCTATTAAAAACCACTTATCAACGGACTGCACGCTGAAATGCTATGTGACCCTTTCTTAAGTGCTTCAAGTGCACCTCATAAATATTTGTTTAGACTGCAGGAGATCGTTTTCAACCATGCTGTTAATTACTTATTCCCATGGGTCCGATCTCTTACATTCTATCTTTGGAATTCATATTGTGTTCAATTGAACAGACAGGTTAACCAAAAACATTGTGCACCGATTGGTGTTAAATTAAATTGAAAGTATTTATAATTCAAAAAAATAGATATTAATGTTTAAAAGTTTAAGACTGTCTGCCTTGCCTACCTTATTCATGAGTTTAAGCGTTACATATTATTTACTATATTATACTGCAATATACTTTATTTATTATAAATTTAAATGGAAATAACAAATCTGATAAATTTGTATTTTGAACCTATTGATTTCTGCTTAATATTAATATTATTTTAATTAATTGTGCTCAACGTACTTCCCCTTCAAATATCAGTCCAGTGAATTTATAGTGCAGCAACGCGTGTCCGGGTCAGCTAGTGTTTCTATATTTTATTGTATTAATTGTTTTATTGAAATACCGTACTAATTCATTACTATCTTCATTTCCCTTTTCAAATATTAATTGGTGACTGAAAACATTAATTGGCCGTTCTGTAATCTGAATACAGTTGCCATTGTCTTCTTGGGCACTATGTATAGTAGCTCCTGTACTTTGTAAATCATCTTTGTTTTGAAATGTTTCTTCTAGTTGTTCATTATTTAATTCATTTTAGGTAGCCTAGATAAGGCGTCTGCTACATAATCACTGCTACTAGCATCAGCAGTTAATTCAAATCATTTTTAAAAATCTGGATATCTAAAGATTGGGACATTCGTTATTATTGTTTTTAATATTGTTTTCAAATGCTTCAACGTAATTAGTATCTTTGACATTTATTTTTGAACCCTTCTTAAGGCACTGAATCATTGGTTTAGCAATTTGTGCAAATTCTCTAACAAACTTTTGGTAAAATCCACAAAGACCTATAAATGATTTAATTTGTCTAGGAGTACTTGGAATTTTAAAATCATGAAAAGCTTGAATTTTATTTGGGTTTGTTTTAATTCCTTCAGTACTAATTATATGGCCTAAAAATTCTGTTTCTCTTTTCATGAATTCGCATTTATCTAATTAAAGTTTAAGATTGGATTTTCTTAATCGGACGAAGACTTTTTTAAGGGATTGAATATTTTCTTGTAAGCAGGTTGAAAATATAATAATATCATCTAAATATGCTAGGCAATGAGTTCCTATTATATCATGAAGAATACTATTCATACATCACTGGAATGGAAAGAATATTATTCATACATCGCTGGAATGTAGCGAGGGCATTTTTTAGACCGAAAGGCATTCTAGTATATTCATAGTGTCCTTTCTTGGTGGAAAATGCTGTTTTTTGAATTGATCTTGGGTCCATTTCAATTTGATGGAATCCCTTTGCCAGATCTGATCCCCAACCGATGAGACGAATGAGCAGTGGACTGTAGAGTATTTTCTTTTCTTAGAGTATGTACTTTTCAGTTTCGCTGTCTAATTGGCACTAAAGTTAATTTACATTTGTTAAGCTTAAAGATATGCGTGTTTGAGTATACATACATGTTGTGGATTGTAAAGCTAGAAGGTATAGAAAATATAAGAATGACAATATGGGCTAGCTTATAAACTATGTATCGATAGTTTCTAAACATCCCGGGCCACCCTGAAACACGGTTTCTGAACTGGGTAGTTCTCAATTTTAGTTATTGGCCGGGTCACTTCTCCTGCTGCCGTCTTGATCCTGACTGCTGGAACCATATTGTCCTTTCCTGGAAAGTGTCGATCACCTTCGCTAGATGCCGTGATGATGGTGGTGTGTTGGACTCCTTGACACTGCCGATCGAAATGTTAGGGGTTGTTGAGGTCCACTTAGGACGCTGCTGTAGACTTGTCAAATACTCCTGGTGCCATTGCTTCCAGAAGCCTTGGTACATAGATTGGATACTCTGCCAGTATCCCAGTCGGCCCAAAGGAATGCGGCCAAGAATGTTCTTCCGATAAGAAAATAGGCTGGTGATAGATAGCTGTCATCTGTATCTGATGTGCAGCATAGGGGTCGTGAGTTGACGACAGCACTAATTTGCGCAAGCAAAGTGCGCATTTGTTCATATGTCAGGGTGGTGTTTCCAATGACTCGTCGAAGATGCAGCTTTACGCATCGAACTGCAGATTCCCATTTTCCTCCCCAATGCGGAGCACGTGGTGGGATGAATGTCCATTGAATCCCTTCGTCTGCAAGGGTGTTCACGATTTGATCCTTTTGTTGAGATTAACTTAAGAGTTGCTGCATTTCATCGAGGGATTGCTTCGCTCCGATGAAATTTCTACCATTGTCGGTGTACATGCGGTTGTATTTGCCTCGCGTCCTTTAGAAGAATGGGTCCTGCGTAGTCGCATCCGGTATTTACGAAAGGAAGTGCTTGCGTGATACGTACGCTCGGTAGATCTGCCATACGTTGATGCATTGTGTTGTACCTTTGCCGAAAGCAAGCCAGGCAGTTGTGCGTGATTTTGCGTATTAAATTTCGTGCGCCGAAAATCCAATACCTTTGTCGAACCATGACGAGTAGAGATGAGACTCCAGGATGTAAATTGAAACGATGCTTCATGTTCAATGATCAAATATGTGATCCGATGATTCTTTGGAAGCAAAATAGGATGCTTTGCCTCTGCTGACAACTCTGAATGTTGGATTCGTCCACCCAGTCTTAGCAGGTTGTCCTTGTCGATGATTGGTGAGAGCTTGACCAATTGAGATAGGTTCCCTAGAACCTTGTTAGAACGTAATAACTGGAACTCCTGTTAAAAACCAGCTTGAGCGTGTTGCAACTATCGAATCCTTGCTGCCTTGATCTCATCGAATGTTAGAGAATTCGATGTTTGTTTCGAAGATGGGTGCTTCATGTGATGAATGAAGCGCAAAACGTAACCAAGTGTGTGTATAAGCTTCAGCCAAGACGAGTTGCGATTGAGAAGCTTATCCAATGGGTTGTCCGTCGTGACAGTCATCTGCGCAGCTAGGCAGGTAGTTTTGACTTCGTCTTGTATGCGTTTGTCTGAAAGAGAAGTACTGTTGTGAGTATTGTTCAATTTCACCAAGAATTGATCCTTGTCCCTCAGCCATGAAGGACCCTTCCACCATAATTGGAAACCAATGAACTCGGATACTCCCAAGCCACGGGATGCGCAATCCGCTGGGTTCGATTATGAGTCTACATGCCGCCATGCATGCTTCGGAATGGTTTCGAGGATCTCAGATGTGCGGTTCCCAACAATCGTCTTGAGTTGGGCTTGTGAATTCGATAGCCATGACAGGACTATCGTCGAATCACTCCATGCGTAGATCGTTAGACCAATACGTTTTAAAGTGTACACAGAACAATAGGCGTTACAAGTACCCACACGAAAGTTTGCGAAAGTTACCGGTAGTGCAAATTCCAGAAGAGCTTGATGTAAATTACAAAAAACAATATCAGTTGGAAAAGTCTTTTGAAATGCTTTGCTTTTGAATTGTGTTTAATAAATTTAAAAATTGGCTTGTGTGAAGAATTTAAAAATTGGCTTGTAAAAGTTTAGTTATGTATTTTGGATTACGAAGTAACGATTTTTACTGATTAATGTATAATTTGAAAACGTTTTGTTGATCTTTTGTATAGAATTGGTTTATTAGAGAATATAAGAGATATGTTAAAAATAGAAGTTTAGTTAGGTTAATGAGCATTATATGAAGTTAAGATTATGTGGTTCTTTGATAACATTTAATAAAATTATAAAGTGGAATGAAATTCAAATGTTGATTATAGACACGAGGACATGTATATATGTTAGGATGGCCGTGTCGGAGAGGAGGTAATTCAGTCTCTCGTTAGACATTAGACGGGGAAGGATTAACTTATCCGACATATCTTTTATTTGTTGGATCTTCTCTTATTAATAAACTAACAACAATTTTCAAAATATTAATCTGATACATAATTAGTTTATCTTTGTAAACATCTATACTATGTGGGGCGTGGAGAGTTTCCTTTTGTAGTTTTCCTGCAGTTGAGAAATTTCGACTTTGACGAGAGGTATACCTAGGTCTCTATGAATATCTTTATAGCGAATATACCATGGAGCTTCTGTGATGGTTCTAAGCACTTTAGACTGTGCCCTTTGGATAACGTCTATATTGCTACTGCTTGCATTGCCCCAAAGTTCGGAGCCATACTTCCAGATAGGCCCTATGACTTAAATGTAGAGTTATGGCCTAAAAATTCTGTTTCTCTTTTCATGAATTCGCATTTATCTAATTAAAGTTTAAGATTGGATTTTCTTAATCGGACGAAGACTTTTTTAAGGGATTGAATATTTTCTTGTAAGCAGGTTGAAAATATAATAATATCATCTAAATATGCTAGGCAATGAGTTCCTATTATATCATGAAGAATACTATTCATACATCACTGGAATGGAAAGAATATTATTCATACATCGCTGGAATGTAGCGAGGGCATTTTTTAGACCGAAAGGCATTCTAGTATATTCATAGTGTCCTTTCTTGGTGGAAAATGCTGTTTTTTGAATTGATCTTGGGTCCATTTCAATTTGATGGAATCCCTTTGCCAGATCTGATCCCCAACCGATGAGACGAATGAGCAGTGGACTGTAGAGTATTTTCTTTTCTTAGAGTATGTACTTTTCAGTTTCGCTGTCTAATTGGCACTAAAGTTAATTTACATTTGTTAAGCTTAAAGATATGCGTGTTTGAGTATACATACATGTTGTGGATTGTAAAGCTAGAAGGTATAGAAAATATAAGAATGACAATATGGGCTAGCTTATAAACTATGTATCGATAGTTTCTAAACATCCCGGGCCACCCTGAAACACGGTTTCTGAACTGGGTAGTTCTCAATTTTAGTTATTGGCCGGGTCACTTCTCCTGCTGCCGTCTTGATCCTGACTGCTCGAACCATATTGTCCTTTCCTGGAAAGTGTCGATCACCTTCGCTAGATGCCGTGATGATGGTGGTGTGTTGGACTCCTTGACGCTGCCGATCGAAATGTTAGGGGTTGTTGAGGTCCACTTAGGACGCTGCTGCAGACTTGTCAAATACACCTGGTGCCATTGCTTCCAGAAGCCTTGGTACATAGATTGGATACTCTGCCAGTATCCCAGTCGGCCCAAAGGAATGCGGCCAAGAATGTTCTTCCGATAAGAAAATAGGCTGGTGATAGATAGCTGTCATCTGTATCTGATGTGCAGCATAGGGGTCGTGAGTTGACGACAGCACTAATTTGCGCAAGCAAAGTGCGCATTTGTTCATATGTCAGGGTGGTGTTTCCAATGACTCGTCGAAGATGCAGCTTTACGCATCGAACTGCAGATTCCCATTTTCCTCCCCAATGCGGAGCACGTGGTGGGATGAATGTCCATTGAATCCCTTCGTCTGCAAGGGTGTTCACGATTTGATCCTTTTGTTGAGATTAACTTAAGAGTTGCTGCATTTCATCGAGGGATTGCTTCGCTCCGATGAAATTTCTACCATTGTCGGTGTACATGCGGTTGTATTTGCCTCGCGTCCTTTAGAAGAATGGGTCCTGCGTAGTCGCATCCGGTATTTACGAAAGGAAGTGCTTGCGTGATACGTACGCTCGGTAGATCTGCCATACGTTGATGCATTGTGTTGTACCTTTGCCGAAAGCAAGCCAGGCAGTTGTGCGTGATTTTGCGTATTAAATTTCGTGCGCCGAAAATCCAATACCTTTGTCGAACCATGACGAGTAGAGATGAGACTCCAGGATGTAAATTGAAACGATGCTTCATGTTCAATGATCAAATATGTGATCCGATGATTCTTTGGAAGCAAAATAGGATGCTTTGCCTCTGCTGACAACTCTGAATGTTGGATTCGTCCACCCAGTCTTAGCAGGTTGTCCTTGTCGATGATTGGTGAGAGCTTGACCAATTGAGATAGGTTCCCTAGAACCTTGTTAGAACGTAATAACTGGAACTCCTGTTAAAAACCAGCTTGAGCGTGTTGCAACTATCGAATCCTTGCTGCCTTGCTCTCATCGAATGTTAGAGAATTCGATGTTTGTTTCGAAGATGGGTGCTTCATGTGATGAATGAAGCGCAAAACGTAACCAAGTGTGTGTATAAGCTTCAGCCAAGACGAGTTGCGATTGAGAAGCTTATCCAATGGGTTGTCCGTCGTGACAGTCATCTGCGCAGCTAGGCAGGTAGTTTTGACTTCGTCTTGTATGCGTTTGTCTGAAAGAGAAGTACTGTTGTGAGTATTGTTCAATTTCACCAAGAATTGATCCTTGTCCCTCAGCCATGAAGGACCCTGAAACCAATGAACTCGGATACTCCCAAGCCACGGGATGCGCAATCCGCTGGGTTCGATTATGAGTCTACATGCCGCCATGCATGCTTCGGAATGGTTTCGAGGATCTCAGATGTGCGGTTCCCAACAATCGTCTTGAGTTGGGCTTGTGAATTCGATAGCCATGACAGGACTATCGTCGAATCACTCCATGCGTAGATCGTTACGTAGACCAATACGTTTTAAAGTGTACACAGAACAATAGGCGTTACAAGTACCCACACGAAAGTTTGCGAAAGTTACCGGTAGTGCAAATTCCAGAAGAGCTTGATGTAAATTACAAAAAACAATATCAGTTGGAAAAGTCTTTTGAAATGCTTTGCTTTTGAATTGTGTTTAATAAATTTACAAATTGGCTTGTGTGAAGAATTTAAAAATTGGCTTGTAAAAGTTTAGTTATGTATTTTGGATTACGAAGTAACGATTTTTACTGATTAATGTATAATTTGAAAACGTTTTGTTGATCTTTTGTATAGAAATGGTTTATTAGAGAATATAAGAGATATGTTAAAAATAGAAGTTTAGTTAGGTTAATGAACATTATATGAAGTTAAGATTATGTGGTTCTTTGATAACATTTAATAAAATTATAAAGTGGAATGAAATTCAAATGTTGATTATAGACACGAGGACATGTATATATGTTAGGATGGCCGTGTCGGAGAGGAGGTAATTCAGTCTCTCGTTAGACATTAGACGGGGAAGGATTAACTTATCCGACATATCTTTTATTTGTTGGATCTTCTCTTATTAATAAACTAACAACAATTTTCAAAATATTAATCTGATACATAATTAGTTTATCTTTGTAAACATCTATACTATGTGGGGCGTGGAGAGTTTCCTTTTGTAGTTTTCCTGCAGTTGAGAAATTTCGACTTTGACGAGAGGTATACCTAGGTCTCTATGAATATCTTTATAGCGAATATACCATGGAGCTTCTGTGATGGTTCTAAGCACTTTAGACTGTGCCCTTTGGATAACATCTATATTGCTACTGCTTGCATTGCCCCAAAGTTCGGAGCCATACTTCCAGATAGTCCCTATGACTTAAATGTAGAGTAGTACTTTGTATTCCAGTCGAAGCATTCCATCGGGCATTTCGATTTTTTTAGTATGGCTGTATTGTCGGAAAATGTTGACATAGTTAGACGCTGGTCTGTTGGTATATCTGCTGTATATAGAAGATATAGAGTGGGGCCGAGGACGCTTCCTTGGGGTACGCCCGCCTTAATTTCGAACTCTTCTGACCCCCAACCGATGAGACGAATGAGCAGTGGACTGTAGAGATTTATATTCTTGCCAGTTTCGCTGTCTAATTGGTACTAAAGTAAAGTTACAGATCTTCCATTTGTGGAACTTAACGATATGTGTGTGTGTTATACATCTGCATGATTACATTCATAACATACTTCTAATAGAGTACATTCGAATCGAATAGAATGAAGTGAGTGGAATGATGGAAATGAAATGAGATTGTATGAATGTAAGCTTAGGATCCTCTCGTAATTTGAGACGTCAAACGAAATGACAGGGAATGAACGAATCGAAAAGTGAAATGAGAAATATGTCAATGTCATGTATACCCGAATCTTTCGAGTTGTTTCTTATCATTCGTGCACATTTCTTTCTGAGAGCTGCTACAAATTTGTCTAAAAATTTTTAACAATTTTTAACTTAATATCAAAAAAAAAGTTAAAAATTGATTATCGATTATTTCGATGTCCCCAAATTTGAGACAATACAGGACAAGGTGGAACAAGAAATTTCTGGATATTCCAATATTAAGGTTGCATACACTCCTGATTTTAATGCTTTAGCTTGGTGGCATTTAAATAAGCAAATTTTTCCGCTTTTGCACAAAACAAGCTGCAAAATATTTTGCATTCCAGCGAGCAGCGCGGCTTCGGAACGGACCTTTTCAAACGCAAGAAATTTGATAACAGAGAAGCGTTGTCAAATCGCCACAAACTCTGAAAATATTAACAAAATAATGTTTTTGCATTCCAATTTAAATTAGATATAAATTCGCTGCATTTAATTTGTTTTTATTTCCTTTTATTTACATTTACAACTCGAATCATTTGAATGAAACGTCTCTGTTTTCAACGTTCTCAATTCACTCAATTCGTTTGCTTCTACCAAATGATTGTGCAAATGAGTAGGCGTAAGAAATCCATCCCTCTCACATCATGTTGGCTTTGCTCTCAAATTCACTCAACTCATTTTTAGCATTGTGCATTTGAATGTGGGATTTTTGCCACTCATGCAGATGTCTAGTGTGTGTATACAAGTTGTGGATTGTAAAGGATGACAATATGGGCTAACTTATAGACTATGTATCGATAGGTAATTTCGCCCTTTTCGTTTTTGCCCGGTCACTTCTCCTGCTGCCTTCTTGATCCTGACTGCTCAAACCATATTGTCCTTTCCTTGGAAAGTGTCGATCCTTGTCGAGTGAAGCCTTGGTACATAGATTGGATAATCTGCCAGTGTCCCAGTACTCTGCCAGTATCCCAGTCTCTGCCAAGATCCGCCTCCGGTATTGTTGTGAATGGTCTTCCGATAAGAAAATGGGCTGGTGATAGATAGCTGTCATCTGTATCTGAGGTGTAGCATAGGGGTCGTGAGTTGACGAAAGCACTAATTTTCGCAAGCAAGGTGCGCATTTGTTCATATGTCAGTGTGGTGTTTCCGATTACTCGCCGAAGATGCAGTTTTACGCATCGAACTGCTGATTCCCATTTTCCTCCCCAATGCGGAGCACGTGGTGGGATGAATGTCCATTGAATCCCTTCGTCTGCAAGGGTGTTCACGATTTGATCTTTGTGTTGAGATTAACTTAAGAGTTGCTGCATTTCATCGAGGGATTGCTTCGCTTCGATGAAATTTGTACCATTGTCGGTGTACATGCGGTTGCATTTGCCTCGTATCGAGAAAAATCGTCGCAACGCCGCATCCTGTGTGTACGAAAGGAAGTGCTTGCGTGATACGTACGCTCGGAAGATCTGCCTTACGTTGATGCATTGTGTTGTACCTTTGCCGAGAGTAAGCCAGGTCGTTGTGCGTGATTTTGCGTATTAAATTTCGTGCGCCGAAAATCCAATAACTTTGTCGAACCATGACGAAGAGAGATGAGACTCTAGGATGCAAGTTGAAACGAAGCTCATATTCAATGATCAAATATGTGATCCGATGATTCTTTGGATGCAAAATAGGATGCTTCGCCTCTGCTGTCAACTGTGAATGTTGGATTGTCCACCCACTCTTAACACGTTGTCCTCGTCGATGATTGGTGAGAGCTTGACTAATTGAGATTAGTTCCCTAGAGCCTTGCTTGCGCGTAATAACTGGAACTCCTGTTGAAAACCAGCTTGAGCGTGTTTCAGCCATCGAATCCTTGCTGCCTTGATCTCATCGAATGTTAGAGAAATCGATGTTTGTTCCAAAGATGGGTGCTTCATGCGATGAATGAAAACGTAAGCAAGTGTGTGTATAAGCTTCAGCCAAGATGATATGCGATTGAGAAGCTTAACCAGAGGGTTCAAATTCAACAGCCAGAGTTTTTGAAATAGTATTTTGAACTGAACAACGATTGGTGCCAATAGACCGAGAGGCAATTGACAACACTTGCCTCTTGGTGCAGCTAGGGTCTTTCGATAAATTTACATTGTACGACAATGTGTCATGTCCAGGGTGCCAATGCATTTTGACTGATGATTGTGAGGAATCTGTGTTATGCTCCGATTTGATGCATTTGGTATTTGATACCCATTTCCCGAGCTCTAGATTAGCACAGGACATCAGTTGGATCACGTCCCTGTTCTGTAGCAGCTCATTATCACTAATTGCTCCAGTGAGAACGTCGTCGAAATCTTCCAACACGATTTTTGCTGCATTCGGAAACTCGTGCTTATGATCTGCAGCTAGTTGCTCTAGCACTCGGACTGCTAGAAATGGCGCGCATAAAGTTCCATAGCATCACCGTGCATAGTTGGAAGTGCTTGCTAGGATCTGACGGATCCTCTCTCCATACGATTCTCTGATAGTCTCTATGTTGCACCTGTGTCTTGTACTGCTTGGTGTAGTACGGATTTTTGCCAGTGTTTGTCTGGGCATTCGCCGGCGCAGGAGCCTGACGGTGTTCTTGTGCTTTTGGATATTGTTTTTTATCCTTGTCCTCCTGGCTTCTGGCAAACGAAGCCGCGAAGGAGTACCTTTGAAGGCATACCTTTCGGCTTTGCCAAAAAGAGGACATCCGTAAGGCTACGCTTAGGACCCGAAATAAATACTCGAAGTGTGTCGTCCCGGAATTTGTCACACAAAACCTTTGCCGCCGAGGCTTCGTACGACATGGTGGCTTTGTTGGTGAGCAAGGTCAGTTTTTTCTCGACCTCGTCATAGTACTGCAGTAGGGTCATATTTTCCTGCCTGAGAGTACCCATCTCCTGCTCGATAACGTGAATCTGACGCTTATCACTGTACTTAAAGTCGAGTCGATTTATAATCGCGTCGAAATTCAGCACAGTGCCAAACGAGGATAGCACTATATATTCCTAATAATTATGACGGCCTGATAATGGCGAGAGATATTTACATGGTTCCTAAAAATATAATATGCGGCTACCGCCGCTTGCCGCCAGGAAACGTATGCTTCCTGCGCTGCCGTAAATTGAAACTTTGCACACATCCTTCTTTTCTTTGCAGGCAGTATATATGTCGGAACGGCCGGAATCGGTCGACTATATCCTATAGCTGGAATATAACTGATTGATCGGAAATGCCATAACTTTGGTGTTTTTTAAATTAGAGGGTTGGGACTTTCCACACATGTTATATTTTATGCACATATCTTATGTACATGCCGACTATATCCTATAGCTGTCATAGATCGAAATGGGCATAACTTTGGTGTTTTTTAAGTTAGAAAGATGGGATTTGGTACAAATTCTATTTTGGGAAAAACAATCTGTCGAATTTCATAAGGATCGGCCGACTATATCCTATAGCTGCCATATAACTGATTGATCGGAAATGCTATAACTTCGTTGTTTTTCAAGTTAGAAGGATGGGAGTTTCAAAGGGGGTTCCTCTTTGGGCAAAATAATTCGATATGCCAAATTTCATAAGGATCGGCCGACTATTTACGATCCGCATACAAGTTTTTGACGGTTTTCTAAGCCTCTTTTTACTACATCGTAGTTTGAAAGTGGTTTATGATGAATATTTTTAATATAAACTACCTGATCTATATTTGTTGTATTTAGTAGTCTTATATATGCATTTTGGACTGTTTCTATGGTATTTGCTATATAGATACCGTATGAATTTCTTGATTCGGAATCAAGACTGTTTTCTTCGGAATTTATTTCAATTTTTCGGACGACTTGGGATCTTGCTGGAAGAATTAGGGAGTTGTTGCCAGAACTTTATGGTATTGGAACATAAATTGGATGTTTGGTCTAATTACAAGCCTTAAGTTACTTAATTAAATTACAAGCCTTAATTACAAGTCTTAAGACGGCTTGAAGTTTGGCAGTTTTTGAATTCGTTTGGGCTATCCTAATGTTGATTTTTTGGTTGTTGTTATTATTCCGTTACTATTGTTGTTTCCCCCACGGCTATTTCCGCCGCGGTTGTTTCCACCACGGTTGTTTCCACCGCGGCTGTTGTTTCTGTAGTAACTGTTATTCTGGTTATTTTTATTTCTGTAGTAACCATTATACCCGTCTTTTTGGTAATATCCAGTATTACTATAATTACCTCAATTATTACCTCTATCGCGGTAATAATTTCAGAAATTTCAGGTAATTTCAGGCAGTTTCGTAACTATGGATGAAGCCGTCACAAATACTTCTTTTGATATTTCTTTTCAGAAATAATTACCGCGATAATTATTTCCCCGTCGGGTGTACAATATTGAATTGGCATTGCCTGTCATTTCAGTACTGCATTGTATGTACTTTGTGACGGCTTCATCCATAGTTACGAAACTGCCTGCTTCCAATATTGTTTTGAGGCGGCCATGCTCACAGTTTTTAACCATTGTGGTGATGGCCTCCTTGGTACTGAATTTGTCCGCGTGTTCGGCCTATAAGCCTTCGTCAATATACGAAGCTTCTGGAGTTTTCGTAAGTTATCTATTTCTGTCGTGAATTTTTCTGCTGTTTTGCCCTTTTGGGTTGTTTTTGCCATTTTGGCTTTAACTATGTCAGATGCAGTTTTCAGATTATTGCTTCAATCGTGGTTTCATTTTAAGATCAATCGTGGTTTTTCACTTGATCCAATTATTTTGGACTTGATTACTTCTACAGCCAAACTCTCGAATGTGCCTTTAGGTTAACTTACTTCAAAGCTGTTATGAATCTTTGAAGGTGTATCCTTTGCCCGTTAAATTCAGGGAAATAAATATTTCTTTCTCTTTGGGTAATGCTCTCATCAGCCATTGTGGTTGGTTTTATTTCTACAACGCTGTCGTTAAAATCGGAGTCGGTCAAGTCCTGGTCTGATAATTCAGATTGAATAAGGACTGCCGGAATCGTGAGGTTGTTAATATCTCTTTCTTCTATTTCTTGTTGGTCAATAAATTCTTTTGATTCTGGTTCGACACCAGCTTCAATTGAAGTATTAAGAATATTAGGTATTGAAATATCAAGCTTTAACCTTTCTCCAATAGATGTTAGATTGGATCTTAGTCTGATCAAAAACTTTGATCTTGATGATCTTGATTTAACTTGTCTTTATGTTCATATATTAGTATTCAAGCTTCATAATGGCATTTAACTAATGTTTCTACGTGTTTCTTAACCGTTGTTTTCTGTATCGGTCTATTTTGTTTTAGTGACTTATGTGATTTGTCAAATTCTTCTTTAATTTTTGATAGTTCTTTTGATAATTCATTCCATTCCATTACATTATGGGTATGAATTATTTCTTAGAAACCACCATAACAATTGCTCTACCTAAAATTGGATGTTCATCTATTCTTAATTTCACTTGCACGCCCAGAATTGGTTTT
This sequence comes from Drosophila ananassae, assembly GCF_017639315.1. Taxonomy (NCBI): domain Eukaryota; kingdom Metazoa; phylum Arthropoda; class Insecta; order Diptera; family Drosophilidae; genus Drosophila; species Drosophila ananassae. The sequence goes on from NW_025319057.1 coordinate 138,036, forward strand.
AGTACTATTCCTTTTTGGGTTGCAGTGCAGTGAAACAATGGTGAGACATGGCAGTTAAATCTAAGCCATTGTTTCACTGTTATATAAATGTCTAATATAAAGGATTTCTAACTCGTACACACAAACAGAGGCTGTAGATGCTAACTGCTGAACTCGTCTATTGAAATATGGGTCCCTTTCATATGTTTTGTTTATGGCTCTTTGTGTATTCATACTTGGATTATTTCGTTTCAAATTTAAATTATTTTATTTCCATTTTGGCCAAAAGTGTGCAACGCAGTCAAGGATACATCTCCGACCCTATAAAGTATATATATTCTTGATCAGGATCACCTCCTGTGTCGATTTGAGCCTGTCCGTCTGTCCGTTTCTACGCAAACTAGTCTCTCAGTTTTAAAGTTATCGAGTTGAAAAATTGCACACACCCTTCTTTCCTTTGCAGGCAGTATATAAGTCGGAACGGGCGGGATCCTATATCCTATAGCTGCCACTGATTGATCGGAAATGCCATAATTTGGTTGTTTTTCAAGTTAGAAAGATGGGAGTTTCATAAGGATCGGCCGACTATATACGATCCGCTATATATCTAATAATATATAAGATGCGTGTCGTCACCTAACGGACTGCTACTAAACTGCAAGGGTATATAAACTTCGGCTCCGCCCGAAGTTAGCTTTACTTTCTTGTTTTTTTCCAGATTGTTGGCCTGGCTTTTATTAATGGCTCTCTTTGATATATAATACATATATTATGAAAAATATATGCATTTTACAAAATGATTGCGCTCAGAAGGAATACAATAATTGATAATAAAATGTTTGTTAATTCTGTGTTCATTGTTTTGAATTCAATTTTATTTATTACATTTGCTGTGAAGTCCACTTCTTTTAGTATTTTCTCGTAAATGGGTAAATAATTTTTTATGTTAAGTGTATAATTTAATTTATTATTTATTCGCTATTCAGTTTATTCATTTAATTGTAAATTGCCTTATTTGTCTTTATATATATATATTATTTTTTTTTTTTTTCATAAAAACCTGTATAGTTTTCAGGCCAAACGCTAATTGGGCAACTTTAATGTCGCTCAATTGTACAAAAATTTTGTATACTAAAAAAAACAAGAAAGGAAAGGTAACTTCGGGCGGAGCCAAAGTTTATATACCCTTGCAGTTCAGTCGCAGTCCGCTAGGTGGCGCCACGTATCTTATATTATTAAATACATAGCGGATCGTATATAGTCGGCCGATCCTTATGAAATTTGGCATATTGAATTATTTTTCCCAAAGAGTAATCTTTACCAAGTCCCATCTTTCTAACTTAAAAAACACCAAAGTTATGCCAATTCCGATCGTTCTATGACAGCTATAGGATATAGTCGGCCGATCCTTATGAAATTTTGTACATAAGATATTTAGTCGACCGATCCCGGCCGTTCCGACTTATGTACTACCTGCAAGGAAAAGAAGGATGTGTGCAAAGATTCAACTCGATAGCTCTAAAACTGAGAGACTAGTTTGCGTAGAAACCGACAGACAGACGGACATGCTCATATCGACTGTGGAGGTGATCCTGATCAAGAATATATATACTTTATAGGGTCGGAGATGTCTCCCTCACTGCGTTGCACACTTTTGACCAAAATTATAATACCCTCTGCAAGGGTATAAATATATGCATGGCAGTGCAATAAAAAAAATTATGCAACGCAGTTCATGGGTGAAAAAAAAGTGCGCTCTATTTTCTATTTCTAATTTAATTTACTTCCGCTATTTAATAGCTTCAGTAGTTCAGCCTTTCTGGCTTTTAATCGTTGAACCACTCCACTTCTTTTTGCACACATCACACTCTAGTTACTGCGATCTTTGTTTCCTCATTTGTCTCATAAGTGGGCCGTAATAGGCTGCTGCTAGTTTTAAAGTTTTTTTTTTAGACGTTGATCCTTTCTTGATGTCTTAATTACAAGTGTCCAGGGTCCTGTCACGGTCGCCATGTATTGCTATCACGAAAGGATCTCCATGTATTGTTATATATGTTGTTCTTGAAGTTGGTATCCAATGTAGATCCGTTCCCAATTATTTTATACAGATAGTTGATGTTTAGGTTTTATTATTCTTTATACGTGTTTGGCGCTCCGAGCTCATGGGAGTTTCTGATCTTTAGAAATTTACTTAGGAGTTAAGGAAGTCCAAGTCTCGTAGCTGCACTACGTGCATATACGTGCATTTTACAGGACCCTAATAAAGAACTTTCCCTTAGCAGACCCATGTTTTTATAAACCTCAGCGGATAGATATGTTAATTGGAGCTGAGTCATTTTTCGAACTTTTGTCCTTTGGCCAAATAGCGCAAGGTCCGAACCATCCAAAACTGCAAAAAAACGCTTCTTGGATGGATAGTATCTGAAAAATGCATGGAAAATTCCTCAACTCCTCAACAACCGTTCTCTAGCCTGAATTGCCAGGAAGAAATATTAGAATCGATAGATCACAATTTGAAAAAATTCTGTTCATTGGAAGAAGTTCCATCTTCTAAAAAGATTTTGTCGCCAGAACAGGAGTTGTGTGAGGAACATTATCAAAAGACTACAAGAATACTGCCTTCAGGTCGATTCGAAGTCAGACTTCCATTTAAGTCGGATCCAAGCGTTTTGGGCCACTCATTCGAGATAGCCAAACGCCGTTTTTTGTCGCTCGAGAGAAGATTATCTCGAAAATGTATGTGTAATTCATGGAAGAATACGAATCCCTACGTCATATGTCCCCTGCATGCAATGAGGTTCTTGCTACTCCACACAACATAATAGCCCACCAGTGTGACTTACGGCCTCAAAGTACAACGACCAAACTACGAGTCGTTTTTGATGCGTCCTGTAAAACATCCACACAAAAATGATTTTTTGAAGGTGGGTCCAAAAATTCAGGATGAGCTGTACTCAACTTCTCTTCGGTTTCGTCTTTACAAATTCGCTCTGATAGCCGACATCAAAAAGATGTATCGTAAGTAATGGTGAATGAAGCAGATAGGCGATACCAGTTGATAGTGTGGAGAAAAGAACCATCGGAGTCCTGGAAATTGTGCAAGCTCAACACCGTTACATATGGCGCTGCACCAGCCCCATTCCTGGCCATAAGGTGTTTGAAGAGGATGAGTGAATCCGCGAAAAATACATTCCCTCGAGCTGCTAAAGTTATTGGGTCTGACTTTTACGTCGACGACATGTTAACGGGTGCTGGTTGCGGGGAGGAGCTAAAGATAATTAAGTCTGAAGTAACTCAGGTTCTTCAAAACGCTGGATTTGAATTGAGTAAGTGGTTTTCAAACTCGCCTGAAGTTACTGCATCCGAGAGCACCGTTAAGCCAATAACACTTTAAAGTCTCGTTGTTGACTGCAAAGTCCAAAGTAGCGCCGCTCAAGACAATGCAGCTCACCCGTCTTGAGTTATGTGCCGCTCACCTTCTCGCAGACCTCTGCCTAAAATGAAGCCTCTTATAAAAGTACCGATCGAACGCAGTATATATTGGTCAGATTCAGGAGTTTGTCTTCATTGGATACGTTCCCATCCATCGTCGTTGTCAACGTTCGTATCAAATAGAATGGCTGAGATCCAAGAGTGGTCAGAGGATAGCACGTGGCGGAATGTACCAACTAAACAGAACTCCGCAGATGTCGTGTCAAGAGGTGGAGACGTAAAGGAGACGGTGGAATCCATCTGGTTTACAGGTCCATCGTTTTTAACGGAGCCGGAAGATAAGTGACCAACGAGTCCCCGGTTTGATCCGTCACCAGAGGTGTTGCAGATGGCAGTAAAAAAGAATGCGGTCGGATTAACCGCAATTGTCTCCACTTCATATTTATTGGAAGTGATAGAAGGATTTTCCAGGAGCTTTTGCTACAATGATAAAAATCTTCGAGTAAATTTTATTTAATTTAATATTATTTACAAATAAAAATAATCAGATGATCAGATGATATAAAAAAATATACATAAAAAGATTATAGTAGAATGAAAATTATGGATACACTGGAAAAAAATGTTTGAAAAATTTTAATTTGGGTTTTAAAATTAAAAAAAAAAAAAATTCCTTTTTAAATTTTACTTAAATAAATAACGCCAATTAACAATAAAGTTTAAATTTATTTTCGAATATTGCCTGCTAGGTTTATTGCCATGATTTGCCACGTTTAGAATAGGATCTTAAATCCCTAAAATACCCAAGCTGTTGTTTCTACGGTCCTAGGGTCATAGGAGAGGATCATAGGTTGGGTAGGGCATAAACCGAACACCACTCCATCTGTGTATCGCAACCTTTTCATTTCTCGCCTCTTTCTCTTTCTAATAGTTTCTCTGAAATTGTTCTTCTGTCGTTTCCGGCTATCGTTTAGCTCTCTAGAAATTTTCCGCAGTTTTCCTGTTTGATTATTTTTTTTGTCGCATCACTCTAAATTTTAATTCTTATTAATAATAATAAGTAGTTAGTATTGGAGAAAGACCAAATTAAAGCGTGCCCGCGAGTATAGAATCCAGAATAGATCGGTACTACCGTTACACGTTACATATTAACTGTTCTGTCAATTTACCACCAACTTTTTCTTTCACGTTCGGTTTTAAACCTGCAACTTGTCGAGCCACCAGATTTGGCCAAAATTTCTTGATCGGATCAGATGTAGGTTATCTCGCAGGGTTTTCTAAAGTCTGAACTGGACATACTAGTTCAGGTCCCCGTTTGTCAACATGTCCTTCGGAACACTTGCCTGCTGAAAGTGTTCGCTTTCCCGTTTTTTAAACAATTCGGACAAGTTGAAAGTGTTCGCTTTGCCATTTTTTTAACAATTCGGACAAGTATGGCGGTAGCTATTTGAAGCGTCACAGCCGAAACAAAACACTGTGCGCTTCATTCGACATTGCTTGTGTCGATGGCCTTCTTTGCGATAGTTCCAGAATAATAACGCCATTGCACAGACTTCGCCATTCACTTCACCTTCTGCGAATTCTTCAGCATCTATCATCTCCTTAACCAACTCGGAAACTTGCTTGCGGAACGGTACCACCTTCTGATATCCCTGGAATTTCCGGACGTCTTCTAAGAAACTTTCCCTGCGCCGGCATATTGCCGACCGGACTGGAATATTCAGAATCTCATGCCTTATCTCTGGCCTCAAATTTCTTTTTATTTCTGCGCCTGTTTCTGCGCCTGTCTGAATTGCCTCCTTAGCGCAGTACAAAGAAAGTCCCATCGCAATTCCTGGGTATTTTTGTGGTACCTCCAGTAGATCTCTCTCGCTTTTGCTCCAAATAGAAGGCTAGCATTGCTGCTTAGAATTGAACAATTACCTTCCAGCATTTGTCTAATTCTTCTCGGTAAATAAAATTATCGACACTAAGACCTTCCGGATTTCTACTAAACCGCAATTTGCAACTATTTAAAATACGGCCCACTTTGTCGGGCCTCTGGCTTAGATCTGAGTGTTTACTCCTGGGTGTTTCACGATTGGACCCTATTGGTTCATCCATACTGCCTAGTGGAATTTGGCCTAAGGATCTTCTACCGCTGGAAATGATGCCGGAAGATTGGCTTAAACCAACCTAGCCATTCTTTTACTTTTGGCATAGCCTGCAATGCAGTTCTGATGGAAAACATGACCACAGTAATAACTTATATATATATATATCGACCACCCACTGTAAAAAGAGTACTTAAAGGGTACACACTGTAACACTTTTTCGCATACCTCCGCCTAAGCGAACATATATACTTAACATAACTATATACTTAAGAATACATAACCGTCTCTCTGCTGCCGCTTTGGGCAGCGCAGCTACGAAACTTAGACCTCCTTTAACTCCTAAGTAAATTTGTAGTAGGAAAAACTCCCATGAGCTCGGAGCGGCAACAACATCTGCTCCTGACCTAAATAAAATAAAGAGGATTAAACTAACTTTGGCTGTTCTTTATAAAACCATTGGGACCTTCGATGAAACATAATACACCACATTTGGTTTTGTAAGTTTTTCCAACATCTAAGGTGGAATCACATAAAGGACACTTTTGTGCTACATTTTCTTCGGGATCTGGCGTGACTGGTTAACTTTAGAATTTAGCAACGACAGAAAAAATAATATATATATATACAAAAAATACTGACACGACTATTTAGTGTCAAATAAACTATTTGTTGAGCTATTAATAGTTTTTAATAGCAACCGAATAACTATACGCGTTTCAAATTATATATTATATATTATAATATATTATAATATATTATATATTATATTATATAAAATTATATATTTCAATATATTTATTTTGGGCTCAATTTAACCCTAATACAAGCGGCTCCAATAAACTCCAAATCACAACAAACGCCAAAACAAGAGCTTGCGCAGAAGCTCAACTAAAGCTCCCCAAAGCGCATACGCTACAAATGCCAATAAAGCGCATGCGAAACTGGGGACAAAACAGAGACGAAACATGCTGATAACAACAGCTGCAGCTTAGCATATTATAATTATTTTAGATGAATTCTTTGGTGGCTGCTTGGCCCAACATCCTCCCCCCATTGAAGGGTTAGCCTTCAATAACAATGTCGGAAGGGGCAGCAGTCACATTATTGCAGAGGTTGTTCCATGGGTTGTCCTCCCTACCACAGAGCGCCGACACATCCCGTGATAGTCCACCGTGGCCAGAAAACACCCAGCCAAATCGAGTGTTCTGAGCAATTGGGAGCCCGTGACCTAACTGGATTTGGCCAGCCGACAACAGGTCAAAGAATAAGCCAGCTCCAATCAGCAGGTCCACTCGCTGCGTTTTGTGGAAGTTGGGGTCAGCTAGGTCCATATTACCAGGAATCTTCCAGCCCGAAGCATCTATGTCCTGGCTGGGCTGATAGTCCGTTATATGTGAAGCCACAACAGCCTCAATTTCCACTGAATATGTGCTAAGGCGGGACTTCAAGCACACATTAACCGATGCTCCATCTGTTTCAAATCCAGCGCCGCCGAAACCGGCCACCGTTGTGGAGCATTTGGAGCGGCCAAGCTGAAGTTCATTCGCCAGCCGCGACGAGATGAGATGTACTTGTGAACCGGAATCCAGTAACGCTCGGCAAGGCAGGAAGTCTCCAGATCGACCACGAACGAGTACATTTGCTGTTGGCAGGAGCACTAGCTCAGCATTGCGATCCTGGTTCATAACAGGGTTGATTGAGCGGGATGGGTTCGCACCAGCAACTGCACCGATGGGACGTGAGACTCGTGCGGGTGAAACCTGACCGCGAGGGTGCAACAGAATATGATGACGGTGATTGCACGTCGAGCAGCGGGAAGCTGAGCATCCGCGAGCGAGATGGCCATCCTCCAGACAAACAAAACAGCGAGCCAGACGCCGCACTTCGTCGTATCGTTCCTCAATTGGCAAAGCATTGAACTTTGGACAAGCTGGAAGCTCGTGCGCCGAAACACCACACAGGGCGCATAGAACAGGACTGGCGTTAATAACCATGCACGAGGATCGGTTATTGGACGATCTACCTCGGCCTACTTGGTTAACTGGTGAATACGCCAAAGAAAAGTCAACGCTTTCGAGAGTCCGGCACCTTTGCTCTAAGAATCGTGCCATAGACTCCCAAGATGGAAGGCTGTCATCAGTGCTTCCTGCCAGAGAGTCTTCCCATTTGGCCTTTGTAGCGGGGTCCAGCTTTTGGAAGAGGATCTGGATGAGGAGGCACCCTTGAATTTCGGCCGACGTCCCGGACCTCATGAGGGCCCGCATATGTCCATTGAATCGGTCGGATAACTCCCGAAGAGTAGCAACGGATCCCGGCTCAACCACCCTTAGCTGCAGGAGCTCGTTGATGTGAGCCTGGAAGATTAACCGACGGTTGCTGAAACGGTTGCGCAAAAGGTCAAGGGCAACATCATAGTTAGCGTCGGTAATCTCTAGCGCCCTCACAGTCTCCAGGGCTGAGTCCCGCAGGCAGGAAATGAGCCACCTGAGCTTCTCCATCTTGGTCAAGTGCGGGTGACTGTCGATGGTTGTCCTAAATAGGGCGCAGAAATCCGGCCACTCGGCATAGCCGCCGCTGAATGTTGGCATCGGCAACGGTGGCAAGGAGGGGGCTGGTTTGTATGGCATTGGCGATACACTGGCACCGTCGAGAAGTGTGGAGTGGGCAGCGATTCTCATGGAGCGCTTGGCAACCTCCACCTGAATTTCCACTTCCACATCAGTCGCCAGCTGCGAGAATCTCCAATATAAATCACTCCCGATCTCGCTAAAATAAAGCTCCTCCAATTCTTCTTGAAGCGCGGTGAACCGCTCACGCAAACGCTTCTCCACTGACTCCAGCGCCATAATAGAACAATCCTCAGTCCGCGCCGCAGCCTTCACTTTATGATGCAGCGCCTCCATCTCCTGGCAGGTGACCTCTGCTCTTCTCCGCAGCATCCTTTCCCGGTTCGCGGCAGCAGCTCCAATAGTCTCAGCTCCAGACTGCATTATTTGATTAAAATGCAACTTGTAACAACAACAAGGGCGTTTTCTTGGCACTTTTAATGTTGATCACAATAATCAACCGGGATGAGATCACGTCGGGGTCACCAATGTTGAGCTATTAATAGTTTTTAATAGCAACCGAATAACTATACGCGTTTCAAATTATAGTTTCAATATATTTATTTTGGGCTCAATTTAACCCTAATACAAGCGGCTCCAATAAACTCCAAATCACAACAAACGCCAAAACAAGAGCTTGCGCAGAAGCTCAACTAAAGCTCCCCAAAGCGCATACGCTACAAATGCCAATAAAGCGCATGCGAAACTGGGGACAAAACAGAGACGAAACATGCTGATAACAACAGCTGCAGCTTAGCATATTATAATTATTTTAGATGAATTCTTTGGTGGCTGCTTGGCCCAACACTATTGATAAAACGAATATTAAAACTAACTTACGAATAAATATAAAAAAAAAAATATAAATAAAAATGAAAACAAGGAATTCAAAGAGATGTAATATGGGATTTTACCTAACGAAAAGATGGATGAATCGTTGGATCAGCTGATTCTTTTGCTTCCCACAACTGTCTACTCGAACCAATAAAGAAATTGACCTAGATTCGCTAAGGGTTTCATCTAGCCATTGGAACGAACCAACTACTGTAATCGCCTGATTTAAAAAAAATTTTTTTTTTTTTTTTTTAAATTACGGCCGAATCCAAAAAAAAACTAAAACCGCAAACTACAAATATATCATAAAATAATTGACCCTGAGCATAACTACAGCCCTTGATAAAAGACCTGCATGCGAAGGAAAAGAAAAGAATAATGAAACATCACGTGAGTGGCTGCTTTCGCTGCTTTCGATCGCTACAAAGTCAAGCCGGTGTATTCGGCAGGCCCTGATGGAGTACCAGGCTGTGTTCTGAAGAATTGCGCCGAGGTTCTGTGCAAACCGCTCTTAAACTCTTTAATCTATCGCTGGAAACTTCGATCTTTCCCCTTAGGTGGAAGGAATCCTTCATTATTCCGCTGCATAAAAAAGGGAAAAAATCCGACGCTGCAAATTATAGAGGCATATCTAAATTGTCAGCAATTCCAAAGCTTTTTGAAAAACTTATCACTCCACATTTGCAACACCTATGTAGTTCAATAATAACTCCGTGCCAGCATGGCTTCATGAAGCGCCGCTCCACCACTACCAACTTATTGGAGCTAACATCTTTTTTCGCGGATGGCTTCCGGAATGGCTTACAAACAGACGTCATTTACACTGACTTCAGTAAAGCATCTCTGTTAACCATTCGCTTCTTATAAGTAAACTCAGTGTTTTGGGATTGCCAACTGATCTTCTTATGTGGATTTAAAACTACTTATCTGGGAGAACCCAACGTGTTTTCTTTCAAGATGTTACCTCGCGTTTAGTCCGCGCCACATCTGGGGGCCCCAAGGAAGCCATCTTGAACCCCTAATTTTTACACTGTTTTTTAACGACTTGCCCCTTGCCTTAACTAATGCACTTGTACTTATGTACACTGATGACGTCAAGCTATGCCTTCAGTATAAATTCACTAGCGCCCAGTCTAGACTTCAATCCGACTTGGATAAACTTCAAAACTGGTGTTTAGCAAATAACCTAAAGCTTAAAGGATCCAAATGTAAACTCTGTCTTTTTACCGATCTAGTCCTCACCAGGCTATGTACTTTCTCTATGGGAACGCCTTAGAACGATTAATTCAGGTTAATGATCTAGGTGCCCTATTAAAATTGAGACTTAAATGTACCGACTGGAGTCCTCAATATGGACTACACCAAGATCACATTGAATGTGTACAAAAAAACTTTCTTACATTTGCTCTTAGGGGACTTAATTGGGATGCAAATCTTTACCTCTCCTCTTATCGTAGTAGACTTTTACCAATCAACTTACCATCATTAACAAACCGTAAAACGATGCTGGGTGACATGTTTCTATTTAATCTTATTTATGGAAATATAGACAGCCAGCAATTATTAACATGCATACGTTTTAACGTTCCTAGTAGAAGGACTAGAAACTTTCGCCCTCTACTCCTCAGCCATTGTAGTTCGACATACGCCCAACACGATCCGTTCAGGGTTTTATGTTCGGACTACAATGGTCTCTACCACATCTTGTCACTTTGCTCTTAAATCTTAAATATTAACCGCCTTATCTGTGCAACACTCTTCCTCGTGATATCTTTCTCCTAATCCTCGCTTATCTATCTCGGATCTATTCCCGCGATTCGAGCCGTACGTCACGCGGCAGCGTCCCTCGGTCGGTTGGACGGGAGGTGGGCTGTAGGTATGCGCGATCGCTTTTGCCTATAATCCAAGCTTCGTACACTGCACTAAAAACTTTGTTTACCCATTATTTCGTGGTCAGTAGGGTGGGTCGAATTCCAACAAGTTGTTTAAATCGAATTATAATAGTGCGGAAAACATGATACGGAACACTACAAGCATTTTGCAAAAAAAATTTTGAAATCGGTCAATATCTTCTGTTCGCGCATCGCACTTAAAGTTTCGAAAAATTTTCGAAAATACCGAATTTTCAAAACTTCTTAAAAGTACGATTTAGTCGCAATTTTCCAAAGTTTTACTTATTATTATATTTATTTTGAATCATTTAAAAGGTTTTTTCGTAATTAGGTAAATCAATAGTGGTTTTAAGAATTTAAAATAAATAAGTTTTTAGTACAAATTTCATGCATTACGATTGTTTTTCACGCTCAGCTCTTCCCAGGATCAAGGACGTAGTGAAAAATCTGATCCCATTTTTTTTATTGCTATTTTTTTATTTGTTTTTAATGATTTTTTTTTATTTTTTTAATGATTTATATATTTTTTTTTGATTTTTTTTTAGATTTTTTAAAATTTTTTTTGTTGTTTTTTTTTAAATTTTCTTTTTGTTTTTCGATTTTGTTTTATTTGTCTGTTGTTTACTGGGACTTGTTCTCAAATTTAGGCAAACTGCAACAAGAATATAAAGTTGAGCGTATGTAACCATCCCTATTGTGATAACCACATACCTTCTTCGACGCTTCAGTAACAAGCTTAACAGTTCGCTCTACTGCTTGAGTGTGGCATGGAAAGCTTAGCAAGTTGCTTTGACCGATTCATAGTTGGTTATCAATGGAAGATACCAAAACTGTATTTGACACATTCCTAAGTACTGGAGGAGGTGATACTACTGTAGAAGACCAGTCGATCATTTCATAGTACTTAGTGTCATTAGATTATACATATCGAGTGAAGAGCCCTCCGAAAACTTAGTTCACATAGTTACATTTATAATGAAAGTGTATTTACCTACTTGGTTTCAAATAAAAATGAGTGATTCAATAACAGATGGTGCGAGACAGGTCTTCACTATGATTAAAAATTCTCGATACTTGCCAAAACGTCTTTTAAAAGTAGTTGATCCTGTAATTCAACACAATGCTTATTTCGCGCCTCCTGAAAATTTGCTTTTGTCTATGCTCACAGATGAAAATCTTAATGTACGTAAGATCGGGTTGCAAAGAATTTTAAAAGCCAGAGAGAAGACTCCTACTGCGGAGACTTCGGTGCGCTCGTTCCTTTTGCCAAAAATAAAACTTTAATGCCACTAAGTACTATGAAATGATCGACTGGTCTTCTACAGTAGTATCACCTCCTCCAGTACTTAGGAATGTGTCAAATACAGTTTTGGTATCTTCCATTGATAACCAACTATGAATCGGTCAAAGCAACTTGCTAAGCTTTCCATGCCACACTCAAGCAGTAGAGCGAACTGTTAAGCTTGTTACTGAAGCGTCGAAGAAGGTATGTGGTTATCACAATAGGGATGGTTACATACGCTCAACTTTATATTCTTGTTGCAGTTTGCCTAAATTTGAGAACAAGTCCCAGTAAACAACAGACAAATAAAACAAAATCGAAAAACAAAAAGAAAATTAAAAAAAAAACAACAAAAAAAATTTTAAAAAATCTAAAAAAAAATCAAAAAAAAATATATAAATCATTAAAAAAATAAAAAAAAATCATTAAAAACAAATAAAAAAATAGCAATAAAAAAAATGGGATCAGATTTTTCACTACGTCCTTGATCCTGGGAAGAGCTGAGCGTGAAAAACAATCGTAATGCATGAAATTTGTACTAAAAACTTATTTATTTTAAATTCTTAAAACCACTATTGATTTACCTAATTACCAAAAAACCTTTTAAATGATTCAAAAGAAATAATACTAAGTTAAACTTTGGAAAATTGCGACTAAATCGTACTTTTAAGAAGTTTTGAAAATTCGGTATTTTCGAAAATTTTTCGAAACTTTAAGTGCGATGCGCGAAGAGAAGATATTGACCGATTTCAAAATTTTTTTTTGCAAAATGCTTGTAGTATTCCGTAGCAAGTTTTCCGCACTATTATAATTCGATTTGAACAACTTGTTGGAATTCGACCCACCCTAGTGGTCAGCTAATACTTCATCATGAAAATAATTGCTGCAATTCCAAAGCGAAATTTTTTTTTTTTTAAGAAAACTAATGCTGCTACTTTTATATTTTTTTTTATTTGAGTAGTTCACTGCGTTCTTATATCATTCGTGGTAAGGCAATGCGGTTATGAGTAGTCCATAAATGCCTGCAATTCCTATGCGTATGATAACAAAACCTGAAGTGGATAGAGGGTATTCTAAAAGGATTTTTTTTTTCTTGCACTCGCTCGAGTTCAGGTCAAACCGTGGCCGGACGACCCTACCTCTCAGTACTTGGTCTATCCATTTCCTATGCGGCTGATCGAATTTCGAACGAGGTTGAACATAGCATGAGCTACAAAACGAGATCAACCTCCATTTTTGGGTTAATCAACCATAGCTTGCAAATAACTGTTAACCGTTTTTTTGCTTACGCTCTGTTCACGAGAGCAACCGAAAAAAAGCTCGCCGTTTCGGTTTCTCTCTGAGCAGTAGACTTTGTTTCGTTTTGTTTCGGTTTTTTGTTGAACGAATTACGATGAGCCAATCATGAAACTCTCGTCTACCGCTCAATGAGAGCTTCGAGTGACGATCTCCGAGAAAGATTCAGTAAAAGACCGATTGACAGAAAAACCGATCGCTGCACAGTGGTACATGGTTCATGAAATTTTCACGAAAAAACTCCTTAAAATTTTAAACGTGATTTTTTTCAAATTCAAACTAATATATTGATTATTTTAATAAAAAAATGAAAATTTTTTTTTTTAATTCATTTATTTTGAGTTAAGCTTAACAACTAATAAAGAATTCAAGTTTTTGGAATCTAGTGGACTACGCCGTTCGTAAAGCTGAAAATGCTCTTTCCACCAACACTTGAGTAGCCGGTGTGGCTAGTACTACTTGTGCCAGCGCACTCAAATGTGGCGATTTCAGCTTGACATTTTCAAAAAAAATTTAATACATCGTCATTTAAAGGTAAGCGACGGTACATTTTGTCGAAGTTATCCACCTCAAAATATATTTTGTCAAGTTGGTCCGAAAAAGGCTTATCCTTTGCTTCTGGAACAGTCTGCGCAACATCCAAAAATGCTGATAAAAGCGACTTTTCTTCTGGTGGAGATGAAAATGATAAGACCTTATCCAGTTCAACATCATCAATTGCGCGAAACAACAGTTTCTGTGAAAGGATCCTTTAATAAAAAATAAAAAATTATGTTAAATTTTATTGTTTTCAATAACAACTTAGAACAGCTGTTAGTGTTTGACGAGGACAATTTTAATTATTAAAACTAAGAACACGTATCTAAAAGCAGCTATAACATAAAGGAAAAGGACTCAAAATTCAATCATACTTCGTCTTACATGTTTCAGCTCAAACAGTCGAAAAGCTAAATTCTATTTAACCAAAGTATTTCTGGTGTTCTGTTAAAATACAATTCACTCGTGGATCCATATAAATTGCAGATAATAAAGCTTCGTCTCTAACAACTTACACTCTCGATGTTTGATTTGTGCAATTAATTTTTTTTTTATAATATTTGGCTGTTATCGCACTTCAGTTTAAGTTCCATCCAAATAATGAAAAATTCAATATAAACAAAATTTGTATTTTGCAGCTTTATGGTCGCATCATATGCGTCCTTGAAAACGTTGACATACGTCTCCATCCAGTCCCTTTCTACGGCGGTATCAATGATACACTGAGCGGCCAGAAACTCTTTAAGGACAAGTAGTTTTTTTACCACTGTGTATATACATTTTTTTCTTTAATAACAAACATATTAAAAACTAACTAAAAACACATTTTTACCTGAAGATTTGATTAAGATTAATGCCATATTCGAAAAGAATTTCCAAAATTTTTTGTTTTATGTAGACCCCAGTGTGTGCATGGGGGAGCTGGATCATACCCAATGTCTTTACAACAATCTCCATTTGATTAATATTTGTGGGAATCATTTGCAGATTCACACCTTTAGTTAAATATAAAAAATTGATGCATTTTTTTATTAATTTCTCGCCCATTGTCAATAAATTTGATGAATCACTGTTCACACGAGAGATTTGCAAAGCAAATTGACAGGTTGAGCCCACGAAACTTCACATACACACATACATGCACAAAAGACTTTTTGAATCGTCGAACGGAAGCAAACGGTCCTACAATGAGCAGACCAAACGAAAACAGAAAAAAGTGTGCTTTGACTGAGCGCGAGCAAAATTTTTATACGAGCAACTCAATCGGTTGCTGTTAGACAAACACTTATTTTGAGACCGCACGAATCGGTTAACAGCATGCTATGATATCAACGAATAAATTAATTGATTTCCCCAAATGTGCCTGTTTTGAAAACTCTGGCCAAAATGAGTAGTTGTGATGGTGAGCTACGTTGCTTAACGTGGCCGCACGTTGGGCGCCATTTTGTAACAATTAGGATTGGTTGTTGAAAGCCGTATATGAGGCGAGTCCTAGGCGAGGTATTCAAGTCCTAGGCGAGGTGTCAAATTTGGGAGGGGTGCCGCACGCGATATCACAAATCTTCCGGATCTGGCGTCAGCTAATGGGGTGATGTTCTTGCCACGCCCCCTACGTTCCTTTTGCTCATTATTAACAAAAAAAACTGCGTGCATGGGGCAAGCTTCTTTTGGTAAGGGGTCAGCTACTCATCTCGGCCATCTGGAGAATTGATTCAGTGAAGATAAATAAGAGGGTTCCTTCGCATCGGGCTCTACCGTCGAGTGCCCAAGACCTCAGATGTTGCGACGCCCACCCAACCTGTGGCTATCAAAATCCTGGGGACAGAACCCATGATGTCACTAATAGCCTCTAACTCGGCGGGCTCAAGGGGATCTGTTACGTCGGGTCAAAACAGAACAAAAACAGAATTGCTTAGCACATTATAAACCGTACATGCCAACTATACCTAATTGTATGGAGTAAATACTAAAATAAACATAATAATAACGGAAATATTTGTATGAGGTACCTGCGTGGGGAAAATAATCTAAAGCTAAGATAATTAAAAGGAATTGGCTTTTCAAAATAACAAAGACCAATTATGCATGTGCTAGACCTTCATATTAAAACATAATTACAAGGAAATTACATCAAACATATAAACGAACATGCGCTCGAACTTGAGTGAAAACTTGCAAACGAACTGGGTCGAGCGACTTAAAATTATTTTAAACTTTCCTTTATTTTTATTTATGTTTTAAGTTGGCCATGATATTTAGGAAATATTCCTGGTTCTACCTTATATTTGGTCTTTCGGTCTCATTTACTTTTTTTTCTTTGTGACTAAAATTGGTATTAAGTAAAAACATTACATTCACACTCACCCCAGAATTGGTAAATCCATCGTCGAAAGCGCTTGGGAAAAAAGATCTGGGGCAAAGGGACGAAAAGGAGGAGAGGCGGTGAGCGGAGCAACAGATTTTGAGTTACATTTTCATAGCATACTTTTAGGTGCTGGGATTTTGTGATATTTTTGTAAGGGAGAATCTCTCCTGTGGGATCCTAGGAGGGTACCACAAGCATGGGTGGGTCGACCCTCCAAAGTTAGTGGGGGTCGTTCATACATTTGGACTCGATTGGGGCACTCTAAATGGGTCAAAACAGGATTTTTCCTTCACGTTAAAACGAGGGACATCAGAATTCATTTTAGAGGTATGGTCTCTTGAGCAAAGTTTCTTATTTTGATCCCAAGAATCCAAAAATCATATGTGCCTAAGCGATTTTTTTGACCCCCTACAAATCGAACCGCCCTAATATATATTCTTGATCAGGATGACCTCCTCAGTCGATATGAGCATGTCCGTCTGTCCGTCTGTCTGTCTGTCTGTTTCTACGCAAACTAGTCTTTCAGTTTTAGAGCTATCGAGTTCAAACTTTGCACACATCCTTTTTTCCTTTGCAGGCAGTATATAAGTCGGAACGGCCGGGATCGGTCGACTGTATCCTATAGCTGCCATATAACTGATTGATCGGAAATGCCATAACTTTGGTGTTTTTTAAGTTAGAGGGTTGGGACTTTCCACACATGTTATATTTGGCCAACATATCTTATGTACAAAATATCATAAGGATCGGCCGACTATATCCTATAGCTGTCATAGAACGATCGAAATTGGCATAACTTTGGTGTTTTTTAAGTTAGAAAGATGGGATTTGGTACAGATTCTATTTTGGGAAAAAAGATCTGATTTCCTGTCGAATTTCATAAGGATCGGCCGACTATATCCTATAGCTGCCATATAACTGATTGATCGGAAATGCTATAACTTCGTTGTTTTTCAAGTTAGAAGGATGGGATGCCTCTTTGGGCAAAATAATTTGATATGCCAAATTTCATTAATGCGTGGCGCCACCTAGCGGACTGCGACTCAACTGCAAGGGTATATAAACTTCGGCTCCGCCCGAAGTTAGCTTTCCTTTCTTGTTTTTAGTTGGATTCGAAAGCAGACCCTATTTCATTTTCAAGCGTATTGTAGCGCATGCACTGTCGGTAGCTTTGGAATAGTTTCTGCGCCAAGCTCTTAGTTTATACATGCATTTTGACATGCATTCTATCTATTGACGGGGCGCTACTTTGTTATATTGCAAGAAATTAACCCTAAATAAATATTAAAGCCTGAATTTAAAATGGTTCAATTCAAAAAGCTAGTAGCGTTTTATTTGGTGACCCCTACGTGATTGCGCCCAAGGTTCAATCACTTTAAGTGCCCCAAGCAACTGAAAAAACTGCGTGAATCTAAAAAAAATTCTTTTCGTTTTGTATCAGTCGCCATGGATAATTACGGGATGAAGTCTGGATCTTAAACTATTGGGTCTGCTGCTGCAACCCTGGAAAGGATACTGCGGAGAAGAGCAGACGTGACCTGCCAGGAGATGGCTGCGCTGCATCATAGGGTGAGGGCTGCGGCGCCGAATGAGGATTGCACCATTACGCATGAAGTCAGGAGAGAAGCGTTTGCGTGATTGGCTTACCACGGCTCAGCACTACTAGCCGCGCATAATCCCACAACGTAGGAGATACGTACAAGAAACATCCGACGAAGCAACGTCAAAGCATACCAGAGCCTCAACCGGTGCTGGAGGCCAGTTTCCCGGCGCCCCGCAGCCCGATCTCTGCAGCAGTAAAAAGCTTCGGAGGTGGGGAATCTTCCTCAACGGAAAAACGAACCCCATATATTTCATTGAGCGCGTCGAGGAGGGTGAAGCCGCATATAATGTACAGATCGGCCGAGCCTTTTTGAAAAACGGATGTGGTCTTAAATCCAGCACTCCCATACTTTTAGATGCGCCGCTTCAGTTAAACGGTCGGTCAAAGGCCAGGACTTCTCAACCCCCGTGGACATAAGCGTCTCAATACGTTTCATCAGCAAAGCCGTCGCCAGTCTCCTAGACTCGAGAGCAAACCAGAAACACAAAGGCACAAAGTACCCCACAGATGCACGAAGAGGCGCAAAAGAAATGCCCTCATGTATAATAAGCCGGTGCGGTCACAATGTGGTATCTCAAACCGGCCATACAACTTATCAACGAAAAAGTAGATGAATTATCGATCTACGACCGATTCGATCCCACTAAACGTTAGAAAAAGAACGGCCAGATGTAGATGTACGTACTCAGTAGACAAATAATCGCAATCAAGGAGCTTTGTCCAGGACTTCGCCTCCGTCGCCCATATCTCGCCTACTATGGAATGGAGTGAAATTGAAGTTCTAAAGGCACGGTTGACCGCCACCCCTGTTTTAGCGTGCGCAAACTTCGAGCACAAGTTCCAGCTACAGACAGACGCCAGCGACGCAGAACTAGGAGCAGTTTTTACTCAGAACATCGACGGAAACGAAAGGGTCATATAAAGGGAGCAAAAGAACACTGCTCCGCTACGGAGAAGGAGTGCCTAGCCATTGTTTGGGACATGCGCAAAATACGCTGCTATCTCGAGGGCTATAAGTTTGATGTGATTACAGAACACAAATGGCTGAACTCCATCAACAACCCTCCGGACGCATCGCTAGGTAGGCTTTACAGCTACAGCAATACCAAAATGTTGATGCGTCGACCCACGGAATCATTCACCTTACTTTGGAGCATAGTTGTCAGGCCCCGGACGAAGTCCGATGACCAGCACAATAACAACACGGATCGGAGGCTCAAGCGGGGCAAATAAAGAAAGCCCGCCGATAGAAAGGCAGCGGGAATTGGAGAATGTTAACGGCAGGAATCGAGATTTGCAGGGATTAACAGGCGCCTCTGGCACTATATAAGGAGGTCCCCTGGAGCAAATCGGGACCGTGTCTTCAAGGGAAGCAGGAAAAGTTGAGTGAAAGACTCCCCATGGGTAAGTCTGACATTCAAGCGGGAAAGTTTATTTGGAGGAATTAGGAGTATAGACTGAACGACCCACCGTGGGTAAGTCCGACAGTCTCAAGCCTTATCGATTCCTGACCGTTAAGACCAGGTGTGATCCTGTAAAGCGAGGGGTAGCCAGCTCGGGAACTCAAGCCCAAGCAGGGACAGCCCGGGATAGACAAAAGAATCCTGATCCAGGCGCTGGGGTGTATGCACAGCGTATCACCTGGAGTTAAAGGAGACGCGACGCCAAAACCTCTGGTCTGCCACAGATCCTGCGGAGCGTATGCACGCAGGTGTTTGGAGGCCCTTCGTGCCCTGATCCGGCCGCCAGGCACCGAGAAACGCATCCTGCCCGGTGTATGCCTGGAAGGTGAGCCTATCAGTCTGCTAACACGGATTAGAAGCCGGCCACGGCGAAAGGGCATTCCCAGTGAGCCAAGGATACCGAAGGTCAGCGGAACAGCAGAGAGGAGAACCGTTCAAGGAGTATATGGTGGACCTTCAGACGCTAATAAAGCCTTTAGGAAAGTCCACGAAAGGCTGATGGAGAAATGCATGCCGCGCATGAAAATGATCATGATCATGATCTAGCCAAGTCAACAATGGGCAGCAAGCCAAAGTCAAAGACAGCCGATTCGGCAGTGGGAAGCGACGCCTAGACAGGGTCAAATAGAAAACCCAGCGCAGGCATGCAACAGTTGCGGAGGCATGGGCCATTGGGCCAGCGGGTGCAGGAACCCCAGAATTTTGTTCTTTTTTTTTTGCAGCAAAGATTGCTGGCAAAAAGCAGAAAACGCCCAGCGATCTCAGCCATAGAGAGGAAGGCAGAGATCGCGAAGTGCTGCCTCTCAGAACTAGTTGTTGGTTTATCAGGAGACAATCAGAAGTTGGCGGCGGTCGTCAAGGTCGGAGGCCCAGAAATAAAGGTCATGATTAACACCGGGCAACGGCTAGTTTCATCTCGGAAAAACTAGCGGAGAACCCGGGAATTGCTGGAGGGCGGAGAACAACAAGGAGACTGGTAAAGTTGGCCAACGGGAGCCACACAGACCTCAAAGGGTACTTCGGACAACAGTAAGCTTTGGCAACAAGAGAAAAAATTTGAACATGCTAGTGTTGCCAGGCATGGGAGACAGCGCGGTGCTTGGATTCCCATCCAAGGAAATCCCTTTCCTCGCAGAATTTTGAGCAACAATAAACTTCGCAGGCCACCAAGTCACGATCCCGAGAAGAGAAAGATGGAGCGGATGCCTGGAGGATAGGCTGTTGCCACTGCATACGTACAGCCCACCTCCCGTCCAACCGACCTAGAGACGCTGCCGCGTGACGTACGGCTCGAATCGCGGAAATAGATCCGAGATAGTTAAGCGAAAAGTAGGAGAAAGATATCACGAGGAAGAGTGTTGCACAGATAAGGCGGTTAATATAAGCGATTTAAGATTGTTAGTATTGCAAGGTGACGAGATGTGGTAGAGACCATTGCAGTCCGAACATAATACCCTGAACGGATCGTGTTGGGCATATGTCGAACTACAATGGCTGAGGAGTAGAGGGCGAAAGTTTCTAGTCCTTCTACTAGGAACGTTAAATTTTAAACGTGTTAGTAAATGCTGGCTGTCTATATTTCCATAAATAAGATTGTATAGAAACATGACACCCAGCATCGTTCTACGGTTTGTTAATGATGGTAAGTTGATTAGTAAAAGTCTACTACGATAAGAAGGGAGGTAAAGATTTGCATCCCAATTAAGTCCCCTAAGCGCAAAAGTAAGGAAGTTTTTTTGTACAGATTCAATGTGATCTTGGTGTACTCCATACTGAGGACTCCCGACACACGATCCATACTCAAGAATCGGACGGACCAGTGATGTATATAACGTTTTAGTTATGTACGGGTTATTAAATTCTTTTGACCATCTTTTAATAAAACCAAGCACACCCATAGCTTTATTAACCATGGTAGATATATGGTCGGTAAATTTAAGTTTCAAATCTTATAGGACACCTAGATCGTTAACCTGAGTTAATCGTTCTAAGGCGTTCCCATAGTACATAGCCTGGTGAGGACTAAATCGGTAAAAAGACATAAGTTTACATTTCGATCCATTAAGCTTTAGGTTATTTGCTAAACACCAATTTTGAAGTTTATCCAAATCGGATTGAAGTCTAGACTGGGCGCTAGTAAATTCATACTGAAGGCATAGCTTAACATAATCAGCGTACATAAGTACAAGTGAATTAGTTAAGGCAAGGTGCAAGTCGTTAATAAACAATTAAAAAAGTAGGTGTCCAAGATGGCTTCCTTGGGGCACCCCCGATGTGGCGCGGACTAAACGCGAGGTAACATCTTTAAAGAAAACACGTTGGGTTCTCCTTGATAAGTAGCTGGAAATCCACATAAGAAGATCAGTTGGGAATCCCAAAAGACTGAGTTTACTTATAAGAAGCGAAGCCATTCCGCAACCCATCCGTGATAAAAGATGTTAGCTCCAATAAGTTGGTAGTGGTGGAGCGGCGCTTCATGAAGCCATGCTGGCACGGAGTTATTATTAAACTACATAGGTGTTGCAAATGTGGAGTGATAAGTTTTTCAAAAAGCTTTGGAATTGCTGACAATTTAGAGATGCCTCTATAATTAGCAGCATCGGATTTTTTCCCTTTTTTATGCAGCGGAATAATGAAGGATTCCTTCCACATAAGGGGAAAGATCGAAGTTTCCAGCGATAGATTAAAGAGTTTAACAAGCGGTTTGCACAGTGCCTCGGCGCAGTACTTCAGAACACAGCCTGGTACTCCATCAGGGCCTGGCGAATACACAGGCTTAACCTTAAGAAGATCCGATAACACACCACTTTGATCGAAAGATGGGCAAAATATAAGATTGGCTGATTGGATATTATAAGTGTAAGGCTGAGCTAAACTGCTGCTAGGTGAATAGGTAGTTTGAAAAAACTGTGCAAAGAGATCGGCCATTGCCTGATCAGTGTTCGCATAAGAGTTCTCAAACGTAAGCAGTGGGGGAAAAGATACATGTTTACGCTTAGTGTTTAGGCTTAACCTTAAGAAGATCCGATAACACACCACTTTGATCGAAAGATGGGCAAAATATAAGATTGGCTGATTGGATATTATAAGTGTAAGGCTGAGCTAAACTGCTGCTAGGTGAATAGGTAGTATGAAAAAACTGTGCAAAGAGATCGGCCATTGCCTGATCAGTGTTCGCATAAGAGTTCTCAAACGTAAGCAGTGGGGGAAAAGATACATGTTTACGCTTAGTGTTTACAAAGTTATAAAACTGCTTCGGATCCTGAGTAAACTGAATCCTGCAGCGGCGAATATAACTCCTATAACATTCTGTGTTATGCACGGTGAAATTGGACCGAGCTACTAAGTATCTAGAATAACTAACTGTACAGCCAGATAATCTATGTTTATTCAAAAGTCTACTCATACTATTCTTTAAGTTGGTAAGATGCCTCGTATACCAAGGCGGGTTCGTTGGCACACAAACGTCAAAAAATGAGTTTACAGTAAAATAAAATATTTGTAATGCTAAGTTTATATCATCGCATGCCAGTAAATCAGACCAATCAAACTCCTAAATTAACTTATTTAATTTCATAAAGTCAGTCTTACGAAAGAAACGAACTTTATGAGATTTAAGTGTAGACTTAGGGTCAATTAAGGAGTTGTTTTCAATTGAAAGCTCAAGAGTGGGATGATATGGATCCTCAGGGTCAGAAAGGGGCAACGTTCTGGAAAGAGTAATTCCATCAGGATCAGAAACGATCAGAAACGATCAGTCCTGCAGCCGACCTAAAGAATTTCTAACGTGGTTAATTTGCCCGAGTGACATGTCGAACATGCCCACAGGAAAGTCGTGGTGGGAGTTAAGCTGTAAAGACGGTGAATTTTCAACATTTGACCATATAAGTTCTGGGATATTAAAGTCACCCGGAGCTATCAGCTGGTCACCATCAGACAGACGTTCGAAAACCAAACGAATAGCGGACAAATGTTGCCAGCATGTTGGCCGTTCGGACGAAGGTGGTATGTACGAACAGGTAACATACAAAGATTGATCGGATAAAGTGATTTTAATGCAAAGGAAATCAATGTCACCAAACTCTTGTGATTTTACCTCTTCAGAAGCGAGTTTGGAGTTTCTATCACTTCTAAAAGTGGTGTACCTACTAGGAAAAACTTGGGAGCTTAATATCTCCGGCTTTAACCAAGTTTCTGTAAATACAATAATGTGAGATGCAAAGAAAGAACTAGAATACAGTTTGGGAAGTTTACTACGTAACCCTCTTGTAACCCTTAGTACTACGTACTACGTAACCCTTAGCCCTTGGTGGCGTCGGTATGGAGGAGGACTCATTGCTGGGCTCCGACACCGAGGCGGAGGTTACTGTGGTGGAGAATCTAAAGGATGTCTCTGACATTCCTGCAGATAAACCTCCATCACAGTAAGGTGGCTTTCGCCGCCCTCCTGCTCCACCTTGCAGAGAGTGGAGCTGACGTGGCCCTCATCCAAGAACCCCTTGGGAGCGTCGGATTTCAGGCTGTACACAGCCGATGTAACAGGTAAAAAGCGAGCATGCATACTCGCAAAGAAAAGCCTTAATACCTTCTTGCTACCAAATTTCAGCAATGAAGATCACGTAGCCGCATCGATAGAAGGCCCAGACGGCCATCTAAGAATATGCTCGGCCTATATGGGTCATGACCACCTAGGACCTCCACCCCATTCGCTACTCAGGCGGCTGGTGGAAGACAGCGAAAGGAAGGACATCAACCTAATAATAGGATGCGATGCCAACGCTCATCACAATCAGTGGGGAAGCACTGACACAAACGAGAGGGGTGAGTCAATCTTCGATTTTATCTTCAGCTCTAAGCTTCTAGTGGGTAACAGAGGTTCAGAACCCACCTTCATTGTCAAGAACAGAAGGGAGGTTCTTGAGGTCACATTATTCTCGCACTCCCTGGCTGATGCAATCACCAGCTGGAGAGTTCTTGACAAACACTCTTTTTCAGACCATCGCTATATTGAGATAGTAGTAAATTTTGAAAACTTCACCAAGCAAGCAGTTCGAAACCCTAGAAAGGCAAACTGGGAGCTCTATAAAAATATACTAGATAGATCCTTAGGCGAACCGCCTTCAGAGACCAACGAGACCTATGAGGGGCTCAACGCCATGGTAGATAAGCTTACTGCGACTAGTGCAAAAGCTTACCACAAGGCCTGCCCCAAAAAAAGAATAGGTAGCAACAGATCGAAGAAGCCTCCGTGGTGGTCCTCGTCTTTAGCCCCCTACAAAAAAAATGCACGCAGGGCCTTCAACCACGCGCACCGTACCAACACAGACGAGGCGTGGGAAACCTATAAAGCTGAACTTAGGCAATATAACAAAGAATTGCGCAAGGCAAAGAGGGTTGCCTGGGCCAATTTCTGCACCAACATTCAGGAGACATCAGAGGCCGCCCGCCTAAGAAAGATTCTCTCTACTACAGCCCCCATCGCAGGTTACATTAAGAACACGGAGGGGTGCTGGACAACCACAAGCCTGGAAACCCTGGAGACCCTAATCAACGCACACTTCCCGGGTTGCTCATCGGAAGGAACAACCCAGGTGATGCGTAGCCAGGGTCACCAGGGCTCGCTCAACTACCTACTTAGTGACAGAAATCTTAAATGGGCAATAGACAGTTTTAAACCATTCAAATCTCCGGGACCGGACGGTATTCTACCGGCTCAGTTATCCAGAGCTGGTATTAACCTAAGGAAATGGATTAAGAAAATCTTCAGCACAGTCTTCACTACTGGTATGATACCAAAGGCGTGGCTGTGCACGAAGGTTGTGTTCATACCCAAGGCGGGGAAACCATCCCACTGCACCCCCAAGGACTTCAGACCTATAAGTCTGTCTTCCTTTCTCCTTAAGACTATGGAAAGACTCTTAAGTCTCCATCTACAACTTAACATTAACCCAAATGACATCTCATGCTCTCAGCATGCCTACAAAAGGGGTCGATCAACAGAAACAGCCCTGCACGATATCACTATGATCGCCGAACGAGCGATCAACTTCAAGGAATACGCACTTGTGGCTTTTCTAGACATAGAAGGGGCCTTTAACAACATCTTACCGTGCTCAATAATCGACGCACTGATGGGACTTGGAATAGACAATCGATCAACTCACCTAATACGGCAGATCCTGGTCAACAGGAGTGTCGAGGCTACTCTTGGAGGTTCGACTATTCGAAGATACGTCAAGAGGGGCACCCCCCAAGGAGGTGTACTCTCACCACTACTCTGGAACGTGGCGGTTAACAGCCTACTGCGATCCTTAGAGGGTGGCGGATGTAAGATCATTGCGTACGCGGACGATGTTGCTATTGCCTTCGTAGGGAAATTCCCACAGACGCTATGCGACCTAATGACAGGGAAGCTCGAAGTTCTGTCGGCCTGGGCGCAAAAGAACGGGCTGGGTGTCAACCCGTCCAAGACAGAGCTCGTGCTGTTCACCAGGAAGTACAAAATACCTAACCTAAGACTTCCGAAGCTTCTAGGAGAAACACTAGTTCTTAGTGATAGTGCGAAGTACCTAGGCATCACACTAGACAGGAAACTGGACTGGAAGCTGAACACCGCTGATAGGACTAAGAAAGCGGCAATAGCACTCTATACCTGCCGCAAGGCGGTAGGCCTGAAATGGGGAATGTCCCCGAAGATGGTCAGATGGTTATACACAGCGATCATCAGACCAATTTTATTCTATGGTGTTGTTGTCTGGTGGCCCGCCCTAGACAACTCCACATGCAGGGAAAAGTTCAGGAAGACGCAGCGCATGGCGGAAGTCTGTATTACAGGCAGTCTATGCACTATACTTGACCTACTACCAGTAGAACTGATGGGGGTTAAGACAGCCACTCTGGCCGCAATAAGACTGCGGGAGGCAAATCTATGGAGCAAACATAGCTTCGGTCACACCAGACTGGACCTACACCATTTCATGCCGGAGGGGGGTACGGATTACTGTGTGCCCGTCGACCAACCCACCACGAACTACAAAGTCCTAATCCCCTCGAGGGAGGAATGGGAGGCCCGGATACCGGGACCGGAGGGCGCCATTCATATCTATACAGATGGATCAAAACTTAACGGCCAGGTGGGAGGCGGTTACTTTTGTGAGTATCTGAGCCTAAAGGAGTCCTTCAGACTCCCCGACCACTGCAGTGTATTCCAGGCTGAAGTAGTAGCCATTAAGGAAGCACTGGAGTCCCCAGCTCTAAGGGGCAATCGGGGCACAATATGTATCTTCTCAGATAGTCAAGCAGCGCTCAAGGCACTTGACGGGTTCTCGTCCAACTCCAGGACAGTCAATGACCGTCGCAGATCTCTCAACGAGATGGCTGAGCAGCATGACATCTACCTCATCTGGGTTCCCGGTCACAGGGACCACGAGGGAAACTGTGCTGCAGATGAACTAGCCAGGGCAGGAACTACCAACCCTCTCCTACCGGAGAAAGAACTTGTAGGCATACCCTTGGCTACTTGCAGGCTAAAGTGCAGGGAGTTTTTCGACCTGGCAGCAAATAGGAAATGGAGTAATCTCCAGACCTGTAGAACATCTCGTCTGATCTGGCCGACACGCTCTCGGAAAAGATCGGCGAGGCTTATTGCTCTCACCAGACCGGAGTGCAGCCTAGCGATTGGGGCAATCACTGGGCACTGGCTGATAGGCGAACACGCGGCCAGGCTTGCAGTCCCCCACAATGATTTCTGCAGGAGCTGCAGGGATGAAGAGGAGGTAGAATCGGTATCGCACCTCTTATGCCACTGCCCGGCTCTCGGACGCAGCAGACTTAAACACTTCGGGTCTGAGGAACTCTCGGACCTTAACGATCTCTCAGAGATTTCTCCACGCGGACTGGTTGCCTTCATAAAGAAAGCAGGCTGGGACCATGGGCCGCCTTAGGTAGTATAGGCATATATATGAACCCTGGTTGACAGGAAGGGGGGGGGTAGCATCTCGGTGAAACCCTTGCTCCAGCGGCAGCACAAGGAGCCCTAGCGGCTCAAGTGGAAGTGAGGGGGTATTTTGTGTCCCCTTGCATCACCGCTCTAACCTAACCTAACCTAACCCTCTTGTATTCTGATAGGTAAGTGTTAAAGAAGACATTAGTTTTTTAAAACAGAGGAAGATGAAGTGGAAGGTTGGTCAGTGGCCGTAACATGTGGGAGTTCTACATCCACAGGTTTGGTTGTTTTTTTTTCACCGTACTTGGCTGATGTTCTTTTACGAAAATATTCTCTGGCCAAAAGCTGGCGGAACAAATCGTCTTGAACTTCTGCAAGGGCACACGTATTTTGAAAGATGACGTGTGCCTGGTGTATGAATATTTAAATTTTGTAATGTCCACCACCTTTATGTCGACTTTTGTTTTGGCTTTGATGTAAGCCGAGATATCAATCTCAGAAGTATCAGGGGCAAGCCGGGAAACAAAAATATGTTTCGATGGTGGGATCACCTGCAAGGGTTTTGGTGCCGCCGCAACTAGTACAGCGGCATCAGTACGTACCGGGGGTCCGGACGGTTGATTGCCCTGTTTGGTGACTGTTACAGGGGTTTGAATTATTGGGTCTGCGATCACTTGAAGCGATGCCACAGAGGACATATCGGACAATTGCTTATTAATCCTGAGATATTCGGAAGCCGAATTTTTCTCAGGTCCGGACCTTGGGGCGGCCAGAGATATAAGCGGCTGCATAGTTGTCGGCTGAGCAGGCTGAAGATTATTCACCACAAGCACATCACTAAAAGAGGATTTTTTACGCTTTGGAAACTCGTTTAGTAGTTGAAGACTACTAATCTGTGAGTCGAGCGCACAGAGTTGGTCATTGATTTTTCGAAAACCACTAATCAACTCCTTGAATCCGCTTTTAGTCTGCCTCATGAACGTCTTGTCCTGAACAGCACTACATCCGTCACAGCAAAAGTGGAGACCAGACCTACGCGAGATTGCATCCGAAACTGAGGCCGTGAACCCGGCACACTTAGCGTGTAAAACGTTTTCCCAGAGCCAGCAATGGATGGTGGGCTGGGAAGACGAGATTGTCTTATTACAAGACTTTAATGCACAGACCAATTTAAATTCCATAATTATTAAGATTTTAAATATGTAATTTATTAAAAATTATTAAAATTTCAATAATTAATTTATTAATAATATTTATGAACCTAGTACCACTGTACCAGGGAAACGAAAGGGGGAAATTAAAGAGAGCAGTTAGTGCGAGTTAGTAAAATGCAAAGAATAGGGATAAGAATCTCTATTGAGCGAGAAATAGGAGCAATAGAATAGAAGCAACACCGTAAGAGATGATGAAGAAGAGCAGGGCTATGTTTGGAAGAAAAAATTTATAAAATTATTATTTTACCTCCATCTATCTATGAATTGCAATATTTTATTATTTTTATTTTTTTAAGTGAATAGAAATAATCACCGATTGTTTATGCAAATCTAATAAGCAAATTTTATGACAACGCAGTGCGCACAAAAAAAAAACACGTCCGTCCGCTTTGAGATAAAGAGGCTGTCCATAGCCATTGACCCTCGGAGGAATGGGAGAGCGAGCGGGACCAAAAGTTCATCGAAGAAGAGCGGGCGGCATTCAAAAACAAGGAGGGATGTTCGAACATCCCTTGGAGGACGGCTATTTGCAAATCCCACTGGAGGAAGGTACCAGGGAAAGGTCTGTACCAGTGGAAGGCGATGCCGTGGTATCGGCGATACGTTCCAGCCTTCGCAGGGGTCGCAAAACCTTTAAACGATCTCCTTCGGAAGGGAACAAAGTGGGAATGGACGGCGAGACACCAAGAGTCATTTGAGAAGCTAAAGTCGCGGTTAGCCGCGGATCCAGTGCTGGCATGCCCGAATTTCTCGAAGAAATTTGTACCGCAAACAGACGCCAGCGACTACGGACGCAGGACACTGATGTGGCGAGCGAGTGGTCGCCTACGCCAGTCGAACGCTGATAGGCGCGGAGAAAAATTACTCGGCAACCAACGGCAACCTCGGCAACCAAGAAAGAGTTTGTCATCGGTTTACCGCACCATACACGTCGCAGGAAAACCCTACGGAAAGGGCAAACAGGACGGTTAAGACGAAGATCGCCCGATTTGCAGGCCATGACCAAAGAACATGGGACGAACACTGGCCAGAATCAAGCGTGTCAGACTCCACGGGATACTCGCCATGCTTCGTAACCCAAGGCAGAGAGGCAATATATGATAAAGAGGCATTGGGGACGGGGGCAGCACAAGCCACTCCCTCAGAGAATGCAGCAAAGTTGCAGGAAGTATTCGAGCTGGTGCGAAGGAATATGGAGCGCAAGGCGGGAGTAGAGCCCGAAGATCGCGGCGGTTTCGCGGCGAAGTTAGCGCCAAAGTACGACGGGCCGTATACAGTGGTGAACTTTGTGTCGCCAGTGATTGCTGTGATTGTTGTCACGCTGGCACAAGGAAAGAAAAGAGGGCCCACCTAAGTGAGCTGAAAGCCCAAGCACAGGAGTCGGTGCAGGCATAAACATAAACAAAACAAATCATATTTGAAATCAAAGGTAAAAAAAAAAGATGTAAACAGAAACACTAATGAAAACAAGAAAGCAAAGCTAACTTTGGGTGGACCCGAAGTTGATATACCCTTGTAGTTAAGGTTGTGCCATTTCTGATGGTTCAGTCATATGGCCGCTATAGGATACAGTCGGCCAATCCTGATGAAATTTGGCAATTTAGATTATTTTTTCAAAAATGGAATCCGTACCAAATCCCATCCTTCTAACTTAAGAAACAACAAAGTTATGCCAATTCCGATCGTTCTATGACAGGTAAAGGATATAAGCGGCCGATCCTTTTGAAATTTTGTACATAAGATATATCCCAACCCCCTAACTTAAAAAACAGCAATGTTATGGCATTTCCGATCAATCAGTTATATGGCAGCTATAGGATATAGTCGACCGATCCCGACCGTTCCGACCTATGTACTACCTGCAAAGAAAAGAAGGATGTATGTAAAGTTTCAATTCGATAGCTTTAAAACTGAGAGACTAGTTTGCGTAGAAACAGACAGACGGACAGACGGACATGCTCATATCGACTCAGGAGGTGATTCTGATCAAGAATATATATATACTTTATAGGGTCAAAGTATATAGTATATATATATACTTTCAAACTCTCAGTCAAAGGGTCAGTAAATAACCTGATCAAATTGAAACAAAAACAAGAAAGGAAAGCTAACTTCGGGCGGAGCCGAATTTTATATACCCTTGCAGTTGAGTCCCAGTCCGCAAGGTGGCGCCACGCATCTTATATTATTAGATATATAGCGGATAGCATATAGTCGGCCAATCCTCATGAAATTTGGCAAGTCAGATTATTTTGTCCAAAATAGAATCTGTACCAAGTCCCATCTTTCTAACTTAAAAAACACCAAAGTTATGCCAATTTTGATCGTTCTATGACAGCTATAGGATATAGTCGGCCGATCCTTATGAAATTTTGTACATAAGATATTTTGGTCAAACATAACATGTGTGGAAAGTCCCAACCCTCTAACTTAAAACCAAAGTTATGGCATTTCCGATCAATCAGTTATATGGCAGCTATAGGATAAAGTCAACCGATCCCGGCCGTTCCGACTTATATACTGCCTGCAAAGAAAAGAAGGATGTATGTAAAGTTTCAATTCGATAGCTTTAAAACTGAGAGACTAGTTTGCGTAGAAACAGACAGACGGACAGACGGCTCATATCGACTCAGGAGGTGATTCTGATCAAGAATATATATATACTTTATAGGGTCGGAGATGTCTCCTTCACTGCGTTGCACACTTTTGACCAAAATTATAATACCCTCTGCAAGGGTATAAAAAAGAGAGGAAAAAGAAAATTGTAATAAACAAAAAGAAAAAAAAAACAAAAAAAAACAAGAAAGGAAAGCTAACTTCGGGCTGAGCCGAAGTTTATATACCCTTGCAGTTCAGTCGCAGTCCGCTAGGTGGCGCCACCCATCTGATTTTATTAGATATATAGCGGATCGTTTATAGTCGGCCGATCCTAATGAAAATTGGCAGATCAGATTTTTTTCCCCAAAACAGAATCTGCACCAAATCCCATCTTTCTAACTTAAAAAACACCAAAGTTATGCCAATTTCGATCGTTCTGTGACAGCTATATGATATAGTCGGCCGATCCTTATGATATTTTGTACATAAGATATTTTTTTGTCAAAGATAACATGTGTGGAAAGTCCCAACCCTCTAACTTAAAAAACATCAAAGTTATGGCATTTCCGATCAATCAGTTATATGGCAGCTATAGGATATAGTCGACCGTTCCGGCCGTTCCGACTTATATACTGCCTGCAAAGGAAGGAAGGATGTGTGCAAAGTTTGAACTCGATAGCTTTAAAACTGAGAGACTTGTTTGCGTAAAAACAGACAGACGGACAGATGGACAGGCGGACATGCTCACTCAGGAGGTGATCCTGATCAAGAATATATATACTTTATAGGGTCGGAGATGTCTCCTTCACTGCGTTGCATACTTTTGACCAAAATTATAATACCCTCTGCAAGGGTATAACAAGAAAGGAAAGCTAACTTCGGGCGAAGCCGAAGTTTATGTACCCTTGCAGTTGAGTCGCAGTCCGCTAGGTGGCGACAGAATCTGTACCAAATCCCATCTTTCTAACTGAAAAAACACCAAAGTTATGCCAATTTCGATCGTTCTGTGACAGTTATAGGATATAGTCGGCCGATCCTTATGAAATTTTGTACATAAGATATTTTTTTGTCAAATATAACATGTATGGAAAGTCCCAACCCTCTAACTTAAAAAACATCAAAGTTATGGCATTTCCGATCAATCAGTTATATGGCAGCTATAGGATATAGTCGACCGTTCCGGCCGTTCCGACTTATATACTGCCTGCAAAGGAAGGAAGGATGTGTGCAAAGTTTGAACTCGATAGCTTTAAAACTGAGAGACTTGTTTGCATAAAAACAGACAGACGGACAGATGGACAGGCGGACATGCTCACTCAGGAGGTGATCCTGATCAAGAATATATATACTTTATAGGGTCGGAGATGTCTCCTTCACTGCGTTGCATACTTTTGACCAAAATTGTAATACCCTCTGCAAGGGTATAATAAATCAAAACATATATGTATATATAATAGGGAAATGTAGGTTTTAGGAGGCAGAGAAAAAGAACAAAATAAAATAAAATTAAAGGAAGAAAAAAAAATAAAATACAAAAAAAAACAATCTGGACGAAATCCGATGACCAGCACAATAACAATACGGTTCGGAGGCCCAAGCGGGGCAAATAAAGAAAGCCCGCCGATAGAAAGGAGACGGGGATTGGAGAAAGTTAATGGCGAGAGCAGCGAAGGATTAACGGCAGGAAGCGAGATTTGCAGGGATTAACGGGCGCCTCTGGCACTATATAATGAGAGCCTCTGGAGCAATTCGGGACCGAGTCTTCTAGGGAAGCTGGAAGAGTTGAGTGAAAGACCCCCCCGTGGGTAAGTCTGACATTCAAGCGGGAAAGTTTCCTTGGAGGAATTAGGAGTGGGTAAGTCCGGCGGTGGGACGCGAATCAGCCAAGGAGTAGAAATCAAAGGGCAAGTGGGAAAAGGATCAAGGATCCGCGGAGGAACTGAAGCCCAAGGGTAAAACGAGTTGGGTTGGGTTATTCCCGGACACGACAGGTATCCTGGTGTCATAGCGATATCGACGGATCGGCCTGGCGTACGCCTTGTCGATTCCTGCCGTTAAGACCAGGTGTGATCCTGTAAAGAGAGGGGTCGCCAGCTGGGGAACTCAAGCCCATCAGTGAAACCAAGCAGGGACACCCCGGGAAAGTCAAGAGAATCCTTATCCAGGCGGTGGGACGTATGCACACCTGGAGTTAAAGGAGACGCGACGCGAAACCTCTGATCTGCCACAGATCCTGCGGAGCGTATGCACGCAGGTGTTTGGAGGCGAGGGGCGAACGTAACCAGGGGCGTGTCCTGCGGGGTAGGTGTAGGCCCTTCGTGTCCTGATCCGGCCGCCAGCCACCGAAAAGCGCATCCTGCCCGGAGTATTCCTGGAAGGTGAGCCTATCGTTCTGCTTACACGGATTAGGTGCCGGCTACGGTGAAAGGGCATTCCCAGTGAGCATCCGCAAAGAAGAAGCAGCGACAAGATCAACGAAGGAAGCAGCAACGAGGGAGCAGCGACGACCGAAAAGCAGCGACGACAACAACAGCGACAGAGGAGCAGCGGCGACAACAACAGCGATAGCACAGGCCCCGCAGCTGGAGCACGTGAGTCCAAACGAAGGGAACCGTGAGCCGTTTCGGCGCCAGGCACCAAGACCACACGTCCTGCTGGGCGCATGCTTTGGGAGGGCGTGTGTATTGGCACCAACCCGGAGCGGGGATCGGGGATCGACGGGAGGACGAGCGGTCGGTCGCCTGAGCCAGACAGCCGGTGAGATTCACCCTTTTGGAAATTTATCGCAATAAAGGTGATATTTATTAAACAAAGCACCCTGTGTTATTTCTGTTTCCCCAAACTATGTAAGCTAGCCGCGGCATTTGTTGCGAGCAAATGGTTACAGTTCTTTACAGGACCCAGTTTAAAAAGAATAATGCCAAGCTCCATGAGATGGCATTAAGTCCGGAAAATGAGTATTTCATAAAAGCCAAAGCGCTAGAAGAACTTGTGAAAAAAATATGAAGCCATGTTTTCCGATGGTATCCCTTCAGGGTCAGGCCCATAACAGAAGCCTCGGAAAGCAGGAGAAAAAATTGAGCCAAAGGCACAATCACGAGGAAACGAGGGAGAAGACCCCCAATTAACATCATTAAAACGAAGACATGAAGGACGGAATTGGTCCACAATCAAGAGTATAGCGATGCGGTAAAATTCTGGTATTTGGACAACCATATGGATGGAGAGGCCCAGAATTTAATCTCCCCAAAATTTTTTGAAGAAAAATTAAATTCCCATACCCTATCCTGTCTAGAACTCGCCATCACAAACCCAACCAGCCGGCAATCATCAAAACAAATCCTTGACCACCTGGAGCGGCAAGCAACCAGCCAAGTTACTCTACAAAAGACAACGGTCAATAATAGTTTTCTTTCATCAAGTCTTAGCTACTTATCTGGGAGAACCTAACATGTTTTCTTTAAAGATGTTACCTCGCGTATAGTCCGCGACACATATGGGTGGCCCCTAGGAAGCCATCTTTTGCCCCTAATTTTTACACTGTTTATTAACGACTTGCCCCTTGCCTTAACTAGTTCACTTGTACTTATGTACGCTGATGACGTTTAGCTATGCCTTCAGTATAAATTCACTAGCGCCCAGTCTAGACTTCAATCCGATTTGGATAAACTTCAAAATTGGTGTTTAGCAAATAACCTAAAGCTTAATGGATCGAAATAAAAACTCATGTCTTTTTACCGATTAAGTCCTCACCAGGCTATGTACTTTCTCTATGGGAACGACTTAGAACGATTAACTCAGGTTAACGATCTAGGTGTCCTATTAGATTTGAAACTTAAATTTACCGACCATTTATCTACCATGTTTAATAAAGCTATGGATGTGCTTGGTTTTTTTAAAAGATGGGCAAAAGAATTTAATGACCCGTACGTAACTAAAACGTTATATACATCACTGGTCCGTCCGATTCTTGAGTATGGATCGTGTATCTGGAGTCCTCAATATGGAGTACACCAAGATCACATTGAATCTGTACAAAAAAACTTCCTTACTTTCGCTCTTAGGGGACTTAATTGGGATGCAAATCTTTACCTCCCCTCTTATTGTAGTAGACTTTTACTACTTTACTACAATTACTAGTTTAGAATTTTTCGTCCTCTACTCCTCAGCCATTGTAGTTCGACATATGCCCAACACGATCCGTTTCGGGTTCTACCACATCTTGTCACTTTGCTCTACTAACAATCTTAAATCGCTTATATTAACCGCCTTATCTGTGCAACACTCTTCCTCGTGATATCTTTCTCCTACTCTTCGCTTAACTATCTCGGTTCTATTCCCGCGATTCGAGCCGTACGTCACGCGGCAGCTTCCCTCGGTCGGTTGGACGGGAGGTGGGCTGTAGGTATGCAGTGGGAACCGCGCAAAGAAAAATCAAGTACCGGTTGAAAAATGTGGCATATGCACCCACGGAAATCATCGAAATAAAACCTGACCAAAATTTTTTGACATGATTCCGAGTGAAAGGACACAAAGAATAACAAGGATGAACGCCTGCACAAACTGTTTATCCGTATACCATACAATCAATGCATAGCAATGTATGCAAATCTAGGTTCTCATGTCATGTTTGCAAAAACAATCATCACACAATGTGCTGCATTGTACATATACGCGAACAAGCGCATCCCCACACCAGCCAACTTACAACTCCCGAGCAGTATTAAATATGTTTTCATTAACTACTAATTTCAAAACACAAGTAGTGGCGTATATATTACCAGAAGTCATAAGGAATAAACAATCTGAACCAATTCTGCGCCCGGAAAACATTCCATCAGAAATGTCGAAAAATGGTCAAATAAAAGATTAAGCGTGAGGCTACCATTTAAGGAAGATCCAAAAACATTGGGAAATTCCCTTCCAATGGCATATCAGCGTTTCTACGCATTCGAAATGACACTTCAACGGAATCTTGATCTTCAGAAACAATATGTACAATTTATGGATCAATACGAGGAATTAGGGCATATGACTAGATTAACAACCAACCAAACCAAGCAGTCCGTTGCAGAATCCAGGTAAATTTAGTCAGGCTATTTACGTTCTTTGACTACGACTCCGGGCCCTACAGTTATTCCCGCGAGTTCAAGTTCGTCGTAGTGGCCGCATAAATCTAAAGGGGCGAATATTTGGTGACCCCGACGTAATCCTACGACGACGTAAAATATGGACCCAGTTTAAAAAGAATGATGCCAAGCACTATGAGCTGGCACTAAGCCTTGAGAACAAGTATTTCAGGCCAAAGCGCTAGAAGAGCTTGTGAAAAAACATGAAGCAATATTTTCGGATGGAATCCCATCAGTGTCACCCCGACACAAAGGCAACGGAAAACAGGCGATAATCTCGAGTCAAAAGCTCAATCACGAGGAAACGAAGGAGAAGACCCTCGATTAACATCATTTCAACGAAGACATAAAGGACGGTTAGACGATTTGGAAGACCGCACCGAAGGTCGGGAAGTGTCCACACACATCAGACAACACATGAAGGAGCTATGGAGGGAAATCGTTACGGGATACCATGATCTCATTGACTTGGAACCAACCTTAAAAAACGATGGACATACCGATGACAGATTTAAGGTTGTCAGAGCAGAATACTTTTCGTTTCTGACCGAAGAATCACAATTGACTTCAGTAACAACACAAAGAGAGCCATGTGGTTGGAGAGGCCAAGAACTTAAGGCCAAGTGCTTAGAACAATCACCGCCCTTCACGTTCTAAATAAACAAACATTACGTTTGGATCCTATCCTGATACATATTCTTGAAGAGAAATTAGATTCCCTTAGGTATCATGTGTAGAACTCGCCGTCACAAACCCAACCAGTCGGCAATCCAGTGACATTTGCGTCCACGGCAATCATCGACTTCAAACCTGCCCAAAATTTTTGGACATGACTCCGAGTGAAAGGAAACAAAGAATTACAAGGATGAACGCCTGCACAAACTGTTTATCCGATACCATACAATCAATGCATGCATCTATCTTCTTTGTAATACCACCAGTCGACATTCCAAAATTTGACGGAGATTATTTGACGTGGCCACGATTCTGCGACATCTTTTCGGAACTGGTCCACAATCAAGAGCATATGGATAATCACGTGATTTGAGAGGCCAAGAATTTAATCTCCACAACATTTGGAGGACACGCCAGTTATCAAGATACCTGGCAGCGACTAAAGGCACGATATGAGAATGAAAGAATTCTCATTAAATCAACTCTTGCAACCTTGTTTGCACATCCAAAAACAAATGGATCAGCAGATCAGCTACGTAGCTTACATGATGCAGTGCTTAGAATAATCACCGCCCTTCACGCACTGAATATATCAACAGTAGGTTGGGATCCGATTCTGATACACATTCTCGAAGAAAAATTAGATTGCCATACCCTATCATGTGTAGAACTCGCCATCACAAACCCAACCTGCCAACCATCATTAAAATGCTTGACTATCTAGAGCAACAGGCAACCAGCCTAGTTACGCTACAAAAGAAAGCGGTCAATAATAGGTTTCGCTCATCAACTCAAGCACCGGTTGAAAAATGTAGCATATGCACCCATGGCAATCATCGACTTCAAACCTGCCAAAGGTTTTTGGACATGACTCTGAGTGAAAGAACACAAAAAATAACAAGGATGAACGCCTGGACTAATTGTTTATCCCTATACCATACAGTCAACTCATGCAAATCCAGGTTCTCATGTCATGTGTGAATCATCACACAATGCTGCATAGTACCTCTACGCGAACAAGCGCATCCACATGAAGCTAACTTACAACACCTTATGTACTACTAGCAACCGCCGAAGTGGAAGTCCAAGGTCCTACCGAAGCACGACCCAAATGCCGCGCAGTATTCGATTCCGGATCACAATTTAATTTAATTTCTCAGGAACGAAACGAGCGAACTCCCGAGCAGTATTAAATATGATTTCATTAACTACTAATTTCAAAACACAAGTAGTGGCGTATATACTACCAGAAGTCATAAAGAATCAACTATCTGAACAAATTCTGCGCCCGGAACACATTCCACCAGAAAATCGCTTGGCAGATCCCACCTTCACCCAGCCACCAGGTATCGATTTGCTGCTCAGGGCAGAATATCTCCCACAACTCATCGAGACGCTACATATAAACCTAGGGCTTCAACGGACGCCGTTAGGATGGATTATATCCGGACCAGCAACGGCCAGATCTGTGGTACAAACAAATCCACCCATGAGCAATGCCATATCAGCCATGGAAGAACCAACCAAGAATCGAGAACCGGCTCGAACAGTTTTGGAAGTTAGACACCCTCCAAGGAAACCAAAAGGCCCTTACCACGGACGAGAAGTTATGCGAACAGTATTTCATGGAAAATATCGGAAAATGGGCAGATAAAAGATTAAGCGTGAGGCTACCATTTAAGGAAGATCCACAAACATTGGTAAATTCCCTTCCAATGGCATATTGGCGTTTCTACGCATTGGAAAGGAGAACAATTATATGGATATATGAACAATTTATGGATCCATACGAGGAGTCAGGGCATATGACTAGATTAACAACCAAACAATTAACATCAAACGATTATGTCATTCCACATCATCGTGTGCTAAAACCTGACAGTAGTACCACCAAACATCGGGTTGTATTTGATGCATTAGCAACGACGACGAGTTTAAAGGAGGAGTTTAAGTAATCTCTTACGGATTGGACCAACAGGTCAAAGTGAATTGCTATCCATCCTTTTACGGTTCCGATCGTACCAATATGTTTTCACATCAGACGAAGAGAAAATGTACCGACAGATTCTGATACACCTAAACGACCACAAGTTATATTATGGAGACGGAAGACTATAGAACCATTAAAATATTATCTACTGAACACATACCTGGCCACCCGATGCTTGCAATATTTGGCGGACACAGCTCTTGAGCATCTGACCCAGGGTGCTGCTGCACTTCGACAGGGTTGTTAGGTAGATGATTGTCTCACCGGAGGTTAAGCCATCTAAGCACTAAGTAAAAGGGATCAACTAATACCCCTGTAGGGAGAAGCAAAATTCAAACTAAGAAAGAAACCCAGAATCACTAGCAGACATTCCGGAAGAAGACCAAGAAATGAATCTCGACTTCAGTAACTTTACCGAACAGACCGTCAAGACGCTCGGAATTATTTGGGAACCGCCCGGAGAGTAGCTCCAAGGACGTGCGGCGACAGAAGACACAGAAATCATCACTAATAGGATCGTGAGTTCAGAACTTGCGAAAATCGTCTAGGGTTGTTTGGTCCAGATGTAACAACGGCAAAGATAAGAATGCAACAATTTTGGAAGGTGAAGATCGACTGGGACACGGAACTGGGCTCAAAACTCACCCATCAATGGCAAGCATTCAGACATGACGTTCAGATCCTGACAACAATAAGAATTCCAAGATGTGCACAGATACATCCGGAGGCATTTAACCGGGGGCAGTGGCATATTTACGAGCAATTAATAAGACAGGAAATATTGT
This sequence comes from Drosophila ananassae, assembly GCF_017639315.1. Classification (NCBI taxonomy): domain Eukaryota; kingdom Metazoa; phylum Arthropoda; class Insecta; order Diptera; family Drosophilidae; genus Drosophila; species Drosophila ananassae. The sequence continues at coordinate 177,757 of NW_025319057.1, forward strand.
AACACGATTGCTATGTACCAAATGCACGGGTAGCCCCCAATTAAACAGACCTTAGAGCTCTGTGCAGCGGTATTAGCAGCTCAGGTCGCAAAAAGAGTCAAAACCGATCTTAACTTAACTTAAAACTAGAAGCGATGTATTTATGGTCCGACTCTAAGATTGCATTCAAATGGATTACCGCCACTGCTTCCTCATTCCAAACGTTTGTAGCGAACCGGGTCGCCCAGATTTAAGAATTTACAGACCCAGAGTGGTGGAGACATGTGGCGACAACGGATAATCCTGCAGATATTCTCACTAGAGGGAGCACCGCAGCACAATTAAGATATTCAAAACTTTATTAAATCGGACCACCGTTTCTGGTGCAAGATCCAGAGTCCTGGCCAAGGTTCCAAACTAGCCAGGAGTCAAAACTAGCCAGGAGTTCTGCAAACTAGCGATGAAGTCAAAAGAATGGATGGAAAAATCAACCACCATGGATCATTCGATAAGATGTTGCAAATAATAAGAAGAATGCGGGGATTCATTTTTCAGGACGGGACTATTGTCACCAATAGAATTAAATAAGGCGTTGGGAGTGGTAATTCGGAAAATACAGTCTTCAATGCTCAACTCAAGAAGACGAAAACTGTCGGACCAAATGATCCATTACGAGCACAAGATCCGTTCATAGACAGCGATGGAATAATTCGAGTAGGGGACGTCTACAAAACGCCGCTTTATCGTATGATGCCACACATCCAATGTTATTAGCTCCAAAACATCACCAGAGGACGCTACTAATCAAAGGAGAATTCGAATTATACGAACCAGGGACTCCTCAGTAAAGGGCAAGAAAGAAAACACACACTTAGTTTATAAGACGGATTTATTAAGTTAAGGTAGTATTAAGAGGCATCGCCATCAATGGTACCCATCGATGAGGCACTACTATCAGTAGAAAGGTTGTCGTCACTGTCCCAAGCCGAGCGAGCGACTAAGACGCCGTCGGGCAATATGGCCAACCGGTCGAAACTGCACGATAATCATTTCGCGGTCCTCCATCCCAAGAGAGGCAGGGGTACCGTGGTGAGTATGCTGGAGTCCCGATCATGGGCGGCCCATTTCGGACGACCGTAATAAGGACCGATAACTTGAAAGAAGAGCAACGACATGATCAACGGAGATACTGAGTGTGGTGCATAGAATGAAACACGAGCTTCTATTATTGAGTACCTCAATGGAGGGGGAGAATGTTGGCATCTATTTCCAAGACCTACTACCCTATATTCACACTTAGTAATTTGATCCAATCAATATGCATCAGCATGTCGTAATATACAAATCCACTATTGGCACCTATTGGCACACCTAGTAATAATTACCAATTAGCATAAACAATATCCAATCTAATAAGCAGTAGTCCCAGCAGTAGTAGACGCAGAAATCAGCATTATGAGCGGGAAGAATGACCGACTGACGAAGCAAGCAACACCCAAGCAATAAACAAGCAATGTATGCACAAGCTATCTGAGTCAGCAGTCTCAGAGGTGGGTGACCCTGGCATTAACATTGGTTTTAGCACGTCCATAACATTGACCTTCCTCAGATTTATTATACCCTTGCAGAGGGTATTATAATTTTGTATACTATAAAGTATATATATACTTGATCAGGATCACCTCCTGAGTCGATATGAGCATGTCCGTCTGTCCGTCTGTCTGTTTCTACGCAAACTAGTCTCTCAGTTTTGGAGCTATCGAGTTGAAACTTTGCACACATCCTTCTTTCCTTTGCAGGCAGTATATAAGTCGGAACGGCCGGGATCGGTCGACTATATCCTATAGCTGCCATATAACTGATTGATCGGAAATGCCATAACTTTGGTGTTTTTTAAGTTAGAGGTTTGGGACTTTCCACGCATGCCATGTTTGACCAAAATATCTTATGTACAAAATATCATAAGGATCGGCCGACTATATCCTATAGCTATCATAGAACGATCGAAATTGGCATAACTTTGGTGTTTTTTAAGTTAGAAAGATGGGATTTGGTACAGATTCTATTTTGGGAAAAACAATCTGATCTGCCAATTTTCATCGGCCGACTATATACGATCTGCTATATATCTAATAATATAAGATGCGTGGCGCCACCTAGCGGACTGCGACTGAAATGCAAGGGTATATCAACTTCGGCTCCGCCCGAAGTTAGCTTTCCTTTCTTGTTTATGTATAATTTAGGCGTAGGCGTAGACAAGCAGGCAAGATTGTGTGATCCAAAGCCCTACAATCACATTGTTGTATGTTCACAAGTGGCCTTCACTGGAAAAGATAAATACAACAGAAGGGCAATTGTAGTCAACACTGGACCAGCTAGACCGACTACATGCAGAGGTGCAGGGATTAAAAGCACAGCGAGTGGACGGCGAGGCAGGCTGGAATCTGGCTCATCAATACTTCGGGGTAATAATGTTAGGAGTAGCAATCCTCATAGCCGCATGGGCAGGGTACACGCGGTGTGCCCGGAAGGACACCTCAGCAACCCATCACCGGAGGACGACAATAACCCAAGGAGAAGAATTCGAACAACGACCCGGGCTGGCCATGTTGGCAAGAGATGGACACCACAAGAGATTTCCTCATAGCCGCCAGGAAAGACACACCAGCAACCCATCACCAGAGGACGCTACTAATCAAAGGAGAATTCGAAGTATACGAACCAGGGGCTCCTGTGTAAATGGACCACAAGTAGAGCTTCATTATCTAATCTACTTCGAGTGTTGCTCCAGTGAAACGGACCACAAGTAGAACCCAACCTACTCCGAGGGTTGCTCCCGTGAAACGGACCACAAGCAGAACCCGCTTTTCCCAACCTACTTCGAGTATTGCTCCCGTGAAACGGACCACAAGTAGAAATCCCGCTACCTAACCTACTTCGAGTGTTGCTCCTGTGAATTGGACCACAAGTAGGCCTTGAGGAGAGCCAGCTAAGGACGAGCAGTCCCTTGCATAATCCAGGTAAATTTAGTCAGACATTATACGTTCTTTGACTTCGACTCAGGGACCTACCTTTATTCCCGAGACTTCAAATACGATGTAGTGGCCGCATAACGCTCTACGGACGAACAATGCCAACAGGTGTGCCAATAGGTTAGTGTATCTGATGAACATTAGATCAGATTAATAGGTGTGAATATAGGTTAGTAGGTCTTGACACTAGGTGCCAAAATTAGCTTTTTTATACCTTGCTTCAGCGTCTTTTCTATCTGTTCGCTCAATGCACCAGCTGGCTGAGGATGAAGGTGCCAGTTTTTCCGTTGGCTCTCGTGTGGTCCTCCAGGATTTTTATATGGACGACCTCATATCTGGTGTCTCATCTCAGAAGTTTTGGAGGGAGTACCCGATGGTGAAAGGGAGTCAAATTTGACGATGGCAGTCCATTCACAAAAGTTCGTGGATTAGCATGGGATTCTTCTGCTGTTTACCTTTAAAGCTCGTCAGCCGACCGCCAAACCAACCAGGAGATCCATCTTCCGTCGGTTTTATGACGGTTTTATGACCGATTTCTGTTCTGTTCTGTTGCGCGTCGTTCAGCTTATTGAGTTTAAGGACTCCTCCATTTCTTCATGGTTCCAAAAACCATTGGCTCATCGCTATTATGGGCGAAAAGGCAACCATCGAACTTCGCGCCTTATTGACTATAGCTCCACCCAGAGATAACGCCGCATTGTCAAAGTGTGCCAACTCGTTTCCCGCCCTACAGAGAGTGTTCACCTACATTTACAAATTTTTCCACCGCATCCGTCACGAAGGGATTTCTGTCCAGGATTTCCATAGAGGAACCCATCTGCTTTTGCGCGTCGTCCAGCTTATTGAGTTTAAGGAGGAGATAAGCTTACTAAAGTCGCACAAATTGATTTCGCCCTCAAGCCCGCTTGCCTCGCTTGCTCCTTTTGTGGATGATGCTGGTTTGCTTCGTGTTGACGAGCGATTTCGGAACTCTGCGATGGATTCTGATGGACGTCATCCGATCATGATCCGATCTCATATTATGAGAAGAACCTGCACTCTGGCCCTCGCGCACTAATTCCGTTCTCAATATTGAGAAGGAAGACGGTTTCAAGGGTATTATGCATTTGCTGTTTTCGCGCTAAGCCTCGTCTACTGGATCATGTCATGGCTGATCTTTCGACCGAGAGAGTTGAAGGATTCTAAAGTTTTGATGTAACAGGTGTGGATTTTTGCGGACCGTTTTTCTACAAGGCAGAGACTTAGAATAAGGGCCCGATCAAATGTTATGTGCACATATGCATCTGCTTCACTATGAAGGCAATCCATTTGGAGTTAGTTAAGGACCTTTCCACAGCTTCGTTTCTGAGCGCGCTCCAACGCTTTTGGGAGAATTTTTGTAGAGCTGCTGCACACTAGCGCATCTTGCATTTGTGTTCGTTCCCCCACCTCGCCTCTTGCCAACGAAATGATAAACAAATGCATTTTTCTAACTTTCTATTGCTAAGCTTTCATTTACTTGTATTTTTAGCACTGCTTGGAGCGGCTGCAAGTTTTTTGGTTAGATTAAATCCTCAAAATAATCATTGGAAAATTAATTGAAATCAAACCGTGAAATCGTCGATTTATTTGGCCGCTATTAAAAACCATTAATAGCGTAACAATTAACAACCCTAACATGAAAAACGGGAATTTGAACCTCACTCTAGTTCTGATCAGTGCATTTTCAAAGTCGCATATATCTACGCATGCCCCAATATTGCTGGGCCTGGCCGAAACGATCGATATCCTTCCCTATGAAATGTCTTGGTCTATTGAAAAAATAACAAAGCAATGGTAACTTCTAAAAGTGTTTCTAGATTGCAAGATTCCTGCTGTTCCCGCTGCCTGCGTCGATAGTTTATGCTAGCGACGAGCAGCTACGGGCAGGGGAAATTCTTAACGGCGCGGCTGGTAAAATGTGTTCCGTTATCTCAGATCAGAGTCCAAGATGATCCCGTGGGTCGACGGATCAACATTTTGGTATTGCTGTAGCTTTAAGGTAGGCAACCTGGCGACGCGTCCGGAGGGACACAGACAGATCAGAGCAAACGACGCTGCAGCTAAACAAATTATCAATAAACTTGGCCCTCGCTTAACACGGGGGTTACGTTCCTAGAAATCCCCGTATTAAGCGAAATAGTGTTAAGCGAAATATGGATTCAGTACAAAATAAGGGGTTACGTTTCCAAAATTCAAAATAGGAAGCAAACCAATTTTTTCATTCAAATTTTTACAAATTTTATTAAAAATTATATTTTCAAAATTTAATTATTTACTTAATTATTTGTCAGTTTTAATTGAAACAGTTGCTTTATATATTTAATGAACTAGATAAACTTTATAGCAAATTTATAAGGTAACTTTATAAAGTAAGTCGAAAATATATTTCTGTTCCTATTAAATTTTAAATGCATTTGGTGGCATTTATAGATCAAGCCAGTTTGATTCAATAAGTTGTTTTTTTTTGTGCATGCATTTTGTTGACATTTGTAGCGCATGCGCTTTTGGGAGCTTTGGAACGGCTTCTGTGCCACAGCTCTTGGAGCTTTGTTTTTGGAGTTGTTATTGACGGGCCGCAACTTTGTTATATTGCGCGGACTTAACTTTCAATAAAGTATAAACGGGAATTTGAAATTGTTTTTATTCGTCTGCTATAAAAATGCTGGTAGCGATACAAGTGTAATAACGAGGTTTTTAGCGTGAAAATAAATTTGTAACCGTGTAAGACCGATTTCATGCTAAAAGTGTCCATGTTAAGCGAGGGCCAAATGTATTCTAATCGGCTTTGCTGGTGAATGATAAATGAATGATAAGCTTTTACAGATGAGTTAAATTTTTGAGGCAAGGCAGCAAAGGCACAGCGGGCGATTCATATTTTGGCCACTTAAGTTTATGACCGAGACCTTGAATAATGTAAACACTGCGACAAAGTATTACAGTGTGTACCCTTGAGGAACTCAGGGTACCCTACCGCAACAACTTATTGAATCAAACTGGCTTGAACTATAAATGCCACCAAATGCATACAAAAGGCCCCTTTTGTAAGCAAGCTGAGAGCATGAGATGTCATTTGGGTTAATGAGGAAGGAAGACAGACTTATAGGTCTGAAGTCCTTAGGGGTGCAGTGGGATGGTTTGCCCGCCTTGGGTATGAATACAACCTTCGTGCACAGCCACGCCTTTGGTACCATACCAGTAGTGAAGACTGTACTGAAGATTTTCTTGATCCATTTCCTTAGGTTAATACCGTCCGGTCCCGGAGATTTGAAGGGTTTAAAACTGTCTATTGCCCATTTAAGATTTTTTTCACTAAGTAGGTAGTTGAGTGATTCTCTGCTAGCTTTAAACCCCGGACTTGCTTCGTCCGCCTGAAAACCTTGCCATCCATGACCTTCAAATCTGGTACCGTCTCGCCATTGGCTTCGACCGTATCCCGAAGGGTCTTGTACTCCTCCGCCTCGAAAAGTGGGGATCCATAATCCATTCCTACTTCAGCGACTACTTCTTTATCTAATTCTCCTTCGTAAGCCCTAGACAAGGCATCCGGAACCACGTGAAGTTTGCCCTTTCGATGCTCAATATGGAACTTGTAGGCCTGCAATTTCGCCGCCCATCACCCCAACCGAGATATCAAATCCGGCTGTGCCATGAGCCATCCTAGCGACGCGTGATCTGTAATGACCGCGAACTCATGCCCCTCTACGTAAGGTCTGAATCGCTTGATACAAATAATCGCGGCCAGGCATTCCTGTTCAGTGACGGAGTAATTCCTTTGGGCCTTGCTCAACTTCTTTGAGATGAAAGCGATTGGATCGTCGACTCGTCACAGGAAAGGTAAACAGGAAAGGGGGGAGGGGGGGGGGGGGGGGGTAGCATCTCGGTGAAACCCTTGCTCCATCGCACCCTTGCATCATCGCCCTAACCTAACCTAACCTATATATCCACTGCGAGCAGTTCCGGGATTGGCGGCGTCCTGGTTCAGAAGACGGTAGGAGAGGGTTGGTAGTCCCTGCCCTAGCTAGTTCATCTGCAGCACAGTTTCCCTCGTGGTCCCTGTGACCGCGAACCCAGATGAGGTAGATGTCATGGTGTTCAGCCATCTCGTTGAGAGATCTGCGTCTACCCCCCTCAGGCATGAAATGGTGTAGGTCCAGTCTGGTATGACCGAAACTATTTTTGCTCCATAGATTTGCCTCTCGCAGTCTTATTGCGGCCAGAGTGGCTGTCTTAACCCCCATCAGTTCCACTGGTGTCAAGTATCACTAGGCGTAGTGCGTAGACTGCCTGCTATACAGACTTCCGCCATGCGCTGCGTCTTCCTGAACTTTTCCCTGCATGTGGAGTTGTCCAGGGCGGGCCACCAGACAACAACACCATAGAAAAGAATTGGTCTGATGATCGCTGTGTATAACCATCTGACCATCTTCGGGGACATTCCCCATTTCAGGCCTACCGTCTTGCGGCAGGTATAGAGTGCTATTGCCGCTTTCTTAATCCAATCTGCGGTGTTCAGCTTCCAGTCCAGTTTCCTGTCTAGTGTGATGCCTAGGTACTTCGCACTATCACTAAGAACTAGTGTTTCCCCTAGAAGCTTCGGAAGCCTTAGATTTGATATTTTGTACTTCCTGGTGAACAGCACGAGCTCTGTCTTGGACGGATTGACTTCTAGCCCGTTCTTTTGCGCCCAGGCCGACAGAACTTCGAGCTTCCCTGTCATTAGGTCGCATAGCGTCTGTGGGAATTTCCCCACGAAGGCAATAGCAACATCGTCCGCCACCAGAGGGTGGCGTCGGCAAGGATCGCAGTAGGCTGTTAACCGCCACGTTCCAGAGTAGTGGTGAGAGTACACCTCCTTGTGGGGTGCCCCTCTTGACGTATCTTCGAATAGTCGAACCTCCAAGAGTAGCCTCGACACTCCTGTTAACCAGGATCTGCCGTATTAGGTGAGTTGATCGGTCGTCTATTCCAAATCCCGTCAGTGCGTCGATTATTGAGCACGGTAAGATGTTGGGGAAGGCCCCTTCTATGTCTAGAAAAGCAACAAGTGCGTATGTCTTAAAGTTGATCGCTCGCTCGGCGATCATAGTGATATCGTAGAGGGCTGTTTCTGTTGATCGGCCCATTTTGGAAGCATGCTGAGAGCATGAGATGTCACTTAGGTTAGTGTTTAGTTGGAGATGGAGACTTAAGAGTCTGTCCATAGTCTTAAGGAGGAAGGATGAAAAACTTATAGGTCTGAAGTCCTTAGGGGTGCAGTGGGATGGTTTGCCCGCCTTGGGTATGAATACAACCTTCGTGCACAGCCACGCCTTTGGTACCATACCAGTAGTGAAGACTGTACTGAAGGTTTTCTTGATCCATTTCCTTAGGTTAATACCGGCCCTGGATAACTGAGCCGGTATAATACCGTCTGGGGCCGGAGATTTGAAGGGTTTAAAACTTTATATTGCCCATTTAAGATTTTTTTCACTAAGTAGGTAGTTGAGTGAGCCCTGATGGCCCTGGCTACGCAACACCTGGGTTGTTTCTTCCGATGAGCAACCCGGGAAGTGTGCGTTGACAAGGGTCTCCAGGGATTCCTGGCTTGAGGTTGTCCACCGCCCATCCGTGTTCTTAATGTAACCTACGATGGGGGCTGTAGTAGAGAGAATCTTTCTTAGGCGGGCGGCCTCTGATGTCTTCTGGATATTGGTGCAGAAATTGGCCCAGGCAACCCTCTTTGCCTTTTGCAATTCTTTTTCGCAGGAAATTTTTTTACCATGGCGTTGAGCCCCTCGTAAGTCTCGATAGTCTCTGAAGGTGGTTCACCTAGGGATCTATCTAGTATCTTTATATAGAGTTCCCAGTTTGCCTTCCTAGGGTTTCGAACTGCTTGCTTGGAGACGTTTTCAAAATTTACGGCTACCTCAATATAGCGATGGTCTGAAAATGAGTGTTTGTCAAGGATGCTCCAGCTAGTGATTGCATCAGCCAGGGAGTGCGAGAATAATGTGACATCAAGAACCTCCCTTCTGTTCTTGACGACGAAGGTGGGTTCTGAACCTCTGTTACCCACTAGAAGCTTAGAGCTGAGGATAAAATCGAAGATTGACTCACCCCTCTCGTTTGTGTCAGTGCTTCCCCACTGATTGTGATGAGCGTTGGCATCGCATCCTATTATTAGTTCGATGTCCTTCCTTTCGCTGTCTTCCACAAGCCGCCTGAGTAGCGAATGGGGTGGAGGTCCTAGGTGGTCGTGACCCATATATGCCGAGCATATTCTTAGATGGCCGTCTGGGCCCTCTATCGATGCGGCTACGTGATCTTCATTGCTAAAATTTGGTAGCAAGAAGGTATTAAGGCTTTTCTTTGCGAGTAAGCATGCTCGCTTTTTACCTGTTACATCGGCTGTGTATAGCCTGAAGTCCGACGCCCCCAGACCGAGAATCCTGTCTCCGTGGATCCAGGGTTTTTGGATGAGGGCCACGTCAGCTCCACTCTCTGCAAGATGGAGCAGGAGGGCGGCGGAAGCCACCTTACTGTGATGGAGGTTTATCTGCAGGAATGTCAGGGACATCCTTTAGATTCTCCACCACAGTAACCTCCGCCTCGGTGTCGGAGCCCAGCAATGAGTCCTCCTCCATGCCGACGCCACCAAGAGCCCTCGCCAGGTCACTCTCCTCTGAGGTGTACCCTTCCAGAATGTCCTCCTCCACGTCTGACATACCTTCTGGGCGGACCTCTTCGGTCGGTTCCCCCGAGTCTAGCTCATGTGCGTCCATCTCCAAGTCGATGCCTCCAGGTTTACTCTTCGCATCCGACTTGTAGATCCTCACCGCAACGTGCTCGAACCCGTATTTGATACGGCTACCGGCACCCTCCAGGATCTTCGCAGTCTCCTCATTTAGAGTGAGGACAACCTGCCTTCTCAGTCCCACTGCTTCCTTCACCTTGGCGACTCTCCAGTCCGCCGTAGGGAGTGTGGGATTGCACATTTGGAGCATGGCCAGAATGGTGGCAGGGTCCGCCGGCTTCTCTGTCAGCCATACGCGGGCCCTCGGTTTGCTGGGGATCTTATCCCAGTCCACCGCCTCCAGTCTGGCTCCTGGGTAAACCTCCCCAAGCGACGCAATCATTCGCTTGTAGAGGCTTACAGACCTCGCATCTTGGCACGCTTGATGCTACCCTGGTACCACCCTGCGTCTTCGCAGTCCGGTGGAGGTCCTCCGCTCTCCGATCTCTTCCATGAAGCGCCCATGCAGCTCATTCACTACCTTACGCCAAAGCTCTTTGGGGATCAGGCCATCTTTGGAGCCATTATCAACGACCCCAATGATGGTCCTGCCCTTAGTAACTTCGGCGAAGGATCTGTTACTTTGCTGTGTCTGCACCTTCTTCTTCTTAGCTAGGGGCGCTCCACCGTCGGTCGACCTCTACCTTTTCGCACTCTGTGCACTCTCCTTGGCAGAGTCGCCTACTCCTGTCGGCTTCTTTGGGTCCAATCTGGCCCTCGCTCTTGCTGGCTGAAAGTCAGGCAGGATTTCCCTCGCCCACTTTATAATTTCAGCCTGATCGGGATTGGACTCCGCCGATGGGTCTGCCCTCATTAGGATGAAGGCCGCTCTCTTCCTATCCTTATAGGAGCCCTTCCGCTGCAGGGGGCCAGCAGTCGTCGGACCGGGGCCTTCCTTAGGGGTGCCGCCGGTGCGAGAGGAGCTCGATTCAGGGATCTTACCCCCCACACCGTTCGGTGGTCCCATAGTGGGCACCGTTTTGAGGGTCGGTGCCTTGGCATCTCCCCCTACACCGGCGCCGCTCGCCTCCGGATGTTGTCCCTCAGTGGGGAGCTTCGCCATCCCAGCATCTCTTTGGCCTCTATCTGCCTTGGAGATTGACGGATCCGAGATCCCATTTTCGGACTTTCTTAGGGAGTTCGGTTCTCCACTGTTTGTTTTTGTTTTAATATTTTTGTCGTTCATTTTTGGACCCACGAGTAGGCGGGAAGGGGTTCGTCCATCATGACATAGCCCGCTTGTCATGATAAGCCTGATTAAAACTGAGGGGTCGGCCGGTCCCCCAGAGTCCAGCATCCTCGGCAGAGACATGACCTTACCGGGACCTGTTACCAGCCGCCCTCACATGGAGAGTATAGTCGCACTACCATCGGTGTACACAGTTACGGCACATGAGCTCATGCGTTTCTCCCCCTGTTGTACCCGATTGGCTGACGGCCCCAATATATATAGTGGATATATAACGGCTTCCTAAAATCCGGACTGTGCAGAACCGGAGCCTGACACATCGTTTTCTTTAGCTTTGTGAAAGCCTCTAGGCCAGCCTGCGACATCGTAAAACGACACATAGGGCTCACAAGATCCGTCAATGGTGCTGCTATGTCTGCATAATTCCTAATGAATTGGCTATACCATCCAGTCATGCCCAGAAAACTCCGCAACGCCTTTAACGTCCGCGGAACCGGGTAATTTACCATCGCTTCTATCTTCTCAGGGTCTGTCCTTATGACGCCTTCTCCGATCACATGGCCCAAATACTTAACCGAACGTATGCAAAAGTGGCTCTTCTCAATGTTCAGGGTTAGCCCTGCTTTCTGAATGTTCCCTGCCACCGTCGTCAGAACCGCCAGATGCGACTCAAAGGTATCGGAGACGACCAGCAGATCATCCAAGTACACGAATACCTCATTACGCAACGAGGCCGGAATCACTTTGTCCATGAGTCGAGTCATGGTCTGCGATGCATTCATTAGCCCGAAAGGCGACTCCTCGATCACTCCCAATCTCATCATCCTATCGACCTCTCCGTAAAGCAGTTTCTCTACCGCTGGAGAGTCCGGATAGTGCCTCTGCTTGACCGCTTTCGTGTCCCCGTCATCGATACTGCGGCTGATCAAATGCGCTTGCCCAATCCTAACTTGGCGAATGATGGAAATAGCTCTACCACTGCCTTTAGACTAGCTTGCTGGGCTTCAGACAACTCCTGACTAACGGAGATTTCGCCGACTCGGAACTCCGATTGCAACAGCTCGAAACTCCTCCACAAATCGATACCTAGATAAAAATCCTGGCTCAGAGTGGGAACCAGATAGAACATATGCGTCTTGCATCGATCTTTGACCTCCACCTCAGTCGTCAAATGACCTACCACCTGCTGTCGTTGCCCATCGGCAGTGCTTACGATCGTTCCTTTACGCTTGAAATCAGCCCCGCTTCTTATGATCTTCCTCGAAAAACTCCCTCCGATACAGCTAACTGCTGCACCAGTATCCAATAGTCCCAGCACTTCCTCTCCTAACTATCTGACTTCGGCAAAAGGACGTTTGTCTGAGGTCTTATACCTTATCGTTTCTACCGTCATCATTGACTGCCAATACTGCCTTAACCTATTAGTGCTCCTTGACCTATTCTTACTCTCTACCTTAGCCTTACTGCACTCTTCTCTGAACTCATTTCCTACTGGTCCTTGTTCACACCTGACGGAACGTTCGACGATCGTGAGACGAACGTGAGATGGACGATCCGGCGCAATCGCTCTTCCGTTTTTTAGAAATTTCGGACACGACGGCTTGTAGACATTTGGTGCTCCGTACCCAAAACAAAAAACTTTCCGCTTGCCCGCGCCGTCGTGGTACCTGTGACCCTCTTTCCTGCAATTCCAGCAGATAAGAGCCACTGCCTCCACTTCACCCGCTTTATCACCCGAAAACTATTGGGCTTCTTCCCATTCCAAGTCGCTTCCTACTTCCGCTACTGATTTGTTGTAACTTCTGTGTGAGCTCCTGTCTTCCCGTCTCTGAGTTTCCCCATACGGCTTCTTCCCCCGCCGTCTCGTCGCACTTCCTCTAAGAATCGTTCACGGCGCCGATAAATCTCCCGTAAGTAGCTTATCGAACGTATCGACACATATCGAAAATCTTCTCCGTCGCGCTGCTTCCGATCTCTTATAGCTTCTCTTATGTCCTCATCCGACCTATCGTCCCTGAAGTGTTTCCTGAGCGCGTCGAATAAATCATTCCACCTCATTCCTCTATTCAACTTGTGAAAGCGCCAGTAAAATTCTCCCGCTTTCCCATCAAATAACAAACTCGCATTTCCGCACAGTGCTGAAAAGTTACTATCCAGCGTCTGGTGCGTCAAAGCTTCTACCCGATAGATGAAATTATCGTTGGTCATGCCGTCGGGATGTCCGCTAAAGCGAATCTTCCAACTATTCAGGATCTGTCTCACTTTCTCTGGTACCCAAAGTTGTGATCAGCCTGTTGCCTCATGCCATTTCATAAATAGTCGTCCTGATCCCGGGTTTCCCTTTCATCACCGTAGATTCCACCGGGCAGCTCGTAGCCTCCAGTTCCCTCTTCTCCTTCCCTCTCTGATTGCGCCCTTTGGTGGAACAGTCTGTCCATTTGCGCTGACAGTTGTTCCAAAAGCGTCGCCTGCATGGCGCTGATTGATTGGGACACAACCGAACTCAATTCTGCTGAGCTTCCTGCCGACTCTGCTTGAGAGCTCGTTTGGTCCCACAGGGTGAATCTGCTCTGCGAGTCAGCTGACTCGTGCTCGTGCCAGTCATGTCGCCGGACGCCTGTGCTTTCTCGAAACACACTACCTTGCACGTCGGACATGGCAACTTCGATTTAGCGTGCGTTGTTATACACGCTTTGTAGAACTCGTGTCCGCACTTGGTCCTGGCTCTGCCGGTTGCCATTTCTTCGCTGCCCCCTTCTCTGCCTCTGCTGGGTTCATCCTTTCTTTTTTCCTTTCTTGCTTCGCCTGAAAAATACTCGCTTTTCAAATACCAAAACTCTAAAACTGAACTTCGCCTCCGTTCTTAGTCTGCCAACCGCCATTGCACGCTGCCTAATGTTCTTCTTCTTTTCGCCATTGCTCCTCTCCTAGTTCCGTTCTGGAAACCGCTCTTAACAAAACTCCCCTCAGCTCTTTGCCGCCCGTCCTGCTAATTCCCAGGCCTGCGTTCCAATAACTGAAACTCTTTGGACGTGGTCATATCGTAACTGCAACGACTGAACTCCAAGCGTCCTTCTGCTCTCCTAGGGGATGACGGGATTTCGCTGCCAATCTACAGTCGTGGTCAGATATCAGTCCTCTGACTAATACTGCATTTCCAAGCAACTGTGGCACTGGCTCTCCGGTCCCTTCGCTCTTGTAGCGGCCTGCTATCCGGTACTCGTGGTCATTTGGGTCCTGTCCCCTCCTAAAGTCCTATGCGAGAAACCGTCCTGCTAGACTCTACTCGAAACTACCGCTATGGCTGCCGTGGCACTGTGGTCTACTCTCTATTTTGAGTGTAGAATTCCAAGCGGTACACGCGCCACTGCTGAGGTTTTTGGTCTGGTTACTGCCATGTTACTGTAACCTGCGTCTAACCATGCTAAAACATGGCCACGTAGTTGGGCGCCAGATAAATTTATGATTAAGATAATTATAACTGTAACGAACAGTGAGGTAGCATAGCTGGATGTATCGGATGAGAAAAAGGGTTGCACATGGTGTCCGGCCAGATCTCGTCGGCTAATGGGCGGGTTCTGAAACATCCCCCTCCTCTCCCCACGATGCTGCCTCGGGAATCATAAATTATTTCGACAAATATGCGTGCGCGACCTCACGAACCGCGTAGGTCAAACTCGGGCTCCTTACAACGGTGTATATCTGGATCCTTTGGGGATCCCTAAGAAGATACATGGCATGGGCTGGCGGCAGGGCGGTAGCAAATCAAACGGCACGAAATATGTTTTCTCACTCCATTATAAACTTCATATTTATTCCTTAAAGAAAGACCTTAAATCTCTAAATAACATCCTTATTCTAGCTTCCTGAATATCCTAATACTTTAATATATATTCCTTCTTACTACGCCTAACAATATCTTATTGCTAAAGATTTGCGAACTTGATGTGTAATCGATTCGATAGGATTTGTGGACGCGCGCTCAATTTCATTGTACGAGATTTTATTTGCTAAAAGTGCTCCACTACGACGTCCGCGTGCGGAGGTGGGCCATGTTCGATTTTCCTTCTTCTTTTTATTTCTGTTCAATGGAACATGGTGGTTGACTGTCTAACTGGTGAAACCTCTTGGGCCGGAACTCGCAACACGTGGAAAAATATTTGTTGGGCCAAGCAGCCACCAAAAAGTGCATTTAAAATAATCATAAAATGCTTAGCTGCAGCTGTTGTTGTCAGCGTGTATTCTTCTCTGTTTTGTCTCCCAGTTTCGCATGCGCTTTATTGGTATTTGTAGCGCATGCACTTTGGGAGCTTTGGTGGAGCTTCTGCGCAAGCTCTTAGGTTTTAGGCACTTGTAATTTGGCATTGTTTTGGTTCGACCGCGGAATTTGTTTTGGGGTTAAATTGACCCACAATAAATTGAATTATAAAATTGAACCTTGTCCATTAATTCGGTCGCTATCAAAACGCTGATTCTCAACATTTGGTGACCCCGACGTGATTTCACCCCGGTTTATTATTGTGATCAGCATTAAAAGTGCCAAGAAAGTGCCCTTGTTGTTGTTGGTACAAGTTGCTTTTTAATTGAAAAATGGAGTCTGGAGCTGAGACTATTGAAGCTGCTGCCGCAACCCGGGAAAGGATGCTGCGGAGAAGAGCAGAGGTGGCCTGCCAGGAAATGGAGGCGCTGCATCATAAGGTGAAGGCTGCGGCGCGGACTGAGGATTCTTCCATTATGGCGCTGGAGTCAGTGGAGAAGCGTTTGCGTGAGCGGTTCACCGCGCTTCAAGAAGAGTTGGATGAGCTTAATTTTAGCGAGATCGGGAACGATCTGTATTGGAGATTCTCGCAGCTCACGACTGATGTGGAAGTGGAAATTCAGGTGGAGGTTGCCAAGCGTTGCATGAGAATCGCTGCCCACTCCACACTTCTCGACGGTGCCAGTGTATCGCCAATGCCATACAAGCCAGCCCCCTCCTTGCCACCGTTGCCGATGCCAACATTCAGCGGCGGCTATGCCGAGTGGCCGGACTTCTGCGCCCTTTTTAAGACCACGATTGACAGCCATCCCCACCTAACGAAAATGGAAAAGCTCCGGTGGCTCATTTCATGACTGCGCGAGTCAGCCTTGGATACGGTGAGAGCTCTGGAAATTACTGACGCGAACTACGATGTGGCCCTTGACCTATTGCGCAATCGTTTTAGTAATCGGCGTTTAATATTTCAGTCTCACATTAATGACATCCTGCAGCTTCGTGTGGTCGAGCCAGGGTTTGTTGCTACTTTGCGGGAGCTATCGGATCGGTTCAATGGGCATATGCGTGCTCTTATGAGTTCCGGATCAGCTGCCGAGATCCAAGGATGTTTGCTTATCCAGATTATCCTGCAGAAGTTGAGCGGTTCCCACAAAGGCCAAGTGGGAAGACACTCTCGCCGGAAGCAACGACAGCCTTCCGTCTTGGGAGTCCATGGGACGATTCTTGGAGCAAAGGTGCCGGACTCTTGAATGCGTCGACTTCTCTTTGGCGGCGTATCCACCAGCTAACCAAGTGGGCCGAGGTCGATCTTCGAATAACCGATCTTCGTGCATGGTTATTAACGCCCGTCCTGCTCTATGCGCCCTGTGTGGTATTTCGGTGCACGAGATTCCTTCTTGTTCAAAATTTAGTGCTTTGACAATTGAGGAACGGTACGACGAAGTGCGGCGTCTGGCTCGCTGTTTTGTTTGTCTGGAGGATGGTCATCTCGCTCGCGGATGCTCAGCTTCCCGCTGCTCGACGTGCAATCATCGTCATCATATTTTGTTGCACCCTTGCGGGCAGATTTCACCCGCACGAGTCTCCCGTCCCATCGATGCCGTTTCTGTTGCGCACTCATCCCGCTCAATCAACCCTGTTATGAACCAGGATCGCAATGCTGAGCTAGTGCTCCTGCCAACAGCCAATGTGCTCGTTCGTGGTCGATTTGGAGCCTTCTTGCCTTGCCGAGTGTTATTGGATTCCGGTTCACAAGTGCACCTCATCTCGTCTCGGCTGGCGAATGAACTTCAGCTTGGCCGTTCCAAACGCTCCACAACGGTGGTCGGTTTCGGCGACGCTGGGTTTGAAACGGATGGAGCATCCGTTATTGTGTGCTTGAAGTCCCGCCTTAGCACGTATTCAGTGGAAATTGAGGCTGTTGTAGCTTCACATATAACGGACTATCAACCTAGCCAGGACATAGATGCTAGCCAGGCATAGATGCTATGGATCTAGCTGACCCTAACTTTACCAAAATGCAGCGAGTGGACCTGTTGATTGGAGCCAGCTTATTCTTTGACCTATTGTCGGCTGGTCAAATCCAATTAGGTCACGGGCTCCCCATTGCCCAGAATACTCGATTTGGCTGGGTGATTTCTGGACGCGGTGAACTATCACGGGATGTGTCGGCGCTCTATACTAGGAAATGCAACCCACGGAATAACCACTGGAATGATGTGACTGCTGCCCCTTCCAACAGTGTTATTGAAGGCCCACCCTTCAATGGAGGGAGAATGTTGGGCCAAGCAGCCACCAAAAAGTGCATTTAAAATAATCATAAAATGCTTAGCTGCAGCTGTTGTTGTCAGCGTGTATTCTTCTCTGTTTTGTCTCCCAGTTTCGCATGCGCTTTATTGGTATTTGTAGCGCATGCACTTTGGGAGCTTTGGTGGAGCTTCTGCGCAAGCTCTTAGGGTTTAGGCACTTGTAATTCGGCATTGTTTTGGTTCGGCCGCGGAATTTGTTTTGGGGTTCAATTGACCCACAATAAATTGAATTATAAAATTGAACCTTGTCCATTAATTCGGTCGCTATCAAAACGCTGATAGCTCAACAATATTGATCGGAGAATTCCGCATCACTTCAGCTGGCATGGCATAGATTGAAGATTACTCACTTTTTATATCCGCAACGAGTCGTTGAAGCGCTTCCACTACTCGAGGCTGGTAAAGAAAATATAAATATCGGGAAGACTCTCGACTATCCCGTTAACAATGCCAACACAAAATACTTAGCCAGCAGCAGTGCTTTAGCTTGAAATCTCCTGACACTACTTCCTCTTCTCCGCTTTCGGCACCGTTAGGCCATCAGCCGGACGAGTCTCTCCGTTCCCTTGATCAACAGAGCGCTTCTTGAAAGCGCCGCAAGTGCCCTGTCTCTGCTTCCTGTCCTATGGCCGACGACTAATCCACGGCTACTCTTCCGAACAACGGAGCACTCCTTGAAAGCGCCGCAAGTGCTCCGCTCCCGCTTCTACTCCTACAGGATGGCGCCTACTTTACGGTGACTCCTTCGATCGACGGGGTGCTCCTTGAAAGCGCCGCCAGCACTTCGTCCTTGTCCTCACTCCTTCAGGATGACGCCTACTCCACGGCGACTCCTGAGTGGTTAGGGCCGAACCCTATCCGAACCCACAGCGGAGCGCCCTTTAAAGCGTCGCGAACGCTCCTGCTGCTTCAGCTCCGGTCGAGCTCACTGTATTCCTAGCTCCAAACTTGGTTTCGACGTCCCTTCTCCGCCCACCACGCGGGCGGCCGGATGGCGAGATTACTGGAAAAAAATGTCCAAAGAAATACAAGAGTACATAATGAAATGTTCTAAATGCCCAAAGTCTAAAGCAACCAAACACACTAAGACCCCATTAACTATAACTGAACTCCGCAAAGAGCTTTCGATAGAGTAATCGTGGATACAGTTGGTCCACTACCAAAATCAAACAATGTAAACGAGTACACTGTAACACTCATATGCGATTTAACTAAATACCTGGTAGCCATACCAATACCAAATAAGAGTCCGGTCCAAGGACGGTCCAATGAAGACGTTCATTACGGACATGGGAACGGAATATAAAAACTAAATTATTAAAAACATAACTCCGACTGCACATTACCACCAAACTGTAGGTACCGTGCAGCGAAGCCACAGAACACTCATTGAGTACATTCGTTCATACATCTCAGTTGACAAAACAGATTGGGGTGTATGGCTACAATACTTCGTCTATTGTTTTAATACGACCCCCTCTATGGCACATGAATATTGTCCATACGAGCTAGTTTTTGGTAAAACTTCAAATTTACCAAAACATTTTAATAGCATAGATATCATAAAACCTCTCTATAATATAGAAGATTATTAACAAAAAAAGAGTAGACATGTGCGCAGTACATCAGCCTAACGGGACTACAATTCAATTTGGTGAGAAGTTTCCATTTTTCTTTGATTCTGGATCAGAATGCTCTTTGGTAAAAGAAACAGTCGGCGCCACATTTTTAAGCTTGGTTTTGGAGTTACTTTAGAAAGAGATAGATTTGATATATACAGAACTAAAACCGTATTGTCTTTAAACAATGATAAAAATGTAAATGCAATAGATCATAAAAGTTATGTTAATTTGGAGTTAAGTAATAGTGATAAGTTAAAATTAAACGACATACTGGCCAAATATTCCAAATTTCTCATTGATGGCATTCCAAATAGAGGTGTTACTACAGGTTCTTTAGAAATCCGTTTAGTGGACGTAAACAAAACAGTACACAGACGACCATATCATCTTAGCGAGAATGAGAAAGAAATAGTAAGAGAAAAGATTCAGCAAATGCTAGAATCCAACGTAATTAGATCAAGTAGCTCCCCTTTCTCTAGTCCAATGTTACTTGTGAAAATTTTTGCACACATCCTTCTTTCCTTTGCAGGCAGTATATAAGTCGGAACGGCCGGGATCGGTCGACTTTATCCTATAGCTGCCATATAACTGATTGATCGGAAATGCCATAACTTTGGTTTTAAGTTAGAGGGTTGGGACTTTCCACACATGTTTTGTTTGACCAAAATATCTTATGTACAAAATTTCATAAGGATCGGCCGACTATATCCTATAGCTGTCATAGAATGATCGAAATTGGCATAACTTTGGTGTTTTTTAAGTTAGAAAGATGGGATTTGGATCGGCCGACTATATACGATCCGCTATATATCTAATAATATAAGATGCGTGGTGCCACCTAGCGGACTTCGACTGAACTGCAAGTGTATATCAACTTCGGCTCCGCCCGAAGTTAGCTTTCCTTTCTTGTTTTTGCATATTTTTTGAATATTTTGTGCATATTTATTGCATATATTTAGCATATTTATACCCTTGCAGAGGGTATTATAATTTTGGTAAAAAGTGTGCAACACAGTGAAGGAGACATCACCGACCCTATAAAGTATATATATTCTTGATCAGGAACACCTCCTGAGTCGATATGAGCATGTCCGTCTGTCCGTCTGTCTGTCTGTCTGTTTCTATGCAAACTAGTCTCTCAGTTTTAAAGCTATCTAGTTAAAACTTTGCACACACCCTTCTATCTGTTGCAGGCAGTACATAAGTCGGAACGGCCGGGATCGGCCGACTATATCCTATAGCTGCCATATAACTGATTGATCGGAAATGACATAACTTCGTTGTTTTTCAAGTTAGAAGGATGGGAGTTTCAATGGATGCCTATTTGGGCAAAATAATTCGATATGCCAAATTTCATTAGGATCGGCCAACTATATACGATCCGCTATATATCAATAATATAAGATGCGTGGCGCCACCTAGCGGACTGCTACTCAACTGAAAGGGTATATAAACTTCGGCTCCGCCCGAAGTTAGCTTTCCTTTCTTGTTTTAATATGTATTTAAAATTCTAATATTTGAAAAATGTAATGTCTAAATACAAAATTTGGCATCAAATGGATAAAAAACAAGAAAACATGCGAATTGCGAGGAAAGGGAAGGCAATCAAGAACATCTGAAGTGAACGGACAGAAAAGAATATCGTTGCGACTCGCTGCGCGTGGTGAAATAGAAAATGGCTGAGAGAAACGACCACCATTTCCCAACAAATAAAAAACATAACTCCGACTGCATATTACCACCAAACTTTAGGTACCGTGCAGCGAAGCCACATAACACTTAATGAGTACATTCGTTCATACATCTCAGTTGACAAAACAGATTGGGGTGTATGGCTAGAATTCTTCGTCTATTGTTTTAATACGACCTCCTCTATGGCACATGACTATTGTCCATACGAGCTAGTTTTTGGTAAAACTTTAAATTTACCAAAACATTTTAATAGCATAGATATCATAAAACCTCTCTATAATATAGAAGATTATGCTAAGGAATCAAAACGACAAAACCAGTTTAGATTTTGAGTTAAAAATAGGAGATCAGGTTTTATTGAAAAATGAAACGGGACATAAGCTAAATTTTAAATATACAGGCCCTTTTAAGTAGACCTTGGAATTTGCATATTTGCATATTTTTAACGGTTTAAGTTATTTTAATTCTGAAAACACCAAAATTTATTTCAATGGATAGATAGTTAGAAAAGATCGGCATATTTAAAAAAAAAAAAATGCATATGCAAAATATATGCAGAATATGCAAAATATATGAAAAATATGCAAAATATATGCTAAATATGCTAAATACATGCAAAGGATATAAAAAAAAGGATCTAGCGGCGTCCTCCATGTTCTTAGTGGCCAACTCCCTTGATTTAATCTTGTCAATTTCATCTTCGGTATCACTAATAGGTATCAACCCTAGTGGTCGCCCAACTTTACCAATCAAAAGTTCTAAAGGACTACACTTAGTGCTACGATTAACTGTACAGTTAAGAGCTAACTGTACATCCCCTAATGCATCCTGCCACGATCTAGAGCTTGTCTCAACAGCCGTCAAAAGATTCTTCAGTGTACTCATGACTCATGTTCCAATTAGATGTAATTGTATTTTTTTTTTTTTTTTTTGACACACCGGGTTCCTAGATAAAAAGTCAACGTGTGCCATACGTTTACCTTCCTTGTATTCAATTTCGAATTCAAATGTTTGTAGGAACTCCCACCAACGATAAATCCTAGGTAACAACTCGACTTCATTTTGAGAAGATTTGATTGAGTTGCAGTCAGTAAAAATTACGAATTTTCTCCCATGTAGATAGTGACGAAAATGTTTTACTGCTTTCACAACGGCCAACGTTTCCAATTCATATGATGTATATCTGGACTTGCAGGGGCTAGTTGCTTTGCTAAAGTATTCAACCACATGGGGTTTAGAGTTTATGCGGTGCAAAAGGATGGCACCATACCCGATAGAGCTGGCGTCGGTATGCAGTTACTTATGATTTTACTGCGAATTTGTTCATGTTGTGTTTGCCAATAAAATCTAATCTTTTCAGATGTAAGAAAATATAAAGGCTTCATCAGTTGAGAAAACCCTGGAATGAATTGACGAAAGTAAGACGGTAGCCCAATGCACTGTCTTAAAGAAGCATTTGACTTTGGTAGAGGCAACGCCACTAGTGATTCTATTTTGTTAGAATTTGGGCGTATCTCCCCCGCTTGTATCTCATAGCCCAGGTAGCGCACTGAAGTTCTCAAGAAAATGCACTTTGAAATGTTAAAAGTTAATCCTGCCTTCACTAAAACGTCTAATACAAGTTTCAAACGTTCATACGCTTCTTCCTTCGTTTCTGAAACAATTAATATGTCATCCATATAAACAATTACAAACGAATGAGCAAGACTGCCGAGTGCCTTTAATCACTAACCATACAACATATAGACTTCTCATTTCATACAACGAAAATGGACGCAAAAATTTCTTGCGACAGGCCCCCGGAGGCCCCAGAGAGAATCTTACTCTCATTCTTACGCTCATTTTTACGCTCATAATCTCATTTAACTTTTTTGGTTGTTCAGTCGCAGAGAGGCGCATCATCAAGAAGGTTCTTCTGCGGTTTAACCGATCTTTATATGTATGCGTGCTCACACATTCACACACACGGTTTCATGTGTGCGTTGGATTTCGTTTTGAAACCAGCTAAAATTTTTGATTTTTGTAACTTTACAGGCATGCTACCCTAAGAAAATTGGGATATACATTATACGCTAATGATGAAAAAAATATGTTTTATATATTAATATTTCAACCTATATTTTATATTTGTTATGGAATACGATTAAGTGGTAGCTGTAAAATGTTTTTCATATGTATATATATGCATATGTCAACGAATGCATTAAAATTTATATATTAAGGTAGAAACAGGGTATATTTCAGTCGATTCCTTTTAACTTGTTGTAGTTCTGCCAGCGGATGGTGTTCCATACCCTTCTGATAGATGATTTTTGTGGAGTGAGAATAAACAAAAACAGCTGATTTTTTGTTTCCGTGGGCATCAGTAGGGTATGCAAGAACCATCCGTTTAAAAATAACAACAGTAACAACAGTAAATACCTAATTTCGTAAATATATATGTGAAGCATTTTACTGCTGCCATCTAATCGTATTCCTAAATATGTATAAAAAGTATGATATATAAAAATATATAATATAAAATATAATAAAATTTTTTCACAGGTATATAATAATGATAACTCCCATTTTCTTAGGGTAGCATGCCTGTAAAGTTACAAAAATCAAAAATTTTAGCTGGTTTCAAAACGAAATCCAACGCACACATGAAACCGTGTGTGTGAATGTGTGAGCACGCATACATATAAAGATCGGTTAAACCGCAGAAGAACCTTCTTGATGATGCGCCTCTCTGCGACTGAACAACCAAAAAAGTTAAATGAGATTATGAGCGTAAGAATGAGAGTAAGATTCTCTCTGGGGCCTCCGGGGGCCTGTCGCAAGAAATTTTTGCGTCCATTTTCGTTGTATGAAATGAGAAGTCTATATGTTGTATGGTTAGTGCTTTAATAAAAGATAGGGAATGTTTGTTTAGCAATGATATTAAAATTTCTTTTTCATTTTCGACCATTTCCGTTTCAATATTATCAAAATTAGTAGGTTGAATGGTTTCACAAATGTCTAAAACTTTAGATTGAACAATTTTAAAATTATCATAGGAGACTTCTACTGTAAACCCTTGAGACAATATTTCTCTGCCGATTACAATATTATTTTTCATACATTCGTCTGGTTATGATGTTTGATTCAACTTGTGAGGTACTTTAGGTATTGGCATTACCTATCCCCTTTAAAGAAATAACGTTATGAATTCTCTTACCAGCTAACTTATTAGAAACGCTTTTCTTAATTAATGAGCACTTAGCTCCCGAATCAAATGTAATTGAAAATCTCTCACCATTGACCAGCATACTCGATTGAGGCTCCACTATTGCGCATAGCTCCAGTCTTTTTTCTGTTCTGACTCCCAATCCAGCGTTCTGCACTTTTTTTTGACAATTAGTGGCTATGTGTCCCGGCTCCTGACATCTGTAGCACGTTACGTTAGTCCTTCCATGACAGGGCTGCGCTGACCGCCACTCCTTTCCAGTTGTCGAAACCTGGGATCCGGATATACAGTCTTGCTTTTTATGGCCTAGTTTTCCACACTGGTAACATTTGATTTCCGTAGTTTTAGCTCGCTTCGTCTCTGGTTCCCAGTTCGTTGCATTAGGGCGCTCTCTTAGCGCTGAGAATACTTGCAACTCCGCTTGCAGTTCTCGTCGATTGCTAACAAGTTGCGAAGTTTTGTGAACAGTGACGTCACACAGCGACTTATGAAAAGGCAGGCATTCGCCATTGCTTGGACGGCTATTAAGAAGGTTTAAAATGACGGCGGCCGGCGTCTCTGAAGTCTCGTATCGCTGCTCAAACAATTGCCGAAACTGTTGCCAAGTTATTCCCGGGTAACATATTTGGGATAACCATTGCGCCGCTGTGCCTTCCAAAGCTTTACTTAACGCTAATATAAGAGCGCTGTCACTTAATGGTTTTTCTCGTAAGATGATGTCGACCGTAGCGCACCACTGCGTGGCATCCACACCAGCAACGTCCGGATTATATTTCGGCAGGCAAATCTCGCTAGTCGGTTGCAACTCACTCGCCGGCATCTGTAGCCTCTTAACCAGTTCCAGTCTCTAGAAGTAGTTTGGTTAGGGCCGTATCCCACTTCTGATGTCGGATAAGTTAAGCCTTTTCCTAGCGGGGTCTCGGGATTTCTTTGTTCGTTCCCCTGGTGGTGTTCCATGCCATGTTCTGGCTAATGCAGCGAGTCCTCGTTGCCTTTGTTGCTCATCTTTTGTCAAATAATGTTAGCAGTAAAGTCCACACGTCTAGCTCAATACGAAGCAGATATGAAAAGGAAAGAAGGACCAGATCTAGCAACACAACGAAGCCACACACGGCCTTAGTTCACAAACTAAGTCCTCATCATACCAGGACTGATATATTCTCGCACGACCAATGGTCACACCTCAAAGTCTAATGTCTAACGAGCATAGCTTGCAAATAACTGTTAACCGATTCGAGCGGTCTCAAAATAAGTGTTTGTCATTGAGACTTTGAGCAAAAAGTCTGACCGTTTGCTTGCGTTCGACGATTCAAAAAGTCTTTTGTGCATGTATGTGTGTATGTGAAGTTTAGTGGGCTCAACTTGTCAATTTGCTTTGTAAATCTCTCGTGATTCTCTCGAGCAGTGATTCATCAAATTTATTGAAAATGGGACGAGAACTTAATGAAAAAAAGCATCAATTTTTTATATTTAACAAAATGGACAACAAAGTTGTCCAAAGTTTAGTTGTTAAGCTAAAAATAAATGAATAAATGAATTTAAACGGCAACTATTCGTTTTTTAATTAAAACAAGAAAGGAAAGCTAACTTCGGGCGGAGCCGAAGTTGATATACCCTTGCAGTTCAGTCGCAGTCCGCTAGGTGGCGCCACCCATCTTATTTTATTAGATATATAGCGGATCGTTTATAGTCGGCCGATCCTTATGAAAATTGGCAGATCAGATTGTTTTCCCCAAAATAGAATCTGTACCAAATCCCATCTTTCTAACTTAAAAAACACCAAAGTTATGCCAATTTCGATCGTTCTATGACAGCTATAGGATATAGTCGGCCGATCCTTATGAAATTTTGTACACAAGATATTTTGGTCAAATATAACATGTGTGGAAAGTCCCAACCCTCTAACTTAAAAAACACCAAAGTTATGGCATTTCCGATCAATCAGTTATATGGCAGCTATAGGATATAGTCGACCGATCCCGGCCGTTCCGACTTATATACTACCTGCAAAGGAAAGAAGGGTGTGTGCAAAGTTTCAACTCGGTAGCTCCAAAGCTGAGAGACTAGTTTGCGTAGAAACCGACAGACAGACAGACGGACAGACGGACAGACGGACAGACGGACAGACGGACATGCTCATATCAACTCAGGAGGTGATCCTGATCAAGAATATATATACTTTATAGGGTCGGAGATATCTCCTTCACTGCGTTGCACACTTTTGACCAAAATTATAATACCCTCTGCAAGGGTATAATAATCAATATATTAGTTTGAAATTGGAAAATTCACGTTTAAAATTTTAATAAGTTTTTTCGTCAAATTTCATGTACCATGTGCCACTGTGCAGCGAAATGAAAACAAATTATTGAAAAGACTTTTTGCGCTGACTTTTTCAGTCAATCGGTCTTTTACTGAGTCTCTCTGTGCAAGTGTCACTCAAGTCTCTCATTGAGCGATGTTCGGTAGATGAGAGTTTCATGATTTGCTCATTGTAATTCGTTTAACAGAAAACCGAAACAAAACAAATCAAAGCCTGCTGCTCAGAGAGGAACCGAAACGGCATGCTTTGTATCGGTTGCTCTCGCAAACAGAGCGTAAGCAAAAAAACGGTTAACAGTTATTTGCAAGCTATGCTAACGAGAGACTTAATTACCTCCTCTCCGACAAGTGCATAGTCTAAGACGAAATAAAAGAGCATTGCATTTGAATAAGAGCGCCGTAGGGAAGGAGAGTAAAGCCCTATTGAGCGTGGCGCAATGATGGAAAAAAGGAACAGGAAAGGGAAGGCAATCAAGAACAGCCATCCGAAGTGAACGGACAGAAAAGAATATCGTTACAAGATAACTCGGAAAATAGCTGGCGCAGACTATTAGAATCTCAAAATAGAGTGTTAACCGAACTACTAAAAGCAACGCCGCAACCTAACACGCGCGCCGCATCCGCGATGTTACCGACATTCAACCCCGAAGCTGCCGAAGCCGACGCGGCAGCATGGTGCAAAACGGCGGACATGATTCTAAGTGAACATCCACAAGAAGGCATCCTTGGTGATGACGCTCAGCAAATCGCTGCTCGGTAGTGCATCGCAGTGGCTGTCGCAAATTTGTTTTCCTGGAATGAGTTGGTCGCAATTCTGAGAATTATTCATGGAACGCTACGAAGGCAACGATACGCCGGCAGCAGTGTTGCTCAATATGCTCAAGGGACGTCCCAATGCAAATTAAAGCCTCTCAGTGTATTCCAGTCGCCTAATTACATCATTATTGACCAAGTGGAAATCAATGACCCATGAGGAGATCGCCATATCCCTAGTCTTGGCTCATGCATCCCAAATTGACCCCAGACTACAGCGTGTAGCGTTCACTACAAGCATAAAAATGCGTGCTGAACTGCAACAACAACTAAAGGCGCACACATTCAGCTGAAGTGTAGAATTTTCTGGAGCAGAGGGACCCGAAAAGAAAAGATTCAAAATGCAGACGCCGATTAGATGCCATAATTGCGGGAAACTTGGACATAAGGCAATGGAGTGTCGCAAGAGGAGAACAAAATAACGAGACGAGACTAGACCAGGCCAAAGAAACAACAGAACAACGATGACACGAAAGAGATCAACAGTAACTTGTTTTAAGTGATCAACAGTAACTTGTTTTAAGTGTGGCGGCGTTGGACATATCGCGTCAGTGTGTACGAGGGGAACAGCAACAGCGAGCCGAAGCAGCAACAAAAAAAGAGTAGACATGTGCGCAGTACATCAGCCTAACGGGACTACAATTCAATTTGGTGAGAAGTTTCCATTTTTCTTTGATTCTGGATCAGAATGCTCTTTGGTAAAAGATACAGTCGGCGCCACATTTTTAAGCTTGGTTTTGGAGTTACTTTAGAAAGAGATAGATTTGATATATACAGAACTAAAACCGTATTGTCTTTAAACAATGATAAAAATGTAAATGCAATAGATCATAAAAGTTATGTTAATTTGGAGTTAAGTAATAGTGATAAGTTAAAATTAAACGACATACTGGCCAAATATTCCAAATTTCTCATTGATGGCATTCCAAATAGAGGTGTTACTACAGGTTCTTTAGAAATCCGTTTAGTGGACGTAAACAAAACAGTACACAGACGACCATATCATCTT
Organism: Drosophila ananassae; assembly: GCF_017639315.1. Taxonomy (NCBI): domain Eukaryota; kingdom Metazoa; phylum Arthropoda; class Insecta; order Diptera; family Drosophilidae; genus Drosophila; species Drosophila ananassae. Next base: position 205,980 of record NW_025319057.1, read on the forward strand.
AGCGAGAATGAGAAAGAAATAGTAAGAGAAAAGATTCAGCAAATGCTAGAATCCAACGTAATTAGATCAAGTAGCTCCCCTTTCTCTAGTCCAATGTTACTTGTGAAAATGAAATTTTTGAGTTAAAAATTTGAGATCAGGTTTTATTGAAAAATGAAACGGGACATAAGCTAAATTTTAAATATACAGGCCCTTATAAGTAGACCTCGGAATTTGCATATTTGCATATTTTTAAGGGTTTAAGTTATTTTAATTCTGAAAACACCAAAATTTATTTCAATGAATAGATAGTTAGAAAAGATCGGCATATTTTTTTTTTGTGCATATTTGCATAAAATGCATATGCAAAATATATGCAGAATATGCAAAATATATGAAAAATATGCAAAATATATGCAAAATATGCTAAATACATGCAAAGGATATAAAAAAAAAGGATTTGATTATTAAAATCAAAATATTTAATAAAAGCTATTCGTGGAGACGTAATAGATTAAAATTTGATTGATTTTTATTAATAGTTATTTTTATTTATGGTAATTTGTGTTGCAGTAGAAAATCATAATTTTTTCAAGGAAGCTACTTATAAAGCCTTGGCGTTTATCACCCCAATTCCATTGCTCTAGACAATGGAAGACCCCTCGCTTCCAAGGAAGTTATTATTTCGGTAATTCTATTAAAATTCGATTTTATAAATTTTAAATCCCGATGTTGTTGAGGATTTCTCATCTGGTATTTGTTGCCCTGTATATTTTTTAAAAAAATTGGATGAATGGATATTTGATGCTTTTGACCTGTTATGAAAAGCAGTAGCAATGATTACTGCTGCAATTATTAAAAATTAGAATGATACAAAACTTTAAGAGTAAATATCACCTTTTTTCACAAATTTTACAAAATACACCATTTCCAATTACTTTGAAACTATTCTCGGGAAGGCTGTTGAACCATTATCCCATTAAATTTTTTTTGGGAAAATTTATTTTTGGCATGGTCTGTTACGTTACATAAATATCAGCTTGAACTCGTTTTTTAAAACCACAAGTTAACACGTAAATCACTTGGACCACTAAGATTGAAAATTTTATATATTTACGTGACGTGACCCACATGTTTTATTCCTGGTTTATTAATATTTAAAAAGTAGATATACCTTTTTTTACGAAATTTAATTGCATATTTATACCCTTGCAGAGGGTATTATAATTTTGGTCAAAAGTGTGCAACGCAGTGAAGGAGACATCTCCGACTCTATAAAGTATATATATTCTTGATCAGGATCACCTCCTGAGTCGATATGAGCATGTCCGTCTGTCCGTCTGTCTGTTTCTACGCAAACTAGTCTCTCAGTTTTAAAGCTATCGAGTTCAAACTTTGCACACATCCTTCTTTCCTTTGCAGGCAGTATATAAGTCGGAACGGCCGGGATCGGTCGACTTTATCCTATAGCTGCCATATAACTGATTGATCGGAAATGCCATAACTTTGGTTTTAAGTTAGAGGGTTGGGACTTTCCACACATGTTATGTTTGACCAAAATATCTTATGTACAAAATTTCATAAGGATCGGCCGACTATATCCTATAGCTGTCATAGAATGATCGAAATTGGCATAACTTTGGTGTTTTTTAAGTTAGAAAGATGGGATTTGGATCGGCCGACTATATACGATCCGCTATATATCTAATAATATAAGATGCGTGGTGCCACCTAGCGGACTTCGACTGAACTGCAAGTGTATATCAACTTCGGCTCCGCCCGAAGTTAGCTTTCCTTTCTTGTTTTTGCATATTTTTTGAATATTTTGTGCATATTTATTGCATATATTTAGCATATTTATACCCTTGCAGAGGGTATTATAATTTTGGTAAAAAGTGTGCAACACAGTGAAGGAGACATCACCGACCCTATAAAGTATATATATTCTTGATCAGGAACACCTCCTGAGTCGATATGAGCATGTCCGTCTGTCCGTCTGTCTGTCTGTCTGTTTCTATGCAAACTAGTCTCTCAGTTTTAAAGCTATCTAGTTAAAACTTTGCACACACCCTTCTATCTGTTGCAGGCAGTACATAAGTCGGAACGGCCGGGATCGGCCGACTATATCCTATAGCTGCCATATAACTGATTGATCGGAAATGACATAACTTCGTTGTTTTTCAAGTTAGAAGGATGGGAGTTTCAATGGATGCCTCTTTGGGCAAAATAATTCGATATGCCGAATTTCATTAGGATCGGCCAACTATATACGATCCGCTATATATCAATAATATAAGATGCGTGGCGCCACCTAGCGGACTGCTACTCAACTGAAAGGGTATATAAACTTCGGCTCCGCCCGAAGTTAGCTTTCCTTTCTTGTTTTAATATGTATTTAAAATTCTAATATTTGAAAAATGTAATGTCTAAATACAAAATTTGGCATCAAATGGATAAAAAACAAGAAAACATGCGAATTGCGAGGAAAGGGAAGGCAATCAAGAACATCTGAAGTGAACGGACAGAAAAGAATATCGTTGCGACTCGCTGCGCGTGGTGAAATAGAAAATGGCTGAGAGAAACGACCACCATTTCCCAACAAATAAAAAACATAACTCCGACTGCATATTACCACCAAACTTTAGGTACCGTGCAGCGAAGCCACATAACACTTAATGAGTACATTCGTTCATACATCTCAGTTGACAAAACAGATTGGGGTGTACGGCTAGAATTCTTCGTCTATTGTTTATTGTTGCCTCTATGGCACATGACTATTGTCCACACTAGCTAGTTTTTGGTAAAACTTTAAATTTACCAAAACATTTTAATAGCATAGATATCATAAAACCTCTCTATAATATAGAAGATTATGCTAAGGAATCAAAATTCAGATTAGAACAGGCATTTAAGAGAGCAAGACTAACGCTAGAATCTCATAACCTAAAAAAAAATATTATTTACGACAAAACCAGTTTAGATTTTGAGTTAAAAATAGGAGATCAGGTTTTATTGAAAAATGAAACGGGACATAAGCTAAATTTTAAATATACAGGCCCTTTTAAGTAGACCTCGGAATTTGCATATTTGCATATTTTTAACGGTTTAAGTTATTTTAATTCTGAAAACACCAAAATTTATTTCAATGGATAGATAGTTAGAAAAGATCGGCATATTTAAAAAAAAAAAAATGCATCTGCAAAATATATGCAGAATATGCAAAATATATGAAAAATATGCAAAATATATGCAAAATATGCTAAATACATGCAAAGGACATAAAAAAAAGGATTTGATTATTAAAATCAAAATATTTAATAAAAGCTATTCGTGGTGACGTAATAGATTAAAATTTGATTGATTTTTATTAATAGTTATTTTTATTTATGGTAATTTGTGTTGCAGTAGAAAATCATAATTTTTTCAAGGAAGCTACTTATAAAGCCTTGGCGTTTATCACCCCAATTCCATTGCTCTAGACAATGGAAGACCCCTCGCTTCCAAGGAAGTTATTATTTCGGTAATTCTATTAAAATTCGATTTTATAAATTTTAAATCCCGATGTTGTTGAGGATTTCTCATCTGGTATTTGTTGCCCTGTATATTTTTTAAAAAAATTGGATGAATGGATATTTGATGCTTTTGACCTGTTATGAAAAGCAGTAGCAATGATTACTGCTGCAATTATAAAAAATTAGAATGATACAAAACTTTAAGAGTAAATATCACCTTTTTTCACAAATTTTACAAAATACACCATTTCCAATTACTTTGAAACTATTCTCGGGAAGGCTGTTGAACCATTATCCCATTAAATTTTTTTTGGGAAAATTTATTTTTGGCATGGTCTGTTACGTTACATAAATATCAGCTTGAACTCGTTTTTTAAAACCGCAAGTTAACACGTAAATCACTTGGACCACTAAGATTGAAAATTTTATATATTTACGTGACGTGACCCACATGTTTTATTCCTGGTTTATTAATATTTAAAAAGTAGATATACCTTTTTTTACGAAATTTAATTGCATATTTATACCCTTGCAGAGGGTATTATAATTTTGGTAAAAAGTGTGCAACGCAGTGAAGGAGACATCACCGACCCTATAAAGTATATATATTCTTGATCAGGAACACCTCCTGAGTCGATATGAGCATGTCCGTCTGTCCGTCTGTCTGTCTGTTTCTATGCAAACTAGTCTCTCAGTTTTAAAGCTATCTAGTTAAAACTTTGCACACACCCTTCTATCTGTTGCAGGCAGTACATAAGTCGGAACGGCCGGGATCGGCCGACTATATCCTATAGCTGCCATATAACTGATTGATCGGAAATGACATAACTTCGTTGTTTTTCAAGTTAGAAGGATGGGAGTTTCAATGGATGCCTCTTTGGGCAAAATAATTCGATATGCCAAATTTCATTAGGATCGGCCAACTATATACGATCCGCTATATATCAATAATATAAGATGCGTGGCGCCACCTAGCGGACTGCTACTCAACTGAAAGGGTATATAAACTTCGGCTCCGCCCGAAGTTAGCTTTCCTTTCTTGTTTTAATATGTATTTAAAATTCTAATATTTGAAAAATGTAATGTCTAAATACAAAATTTGGCATCAAATGGATAAAAAATAAGAAAACATGCGAATTTCGAGGTCTACTTATAAGGTAGAACAAATAGGAGATGGAGATAATATAACTATATCAGATAAAAACAAGAAAGGAAAGCTAACTTCGGGCGGAGCCGAAGTTTATTAATGTAATGGAATGGAATGAATTATCAAAAGAACTATCAAAAATTAAAGCAGAATTTGACAAATCACAGAGGTCACTAAAACAAAATAGACCGATTAAGAAGACAATGGTTAGGAAATACGTAGAAATATTAGTTAAATGCTTTAATGAAGCTCGAATACTAATATATGAACACAGAGACAAGTTAAATCAAGATCATTGGCCTCGAGTATCAAAGTTTTTGATCAGACTAAGATCCAATCTTAGCCAACGGGTTCTACAGGGGGAGAAACGCATGATTTCATGTGCCTTAACTGTGTTTACCGCTGGTAGTGCGACTATACTCTCCACGTGAGGGCGGCTGGTAACAGGTCCCGGTAAGGTCATGTCTCTGCCGAGGACGCTGGCGAATAGTAGTCGGGCGGGGAGAAGAACACTCCCTTCCTCAAATCACCCCAATCTAAGGTGGAAGAGCATATGCCGAGGGACGCATGTCCGGGGGTGGCACGGACGTTAATATGCGGACTCTGGGGGACCGGCCGACCCCTCAGTTTTAATCAGGCTTATCATGATAAGTGGGCTATGTCATGATTGTATTGCATGTCTTGGCTCTCCAACAACTTCAGCGTCTCCAGAGCCTTCTCCATATCCTTGAAACCAAACTTTGACTCGCCCTCCGACATGTTTGCTCCTTTGGTGGCTAATACTTGGGTATGCGGCGTATCTGATAGCGTCTGCAGTGTGCGGCCGCTAGACTTCGACTGTTTGCGATGACCAGCAGCGGCGTATGGGGAATCCACTCGCCGAATTCTAAAAGAGCGCCCCGGAGAGGCGCTGAGCATTTCTGAGCAGGCCAATTAGATAAGCACCACAAAATAACTAGGTGACTCTATGCGTGCAAACCGGTTTGTTGTCGTAGTTGCGTAGCAAAACAAAACACACCGCAGAGGTCGACTGACGAACGATCCTTCGCCGAGGTTACTAAGTAGGCCTATCATTGGGGTCGTTGACAACGGCTCCAAAGATGGCCTGATCTCCAAGGAGCTTTGGCGGATGGTGGTGAACGAGCTGTATGGGCGCTTCATGGAGGAGATGCTCAAGAGCGGAGGACCTCCACCGGACTGCGAAGACGCAGGATGGTACCAGGGTAGCAATAAGGTGATAGCGTGCCAAGATTCGAGGTCTGTAAGCCTTTAGGGGTTATGTGGAGGAGGACATTCTGGAAGGGTACTCCTCAGAGGAGAGTGACTTGGCAAGGGCTCTTGGGGGCGTCGGCATGGAGGAGGACTCACTGCTAGGCTCCGACACCGAGGCTGTGGTTACTGTGGTGGAAAATCTAAAGGATGTCTCTGACATTAGTCGGATTTCAGGCTGTACACAGCCGATGTAACAGGTAAAAAGCGAGCATGCATACTCGCAAAAAAGAGCCTTAACATTTTCTTGCTACCAAATTTCAGCAATGAAGATCATGTAGCCCCAACGATAGAAGGCCCAGGCGGCCATCTAAGAATATGCTCGGCGTATATGGGTCATGACCACATAGGACCCCCACCGCACTTGCTACTCAGGCGGCTTGAGGAAGACAGCGATAGGAAGAAAATTGACCTACTAATAGGATGCGATGCCAACGCTCATCACAATCAGTGGGGAAGCACTGACACAAACGAGAGGTGTGAGTCAATCTTCGATTTTATCCTCAGCTCTAAGCTTCTAGTGGGTAAAAGAGGTTCAGAACCCACCTTCGTCGTCAAGAACAAGAGAGAGGTTCTTGACATTACATTATTCTCGCACTCCCTGGCTGATTCAATCACCAGCTGGAGAGTCCTTGACAAACACTCCTTTTCAGACTACCGCTACCGCTGAGGTAGCCGTAAATTTTGAAAACGTCTCCAAGCAAGCAGTTCGAAACCCTAGGAAGGCAAACTGGGAGCTCTATAAAAAGATACTAGATAGATCCCTAGGTGAACCACCTTCAGAGACTATCGAGACTTACGAGGGGCTCAACGCCATGGTAGAAAAGCTTACTGCGACGAGCGCAAAAGCATACCACAGGGCCTGCCCCAAGAAAAGATTAGGTAGCAGCAGATCGAAGAAGCCTCCATGGACCTCGACGCTAGCCCCCTTCAAGAAAAATGCACGTAGGGCCTTTAACCACGCGTACCGTACCAACACAGACGAGGCGTGGGAGGCCTATAAAGCTGAACTCAGGCGGTATAACAAAGAATTGCAAAAGGCAAAGAGGGTTGCCTGGGCCAATTTCTGCACCAATATCCAGGAGACATCAGAGGCCACCCGCCTAAGAAAGATTCTCTCTACTACAGCCCCCATCGTAGGTTATATTAAGAACACGGATGGGCGGTGGACAACCTCAAGCCAGGAATCCCTGGAGACCCTTGTCAACGCACACTTCCCGGGTTGCTCATCGGAAGAAACAACCCAGGTGTTGCGTAGCCAGGGCCATCAGGGCTCACTCAACTACCTACTTAGTGACAAAAAAAATAAATTAGCAATAGAAAGTTTTAAACCCTTCAAATCTCCGGCTCCAGACGGTATTATACCGGCTCAGTTATCCAGGGCCGGTATTAACCTAAGGAAATGGATCAAGAAAATCTTCAGTACAGTCTTCACTACTGGTATGGTACCAAAGGCGTGGCTGTGCACGAAGGTTGTATTCATACCCAAGGCGGGCAAACCATCCCACTGCACCCCTAAGGACTTCAGACCTATAAGTTTTTCATCCTTCCTCCTTAAGACTATGGACAGACTCTTAAGTCTCCATCTCCAACTAAACACTAACCTAAGTGACATCTCATGCTCTCAGCATGCTTACAAAATGGGCCGATCAACAGAAACAGCCCTCCACGATATCACTATGATCGCCGAGCGAGCGATCAACTTTAAGACATACGCACTTGTTGCTTTTCTAGATATAGAAGGGGCCTTCAACAACATCTTGCCGTGCTCAATAATCGACGCACTGACGGGACTTGGAATAGACAATCGATCAACTCACCTAATACGGCAGATCCTGGTCAACAGGAGTGTCGAGGCTACTCTTGGAGGTTCGACTATTCGAAGATACGTCAAGAGGGGCACCCCGCAAGGAGGTGTACTCTCACCACTACTCTGGAACGTGGCGGTTAATAGCCTACTACGATCCTTAGAGGGTGGCGGCTGTAAGATCATTGCGTACGCGGACGATGTTGCTATTGCCTTCGTAGGGAAATTCCCACAAACGCTATGCGACCTAATGACAGGGAAGCTCGAAGTTCTGTCGGCCTGGGCGCAAAGGAACGGGCTGGGAGTCAATCCGTCCAAGGCAGAGCTCGTGCTGTTTACCAGGAAGTACAAAATACCAAATCTAAGGCTTCCGAAGCTTCTAGGGGAAACACTAGTTCTTAGTGATAGTGCGAAGTACCTAGGCATCACACTAGACAGGAAACTGGACTGGAAGCTGAACACCGCAGATTGGATTAAGAAAGCGGCAATAGCACTCTATACCTGCCGCAAGACGGTAGGCCTGGGGAAATGGGGAATGTCCCCCAAGATAGTCAGATGGTTATACACAGCGATCATCAGACCAATCTTATTCTATGGAGTTGTGGTTTGGTGGCCTGCCCTGAATAACTCCTTATGCAGGGAAAGGTCCAGGAAGATGCAGCGCGGCGGAAGTCTGTATAACAGGCAGTCTACGCACTACGCCTAGTGATGCCCTAGATACTTGACCTACTACCAGTTGAACTGATGGGGGTGAAGATAGCCACTCTGGCGGCAATAAGACTGCGAGAGGCGAATTTATGGAGCAAGAATAGTTTTGGTCATACCAGACTGGACCTACATCACATCATGCTTGAGGGGGGTACGGATTACTGCGTGCCCATCGACCAACCCACCACTAATTGCAGAATCATCATCCCCTCGAGGGAGGAATGGGACGCTCGGACACCGGGACCGGAGGGCTCCATTCATATCTACACAGATGAATCAAAACATAACGGTCAGGTGGGAGGCGGTTACTTTTGTGAAAATTTGAGCCTAAAGTCCTTCAGACTCCCTGACCACTGTAGTGTTTTCCAGGCTGAAGTAGTAGCCATTAGGGAAGCACTCAGGGCACTTGACGGATTCTCATCCAACTCCAGGACAGTCAATGACTGTCGCAGATCTTTCAACGAGATGGCTGAACAGCATGACATCTACCTCATTTGGGTTCCCGGTCACAGGGACCACGAGGGAAACTGTGCTGCAGATGAACTAGCCAGGGCAGGAACTACCAACCCTCTCCTACCGGAGAAAGAACTTGTAGGCATACCCTTGGCTACTTGCAGGCTAAAGTGCAGGGAGTTTTTCGACCTGGCAGCAAATAGGAAATGGAGTAATCTCCAGACCTGTAGAACATCTCGTCTGATCTGGCCGACACGCTCTCGGAAAAGATCGGCGAGGCTTATTGCTCTCACCAGACCGGAGTGCAGCCTAGCGATTGGGGCAATCACTGGGCACTGGCTGATAGGCGAACACGCGGCCAGGCTTGCAGTCCCCCACAATGATTTCTGCAGGAGCTGCAGGGATGAAGAGGAGGTAGAATCGGTATCGCACCTCTTATGCCACTGCCCGGCTCTCGGACGCAGCAGACTTAAACACTTCGGGTCTGAGGAACTCTCGGACCTTAACGATCTCTCAGAGATTTCTCCACGCGGACTGGTTGCCTTCATAAAAAAGGCAGGTTGGGACCATGGGCCGCCACAGGAAGTCTAGGCATACATGCACCCTGGTAGACAGGAAGGGGGGGGTAGCACTTAGGTGAAACCCTTGTTCCAGCGGTAATACATGGACCCCTAGCGGCTCCAGTGGAAGCGGGGGGTCTTCTATATCCCCCTAGCATCACCGCCCTAACCTAACCTAACCTAAGATCCAATCTAACATCTATTGGAGAAAGGTTCAAGCTTGATATTTCAATACCTAATATTCTTAATACTTCAGTAAAAATTTAAGCTGGTGACGAACCAGAATCAAAAGAAGTTATTGACCAACAAGAAATAGAAGAAAGAGATATTAACAACCTCACGATTCCGGCAGTCCTTATTCAATCTGAATTATCAGACCAGGACTTGACCGACTCCGATTTTAACGACAGCATTATGAAAATAAAACCAACCACAATGGCTTATGAGAGTATTGCACAAAGAGCATACATTAAAGAAATATCGAATGCCATCCCTGAATTTAATTAAAAATTCACGACAGAAATTGATAACTTACGAAAACTCCTAGCAGCTTCATATATTGACGAAGGCTTGTAGGTCGAATACGAGGACATCCAAGTACCAAGGAGGCCATCATCACTATGGTTTAAAACTGTAATCATGGCCGCCTCAAAACAATATTGGAAGCAGGCAATTTTGAAACTATGGATGAAGCCGTCACTAAGTACATACAATGCAGTACTGAAATGACAGGCAATGTCAATTCAATATTTTACACCCAACGAGGAAATAATTATCGCAGTAATAATTTTAGAAACAATTACCGCGGTAGAGGTAACAATCGAGGTTATTATAGTAATACCGAATATTACCAAAATGACGGGTATAATCCAAACAATGGTTACTACAGAAATAACAATAACCAGAATAACAGTTACTACAGAAACAACAACCGCGGTGGAAACAACAGAGGTGGAATCAATCGAACAACAAAAGTTGGTGTATTATCCCAGCTTTCAAAAAACTTCCCACTTCAATTCAATGATCAACTTAGAACATTATTCGATCACTACAAATAATTTCTACAAACAAAAACTGAGATTAAGTGATGGTGAACCCGTATATATAAAAAAATACAGAAATCCTCATAGTTAAAAAGACGAAATTCAAAAACAAGTCCAAAAACTCATTAAAGATAGTCACTCCCAAATTCAGAAAATAAAAAATGGCGATTAGTAATTGACTAGCAAAACACATGCTCAAGAACCTAACTGATGTTTTCGAGAAATGTAGGTAACACAACCTAAAGTTACATCCTGAAAAATTTTCATTTTTCATGCGTGAAGGCACTTTCCTAGGACATAAATGCACAAATAACGGAATCTTGCCGGCGACAAAAAATTCGACGTCATTCAAAATGTCCCTGTCCCACATGATGTTTTTGCAAAGAATTTTGCATAATTACAGATGCCAGAAACAGATGCTGTTGCTACAAAAACCTTGGCCAAGATCCAGAGACACCAGAGGAATAAAAGAGTACATAATGAAATGGTTTAAATGCCAAAAGTCTAAAACAACCAAACACATTAAGACCCCATTGACTATAACTGAAACTCCGCAAAGAGCTTTCGATAGAGAAATCGAGGATACAGTTAGTCCACTACCAAAAATCAAACAATGTAAACGAGTACACTGTAACACTCATATGCGATTTAACTAAATACCTGGTAGCCATACCAATACCAAATAAGAGTGCGGTCCAAGGACGGTCCAATGAAGACGTTCATTACGGACATGGGAACGGAATATAAAAACTAAATTATTAAAAACATAACTCCGACTGCACATTACCACCAAACTGTAGGTACCGTGCAGCGAAGCCACAGAACACTCATTGAGTACATTCGTTCATACATCTCAGTTGACAAAACAGATTGGGGTGTATGGCTACAATACTTCGTCTATTGTTTTAATACGACCCCCTCTATGGCACATGAATATTGTCCATACGAGCTAGTTTTTGGTAAAACTTCAAATTTACCAAAACATTTTAATAGCATAGATATCATAAAACCTCTCTATAATATAGAAGATTATGCTAAGGAATCAAAATTCAGATTAGAACAGGCATTTAAAAGAGCAAGACTAATGCTAGAATCTTATAAGCTAAAACAAAAAATTATTTACGACAAAACCAGTTTAGGTTTTGAGTTAAAAATAGGAGATCAGGTTTTATTGAAAAATGAAACGGGACATAAGCTAGATTTTAAATATACAGGCCCTTATAAGGTAGAACAAATAGGAGATAGAGATAACATAACTATATCAGATAAAAACAGGAAAGGAAAGCTAACTTCGGGCGGAGCCGAAGTTGATATACCCTTGCAGTTGTGCCATTCCGATCGTTCAGTTATATAGCGGCTATAACTGAACTTATAGCCGCTTTATAACTTATTTTGCAACTTATTTATAACGGTAGATGCAAAAGACTTGGAAAAAAATTTTCAAGATTGGAGTAGATTGGTCTTATAGAACATTGTAATAAATAGAGGCCACTCTTCTGGTAGCCCCTAAAACGCTGATAAGTCTACTATTTTCTCTTTATTAGAAATTAAACTCCCATTAACTCCGGTACTCAACAGTTCGAAAAACGGACACATCCTCTCCACCAAACTAGGTGAACAGCTTATCCAACGAGCAGCGTCAATATGAGTTCACCTTCGAGTGGAGGAGCGGATTCCCTGTGCGACACCGGCCATTCAAGCGCTGCTAATAGGAGGGGCAGCGCAGATATTACTCAAGGAATTTAATTTTTCCGTATATTTATAAAGATGTTCTAACATTCGCTTCATATTCTGCATGACATTCTCTGAGAGAGTTTGCTGTTGTGCCATCAATTATTCAATTAATGGTTGTAATTCTGAAAGACTATTGACTCTACAATGGTTGCTTCTTGCATATAATTGTCGGGATCTTGACGAGATAAAAGATCATCTCTTTGTCCGCGGCGTTATGTATTTTCCCCAACCTATTTTCTACTTCGCGACTCTAAAGTAAGCGAATTTAAATGCTCGTTACCAACACTACTTTAAAACTATTTTAAAATATTTTTGCTTATATCAGTAATCTTTGCAGAGTCTTGAGCGAAGATATCCGTGCATACTCCTGGCCTAATGCTTGCCGGCAATTTAATACCTAAGGATACCTGCAAGGATAAGTAACTGTGTAACCAATACAGTTTGCCAGAGGGGATATGTTTAGCTGCAGCGGTTATTATTAGCATTTATTTTTGTATGTCTGTTTGTAGCGTATGCGTTTTTGTTATTCAGCATTGATTGGAGCGGCATATATTACGGTTAAATTGAACCCATAATAAACATTGGAAATTTGAATTGAAATTGTCATTCATCTGTTTTTAGCATTCTAAAAGATTTCTATGTGCTTCCCACTCTAACTCATTCGGACTGAAATCAAGAGAATGAAATTGAGTGAGAATGCTCTTTTACAGTCTTACTCCCACTCACTCACTTCGTTTTGTCTCTTGCACTCATTCATTCTATTCCAATGTATTCGAATGTATTCTATGGCTAAGGCAATAAGAATGTGTTCATTATGGTATTCTGTTGAATTGTATGATTTTGCGTTAAAGATTTATGTGACTTATTAAAATCAGTTTTTAATTTATTCAATTCGTTTTAAAATTCATTTCATTGTATTTTTATAAATATGAAGAAATATTTTCTGAATACTACCATAACAAGTGTTCTTCCTAATATTTCGTGTTCTTCTAGGACTGATTTTACTGTTACCTTCAAAAATAATTGAAGTTGCAATGTGCAATTTTTATTTTAGGAGTTTTAGATTTTATCAAGTTATTGGCTTAAAAAAGCCCTTTTCTTGGGGCTCTAAAGTCTATCGCACTCTTTAGAAAATCTACCTTATTTATGCTATTGGTCATAGGAATTAAAAGCAAAACAAATTTTGTATAGCTGAGTGCGATTGCGCAAGAGGTTATTTATACAAATGGAAGGAAACAAAAGTTTTAAAGTTCCGTTTCTAGTTTGCGTAGAAACGGATAGACGGACATGCTCATATCGACTCAGGAGGTGATCCTGATCAAGAATATATATACTTTATAGGGTCGGAGATGTCTCCTTCACTGCCTTGCACACTTTTGACCAAAATTATAATACCCTCTGCAAGGGTATAAAAATGGTTTTTTGCAGTTATATCTGTTGAATACTCATCCAAAGTTGAAATCTCAGATTTTCTACATAAATTTTTGGTCTTTTATGATTTTTCCCCAAACATTTTCCTATGGTAGATTTTAATTTTCTTATTGAAATCAGTAGATCATACCATGTTTTAATTTTGGATTCAAGGAAAAAGTCGAAATAATTTTATTGAATTTACTATAGGCGGTTAAACAATATTTTCTTCAATTAAATTGGAGTTTTTAATCTCATATTTTCAAAAAGTCATGGCTATCTACAACTTCTGTAAAGATTTACCAAACAAGCTGAACCTGCAATAGATACGTTTTGAACAAAGAAACAGTTTTAGAGTAAGAAACCTTACCCCATTTGTGTCCAACGAAAAGCGGGCTTCCTCCAGAGTTATCTGGTTTTGGAAGCAATTGAGAGGCGTGGATGGGATGGTGTGGGTTAGCAACAGCTCACTGTGAATTGTGGCCGCGCTTGAAAATGCCTCTTCCTCTTCTATAAAGTCGAGTTGTTGCCTCGAGAGGGCATCCGCAACGATGTTTGTCTTTGCCAGGCATGTAATGCACCTTGGCACCACACACGTCGATGCGTTCTTTCCATCTTTTAACTTTTGTGTCGGGATTAGAATCCGACACCTCGTAGGTCAGCGGTTGGCGGTCAGTGTAGACATTTATATCTTTGATCCTATATAGGTAGTGAAGCAGCATTTCTAGTGCCCAAACTATTGTTAACAGCTCCTTTCGTTGGTAGCGTAGTTAACCTCTCTGTCCTTTAAGGCTCTAGAGATCATAGTAAGAGGTTGTCCCTTTTCGGAAAGCACTGCGCCAATATGCTCTCGCAGTATGTCGTCGATTGTTCTTTGGAAGATGCTGGCAGCATTCTTCAACCCGAATGGCAGTCAGCGAAACTCGTATTTTCCGCCGTTTACGGAAAAGGAAGTTTTCTCATGGTCACGTTTCGCCAGTGTAATTTGGTGGTAGCCAGACTTCAAATCGAGCGTTGTAAAGTCTTTGGCCTTGCCTAGATTTCCTAGCATCATAGATATAATTTTCATGGGGTAGCGATCCGGTATTGTCTCGGGATCTCGACTTCTGGATTATGCCGTTTTTTAGTAGGTCTTGCATTTCGCCATTAAGGAATCGGCTGCCCCCATCGTGGGTCTGGCATAAATGGGTTCCTCATTAACTATCCTGATGGTGGCCACCACTGACGTGTTTTAAGGTAACGCCTTATTTGGGTTTGCAAAGGCATTCTTCCTGTCGCTTTGATTTTTGAAAATTCTTTTCTGACTGAAGGTAGTGCGCTGGAGCAGCAGGTGGCATTGTTGGGCTAAGCAGCCACCAAAAAATGAATTTAAAATAATCAAAAATTGCTAGGCTGCAGCTGTTGTTATCAGCATTTATTCTTCTCTGTTTTGACTCCCAGTTTCGCATGCGCTTTATTGTTATTTGTAGCGTATGCACCTTGGGAGCTTTGGTGGAGCTTCTGCGCAAGCTCTTCGGTTTTGGATCGGCCGCGGAATTAGTTTTGGGGTTAAATTAATTATTGTGCTGATTAAAATGATCAGCATTAAAAGTCCCAAGAAAACGCCCTTGTTGTTGTTGTTACAAGTTGCATTTTAATCGAATAATGGAGTCTGGAGCTGAGACTATTGGAGCTGGTGGGGATGGAGGCGCTGCATCATAAAGTGAAGGCTGCAGCGCGGAATGAGGATGGCACCATTATGGCGATTGAGTCAGTGGAGAAGCGTTTGCGTGAGGAGATTCTCGCAGCTGGCGACTGATGTGCAGGTGGACATTTAGGTGGTAATCGTTTCAGTAAGCGGCGTTTAATATTCCAGTCTCACATTAATGAGATCCTGAAGCTTCGTTTGGCCGAGCCAGGGTTTGTTGCTACTTTGCGGGAGCTATCAAAGCTATCGGATCGGTTCAATGTGCATATGCGGGCTCTCGTGAGTTCCGAATCAGCTGCCGAGATCCAAGGGTGCTTGCATATCCAGATTGTCCTCCAGAAGTTGGATCCTGCCACAAAAGTCAAGTGGGAAGAGACTCTCGCCGGAAACAACGACAGCCTTCCGCCTTGGGAGTCCATTCCGTCTTGGGAGCTGCGTATCCACCAGCTAACCGAGTATTGACAATTTGTTTAGCTGCAACGGCATTTAATCTTTTCTGTCTGTCTCCCATGCGTGTTGTTGTGTGTAATAACCAAAGTAATAACAAAAGAACAAATCACATTGAATCACTTTTTTCTGTTTGCATTGAGATACATAGATTGATAACATAGATTTTTTTTATTAATAAAGTGGTTACAAACAGACGTATATTCAGAATACTGGAGTAAAGGTCCTGATTTTAAAAACTTTTTGTGTAACCTAAACTTGGTATTTTTTAGCCTTGAAATTTGCTTAGTAAGCCCTGGTGGTTGGGATGAGGTAGTGAACGAAGATTCAAGTACAAAATTGTTTATGGAATCAAGAACAACTTCTTAAAAGGTGTGCTTCTGTGAGATATCACTTTCTAAATTGAAAAGTAAATTCGTATTGTTGAAAATATTGCAAGTTCACATATGATCCAGTAAGTCCCACTAGAATGAGCTCTGTTCAACAGAGTTAAGTTTAAACAAATCTTAACTAGACAGCCTAAGGCCTTTTCTTTTCGTGCAACTCACCATCATTTTCAGACTAGATAGCATAGCTGCGAATTCGCACACAGCTTCCAATCCTACAAGTGCGCGCGTCTCCTACAATTGAGCACCGAGATGCGACTCCATATGGTGCTCATTAACAAGAATTTGCCAACTAATTGGGACAGGAGGAAAAAGGCACTCCAGCGTGGACCGGTGCAAGGAATGCCACGAAAACCACCTTACCACTGCAGTGTGGTTGGGCTTGTATGGAGCCGCGGCCATAAATACTTTCCGTTGAGATATCAATGTGAAATTTTTTTCAAAAATCTAAAAAAATATTAAAAATATATAGTCAAAAAATTGGATACATTGGGCGACTGTATCCTATAGCTCTCATAGCACCATAGTAAGTATGGCAGTAGTATTACATATATGGCAACGGTGCTCAAAAATACTTTCTTACTTACCAGTGGAATTACAGTGTTAAAATTTCATTATTAGGCATCCAATTTATTTGTATTATATTTAAATTTGTATATATATTTGTATATATATTAAATTATTTAGAGTATAAAAATGTAACTCCTCCTAAAGCTTTTCAAAATATAATGAAGTGAGGTTCTAAAGTTCCTTTTATGATATGTATATAAGAATAAATGTATTTAAATCATTAAAAATAAAATTTAATTGAATGCTAATTGGAGTGAAATAAATATTAACAAATATCTTCTAATAAATCAAATGTGCTGGGAAAAAAATTAGATTTGTCTCTTTCTGATAGTTTTCTTTGACTTGTTATGAAAGGGTCTGAACGCAAAAGAAGTGTATTAATTAAGTCTGTATTTGTCAATATGCGAGACATCTTCCAAGTATGAGCACTTTCCTTTTTTCTTTTTGAGGACTAAGCAAAATCAAATTTGGATCGTCCACGTTCAGCGCTTGCAATCCTTTGTAGAGGTGGCTCAATTATAATTGTTTGAATAGTGTTCAACCAATTAGATTGATGCTTAACAATTGAATTCTTAAAACGATTTTTCCTCGTTTTGAATTCTTAAAAAAAAGCACAAACTTTTTTGCAAATGTAACTAATGCCATTATTAAGTTTTGTCATGTCAACTGCGTAGCCTTTGTGTTTAATGCTTTCTTCTATTACACTAGTAACTCTCCGATTTTTTTCTGCATTAACGCCCTCTTCGTTGCACCAAATATCAAAGACGATCATGCGTGAAAATTCGCACTTACAAGAAGCACCTATTAAAAATGAAAAGAAAAAAATAAGCGAAAAAATAATATGCGAAATTATCGACAAACAAAAATGACGACAACAAAAGAAACATCCCAACAGCAAACGAAGAGCAGATTGCGTCGCGAATTTGACCTTGAATATGGTAAGGCAGCTTGAGTTTATTAATGAGTATATACAAATCGGCAAAAATCGGCAGCTGAACTTAACCTGAATTTATTACCTGAAAACATTGGCAAATGCACTGATATCACTTATAAAGGGGGAATCGGGGGGCAACATATCTAAAAGTCTACTTAAAAATGAAAAAGACGTTCAAAATATAGACAAAAAACATGTTTTTTTCAAATTAATATAACAAGAACAGTACGATTTTTTATAATATCTCAAATTTTAGAAAAACCTTCAACTTCAAAATCCATTACAAATATTTTAAATTTGGAGACGTAATAAATGATCTGCCCACTTCAAAGTTTGTTATGAAAAATTCGGGATGCGCGCAAGCTGCGCTGTGAAATTGAACACCTGCAGTCAACTTCAATTTTATTTTTACAGAGAACGGTTAATTTTCCGGACAAACCTAGTAGTACCTACTAGTACAGCAAAAAATCTCCACGCATAATTTCCCCTGCTCCATAACCTTTAGGCCCCCCTGAACCAAAGTTCAGAACAAACATAGGTTCTATCACCCACAGTTTCCGCGGTACACCTACCGTCATTTCACGGCCTACATAATTCAATATAAGGTAAAATTTGATCAATTTCTTCTCTTAGGTGTACCGCGGAAACTGTGGGTGATAGAACCTATGTTTGTTCTGGATTTTGGTTCAGGGGAGCTTAAAGGTTATGGAGCAGGGGAAATTATGCGTGGAGATTTTTTGCTGTTGGCCTGTGTAACTTAAGTAAGTTATAATAAGTTTTCCTACATTTTTGTTGTTATGACTTTTTTATTTTTGGCCTATGGGCGCAACCACTGTGCACTGGCCCGAGCAAGCAGGGTAGTTTTTCTTTTGATTTAACAGGCAGTTTTTCTTTTTTTTTCCAACGTACTGATTTGTTTTTGAGACTAGGTTTTTTAGGATTTGTAGAAATGCCAAATTTTTTGGCAAACTTTTCATTCGTCAAAGTGCCTTTTAAATTTTAAGCTTATTACCATAGCCAACGGTAGATGCAAAAGACTTGGAAAAAATTTTTCAAGATTGAAGTATCCATAAGAATTGTTCGTCTCATAAAACATTATAATAAATAGAGACCACTCTTCTGGTAGCCCCTAAAACGCTGATAAGTCTACTATTTTCTCTTTATTAGAAATTAAACTCCCATTAACTCCGGTACTCAACAGTTCGAAAAACGGACACATCCTCTCCACCAAACTAGGTGAACAGCTTATCCAACGAGCAGCGTCAATATGAGTTCACCTTCGTGTGGAGGATCGGATGCCCTGTGCGACACCGGCCATTCAAGCGCTGCTAATAGGAGGGGCAGCGCCGATATTACTCAAGGAATTTAATTTTTCCGTATATTTATAAAGATCTTCTAACATTCGCTTCATATTCTGCATGACATTCTCTGAGAGAGTTTGCTGTTGTGCCATCAATTATTCAATTAATGGTTGTAATTCTGAAAGACTATTGACTCTACAATGGTTGCTTCTTGCATATAATTGTCGGGATCTTGACGAGATAAAAGATCATCTCTTTGTCCGCGGCGTTATGTATTTTCCCCAACCTATTTTCTACTTCGCGACTCTAAAGTAAGCGAATTTAAATGCTCGTTACCAACACTACTTTAAAACTATTTTAAAATATTTTTGCTTATATCAGTAATCTTTGCAGAGTCTTGAGCGTCTCCTGCAGAGTCTCCTGGCCTAATGCTTGCCGGCAATTTAATACCTAAGGATACCTGCAAGGATAAGTAACTGTGTAACCAATACAGTTTGCCAGAGGGGATATGTTTAGCTGCAGCGGTTATTATTAGCATTTATTCTTGTATGTCTGTTATTTGTAGCGTATGCGTTTTTGTTATTCAGCATTGATTGGAGCGGCATATATTACGGTTAAATTGAACCCATAATAAACATTGGAAATTTGAATTGAAATTGTCATTCATCTGTTTTTGGCATTCTAAAAGATTTCTATGTGCTTCCCACTCTAACTCATTCGGACTGAAATCAATGGAATGAAATTGAGTGAGAATGCTCTTTTACAGTCTTACTCCCACTCACTCACTTCGTTTTGTCTCTTGCACTTATTCATTCTATTCCAATGTATTCGAATGTATTCTATGGCTAAGGCAATAAGAATGTGTTCATTATGGTATTCTGTTGAATTGTATGATTTTGCGTTAAAGATTTATATGACTTATTAAAATCAGTTTTTAATTTATTCAATTCGTTTTAAAATTCATTTCATTGTATTTTTATAAATATGAAGAAATATTTTCTGAATACTACCATAACAAGTGTTCTTCCTAATATTTCGTGTTCTTCTAGGACTGATTTTACTGTTACCTTCAAAAATAATTGAAGTTGCAATGTGCAATTTTTATTTTAGGAGTTTTAGATTTTATCAAGTTATTGGCTTAAAAAAGCCCTGTCTGTCCGTCTGTCCGTCTGTCTGTCTGTCTGTCTGTTTCTACGCAAACTAGTCTCTCAATTTTAAAGCTATCGAGTTGAAACTTTGCACACACCCTTCTTTCTGTTGCAGGCAGTACATAAGTCGGAACGGCCGGGATCGGTCGACTATATCCTATAGCTGCCATATAACTGATTGATCGGAAATGCCATAACTTTGGTGTTTTTTAAGTTAGAGGGTTGGGACTTTGCACACATGTTATGTTTGACCAAAATATCTTATGTACAAAATTTCATAAGGATCGGCCGACTATATCCTATAGCTGTCATAGAACGATCGATATTGGCATAACTTTGGTGTTTTTTAAGTTAGAAAGATGGGATTTAGTACAGATTCTATTTTGGGAAAACCTGATCTGCCAATTTTCATAAGGATCGGCCGACTATATACGATCTTCTATATATCTAATAATATAAGATGCGTGGCGCCACCTAGCGGACTGCGACTGAACTGCAAGGGTATATCAACTTCGGCTCCGCCCGAAGTTAGCTTTCCTTTCTTGTTATACCCTTGCAGAGGGTATTATAATTTTGGTCAAAAGTGTGCAACGCAGTGAAGGAGACATCTCCGACCCTATAAAGTATATATATTCTTGATCAGGATCACCTCCTGAGTCGATATGAGCATGTCCGTCTGTCCGTCTGTCTGTTTCTACGCAAACTAGTCTCTCAGTTTTAAAGCTATCGAGTTGAAACTTTGCACACACCCTTCTTTCCTTTGCAGGCAGTATATAAGTCGGAACTGCCGGGATCGGTCGACTATATCCTATAGCTGCCATATAACTGATTGATCGGATATGCCATAACTTCGTTGTTTTTTAAGATAGAGGGTTGGGACTTTCCACACATGTTATATTTGCCCAAAATATCTTATGTACAAAATTTCATAAGGATCGGCCGACTATATCCTATAGCTGTCATAGAACGGTCGAAATTGGCATAACTTTGGTGTTTTTTAAGTTAGAAAGTTGGGATTTGGTAGAGATTCTATCTTGGACAAAATAATCTGATTTGCCAAATTTCATAAGGATCGGCCGACTATATACGATCTTCTATATATCTAATAATATAAGATGCGTGGCGCCACCTAGCGGACTGCGACTGAACTGCAAGGGTATATCAACTTCGGCTCCGCCCGAAGTTATCTTTCCTTTCTTGTTTTTGATTGTTTTGGTGGCTTTTAAAGCTTCGCAATCGTGTAAGAAGGAGCTTTTGAGCGTGTTAATGTCATTGGGATGGCAGCAAATTTGTAACCGTGTAAGACCGAGTCCAGTAGCGTAGATAGGGGGGGGATCAGGGGGATCAATCCCCCCCCCCCTTGGGTCTGAGAATTATAAGATGATATAATCTCAAAATTGAAAAAGAAACACATTTTTACGCGATGACTGTGCAGTACAGCATTATTATTATTATTATCGCAAATTGCGGATTATTATCGCAGTGTAAAATAAAACTTACAAAAAAACAGGATATTATTCTGAGTCATATCCCCCCCCATATCAAAAAGCTATCTACGCCACTGACCGAGTCCGACCAACTGATTGATCGGAAATGCCATAACTTTGGTGTTTTTTAAGTTAGAGGGTTGGGACTTTCCACACATGTTATATTTGACCAAGATATATTATGTACTAAAATTCATAAGGATCGGCCGACTATATCCTATAGCTGTCATAGAATGATCGAAATTGGCATAACTTTGGTGTTTTTTAAGTTAGAAAGATGGGATTTCGTACAGATTCTATTTTGGGAAAAACAATCTTGTCGAATTTCATAAGGATCGGCCGACTATATCCTATAGCTGCCATATAACTGATTGATCGGAAACATAGCTTGCAAATAACTGTTAACCTATTCGAGCGGTCTCAAAATAAGTGTTTGTCACTGAGACTTTGAGCAAAAAGTCTGAGAGCAACCGATTGAGTTGCTCGTATACAAATTTTGCTCGCGCTCAGTCAAAGCACACTTTTTTCTGTTTTCGTTTGGTCTGCTCATTCTAGGACCGTTTGCTTGCGACGATTCAAAAAGTCTTTTGTGCATGTATGTGTGTATGTGAAGTTTAGTGGGCTCAACTTGTCAATTTGCTTTGTAAATCTCTCGTGTAAACCGTGATTCATCAAATTTATTGAAAATGGGACGAGAACTTAATAAAAAGTGCATCAATTTTTTATATTTAACAAAATAGACAGCAAAGTTGTCCAAAGTTTAGTTGTTAAGCTTAACTCAAAATAAATGAATTTAAAAGGAAAATATTCATTTTTTAATTAAAATAATCAATATATTAGTTTGAAATTGGAAAATTCACGTTTAAAATTTTAATAAGTTTTTTCGTCAAATTTCATGTACCATGTGCCACTATGCAGCAAAACTAAAACAAATTATTGAAAAGACTTTTTGCGCTGACTTTTTCAGTCAATCGGTCTTTTACTGAGTCTCTCTGTGCGAGTGTCTCATTGAGCGATGTTCGGTAGATGAGAGTTTCATGATTTGCTCAATTGTAATTCGTTCAACAGAAAACCGAAACAAAACAAAACAAAGCCTACTGCTCAGAGAGGAACCGAAACGGCATGCTTTGTTTCGGTTGCTCTCGCTAACAGAGCGTAAGCAAAAAAACGGTTAACAGTTATTTGAAAGCTATGAGGAAATGCTATAACTTCCTTGTTTTTCAAGTTAGAAGGATAGGACTTTTTGTGCATTCTAATATGGGTCAACTTATATGATCTGCCAAATTTCATAAGGATCGGCAGTCTATATCCTTTAGCTGCCATATAACTGATTGATCGGAAATGCCATAACTTGGTTTTTTTTCAAGTTAGAAGGATGGGATTAATAATGGATGCCTCTTTGGGCAAAGTAATTTGATATGCCAAATTTCATTAAGATCGGCCAACTATATACGATCCGCTATATATCTAATTTTATAAGAAGCGTGGCGCCACCTAGCGGACTGCGGCTCAACTGTCACTTCTGCTTTAGGTAGGAAATTTTCGCATTACGGTCCAGGGGCGCACGCAGAAAATATTTTTGGGGGGGGTTAGGTAAGTTAAGTTTGAATGTGAATATTTATAATTTATTCATGAATAATTCACAATGTAATATCGATCTTTCTTGGTTTTTGGGCCATTATACTCAATATTGCGTCAGAGGTTACTTCCAGATCCCGGTGAATGTTTAGAAGCGCCAATCCATTCAATCTTTGCTCTCCAGTCTTATTGCGTAAATATGTCTTCAATCTTCGTAGTGTAGAGAACGACCGTTCGCTCGAAGCCACTGTTACTGGCAGTGTTGCACCGATCTGAAGAAATCGGTATACCGTTGGATAGAATGTTTCATCGCAAACGTCCAAAGCTTCGATGAATGTTTTTATGGGCTTCTCTTTGGAAAGATTTGAACATTTTCTGTAATTAGAAAAATTTTTCTTTATAATGCAAGCATATTTTGAGCCAATTCGATTACCTTTTCCACAACTCAATTTCTGCTTCGAATTCTTCGGTGAATACAGGGATGTCATTTGGCCATTCTTCTTTCAAGGTTTGAACAGTATCGTGTAATTCAGACACATCAATGTCCGCACATTTCTCCGGAATGATGTTTTGTATCCTGGAGAGAATATTCCTTTGTTCCAAAAATCTCGACTCGAGCTCTTCTGAGTATTTGTCCAAGAACGGAATGTAAATTGATCGACGATAGTAATCTTCAATACTCCCTTCGTAGTTGTCCCGATTTTTCTGTCGTCCTACTCGTCGAGGAACAGTCAGCTCAGCATCAATGGTTTCTGCTGCTTCAGTCGCTAAAATAAAGATTTCGCTGAATTTTTCTGTAGCTTGTACTCGCATCTGCTTGATTTGTTGGTGCACATCGTTCGCGTAACTGACGCATTGGCTCAAATCGCAGTCTTCCTGTTGGAGGAACAGGCTCAGATTTTTCGTCAAGCTGAAGATAGGTTTCAGCACAGTCAACGCTATGATGAACTCAGCCGTCCGAATAGACGCAAGCAATGTATTTGGCTGAACACCATCAGATTTGATGTTCATTTCATTCATGTCTTCAAGTGCTGAGCAAATAAATTGTAACACTTCGAAAAACAAACTGAGCGATGCCAAATGTTCAACCCAACGCGTTTCACAAAATTTGAGAAGACGGGTCTGCTTCGCTCCAGAGTTCGCTGCGAGGATATGTGACTTCAACAAATTTCCAGCCTTGTTTGAATTACGGAAGAAATTCACTACCGCTTTGACAGTTGACATGCAATTTCGGATTGATGATATATCGCATGCGTGTGTGATGGCTAAATTTAAGTTATGATTAGCGCAATGCAAGTAAAGAGCATCTGGACACGTTTTTCTGACAATAGCCGCACAGCCTTTGAATTGTCCGCTCATAACTCGAGCTCCATCATAACCTTGAAAAAAAAACAGTATTACATTCTATGAATCGTTCTATAAACTTACACGATATTTACGAATTTACCTTGCCCTTTCATAAAATTGGTGTCAACTTTAATTTCCTCCAAATTTTTCAGGATTGTTTTTGCAAGGCCCCCTCCAGTCACATCAACCACAGGGACGAAACGCAGAAAATCTTCTCGGATTTTGTGCTCTTTCTTCGGAAATTTTCCGACACATTGAACATATCGAACACCCAACGTTAATTGTTCGATCCCACTGACATCGGTGGTTTCATCAGCAGTTATTGTGAAACATTTTGATTCATTGACGCGCTTTACTATATCCTGGGTGATGATTTCTCCTGCAGCTTCGATAACCTCGTTTTGAATGCGGTCGCTCAGATAAGTTGCATTGGCACCTGCTGTTTTCAAATGTTCCTGCAAAACCATGTCTCCACTTTCCATAGCAAAACGAAGAAGAGCTCTGAAATTTCCATCATTCTCTACTGGCATATCCTTCGATAATGGGCCCCGATCCCGATGTCCTCGAAGTGCTAGTCCTTGTCTGCCACATAGTAAAATGGTGCGAATGATGGGTTTCAATTTCTGTCTGTTTTCTTGTTGGACATGTTTTTTGCCCAGGTCAATTGCGTTCTTTATGTCTGTTTTCTTATTTTCATGTATCATTTTAAAATTCTGCGCATCTTCATGCGCATCTTTGTGATACTTTCTGGATTGATGGTCTCTGAATTTTTCTAAAGCTTTTTTCCAATCTCGGAAAGCGCTTCGAACCAACATATCAACGTTTTCATGGTTTCCTTTACCGATGTTTTTTTGCACAAATAATAAGCAGAGTCGACAATAAGCTCCATCTTCAACAGTTGAATAAGCCAACCAGGGGAATGCTCGCAGCCAAGAAAGTTGAAACTTAAGATTTCTGTTACCCGATGATGGGAATTTGAAAGAAACATCTGGTGTCCACACATTCACGAGGAGCTCGTACTTTTCATTATCGTCTAATTGTCTTCTACAAAACTTTTCAACGTCGTTAGGTGGACCCTACAAATAATAAAAATCAATTGAAAAATTGCTTCGCAATTTCTCCCAAAAGTTCTTTTGCGAAGCAGGATATGCTTTATTCTCACTCTTATTGCTACTCCATCGCTCTGTGCGTGACGTGCTGGATCTAAAGAATCTGAATCCTCTAATCTCGGTCTTTTCGCAGTGTTTTTCATGGCCTTTTCATTTTCATTTTGAACTTGTTCGGGAAATGGAGTATTTGGAATATTATGGTCCAAAATTGGCGCATTTTTTGGTTTGAAAAATGATGTTATCTTTGCATTAGACATTTTTGTTGGGCAGGTCGTAAACAAACGTAAACAAACGTCACATTATTTTATAGGTTATCAATTTGTCAATATAGTTACTCATTTTGTAAGTGGCGATCTCGTGGTATCTGCCAGAACTATGAGCATGGCGCCATTTTTGAATGAACTATGAGCATGGCGCCATTTTTGAATGAACTATGGGCATGGCGCCATTTTTGAATTAACTATGAGCATGGCGCCGTTTTTGAATGAACATGAAATTTATATTTTTATTTTCCCGTTATTTTGCAATTTTTTCAACATTTCGGGGGGGGTTCGAACCCCTCAAAACCCCCCCCTGCGTGCGCCCCTGTTACGGTCTAATTCCGGTCAGCCTTGAATACTGATGTTCTTACGGCTTGAATTCTAGGAATTCGAACATAATCAAAAATTTAGAAATGTAAAATTTCAAAGTAACAAAGAAATGAAAAAATTTCTGAAATTGTGTCCTTCGCGAGTCTTAATGAACTTGAATTTATTCACTAAGGCCACAACGTTTGGGCGAGACTTTTTCTTAATTATTAATAAATAATAATCTATAACGCGTTACGGTAGTAGCGATCAATCCTGAAAAAAAAAAACAAACAGGAAGGATGTGAAAATTTTTAAAGAGCTATACGATAACCGGAAGAACGAAAGGAATTTCAGAGAAACTATTAGAAAAAGAAAGAGGTGAGAAATTAAAAGATTGCGATACGCAGATGGAGTGGTGTTCGCTTTAAACCCTACCCAACCTATGATCCTCTCCGCTCGAGCATGGCTCTGAGGATCCCTTTATGCCCTAGGACCGTAGAGACAACAGCTTGGTTCTTTTAGGGATTTAGTTGTTCATTATATTATTTTTGTTCAAACGTTATAAAAGTGTATAATTAAAAGATACATTTTCTTTTTGTGTGTTAGAAGATTACAACAAAAGATTGATATCGAATATTCAACTATTTAGTATGTAGAAAAATAGTAATTATAAAAATGAATTAAAACTAAATATAAAAGAATATAATTATATTAAAAAGCATTAAAATATATAATGTAATAACGGCATAATTGATTTACAAAAAAAAACAAAATTCGAATTTCTATCCTAATCGTGGCAAATCGTGGCAATAAACCTAGCAGGCAATTAAAAAAATAAATTTTTTTTGAAATTTTTAAATCATAAAAATCATAATTGCATGCAGGTATTTTTGTTGTAAAAATTTAATAAAAGAAATTTAGAAAAACAAACTCACGAGCATATCCCTCGACGAAAGATCGATCTCCCGGCATTTGTTGTGCTGGAAACAGAAATTTGGGGCTTTTCTCATAATTTTGGGATATATATGATATACAATTTAACTTTTTATATAAAACACCAGAGCTTTTCTTTAACTGCTTCTTTGCTCCATCAAAATAAAATTCTCACAAACGCACTCTTCTGTACATTCCTGCACTTCTGCTCTTATCACTTGGATCTCTACCTGTTTTTTTCCAGGCAAAACCAAAACAAAACAAAAAAGAAAAAAAAAACCAAAAATATAAAAAAAAAACAATTTAAACTTTAAAGAGAACAACTTCTCTAAAGCTTTACTAAACAATCTGAACCTGCATACGTTTTGAACAAAGAAACAGTTTTAGATAGCCATGACTTTTTGAAAATATGAGATTAAAAACTCCAATTTAATTGAAGAAAATATTGTTTATCCACCTATAATAAATTTAATAAAATTATTTCGAGTTTTTCCTTAAATCCAAAATTAAAACATGGTATGATCTACTGATTTCAATTATTTTGTTAGGCACCTTGTAAACCAAGGAGGATTATTTGTAGCGGACGGATATTTCCACGGCACACTTAAGTCAAAAAATGAATTTAATGTCAAATAAAATTTATCTAGGGAGATATTTATATCAGTGCATGCCAGAATATCGGACCAGTCAAAAGTATCAATTAATAAATTAAGTTTACGAAAATCAGCCTTAAGAAAACAACGAATCTTCTTTGATACGCAGGAAGGCTTCTGATTGACACCAGAATTGGTGTAAGTATAAATATATATTGGTATAAGAAAATAAAAATCTTCCAAAGATAAATGTTTGAAAAATCATAGAAGACCAAAAATTAATGTGGAAAATCTTAGATTTCAACTTTGGATGAGTATTCCTGCTAGATACCATTTGTTAATTTAAGTTGGTACACATACATTTCAAATTATATGTACTAGAAACAATGGTCATGGCCGTTACACGGTCTTCATAATTCAATATATGGTAAAATTTTATCAATTTCTTCTCTAAGGTGTACCGCGAAAACTGTGGGTGATAGAACCTATGTTTGTTTTGGACTTTGGTTCAGGGGAGCGTAAAGGTTATGGACCAGCTAAAATTATGCGTGGAAGAAAAAAAAAGTTGGAAATTGTCGGCCTGTGTAATTAAATGCAGCTTTCTAGTGCATACCTGGTACAGCTGATAAGAGGCTGCTTATCAGATGGCAACTCTTTGTTTACCTAATCGGTAATATAAGCTTAGTCAGCTTGGCACCTTTGGCGCCAAATATAAAAAACCCAAAAATTAACATTGGTCTTTTTTTTCCATTTGAATTTTTTTTGGTCTTCAGTCGCCAGTACAAAACCCCCCGCTAAAATCAGACTAGGGTATGATCGAGAGAATACACAAGACTGATTCCGACTGAATGTCTTTAGCGTGGTAAGTACCTACAACTTTTCCTTGAAGGTCTTCCAGTTTATAGTTACCGATCTTTCTTCGCATCCGTGATTTTACAAACATTGGACCGAATTTGGCGTTATATCCCGTTTGGAAGCAGCTTTTCCTAAAGTTGGGTCGATTATACCTTCAGTATACATGATATTACTTTAAACTTGTATAACGGTCTACCTGGTACCGTGAACGCAGTCTAATCGCGCGACTAAACATCTAACGGTACTTGCCAATGGGCATCCTTTAGGTCTAAACTAGTTATAAATTTTGGTTTTGGTAATCGGCATTGATTTGGGAAAGAGGATACGCATCCTTCTCAGTGAAACTAAAGATATTCTAACTTTCCCTGGCTTACTAACCATTACTATCGGGGAGGACCATGCGCTCTCTGATTCCTCTATAACTCCCAATTGCAACATTCTGTTCTTTTCATAATACATTGCCTTTTCGACAGCGAGAGATACAGGGAAATGCCGCTGTTTGATGGGCTTTTCCTACATCAATAGTGTTGGTTATCAAATTTGTCCTGCCTAATCCCTCCTACGTAAAAGAAGGAAAACAATTTATGGTATTTGCCAATATAGTTTTTCCGTCTTCCGACAAATCGTGTTGATCCACCTCGTCTGGGCGGACTAGGAAGGCGCAAGGCGCAAATAGTGTTGTTGTTTCTAGAGATGGCCTCCAGCCAGTTGGCGCTGTCGTTTTCTCTTGAGTCGGAGGTGATTCGTTTTGGAAGATGTATACTGGTTTAAGTCGGTCGATGGAAACCTTGTTGTCTTTTGAGCGTAAAGTACTTGCTAACACTTCGAACGGACCCTCGTAGTTTGCTTCCAGGGGGGTTTTGACACGATTCACTCTGACGAAGACGTGGGTACAATGGTTTAAATCCGGGTGCACAAATTCTTGCGGTGTATGATGGTGCACTGGTTTAGTGGTTGGTAGCTGACATATGGTTTTTTGAAGAGCCTCGGCGGACTCTGACTCGGTATGTTTTTGTGTGTTTGGTGTAAAAACGGGATCAGCCCGATGTCGCTTTAAACTGTTGTACGTAGGAATAGGTGGATTAAGTGCAGGGAACTGCTCAAGTTCATAGGATCGGCGCATTTTAAGGCAGCTTTTAATGTTCTGTGACAGCGTTCGATCATCCCGTTGGCTTGTGGGTGGACCGCCGTCATGCGCAGGTGCTTAAAACCGCAAACTTTGGCGAGCTCTTGGAACAGTATGGACTCAAATTGTCGGCCGAAATCCATTGTGATGTGGAGAGGGATTCCTTACAGATCGAACCTGCCCGAAATCAGTGCGTTGGCCACAGGGAATGTCGACTAAGGGAATTGCTGCGGGCCATCTTGAGACGCGATCGATACACCGATATCCGTTCGATGATGACAGTGGGCCAACGATGTTGATGTCGATGTAGATGTGTTCGAAACGGGCGTCGCTGGCGGCATACTCTCCCAGTGGCGATTTGGTGTGTCGTTGGATTTCGGCTTTGTGACACGGGATGCAAGAGCTTACGATTTTCCCTACATCCTTCGCCATGTAGGGTCAAACATAGTGTTTGCCGACCAATTTATTCGTCGCCTTAACTCCTGGTTGGCTCAGCGAATGCAGAGCTTGAACCACGGTTTGGCGTAGGCATCTAGGCAAGTCGATGTGTTTGATGGGTTTGATGGCTTCGATGCATGAGAGGCGATCAGCCACGTTGTTTTCCTCTCCTCTGATGTGCCGGATATCGGTACTGAATTGGCTGATGAAATCCAGTTGGCGCGCGCGTCGCGGTGATGCTTTCTCGCTGTTTTGAACTCGCTGGTCGGTGAAGATTATGAAGTTTCTGCCCTCCAATGCGAATTTGAAGTGCAAAATGGCCTGATAGATGGCGGTCAGTTCTCTATCGTAGGGGCTGTACTTTTTGCGTCGGTGTGAATTTCTTGGAGAAGTAACCCGGTGGTTGCGTCTGCTCGTTGACAATCGGTTGCAACACGGCACCTATGGCGTCATCGGAATCATCGGCGGTTAGTGTTAATTGAGAGTTAGGTGCCATGTAGTTCAGCAACGTAGCGTTTGCAAGCTCGTTCTTGCAGGCGTCGAATGCGTGGTCGGCTTCTGTAGACCAGAGTATCGGGATTTTGTCGTTCTTTTTATTGCCTTGGATTAGAGTTTGGAGTATGTGTTGATTTTCAGCAGCACGTGGGATAAACGGCCGATAGAAGTTGATCATACCCAGAAAATTTTTCAAATCTTTAGCTATAAACGGTCTTTTAAAGTGGCGGATGGCTTCCACTTTGGCTTCGGATGGTTTCAAGCCGTGCTGGCTGATGTCATGTCGTGTTAACAGACCGATCGGCTCACCTCCCAGGCATACGCCGGGCAGGATATGCCTTTCGCTGCTTAGCGGCCGGATCAGGGCACGAAGGGCCTACCCCCACAGGACACACCTCCGGTCGCGTTCGTCACGCGCCTCCAAACACCTGCGTGCATATGCTTCGCAGGATCTATGGCAGGCCAGAGGTTTTGGCGTCGCGTCTCCTTTAACTCCAGGTCTTACGCTGTGCATAAGCGCCCCAGCGCCTGGATCAGGATTCTAATGACTTTCCCGAGGTGTCCCTGCTTGGTTTCACTGTTGGGCTTGAGTTCCCGAGCTGGCTATCTCTTGCTTCACAGGATCACACCTGGTCTTACTGGTCAGGAACCGACAAGGCGTACGCCAGGCCGATCAGTCGCTATCGCCAGGATACCTGTCGTGTTGGGAATAACCTAACCCGACTGGTTTTACCCTTGGGCTACAGTTCTGCCGCGGATCCTGGATCCTTTTCCCACTTGCTCTTGACTTCTACTACTTGGCTGATTCGCGTACCGCCGCCGGACTTACCCTCAGGGGGGCTTAAGCTACTGATCGCAGATCCTTCGCACTCGCTTTAAATCCCGCACTTGGGGCTGTCGGAATTGCCCACGGGGGGTCCATCATCCTATACTCCTAATTCCTTCAAGGAAACTTTCCCGCTTGAATGTCAGACTTACCTACGGGGGGTCCTTCACTCAACTCTTCCAGCTTCCCTAGAAGACCCGGTCTCGATTTGCTCCAGAGGCCCTCCTTATATAGTGCCAGAGGCGCCCGTTAATCCATGCAAATCTACTTCCTGCCGTTAATCCTTCGCTCATCTACTTTCTCCGTTAGCTTTCTCCAATTCCCGTTTGCCCCGCTTGGGCCTCCGATCCGTATTGTTATTGTGCAGGTCAATCCTCCAGATATCCCCGCGCTCCCCCTCTTTGGGCATTCCCAAAATGCATTTCTGTGTTTTCTGCATTCTTAACACAGCTGCCCAGTCGCGAGCCGCTCCGTTCCCCGCCTTCCCCGCCCTCTCCTATCACCTTTGAGCGCGGCCGCGGAGGCCCGCCCGGGACCGTTACGTTCCACGGTGATTCCTCCTCCTCCTTCTTTCGTGCGCGACGCCGTGCTGGTTCGTCTTGCCCCCTCTGCTGCCCTGCATGCCGTCCGTGCTCGCCTGGTGAGGACTAGATCGGTAAAAAGACATGTGTTTACATTTCGATCCATTAAGCTTTAGGTAATTTGCTAAACACCAATTTTGAAGTTTATCCAAATCGGATTGAAGTCTAGACTGGGCGCTAGTGAATTTATACTGAAAGCATAGCTTAACGTCATCTGCGTACATAAGTACAAGTGAATTAATTAAGGCAAGGGGCAAGTCGTTAATAAACAGTGTAAAAATTAGGGGTCCAAGATGGCTTCCTAGGGGCACCCCAGATGTGGCGCGGACTAAACGCGAGGTAACATCTTTAAAGAAAACACGTTGGGTTCCCCCAGATAAGTAGCCCGAAGTCCAGATAAGAAGATTAGTTGGGAATCCAAAAACACTGAGTTTACTTATAAGAAGCGAATGGTTAACAGAGTCAAATGCTTTACAGAAGTCTGTGTAAATGACGTCTGTTTGTAAGCCATTCCGGAAGCCATCCGTGATAAAAGATGTAGCTCCAATAAGCTCCATGCTGGCACAGAGTTATTATTGAACTACATAGGTGTTGCAAATGTGGAGTGATAAGTTTTTCAAAAAGCTTTGGAATTGCTGACAATTTAGAGATGCCTCTATAATTTGCAGTGTCGGATTTTTTCCCTTTTTTATGCAGCGGAATAATGAAGGATTCCTTCTACATAAGGGGAAAAATCGAAGTTTCCAGCGATAGATTAAAGAGTTTAACGAGCGGTTTGCACAGAGCCTCGGCGCAGTTCTTCAGAACACAGCCTGGTACTCCATCAGGGCATGGCGAATACACGGGCTTAAGAAGATCCGATAACAAACCACTTTGATCGAATGATGGGCGAAATATAAGATTAGTATTGGTTTTGTTAATAAATAAGTTAAACCATTAAATATTAACCAGAAACCCTCAATGAATAAATAAAACACACAATTAAGATTTTATAAACCACACGCTCTCGATGCCAGAAACGAAGTGAAGTAAAATGTCAAGAGGACAAGATATCAACAAATAGGCGAGAACACAAGGAACACATTTTTAGTGTGTATACACTTGCTACATCCTTACATTCGAGTGAATATATAGCATAACTGTCTGTTACTTTTGCATATTTGAATACGCAAATTTCAATACGCCGCCTCAAAAGTTACATTGATTATCACTTCGATTCTTGACATGAGTTTCTGCTTTAATTTTAATTAGTATCTTCATTTCTTTCAAATCTTCATACTTTCATATAATTCTGGGGATACATTAGGTCCAGCATTTGCTGCAAGAGTTGGGGAAACCCAGTAAAAAACCAACTAGACAAAAAAAAAAAAATATTAACATAAGTAACATAAGTTTTAGATAACAAAATAAAAATGGCTTCGTCAGTATATAGGCTAGTTGCAGATTAGACATCTGCATGAGTGGCAAAAAACCCACATTCAAATGCACATTGCTTAAAATGAGTTGAGTGAATTTGAGAGCAAAGCCAACATGATGTGAGAGAGTTGGATCTCTTACGCCTACTTATTTGCACAATCATTTGGTAGAATGAAACGAATTGAGTGAATTGAGAATGTTGAAAACAGAGACGTTTCATTCAAATGATTCGAGTTGTAAATGTAAATAAAAGGAAATAAAAACAAATTAAATGCAGCGAATTTATATCTAATTTAAATTGGAATGCAAAAACATTATTTTGTTAATATTTTCAGAGTTAGTGGCTATTTGACAACGCTTGTCTGTTATTAAATTTCTTGCGTTTGAAAAGGTCCGTTCCGAAGCCGCGCTGCTCGCTGGAATGCAAAATATTTTGCAGCTTGTTTTGTGCAATAGCGGAAAAAATTGCTTGTTTAAATGCCACCAAGCTAAAGCATTTAAATCAGGAGTGTATGCAACCTTAATATTGGAATATCCAGAAATTTCTTGTTCCACCTTGTCCTGTATTGTCTCAAATTTGGGGACATCGAAATAATCGGCAAATTCATCATCTACTAACTGGGCTTCATTATTGTTGAGGTCAGAATTGTCTTGATGAAATTGACTCATAATAATTTTGCAATCATTAATTATGGTCTCTTTTTCAGTTTGTAAGAATTGAATTAGTTTGTTAGTTGGGGGAAAAAGGAACAAAGCTATGTTATGGTATTTTGACAAATTTGGAGTAACTGTTGATAAAATTTGGCTATTGAGTTGGAATTTCAGGCTTTTAATTATTTCTGCGTCATAGTACTCGATATTGCAGGTTTTCTTTAACTCGTTTAAATTTGGCAAAATTAAATGTATCGTTGGGCGTTTAGAAGCTTCAAGTTTTTTGGACACATTCTCAAAAACTTCCAGCAATTGTACAATTGCACCTAAATGATTAATATCATAGCTTGCAAATAACTGTTAACCGTTTTTTTGCTTACGCTCTGTTTGCGAGAGCAACCGAAACAAAGCATGCCGTTTCGGTTCCTCTCTGAGCAGTAGGCTTTGTTTTGTTTTGTTTCGGTTTTCTGTTGAACGAATTACAATGAGAAAATCATGAAACTCTCATCTACCGAACATCGCTGAATGAGAGATTTGAGTGACACTCGCACAGAGAGACTCAGAAAAAGACCGATTGACTGAAAAAGTCAGCGCAAAAAGTCTTTTCAATAATTTGTTTTCGTTTCGCTGCACAGTGGCACATGGTACATGAAATTTGACGAAAAAACTTATTAAAATTTTAAACGTGAATTTTCCAATTTCAAACTAATATATTGATTATTTTAATTAAAAAATGAATATTTTCCTTTTAAATTAATTTATTTTGAGTTAAGCTTAACAACTAAACTTTGATGAATCACGGTTTACACGAGAGATTTACAAAGCAAATTAACAAGTTGAGCCCACTAAACTTCACATACACACATACATGCACAAAAGACTTTTTGAATCGTCGAACGCAAGCAAACGGTCCTATATATTGATGTCATCCACTCTGCAGGTCTGATTTTTTTCTTTTAAAATTGCTGTTAGCTCTATCCAATTTATTTCAATGGACTTAAGCAAATAGTAGATGGTATTCCACCGAGTTGGACAAAAACTCTTTAAAGATACCCCTAACGATGAATTACTTCCTGACTTTTTAAAATATCTGACTAGCTTGCTGCAACTTGTGACAATATTTTCCACCTCGGGAATAGCGTTAATAGCTTTTTCAACAGCGTTGTTAAGCAAGTGGTTTATGCAGTGAATTTTATCCGAGCTCAAAAAGGCTTTAATCATGTTCGACCCACGATCAGTTACGAATACGGGTTTGTCTACTTCAAGGTCACATCCAAAGTCCTTCAAAATCGCCTCTATTTTTGTCTTTATATTAGCACCTTGATAAAGAAAAAATTGTAATTATACTTGTAACATAAAGATAGGGTTAACAAACCTGTGCAGGGCGAGCCCTTCATTGACTTCATGGCCATAAGGCGATCGACCAAAACTCCCTCCCTTATGTAATGGACAGTGCACGACAAATATGCTGTTTTTAAGAAGTTATCAGTCCATATGCCACTGGTAATAGCATATCCAAAGGCTTTATACTTTTCTATTTCCGTTTTTATTGGCCCAAAGTGGGTCAAATATAAATATTTTATGTTTCGGGATACGGTTGTTGGATGTGGTAACAGCTTATTTACATCGACATTTGCACCATATTTAGCTCCAACATTAATTAAAAATCATGCAAACTGTTTAATGCCAGAGTCGTCAATAATGTAAGATGACGACAGTTCTTAAGAACCCATTCGGTTACAACAGATATGCCCTCGTCTTTTGTAGCTTCGTTCACTTCAACAAGAGCAGCGTTGTGGAATTTGCTAGCATTTATGATGTAGCATTTATGTTGGATCATATATAAAACCTCTTGACGAGGTAAAGTACCGGTGACGAACCTGCATGCGAAACCCAAAATATCTGATATCAATTTTAGTGACGAAAATATGTTATATAGGTGTACAAAATTGCATAAAAAAAATATTCTTGTTCGGCACGTGACTGATTTAGTGCTAAACAAAGGGGGTGGCCAAAGTTGTGGGGGAATAGGGAATGAGAATACCAGCTTGGAGAACTCAGGTGTAATAGATCTCCTCTTTACCCGCCCTTCCTTGTTGCACCATTATCATTGGGCATTATCATATAATAACATTCTAATCCTAACTCAATATTATTAGTTCAAAGCAAAAGCTTAACAGCGATCAATTTAAGAATTTACGTTGTTTTGAATTTACAAAATTAAGAAATATAATCTACTTTATGATACTTAAATGAACTGACTTTACTCCATCCTGAATATTCACATACATATATATTGTTTATATTTCATTCTAAGACATATTCATCAAATTGTTGCGGCTATGCCGTACTTACAGCTTGTCCCTCGAGGTCAGCAGGCCTGTCGACTTCCGATGCAGCTATTTATATATTCTAAATCAAAGTCTTACTACATAATAAGTTTTTTTATACTACATATAAAAAAACCTCTTGACGAGGTAAAGTACCGGTGACGAACCTGCATGCGAAACCCAAAATATCTGAATATCAATTTCAGTGACGATAATATGCTATATAGGTGTACAAAATTGCATATAAAAAATATTCTTGTTCGGCACGTGACTGATTTTTTTTTGTTTTTCTTGCACGTGCCGAACAAGAATATTTTTTATATGCAATTGCAGAATTCCACTATATAATAAATTATAAAAAAAATCAAGAAAGGAAAGCTAACTTCAAGCAGAGCCGAAGTTGATATACCCTTGCAGTTAAGCAGAAGCTTATATTATTATTCTATATATCGGATCCTATATAGTTGTCCGATCCTTATGAGAATTTCACTATCAACAAAATTTCTAATAAAATTATTGGAAACAGCCCCAAGCATCTTTAAAAATAGAAAGGTTGTGCCATTTCCGATCGTTCAGTTATATGGCAGGTATAGGATATAGTTGGCCGATTCTTATGAAACATAGGATTAGATTGCCCAAAACGAAACCGTAGACGGTCCCATCATTCTAGCTTCAAAAACAACAAAGCTAAGCCAATTATCCTAATAAAATTTTGCAAATCGGATAAGATTTCCCAAAATGCAATCTGTACTAAGTCCCATCCTTCTAACTTTTAAAAAAAAAATAAAGTTATGGCATATCCAATCAATCATATAATAAACATGTATTATATCTAAAATAAATGCGCAAAGATAAAAAGTTAAAAAAAAACTGGAAATTACGTTTTTCCAGTTTTTCTAGTTAAACCAATTGTTGAATGTAACAATTTATTTTGGGTGTGCGATATAAAATAATGAATATTAGAAAAGTATTGGCGGAGTTGCTTTGCCTAGTTTTTTTTATCCATGATTTTTTATATGGATGCATATAAAGCTTTCTACTCATAAAATTTTGCATTCTTTTCATTAAGACATGAGACACTGAAACACAAAGCAGAATTACATCAAAAGTTGCCATCAATCAACAAAGTTCGAGGTTAGCCGAGTGGAGAGCGTCGTGGTTCCTAATACGGGAGGGCCTGGGTTCGAGTCCAAGTTGAGTCAATGTTTACGTTTTACTTTTTAAGCCCTTTTTTATTTGGATTTTATTTTTAAATAAATAAACTAAAATCTGAAAAGATATACTCCATATTTTTTAGGGTATTGACCAAATATATATAGACTCCAAAAAGCAAAGTTGCCAATCAAATACACACACATGTATTAGTAAATGCAAGCTTCACAGGAGGCTGTACAAAATGGGTAGCTGCACTTACAGGACTATATCTTGAGTTAACGGATTTTGCCAGATATGAGCGATATTTCAAAAGTTGCGTCATCTCAAAAGCTGTCTCCACGTGCAATATAAAAAGGATCAGTCGACCAAATTTTGAAAAATAATTTTTTTCTTAAAAAAAAAGTTTATTTTTAGTGTATTTTTTTTTTTACTATACTTGAGCTATCAGCGTTTTGATAGCGACCGAATTAATAAAGAATCCACAATTTAATTTCAATAATTTTATTGGGTCAATTTAACCCCAAAACAACGGCAGCGGCCGATCCCAACAATGCCGAATTACAAGTGCTAAAACCTAAGAGCTTGCGCAGAAGCTCCACCAAAGCTCCCAAACTGCATGCGCTACAAAAGAACAACAAAGCGCATGCGAATCTGGGAGAAACAAAGAATATGGAGCAGCTGATAACGGGCAATTAGTGGACCGCTGCGGCTGGTTACACTGAGAGAAGAGAAATAGAAATAATTATGATTTTTGATGCTGGCACAAGTCCCAACATCCTCCCCCCGTTGAATTCCATCTTTCAACAAAAAATCCTTAGGGGCATGGGGCAGCTTCATCACATAATATTGCTGATGATCTCAAGGTCCATAATGTTCAGTTGCAGGCTGCCGTGTCCATCCAGATCCAGAGAGCGCTCGAGCCAAGCGTCAACAGAGTGGCGAGAGTGGAAGGAAACATCTTTCCGAAATTGCGCGTAGGCGCACCTTTCGATTGCAGGATCGGGAGCCTTCACGGCTGGAACAGCAGCCACCTTGGCAGCTGCAAACGGCGGCAGCAGCGATGCGGACGACCTCCCCCCATTGGAAGGGTGCAGGCTAGAGTTCCGAATGGAGTCAGACCTGGGTGCTGACTTAATCGGCAACGGTGACAATAATCCAAATCCCGAGCCAGATGAGGGATTAAGTTCAGCAGCTTCAGAAAATCCATCGCAGACAACTGCCGTTGAAATAGCGACCACGGGGGGAGCGGTGGATAGCAGGGGCACTGATGAGACGCAATTGGACACGTCCTGGATATCGTGATCCTTGTTCAGGTTTCGCTCCAATTTAAAAACCTGAGAACCCGATTGGATGTCGCAGTCCAGCGGGTAATCCTGACTGCATGAGCGACGCTTTTCCAACAGACCATCCTGCACCTTCACCACCGCTATGGTTGGTTCTGCCATTGACGAAGCAGTGGGACCATTGGGGCCGTCGAGACAAGTGGAGTGTGCAGGTACCCTCATGGAGTGCTTTGCCATTCCCACCTGAATGTCAAAGCGCACATCAGCGGCAAGCTGGGAGAACTTCCAGCATAATTCACTCCCAACTTCAACAGAGCTCAATCGCTCTAACTCATCCTGGAGTGTGGTAAATTTCTTGCGCAACGCAATTTCCAACGGCTCCAGTACCATGATGGTCAAATCTTCCTTCTGAACTGCAGCCTTGACCTTGTTATGCAGGGCTTCCATCTCCTGGTAGGTCACCTCTGCTCTTCGCCGCAAAAGCCTTTCCCTGCTTGCAGGAACCGAGGCACTAGCTACATCTTTAGACTCCATTATGCAATTTGTTTTTGTGCAAGGTGCAATGCAATGGAAACAACAGCAACAAGTTTTCCTTTGCAAGGTTTCCTTTAAGCACTTTAATGATCACAAATCAATTAGAGCGCGATCACGTCGGGGTCACCAATCTTGAGCTATCAGCGTTTTGATAGCGACCGAATTAATAAAGAATCCACAATTTAATTTCAATAATTTTATTGGGTCAATTTAACCCCAAAACAACGGCAGCGACCGATCCCAACAATGCCGAATTACAAGTGCTAAAACCTAAGAGCTTGCGCAGAAGCTCCACCACAGCTCCCAAACTGCATGCGCTACAAAAGAACAACAAAGCGCATGCGAATCTGGGAGAAACAAAGAATATGGAGCAGCTGATAACGGGCAATTAGTGGACCGCTGCGGCTGGTTACACTGAGAGAATAGAAATAGAAATAATTATGATTTTTGATGCTGGCACAAGTCCCAACATAGACGTCTGGTCTCAAAAAAAGTGAATTTGATATTTAAAAAACCATTTCAACGGTGTAAAGCTCTTTTTAATATCTTTCCTTACATATTATAAAGTTATGAATTTTTTCATTTACAAAGTTTTTTTAATTTTTTGACGTAAGCTTAAGGTATTTCAAAAAGTTGTAGAACAATAGTTGCTCATATGATAGTAACAAACATTTTCCAATTTTTTTCAGGATTTTTAAGGAAAAAATAGTGCAAACAGACAAACCGACAAACCGACGCAAACTGGCTTCATTTTGAAGAAGAAGAAAAAATCGAATTTTTCGAATAACTTCTGAATGAAATGTCGGATCGGGTTGATTGAGGTACCAATATACTCCATCTGGGGATAAATAGAGTGGAAATAAAAGTTTTTTTACTTTCACCCTAATTTCTCCCAAACCAAATAACTTTTGGAATATGTTTCGACAAAAATTATCTAATTGAAACAATACTTTTCGATTGGTATATCATTCATTTAGATCGGTTGCCTACAGAAAATTTTTAATTCTTCGGCTATATATAGAGTTTCCTCGCGCACGCCTAGGCATGCAGGTCGTCACCTCGTGGACTTCCGTCCACAGTGATGTGCTTCCTGTAAACTTTAAAACAATATAGCACATCTTACAAGCTACAAAGTCATCAATTTGTTCTCCATTTTCGTTTTTAATTTTGCGAAAAAAACTCCCAGACTTCGCTTCTGCCTCTCTTTTCTATTAAGGTGTACATTCCACTTTCATACCTTTGATACCCACCGCGCTTTGCACAGCCTATATATTTTAAATAAATTAAATTAACTCTTAAAAAATTAACACAAAAAAACACTTTGTAAATCAAATAAAACTAAATCAATAAAAACAAATTAAATGCAGTGAATTTTCTTCGAGTCCGAAAAGTCTTTACATTTATGGTTTTTTACTTTATTTATTTCTAAATTAACGATAACTTAACTAATTTAAATTGGAATGCAAAAACATTATTTTGTTGATATTTTCTGAGTTAGTGACTATTTGAGAACGCTGCTCTGTTATTAAATTTCTGGCTTTTGAAAAGGTCCGAAAGGAAATTAAATTAACTCTGAAAAAATTAACACAGAAAACACTTATGGACAGGTCACAATTACACAGGTTAATACCTAACAAAAACACGAACAAAAACAAATGCGGGAAACTGTCTTTTCAAACACCAGGCCTCTTCGACAGTCCCTAAACAACTTACAGAGGCGGAATAAGCAAAAGCCATCTTGCATTTAATAATACACTAATTTACACAGAGTAATGTAATACAAACAACCTAAAAATCAAACTTTAAAAAACTACAACTATATACAACTATACACACAACTATATACACATACAGGCTCGTCGGCTTCTTTTATAAATTGGTTGTCCATATTTCCGTCTTTTTTTGCAGCTCTAGTTTTTTTTTTTTTGATATTAAGTTAAAAATTGTTAAAAATTTGTAGACAAATTTTTAGCAGCTCTCAGAAAGAAATGTGCCCGAATGATTAGAAACAACACGAAGGATTCGGGTATACATGACATTCCCTGTCATTTCGTTTGACGTCTCAAATTACGAGAGGAACCTAAGCTTACATTCATACAATTTCATTTCATTTCTAACATTCCACTCACTCCATTCTATTCGATTCGAATGTACTCTGCTCTCTTTTAAAATGATATTTAATGTCTATGTGCTTTGTTCTCTTATGGCAAGTAGGATTATTTGCAATACTTATACAACCCTGGTTGTCTTCAAAAATCTCTATAGGACCATTTAATTTT
The DNA here is from genome assembly GCF_017639315.1 of Drosophila ananassae. Classification (NCBI taxonomy): domain Eukaryota; kingdom Metazoa; phylum Arthropoda; class Insecta; order Diptera; family Drosophilidae; genus Drosophila; species Drosophila ananassae. The sequence continues at coordinate 247,660 of NW_025319057.1, forward strand.
AGATTAATCTCATTTATTAGTGATTTAAACCAAAGAGCTTCTCTTACACCTTCAAACAAGGCCATGTATTCAGCTTCAGTAGATGAAGCAGCAGCAACCGACTTTTGCTTCATGGTACTCCATGAAATCAAACCACTTTTAAACATTTTAAATAAATACCCAGTGGTACTTCTTCTGTCAGTTTCATTTCCAGCCCAATCGGAATCTACATATCCTGTAAGAATACTATTGAAATTAGTTTCTTTCTTGAATCTAAGCTTGAGATTAACAGTTCCCTTCAGATATCTAAGAACTCTCTTAAGGCATTGCCATAGTTCCTTATTGTTGTTGTTTGCATACCTGCTTAGAATACTTATTGAAGTACTTAAGTCAGGCCGTGTACATAACATTATGTACATCAAACAACCAACCAAATTTCTACACGGTGCATCACATAGTTCTTCCGATTGCATAGTCAAAGCCGTATAGTCAAACTTACTTCGGAGGGGAGTACTAACTGAATTACAATCTTCCATATTAAATTTTCTCAATACTCTTTTAATACATGCTGATTGACTAAGACAAATCTATCCATCAGAGCTGTCAATTTTTATGCCAATAAAGTGTCTAATTTCCCGTAAGTCGGTCATTTGAAACTTATCATGCAGATAAGATTTAAATTTTGACATTGTATCTGATTTATTTGTTGCAATTACTATATCATACACATATAACAGGATATATATATTTCTCGAAATATCTCCCTTATCCAAAATATAAATACACCTATCAACTCCTAAGTTTTCAACTTAAATCCAACCTCCTTCAATACACTTTCAAAGACTTCGGACCAACATCTAGCAGCTTGCTTAAGGCCATATATAGCTTTATTAAGCTTACACACTTTTTTTCTCATAAGAACGATTCAGGCCTTTTGGAACATTCATGTATATTTCATTCTTTAGAGTTCCATTTAAAAATGCGGTTTTTACATCCATATGATGAACCATTAAATCATGTTGATTTGAAAGTGCCAACAAAAATCTAAAACTGGAAATTCGTGCAATTGATGCAAATGTCTCATCGTAATCAGTCATATATTCTTGAGGGAAACCCCGCGCTACAAGTCTAGCTTTGTACTTTACTAAGTTCCCAAACTCATCTTTTTTAATACTAAATACCCATTTGCAATCAACTATGTTTTTATACCCTTGCAGAGGGTATTATAATTTTGGTCAAAAGTGTGCAACGCAGTGAAGAAGACATCTCCGACCCTATAAAGTATATATATTCTTGATCAGGATCACCTCCTGAGTCGATATGAGCATGTCCGTCTGTCCGTCTGTCTGTTTCTATGCAAACTAGTCTCTCAGTTTTAAAGCTATCAAGTTGAAACTTTGCACACATCCTTCTTTCCTTTGCAGGCTGTATATAAGTCGAAACGGCCGGGATCGGTCGACTATATCCTATAGCTGCCATATAACTGATTGATCGGAAATGCCATAACTTTGGTGTTTTTTAAGTTAGAGGTTTGGGACTTTCCACATGTTATGTTTGACCAAAATATCTTATGTACAAAATTTCATAAGGATCGGCCGACTATATCCTATAGCTATCTTAGAACGATCGAAATTGGCATAACTTTGTTGTTTTTTAAGTTAGAAAGGTGGGATTTGGTACAGATTCTATTTTGGGGAAAACAATCTGATCTGCCAATTTTCATAAGGATCGGCCGACTATAAACGATCCGCTATATATCTAATAAAATAAGATGGGTGGCGCGACCTAGCGGACTGCGACTGAACTGCAAGGGTATATCAACTTCGGCTCCGCCCGAAGTTATCTTTCCTTTCTTGTTATTATCTGGCTTATGCACTAAGGTCCAAGTATTATTTTGAAAATGAGATCTAAGTTCACCTTGTAGCATTTTCCCAGAACGATCTGTCCTCACGAAACTTAATCTCATCAAAGGTATTAGGAATATCATCTAAGCATGTTTGAGTATTCATAAGACATCTTTCTAAAAATCGATACGATAATTTGGTTTTACTTTTAATTCTTTCACTGCGTCTGATTTCTTCTTCCTTTTTATTTTCTTTTAATTTATCACCAGTTTCAACGACTGGATTGGCATTCTCAAGATATGTGAAATTTTCATTGAGTTGCTCATTTAACTAAGAATCAATAGATTCATTATTTTTCACCAAAGGAAAATCCAACTCTTAATTTTCTTTAATTAAAGATTCATTATTTTGTTCAACAGTATTACTTTGAAAATACGAATCTTTTCTATGTAAAACTCTTGATTTTAGCATGTTTATTTCATTCACCACAACATCTCTTGCTATCATAAATTTCCTCGATTCCTCATTCCATAATTTATAACCATTTGGTTCATATCCAACAAGTATAGCTTTAATTGACCTTTCGTCAAACTCGTCAAACAAATGGTGTTTTATTTATCTTTTGCAATGCTCTACTTGGGGATCTGTTAATTAAATAGGTTGATGTTAAAACAGCCTCACCCCAAAAATGTTTATTAAGTTTAGCACCATTGTTTTATTTATCTTTTGCAATGCTCTACTTGGGGATCTGTTAATTAAATAGGTTGATGTTAAAACAGCCTCACCCCAAAAATGTTTATTAAGTTTAGCACCATTGATCATAGATCGAGCCTTTTCGGTGATAGTTCGTATCATCCGTTCTGATACACCATTCAACTCTGGAGTATGAGGAACCGTTAAATGATAGCTGATGCCTTTTTTAACACAGAAATAACGCATTTCACCAGAAAGATATTCCCTTCCATTATCGATATATAAATTCAAAATTTTTAAATTGAAGTGAGCCTCGCTCTTCGCTACAAAGTCCTTAAAACAGAAAAACACATTCGACTTATAAGTTATTAAATAGTTATAAGTTATTAAATATATTGATCAATAAAAACTACATAGTAGTTCTTATTATCAATGGTAGTGGGTGTTATTGGGCCACAAACATCGGAACGGACAACAAACAAAGGTCGTGTAATATTTTCTTTATTTTTAAATTTTTGAAACTTTAATCTAGATTGCTTGCCATTTATACAAGCCTCGCATAATTCATTATTTAAATCAATATTGCTTAAAATATTAGTATCTTCAAAAAGACTATTTCGCTTTATTTCTAAAAATTTTTCTACGCTTATGTGACCTAATCTTTCATGCCATAATCGATACTCAGCACTATTTGAAATTTGAGACATAATTACTTTACTGTTTAATTGAAATTTTATAATAGGTACATTGAACTCACAGATTCCATTAAAAGCCAATTTACCATCCTTGGATACTTTTACACCTCCCGGATTAAATTCAATGATCATACCTGCATCCTGCATTTTCTTTACCGATAGTAGGTTGTGTGGAATATCCTTGCAATACAAAACGTTTTGCAAGGTGATTTGGTTTCCGTAGCTGGTAATATTGACAACTCCTTTGGCTGTAGCGTAGATAAACTCTCCGCGTTTGACAATCTCGATGGGCACATTTGATTGCAAATGGTCATATTTGGAGAACAATAGGTGGTCTGATGCTCCTGAGTCTAGTATAAACTCAGCCTCGTTTGTATTACGCTCTGGTTGGGTTGCTGCTGCTGTTGCCATCTGAGCCTGCCCTTCCTTTCTTTTGTCTTCGTTAGAATTCTGATTTGGCTGTCTTTTCAAAAAGAAACAATCCTTCTTTAAATGTCCTGGCTTACCACAATGAAGACATTTTGGTTTCGGTTTGAAACTTGGCTTGAACAATTTTTACCTTTTTACCTACTGCTTGCAAGACTTTAATACTCGTATCCTTACTAATATTCCGAAGCTTTATTTCTTGGTCAAGAAGTCGTGTTTTTACAAAAGCCAATGTCAAATTATCTTCTGATAGAGTGTCTATTGCCCTTATAACTCCATCATAACTGGGTGGAAGAGTTAGAAGTAAATGGGAAATTTTATCCATATCATCTAATTTTGCTCCTGATGCGATAAGTTCTTTAATGAGGTCATCAAATGAGTTAAAATGATTCAGGAGTGAAGTGTCACCTTTTAACTCCATGGCTAAAAGTTTCTTTCGCAGAGATAGTTGTGATGCCAAGCTTCTTCTCTCGTAAATTGCATCTAAATTTGCAAAAATCTGCTTAGCAGTGCTCCCACTGTTAGTGAAAGATAGAAATGCATCACTTAGGTATTCAATTATTAAACCTTTCCATTTCGTTCTGCCTTCTTTATCTCATCAGTCACTTTTTCGTGCGTTTCATCTATAACCTTCAGAAGATTATGCTCTTCTAGCAACGCTCTCATTCTAAACTTCCATATTGAATATTTCTCACCGTCAAACGGTTTGATATTTCTTTTCCCTTTTCCATTGTAAGATTCTATCACACAAAAGCAAGTTTCACAGCCACAATTTCCAGCAACTTCTTACAGTAATAACGTTTCTCAACAGTAGCACTATCTTGTAACACCGTCCTGCCGCCACGTGGTGATTTGCGGCTAATTTGCGGCTAATGATGCTCGCGTCTATATAGTGATCACGTCGGGGTCATCAATTTAATGTTCATTTATTCCTTTATATATTTACTTAAAACTAATAAAAAATAACAAAGGCGTAGCTAGCGGCGGATGTCGTTAGGCGCAAAAAGTGTTGTTGTTTCTAGAGATGGCCTGCAGCGATATCGATACTCCCGTGAGTTATCGAGTTCAATGAAGCGATCGTAAGCACTTAGGGTCGCCACAATTCTCTAGATCCTGAAGGTATGGAATTAATGTGTTTCAAACTGTCTTTGCACCTTTTTACATTTTTCCAAATACGCCTTTAACCTTTGTGAATTTTGTTTGTACTTTATGGATTGTGACGTCCCTTAATTTTGAAATTTTGCTGTGAAGCAGAGAGCTATCTGGGAATTTTTGTTCGTTCGATTAAACGGAGCAACCATAGTATACCCACGATATCTCTTGACATCAGCGAGTAAGGCTCTATCAAAAACTCTTGGCACCTTGTCTTGAGATAACGCCGCGCTTCTGGTATTTCCCAAAGCTGGGCTTGGAGTGACCGTCCCTCGATTCACACTTTCTGAGAAAGCATTCTGTATTAATTCAGACGTCTTCTCAGTGGGAGTGGCTAACATCCTCCGCTCCATGGCTAACAATGTGACTGCGTTGGCTATGATAATACTTTAATTCTTATAATTATTGCTAGAACTACGTATTGAAGTAGAAGGTGCCTCATCTAATGGATTATTAACCGGCTGAGTAGCTTTAGATCTACTGCGAGTTTCTCGAGCTACTTTTTCGGCAGTTTTAGAGACTGTGGCTCTACATGCCGACTCACAAACTTGACACTTCTCACTGTTCTTCCAATGATCTTCAATACATTCTCTGTGGAATTCGTGCTGACATGCACCAACTTGACATATAGAACACAAAGAATTTGAGGCACTTCCGACTCTCTTATTCGGCGATCGATCTAACCCCATCATACTCAATTAAATATCAACAATGGTCACACCAAAATGATCAATATAATAAATAAAATACAGAAAGATAACTCAATAAAAAGTATATAAACTGAACCCTAAGCTTGTTGTTCTCGTGTCCAAGAATATGTACATTTCTTTTCTTCCTTCCAGTAGCAAGAAATTATTAGACTCAGAAGTTACGAAGTTAGGATACGGCACCTCTCGCCAAAAGTTATGCCAGTATTTTCCTCTTTGTTCATCGATAACTTCCTTATAGAACAGTTATTGCAATCGTGGGCAGAAAATCAACCGAAGTTTTGATTTTTAAATTTGTTTTCCTGCGACTGAAAACCCCAGTCACTTCTGCTTTAGGTAGGAAATTTTCGCTTTACGGTCTAATTCCGGTCAGCCTTGAATACTGATATTCTTACGGCTTGAATTCTAGGAACTCGAACATAATCAAAAATTTAGAAATGTAAAATTTCAAAGTAACAAAGAAATGAAAAAATTTCTGAAATTATGTCCTTCGCGAGTCTTAATGAACTTGAATTTATTCACTAAGGCCACAACGTTTGGGCGAGACTTTTTCTTAATTAATAATAAATAATAATCTATAGCGCGTAACGGTAGTAGCGATCAATCCTGGAAAAAAAAAACAAACAGGAAGGATGTGAAAATTTCTAAAGAGCTATACGATAACCGGAAGAACGAAAGGACAATTTCAGAGAAACTATTAGAAAAAGAAAGAGGTGAGAAATGAAAAGGTTGCGACACGCAGATGAAGTGGTGGTCGCTTTATGCCCTACCCAACCTATGATCCTCTCCGCTCGAGCATGGCTCTGAGGATCCCTTTATGCTGGCTACTCTGAAAATTTAATACTCTAGCAACCCGTTTCATTTGAATCTTAGGCAATTCGTTTTGAGCTGATGCCTGTACCATTTGAGCACTACCTGAGTTCGCCGCGTTGGCGTCTCCTGGTCGAGGAAAAATTGAATAAAAGAAATTTAGAAAAACAAAGTCACGTGGATATCCCTCGACGAAAGATCGATCTCCCGGCGTTGGTGTGCTGGAGACAGAATTTTGGGGCTTTTCCCATCATTTTGGGATATATATGATAAGGCAACCAATTTAACTTTTTATATAAAACACCAGATCTTTTCTTTAACTGCTTCTTTGCTCCATCAACAAAAATTCAGATTTTATTTATTATTTAATTATTTTTAATTTTTTCAAATTTTTACTTCATTTTTCGCAGTGTATGCCACTCGCAAAATTTTCTCGCAAAAAAAAAATTATTTTTCGTTTTTCTCTATATTTTCATGTTTTTTATTTTTATACCCTTGCAGAGGGTATTATAATTTTGGTCAAAAGTGTGCAACGCAGTGAAGGAGACATCTCCGACCCTATAAAGTATATATATTCTTGATCAGGATCACCTCCTGAGTCGATATGAGCATGTCCGTCTGTCCGTCTGTCTGTCGGTTTCTACGCAAACTAGTCTCTTAGTGTTACAGCTATCGAGTTGAAACTTTGCACACATCCTTCTTTTCCTTGCAGGTAGTACATAAGTCGGAACGGCCGGGATCGGTCGACTATATCCAATAGCTCCCATATAACTGATTGATCGGAAATGCCATAACTTTATTTTTTTTTAGATAGAGGGACTTGGGACTTTCCACACATGTTATAATTGACCAACATATCTTATGTACAACATTTCATAAGGATCGGCCGACTATATCTTATATTTGTCATATAACGATCGGAATTGGCATAACTTTGGTGTTTTTTAAGTTAGAAAGATGGGACTTGGTACAGACTCTATTTTGGACAAAATAATCTATTTTGTAATTTTGGAATAAATAATAATGCCAAATTTCATAAGGATCGCCCGACTTTATACGATCTGCTATATATCTAATAATATAAGATGCGTGGCGCCACCTAGAGGACTGCGACTCAACTGCAAAGGTATATAAACTTCGGCTCCGCCCGAAGTTAGCTTTCCTTTCTTGTTTTTTTTTTGGTTTACTAGCATTGATCTTTATTATAATTTATATTTTTCATTATATTTTCTGTCTTAGATTTTTTCTTTCAGTGTGCACATGGTTTAGGGAACTTTAGATTAAATTTTCACATTCTTCACTATCACATCCCAAAAAAAATATGTGGTCCCGCGGAGTAGCCGATCCCTCGATGGGATTGATTGGGAGCTCCGCGGGACACTAGCGGGTCGCTGGGCCGGCTTAGGGATAGATGCCGGGCCGAGAGATAATCTCCAAGGTAAGGCCGGTGACTTCAATGGGTTCCTATTTTCCTTCCTTCCTCTTTAAAATTCCGCGGGAATGGATTGGCGGAATATAGCTGGCGGGTTAATCTGGGTGAAACTAAAGAAAAAACCCAAGAAAAAAATTTAACCTATGGGAGCGATGTCACCCACATGCCAGGGCATTTGACATTACGCCATGATAATTAAATGCAGCTTTCTAGTGCATACCTGGTACAGCTGATAAGAGGCTGCTTATCAGATGGCAACTCTTTGTTTACCTAATCGGTAATCTAAGCTTAGTACCCTTGGCGCCAAATATAAAAAACCCAAAAATGATCATTTGTCTTTTTTTTTCATTTGAATTTTTTTGGGCTTCAGTCGCCAGTACAATTTGCATGAGTTAATGTTGTTTTTATTTTGGCTTCTTTAATTGATTGTTTCAGTTGTTAGACTTCCGTTTATATAGTCGAACACGACTATACTAATCCTTTCTTGTTTTTATAGAATTCCGTACCAATATTTAATGCGTTGTTTACTTGTTTTTGTTTTTATTCCCCAGACCCAGGAGCAGGTCCTGCAGCAGGAGCAGCTGCTAGTCCTGGTACAGGTGCAGGTCCTGGCACAGGAGCAGGACCAGGTTCTGGTCCAGGCGCAAAAGCAGGTCCTGACGCAGAAGCAGGTACTGGCGGAGGAGCAAAAGCAGGTCCTGACGCAGGAGCAGGTACTGGTCCAGGAGCAAAAGCAGTTCCTGGCGCAGGAGCTGGTACTGGCCCAGGAACAGGTCCTGGCGCAGGAAGAGGTCCTGGCGCTGTAACAGGTCCTGCCACAGGAAAAGGTCCTGGCGCAGGAGCAGGTGCAGGCGCAGGAGCAGGAGCAAGTCCTGGCACAGGAAAAGGTCCTGGCGCAGAAGCAGGTGCAGCCACAGGAGCAGGTACAGGCGCAGGAGCAAGTCCTGGCGCAGAAGCAGGTCCTGGTGCAGGAGCAGGGCCCGGAGCTAAATCAGGACAAGCAATAGGACAAGGTAAGAATTAATCTTCATGTTTTTATCAAATTTATTTTTTTGTATAATAATATTAAATTATTATTATTATTTTTTATTATTATTAAACCCAGATGGTGATATTTTGGTCAAAAGTGTTTAAATAAGTAAAGCACTCTTCACTCCGTCACTTCATAGCAAACGGACGTGTTTTTTATTCAGCGCTTACGTTTTTAATTTGGCACAACAAACATAGGTTCCATCACCCACAGTTCCCGCGGTACACCTAAGTGAGCCTCTCCTGGAAGGAAGCTTTTTGTGATGTTGATGATGCCAAACAGTCTAAGGGAGGAACACACAGGAAATGCAGGCTTAGTCGGATTCCTTGGATTCCATTTGTCTATGGCCAGTTTCCTCGAGCAGAAATGAAGGACTTATACATATTAAAACTTTTACTTCTTTAGTTATTTAGGCCAGTAAAAAAACGATATTTCTTGAAAATCAAACTCTTGTTTATTTACTCTCTTCCACAGCTTTTAGGTTATGTGTTTATGTTTTGATTCGATACAATCGATATGATATTAAATGCGCCCTCTGACTTGGCGGGTATTTTTGAATTTGAAACATTTATCTATAACAATACATATGCGAGCCCTGGCAAGCATGGGCACAACAAAGCATATTGCTAGCTGCATTATAATCAAAGTGCTGTTGCACGAGGTTGATGATGCGACGCAGTCTAAGTGGAAGAAAAGCTGACTCGGATTCCATTCCAACGTGGGAGTCTATCGCCAGTTTCCTTGAGCAGAGATGCATGGATTTGAGTATGGAGTGCATGGATTTTCCGACAACGTCATATGCAATAAACCCTTCGTTAGGACGACGTAGACCCTTTAAATCGGATATCTCTGCATTTATGAGTTTGTACTCGTCCGTTGCCGCATGTATGATCTAAAATGCCCATTCCTATATACTAAACTCCTGCCCAAGGTTATTAAGTTTGTGGCATGAGGATCGTTCAGGTGAAGTTAGGCGGCTGGATTTATGCCGTAAGTGACTTGGATTTGGTCATCCATCTCGTCGTTGCATTGCAGACATCATAGTCTGCTGCACGCCAACACCCCTCTCTCGCGGTTTCCAAATCCAGTGACGCTGCTTATCGTTCGTCGGCCGCTGCCATCAATTCATTCGTCGCCAAGGATCGTTTTGCCAATATTTTAGTCCGGAACCGCTCTGGAGTCCTTCTGCCCTACCGAGCGCTGCTCGATTCTGCCTCGCAGGTACACCTAGTCACTTCAAGGCTGGCGAACTAGCTGCAGCTGCTGAACATAAGGTCTCCGGTGTCTGTATCCGGCATAAGTGACGCAGGGCTCTCAACAGATGGGTTTCTATGCAAGTCTGATTGCAATCCCAATGCTCGGACGACTCTGCGCAAATAACTGAGATCGTAGCCTCCAAGATTTAACTGACCGTCAGCCCAATTTTGCCTTTAGAACTTCGCCCTTCAAATTTGTTGGTGAAATCGCATATAAGTAGTGTATCCACAGATACACTTAATGTATCTGCAAATACCCTAGATAACGAATCCCCCATAAAACCAGTATACCCTGCCATACCTATCAAATCGTATATAAACAACATTCCAGAGCCTACTGTGGGAATAATTCAAATAGGCTAGACACAAACCCTTTCCCATAGCATTATCATTGGCATCCAGACATAAACATAGACATAAACCATTCACACGCCTTTATCGACGACAGTAGACGTAAACATCAAACCCCTTTTGCTCCAAATTCATAAACAAGTGCCCATCCTGGGAACCTACATGTCAGCATAAAGCTCTGACCAATCAAAACTATTAAACCAAAGTCCATCTATGCTGCCAGCGTCGCTGTCACCGATAAAAGCTATAGTTATAAGAAAATTGAATTTGTAAAATCAGTTTATAATCAACGATCAATCCAATAGGATATCTTTATAACTCATTCTTGAATTTAATAATAAAATTTATAAAATAAAAATCCTAATTTTTATTTTTTTATTTTAAATCGGGAATTAAAACATATAATTGGCGCAGTCGGTAGGATACAATTATCCTCGCGTGTTTTAAGTATCGAACTAAATACATCGCGAATTTATTGTATCCGCAAAACGAATCTATAAACATTTCTAAACATTAGTGAAATCACGAATGAGGATTTCTAGTGTGAAGTGCAACAAACATTACATAAAAAATTTTAATACCAGGGAACTCAGCATTAGTCAAATCACGAATGAGGATTTCTAATGTCTATTTGAAATAAACAAATAAAATAAAATTATTAACATAATCAAGACAATTTAAAAAATAAAAAACATATATATACCAAATTAAATAAATAAACTTTAAAATGCAATCTGAACAAGCATCCACATCAGCTGCAGCAAGGCACATCCTGTCTGACAGCAATATGAATCATTTCTTCATGCAACTAAAACAAATTGACAAATTTGATGGTGATACAATGTATTTAGCACTATTTATAAAAAGTGTTGATAACTTGATTACCCAATACAAAACAACATCGTCTACTCAGAATGAAATCATTCAAGGAGCTATCCTAAACCTCATCGTTGGACCTGCACGTACAATTCTTCTTAGGAATTCAACCCAGGACTGGAATGAATTAAGAACCTTACTCATCAGTGAATTCAACTCATCAAAACCCCCACATCTCATGATCATGGATTTACATAAAATTAAATATCAGAATAGTTTACGTAAGTTTATTGATAATTTAGACAAACAGACAAGTAAAATTTGTAATAAGTTAAGTCTGGATAATAATGCAGCAAACACTGTTATATTTTCAAGAATATTAGGTGATCATATAGCAGAAGTAATTCGTGAAAAATTACCATTACGAGTGTACATATCTATATGCAAATACGATATATCAACTCCAACTAAATTAAAACAAGCTGCTCAAGCTGTAAGTCTTTATGATGATGATGATATATATAATTTTTCCCGAAGTGTTGAAAATCGATATAATATACCAATGGTCTCCACATCTAATACTTCTAATACTAATAATTCTAATACTAATCAAAGGGACAGAAACCAAAATTTCAATCAGAATGTAGGAAACAATAGGAGTCAAAATTATAATAATCGTGGGACATATAATTATCAACAAAGACAAAATACTTTTGATTCAAATAGAAATTTTAATTCAAACTATAATAATAATTATAGATACTCTCAAAATTCTTCAGGTCAAAACTCTCCAAATTATAATCGACCATCGAATAATCGAATAGACCAGAACCAATGGAAATAGTTGAAAATTTTCAGACACAAGCCTCGGAAGAAACACAACAGCAATAAAAATAAAAATTGATAATAGACCATGCATTTGCCTTATTGACACAGGTTCCAGTATAAGTTTAATAAATGAAAATTTTTTAAAATATCCAATTAAAGAGAATAATATAAAAGTTCAAACAGTAGGAAATTCAGTCACTTTGAATAAATCCATTGAATTTATAATTCCAAAATTATTTAAATCAAAACAAAAATTTTTTGTCAAAGAATTTTCCAATCATTACGATTTTCTTTTAGGACGTAATATTTTAAACCTTACATCAGCCCAAATAGATTTTGGAAAGAATACTGTTAAACTAAATAATTACGAATTTCCAATGATCAATATAATAAAGGAACATAACAAAAATTATACAAACATGTTAGAGGATGAAGAACACATTTACGCATTGGAAACAGAATTAAAAACTAGTTATATTCGAGATGATCATCTCAACAGTGAGGAAAAATCGGCACTACATTCTCTAATGTCCAAATTCTTTGATATTCAGTATCATGAGGGTGACAATTTGACCTTCACAAATGAAATCAAACATAAAATAAAAACTAAACATGAAGATCCCATTTATAGAAGACCATATACTTATATATATATACCATATACTTAATATTAGGTGATCATATAGCAGAAGTAATTCGTGAAAAATTACCATTACGAGTGTACATATCTATATGCAAATACGATATATCAACTCCAACTAAATTAAAACAAGCTGCTCAAGCTGTAAGTCTTTATGATGATGATGATATATATAATTTTTCCCGAAGTGTTGAAAATCGATATAATATACCAATGGTCTCCACATCTAATACTTCTAATACTAATAATTCTAATACTAATCAAAGGGACAGAAACCAAAATTTCAATCAGAATGTAGGAAACAATAGGAGTCAAAATTATAATAATCGTGGGACATATAATTATCAACAAAGACAAAATACTTTTGATTCAAATAGAAATTTTAATTCAAACTATAATAATAATTATAGATACTCTCAAAATTCTTCAGGTCAAAACTCTCCAAATTATAATCGACCATCGAATAATCGAATAGACCAGAACCAATGGAAATAGTTGAAAATTTTCAGACACAAGCCTCGGAAGAAACACAACAGCAATAAAAATAAAAATTGATAATAGACCATGCATTTGCCTTATTGACACAGGTTCCAGTATAAGTTTAATAAATGAAAATTTTTTAAAATATCCAATTAAAGAGAATAATATAAAAGTTCAAACAGTAGGAAATTCAGTCACTTTGAATAAATCCATTGAATTTATAATTCCAAAATTATTTAAATCAAAACAAAAATTTTTTGTCAAAGAATTTTCCAATCATTACGATTTTCTTTTAGGACGTAATATTTTAAACCTTACATCAGCCCAAATAGATTTTGGAAAGAATACTGTTAAACTAAATAATTACGAATTTCCAATGATCAATATAATAAAGGAACATAACAAAAATTATACAAACATGTTAGAGGATGAAGAACACATTTACGCATTGGAAACAGAATTAAAAACTAGTTATATTCGAGATGATCATCTCAACAGTGAGGAAAAATCGGCACTACATTCTCTAATGTCCAAATTCTTTGATATTCAGTATCATGAGGGTGACAATTTGACCTTCACAAATGAAATCAAACATAAAATAAAAACTAAACATGAAGATCCCATTTATAGAAGACCATATACTTATCCCTATTTTTATGACAATGAAGTAGAAAACTAAATAGCAGATATGATTAAACAAGGTATTGTCCGCAAATCTAAATCTCCTTATTGTAGTCCTATAGTAATAGTACCCAAGAAAATGGATGCATCGGGCATTCCAAAATTTCGTATGGCTATTGATTACAGAGGACTTAACGAGATAACTATTGACGATAAATTCCCCATTCCCAATATGGATGAAATACTAGATAAGTTAGGAAAATGTCAATATTTTACAACGTTAGATCTGGCAAAGGGATTCCATCAAATTGAAATGGACCCAAGATCAATTCAAAAAACAGCCTTTTCCACCAAGAAAGGACACTATGAATATACTAGAATGCCTTTCGGTCTAAAAAATGCTCCTGCTACATTCCAGCGATGTATGAATAATATTCTTCACGATATAATAGGAACTCATTGCCTAGTATATTTAGATGATATTATTATATTTTCGACCTCCTTACAAGAACATATTCAGTCCCTTCAAAAAGTCTTCGTCCGATTAAGAAAATCCAATCTTAAACTTCAATTAGATAAATGCGAATTCATGAAAAGAGAAACAGAATTTTTAGGCCATATAATTACTACTGAAGGAATTAAAACAAACCCAAATAAAATTCAAGCTATTCACGATTTTAAAATTCCAAGTACTCCTAAACAAATTAAATCATTTATTGGTCTTTGTGGATTTTACCGAAAGTTTGTTAGAGAATTTGCAAAAATTGCTAAACCAATGACCCAGTGCCTTAAAAAGGGTTCAAAAATAAATGTCAAAGATAATAATTACGTTGAAGCATTTGAAAAATTAAAAACACTAATTACAAATGATCCAATCCTTAGATATCCAGATTTTGAAAAAACATTTGAATTAACTGCTGATGCTAGTAATTATGCTTTAGGAGCTGTCCTATCTCAAGAAGGTAGACCAGTTTGCTATGCAAGTAGAACATTAAATGATCATGAAATAAATTATTCAACTATCGGAAAAGAGTTATTAGCCGTAGTCTGGGCAACTAAGTACTTCCGACCCTATCTATTTGGAAGAAAATTTAAAATTACATCCGATCATAAACCACTAGTTTGGTTACACAATATTAAAGAACCTAATATGAAATTGCAAAAATGGAAAATATATCTTAGTCAATATGATTGTGGTATGAATTACATTAAAGGAAAGGAAAATTATGTAGCAGACGCCTTATCTAGGCTACCTAAAAAAGAATCAAATAATGAACAATTAGAAGAAACATTTCAAAACGAAGATGATTTACAAAGCACAGGAGCTACTATACATAGCGCCCAAGAAGATAATGGCAATTGTATTCAGATTACAGAGCGTCCAATTAATGTTTTCAGTCACCAATTAATATTTGAAAAGGGAAATGAAGATAGTAATGAATTAGTCCGGTATTTTAATAAAACAATTATTACAATAAAATATATAAACATGACGGAACGTACAGCAAAAGATATTATTCTTAAATTTGTATGTGGACACAATTTTGTAATGTACATAAATAATGACGAAGATTTCGCAATATTTCAAAGGGCTTTCATGGAATTAATTAAACCAAATTTGGGAACAAAATTAATGAAAACATCAGTAATACTTCCTAATATATCTACCTACGCAGATTTTCACGAGAAAGTAATTAATATTCATGAGAAAACTATTCATCAAGGTATTAAAAAAACATATGAAGATTTTAAAGCTAAATACTATTTTCCAGATGCACAAAAATTAATCCAAAACATAATTAATAAATGCGATATTTGTAATTAATGCAAGGCAGAACATAGAAAAGTAGCATTAACATTTGAAAAAAACCCTGAAAGTAAAAATATCCGTGAAAAATATGTAATTGACTATTATTTTATTGATCAAAGAAAATTTTTAACTTGTATTGATATCTATTCAAAATTTGTTTCAATTATAGAAACTCATACCACAGATTGGATCGAAAGTAAAAAAGCATTACTTAAAATATTTAATATGTTAGGTAAACCAAAAATAATAAAAATGGATCAAGATCCCGGATTAGTATGCAAATCATTACAAAATTGGTTAGAAAAAGAAAATATTGAGATCGAAATTACTAGCAGCAAGAATGGTATAGCTGATATAGAAAGAGTTCACAAAACAATTAATGAAAAATTACGAATCATAAATACACTTAATGATGCGGAAGACAAGCTCATGAATATCGAAAAAGCTACATATGTTTATAATCATGAAATAACACATGACACTACAGGTAGAACCCCTGCTGAAATATTTATTTTCGGTATGAAACCTAATAAAAATTTCCAAAAAATAAAAGAATCAAAAATTGATAAAATTAATGAAAAACGGGAAGAGTATGAGGTAGATTTAAATTATGCAAAAGTTGAAAAAGATATGAAACGTAAGCCGAAACTTGTTAATCCATTTAAGAAAACAGGAAAAATTTTACAAAAAGATGAAAAACACTGGCAGGAAATAAATAGGGGTCACAAAGTAATAAAACACAAAAGTAAATTTAAAAAACTTAAAAAACGCAATTTTTCTCGTTATTCCAGAAATGTTGAAAATTCTGACTCTGATATTGAAAGTGATAATAATAGTACCATGGACAACGTTACCATTAATAACGGCTCAACAAATTAGTATTGTCCCAATTACTTCAAAAAATGGCTATTTACTATTGAATACAGGAACTATAAAAATACCTCTTAATTACGAACACCACATGATAGAAATAAATCAAACAAAAATATTAAATACATACCAAGAATTTATAAAATATGAAAATTTATATAAAACAATTCCAGATATAGCTTTAGCACTTAAACAATTAAAACATGAAATAAAAGGGATTATCCCATCAAATAGACAAAAACGGGGACTAGTAAATATTGTAGGATCAGCTCACAAATATTTGTTTGGTACACTAACAGAAGAAGATAAAAAAGAGTTAGAAATAAAATTAAATAATATAAAAGAAAATATGATAGAAAATTCAGAATTTAATGAAATCATTGGTATAATAAATAAACATACAGAAGACATAAATAAATTAATACGGGAAGAAGAGGAAAATGAGGCCTTGCACCTTTTTAGATATTCTTTACACATTTTTCTAGAATACATTGAAGATTTACAAATGGGGATTCAGTTAACAAGAATTGGAATATGACATTAGATGACATTAATGAAGAAAAATTATTATCAATAAAGACTTCAGCTTGGATATGCAGTCAAACCAAAAATACTTTTATTTTAGCCCATATACCAACATCTTTTAATGAAACTCAAAAATACAGAATAATTAAATATCCAGATTATTTAGGCCGCCAAATTGACATAAATGATAAATTTGAATATTTTATGAATAATAATAAAAGTGTTTATTATTTGGAAAATTCTGCAAATCCTTTAGTGGATGTAATGGATCAAAAATATTTAGTAACTGACCAATGTATTTCAAAGATCCTTACAAATCAATTAGCAATTTGTCAACACACTTTTATTTCAGAAAAAGAATTTATAAAATACATTGAACCAAATATTATAATAACATATAATTTAAGTAAAACGCAAATTAACCAAAATTGTGAATTATTTAATAAAACAATTGAAGGAAATAATATTATACAATTAAGCCAATGTACACTTGAAATAAGAAATATCAAATTCACTACTTCAAAGAATATAAATGAATATAAAATAATATTGTCAAGTACCAATGTAACTCTACATGAACCAACACCAATTTTAAAACTTAAAGAATCATTAATCAATCAACAAAAACAAGATATTGTCTACAAATGGATTGTATTTATAAGCCTAATACTTATAGTTGTAAGCATAACAATTTATGTAATATTCACTTATAAGCGTTTAGCCAACCACAAGGAAATTGTTGTCGAATTCAACAAGGATGTTGAAATTTCTAAAGGAGGGGCGAGTAGTGTATCCACAGATACACTTAATGTATCCGCAAATACCCTAGATAACGAATCCCCCATAAAACCAGTATACCCTGCCATACCTATCAAATCGTATATAAACAACATTCCAGAGCCTACTGTGGGAATAATTCAAATAGGCTAGACACAAACCCTTTTCCATAGCATTATCATTGGCATCCAGACATAAACATAGACATAAACCATTCACACGCCTTTATCGACGACAGTAGACGTAAACATCAAACCCCTTTTGCTCCAAATTCATAAACAAGTGCCCATCCTGGGAACCTACATGTCAGCATAAAGCTCTGACCAATCAAAACTATTCAACCAAAGTCCATCTATGCTGCCAGCGTCGCTGTCACCGATAAAAGCTATAGTTATAAGAAAATTGAATTTGTAAAATCAGTTTATAATCAACGATCAATCCAATAGGATATCTTTATAACTCATTCTTGAATTTAATAATAAAATTTATAAAATAAAAATCCTAATTTTTATTTTTTTATTTTAAATCGGGAATTAAAACATATAATTTATAATTAATTGACTCTAAGTCTCCACATAAAATCATAAAAATTTTTTCTTTCGTAAGGCTAAAAAGGATTTCGTAAGGCTAAGAATAAATTAATTTTGGATGTTAGCTTGTCCGATCTATTTGCATGTGTAGATATTAACATTGCCTTACATAATCTTTATTACGCTTTGAATATATTTTTTCGACGCTTGCGTGCCGTGGAAATATCCGTCTGCTTCAAATAATCTGCTTTGGTATAAAAAGCACCAATTCAATTTAAAGAACGTCATGAACTTCATGACCTCGGTCCCATTTACCGAGCATAACGCTGAATGTTATAGGAGTTATAGGAGTTTCATGCTTTCGAAGCAGTCTGAAAACGATCTTTCCTATTATGTGGAAGGAACCTTACATTATTTCTCTTCCTAAAAATAGGAAAAAAATCCGACGCTGGCAATTATAAAGGAGTTTCTAAATTGTCAGCAAATTTAAAGCTTTTTGATAAATTAATAACCTCACTTTTGTAACACCTATATTGATCACAAGCTAGGACTTTCTTAAATTATCTACTTCGAGTGGCGTGAAACGGACAACAAGTAGGAACCGCGTTACCCAACCTGTTTGCAGTGGCTCAATTTGCAGCCAACACGAAGAGTTGTTTTTGTTATTATAGCAAACTGCAGGTCAGTGTTGTTGGAGGCTACTATAGCAGTTGCGCCGAGTAGTCCGAGCATTGGGATCAAGCATCTCTGCTCGAGGAACATGGCGATGGACTCCCCCTTGGCCCTTAATGAAGTATTTCATTATCATAAGCGTGAATAAATTATTGCTGGCCAGAATTGGGAAGACCTTCTGCGCCCAACCTCTTCGTTCTTACTTGCATTTTGTAGTTTATATTGACGGCCCGCTACTTTGTTATACTGCGCGGAATTAACCGCCTAATAAACATTAACACCGGAATTGAAAATTGTTTAATTCGGCTGCTATCGAAAAGCTAGTAGCGTTAAATTTTGGTGACCCCGACGTGACTGCGCCCGAAGTTTAAGAAGAGCAGAGATGACCTACCAGGAGATGGAGGCGCTGCATCATACGGTGAAGGCTGTCTCGCGAAATGGGGATTGCACAATTATGACTCTGGAGTCAGTGGAGAAGCGTTGATCGGTTCACCACTCTTCAAGAAGAGTTGGAGAAGCTTATTTTCAGCGAGATTTCATCGAGGGAAAAATCACAGAAAACCAAAAATTAAATGCGAAAATAGGAGATTTTAACTGTGGATGAGTATTTCAAAGATATGGTAACTGTTAGATGCCATTTTGTAATTCAAGTCGGTAAACATACATTTCAAAAATGATATGTACTAAAAACAATGATGGTCAACGCAATTATATGGCCTACATAATTCAATATATGGTAAAATTTGATCAGTTTCTTCTCTTAGGTGTACCGCGGAAATTGTGGCTGACCTATGTTTGTTCTGGACTTTGGTTCAGGAGACCCTAAAGGTTAACGAGCAGTTAAACCGGCTGACCCGCTGCTTTTTGTGTTTCAAAGATGGCCAAAACTTCCTTGTTTAATTCCTTGTTGCACCATTGCCGCTTGCTGTTCAGCCCTATCAATGCCCCACCAGCATGAGACATTGTTTCCGCCAATGGTGTTGCCGCTGCTACCCCACCTTCCCAGTCAATCAACAACATCTTGACTCAGGATCGCCATTCTAAACTAGTGCTTTTGCCAACCGCCAATATCTTCATCCATGGTCGGTCAGTTGCCTTCCTGGCTTGCAGAGTGTTATTGGATTCCGGTTCACAAGTTCACCTTATCTCATCGCGGCTGGCTCATCGACTTCACCTTCGTCCCTCCAAATGCTATGTAGCGGTCGCCGGCCTCGGCGGCACTGAGTTTGCTACGGATGGAGCCTCCGTTAATGTGTGTGTGAAGACCCGATTAACCACATATGCTATGAACCTAGAGGCTGTTATGGTTTCTCACATTGCGGTGTGTCAGCTCAGCCTTAAAATCGGTATTTCGAAATAGAAGATTTCTCGAAATAGAATACACTATTTGGCTGGGTGGTTTCTGGACGAAATGAAATATCACTGTCAAACAGCTTGGCAGTTTCGAGCAGACTGTGCACCTCAAATGATGCCAATGAATCGCTTGTATGAAAGCGGGGAGTATGTGCCGGACTCCTGCGCTCGTTACGAGAATTCGATTACCACAATGGTCTATTGGGGTTTGGAAGAAGTTGGTGTGCCGTTGGAAGAAGCATTGCAAAGATGTGTGCCCACCCTTCAATAGGGGAAGGACTTTGGGCTAAGCAGACACCAGCAAAGCCGATTACAAAATTGATCATTTGTTTAGCTGCAGTGGCATTTATTCTTGTCTGTCTGCCTCCCAATTTCGCATTGTTATTTGTAGCGCATGCGCTTTTGGCAGCTTTAAAAGAGCCAAAGCTCCCAAAAGAGTACAAAAAGAGCTCCCCCGTCCAAGCTCTTGGTTCTTATTGGCATATTTTAATATATTTTAATTGCATGAGTTAATATTGACTTGGTTTTAATTAATTTTTTCAGTTGTTAGACTTTCGCTTATATAGTCAAACTCGACTATACTCGTCCTTTCTTGTTTTTATAGTATTCCGTACCAATATTTAATGCGTTGTTTATGTGTTTATTTTTATTCCCCAGACCCAGGATCAGGTCCTGGAGCAGGAGCAGGTGCTAAGCCTGGTACAAGTGCAGGTCCTGGCACAGGAGCAGGACCAGGTCCTGGCCCAGGAGGAAAAGCAGGTCCTGACGCAGGAGCAAAAACAGGTACGGGTCCAGGAGCAAAAGCAGTTCCTGGCGCAGAAGCAGGTACTGGCGCGGGAGCAGGTACTGGCCCAGGAGCAGGTCCTGGCGCAGGAACAGGTCCTGGCGCTGGAAAAGGTCCTGGCGCAGGAACAGGTCCTGGCGCAGGAACAGGTCCTGGCGCAGGAATAGGTCCTGGCGCTGGAACAGGTCCTGGCGCAGGAGCAAGTACAGGCGCAGAAGCAAGTCCTGGCACAGGAAAAGGTCCTGGCGCAGGAGCAGGTACAGGCGCAGGAGCAAGTCCTGGCACAGGAAAAGGACCTGGTGCAGGAGCAGGTGCAGGGGCAGGAGCAAGTCCTGGCGCAGGTGCAGGTCCTGGCACAGGAGCAGGGCCAGAAGCAAAAACAGGGCCAGGACAAGCAACAGGGCAAGGTAAGCATTAATCTTCATGTTTTTATCAAATTTATTATTAAATTATTATTATTAAACACAGATGGTAATATTTTGGTCCAAAGTGTTTATATAACTAAAACACTCTTCACTCCTTCACTTCATAACAAACGGACGTGGATTTTTTTGTGGGCTTACGTTTTTCATTTTGCTCTTTTAATTTTTGCGATTTATAAAATTTTGTGATTAAATATGCAGGCCAACAATTTAAACTCCAGACATAATTACAACTACTCCATAACCTTTATGCTCCCCAAAGTCCAGAACAAACATAGGTTCCATCACCCATACCTAAGTGAGCCTCTCCTGGAAGGAAGCTTTTTAAGAGTCATTACTTCGGCGCTCCAGTTTGTTGCCTGCGAGGTCGACGCTCCTCAACGCAACTTCCTCCAGCATTTCGATGAGTCGTTTGGGAGAACTTTCCAGGCTTTGCCGACAATGCCGCTTCCCAATTTTCGTGGCGGCTTTGTAGTCACTGCTCTGTACCATGGTAGACACAAAGCCCTTTATGAGTCGGAGGGAAAAGCATCAGCGTGCGGTCATGCCTTCGTGAGTCTGCCATGGAGATTTTGCAACCGTCAGCTTATTTTTATACCCTTGCAGAGGGGAGGGTATTATAATTTTGGTCAAAAGTGTAATTGATCGGAAATGCCATAACTTCGTTGTTTTTCAAGTTAGAAGGATGGGACTTTCTATGCATTCTAATTTGGGATAAGTTTGCCCAAATTAGAATCCATAGAAAGTCCCATCATATAACTGATTGATCGGAAGTACCATAACTTCGTTGTTTTTCAAGTTAGAAGGATGGGACTTTCTATGGATCCCACTTTGGGAAAAATAATCCGATCTGACGAATTTTGATAAGGATCGGCCGACTATATCCTTTAGTTGCCATATAACTGATCCATCAGAAATACCATAACATTGGTGTTTTTTAAGTTGGTCCAACATCTTATGTGCAAAATTTATAAGGATCGGCCGACTATATCCTATAGCTCTCATATGTTTATGCTGTGGAATGTTGTTTAAGTTAGAAAGATGGTACTTACTACAGATTGCATTTTGGGCAATCTTATCCGATTTGGAACATTTTATTAGGATAATTGTCTTATATTGTTGTTTTTGAAGCTAGAATGATGGGACTATCTACGGTTTCCGTTTTGGGCAATCTAATCCTGTAATGTTTTCTGGAAGGCTCCCCAGGTTTGTGGTCGTGTTCCCAGTTTTATTGATTATATCGGTTGGTTTGAAGGTTTAGCATATCTTTATTTTATTTAAGGTTTGAGTTGTATTCGGAGCAGCTGTTGTTGCCGCTCCGAGCTCATGGGAGTTTCTGATTTAACAAATTTACTTATGAGTTAAAGGAAGTCTAAGTCTCGTAGCTGCGCTGCCCAAAGCGGCAGCGGAAAGACGGTTATGTATTCTTAAATATTTATATATGAATATATATTTATGTTATGTTCGCTTAGGCGGAGGTATGTGGACATGCATAAGGTCCACTCGTGCGGACATATGCACTTTTCGGCGTACAGCAAAGGCACAGCGGACGATTCATATTTCGGTGCACTTATGTTTATGACCGAGACCTTGGATAACAATTATCAATTGAAACATGTTCAAAGATATTTTCCCACGGTGCCACTTTAAGTTGGCTGATTTTGTGCATACCGGCTTGCTTTTCAAGCCTTTGAAAGAATTGACCTAAGTCAAGGGTTCCATTAGTATACAAATCGCTAACATTATATCTTGCTGTAATTTTCCTTCCGTGCTTAAATAAACACATATTGTTATTTACATGCAAGGTCACTACTTTACGTACTTCATCATTATTAATGACTTCATATTCGTTGGGCTTTGAAGCTTTTTTTATGGATTGCTTATGCAATTCTATTTTTTCTTTTCCTGCGCCGGATTTTTGTCTACTTCGGTTTCTGGTAGTGACTTTGGTTTCTGGTAATTGTTATTCTAGTCAGCGCATCGGCTACATAATTATCTTTACCCTTTAGATACTCTACTGTAAAATTATATTCCTCTAATTCAAGTCTCATTCGTGTTAGTTTGGAACTGGGATTTGTCATTGAAAATAAATAGGTAAGTGCCCTGTGGTTTGTTTTGACAGTGAAGTGTCTACCATAAATATATGGTCTGAAGTATGTTATTGCCCAATGAATAGCTGCTAATTCTTGTTCTGTAGTGCTCTTGTTGCTTTCACCTTTCGTAAAGGATCTTGATGCGTATGCAACTGGGAGCTGCTATCCATTTTTATTTTGAGTTAGTACTGATCCACAAGCGTATTTGCTAGCATCTGTAATTATGCAAAATTCTTTACTAAAATCTGGGTATTGCAACAGAGTTGGGTTTATTAATGCTGATTTGAGATGTTCGAAAGCGTTTTGACATTCGGTTGTCCATTCGAATTTTACATTTTCCTGTAAAATCTTGTTATGTGACGGGAGTATTCTGCAAAATTCTTTATGAAACTTCTGTAATAATTGCAAAATGCAACGAATCATCTAGCGCTGTCCACATCATGTGGGACTGGGTAATTTTGACTGACGTCCTATTTTTTTGTCGTCGGGCAAAATTCCTTTATTTGTGCATTTATGTCCTAGGAAGATGTCTTCATGCATGAAAAATGAAAATTTTTCGGGATGTAACTATAGGTTGTGTTTCCTACATTTCTCGAAAACATCAGTTAGGTTCTTGAGCATGTGGTTTTCAGAGCAACCTATGACTATTAAGTCATCCATGTAAAGAAATGCTTGGGAAGGCTCCAATAAAGAGAAAGCTATAGTCATCATTCTTTGAAAGGAGTTTGGAAAAGGATGTTATATCTCGTGAATTTTTTTCGAGTTAAATTTGGTGAAAACCGGACATTAAGTCGAGACATGAGAAATACTTTGCTCTACCTAGTTGATCTAAAATGTCATCGATTCTAGGGAGTGGAAATTTATCAGATAAGAGTTTTTTATTAATTTGACGATAATCTATTTCTAATCGCCATTTTTTATTTACTAGCAAAAGTGGGCTATTATAAGGTGATACAGAGGGTTCTACTATTTTATCATTAATGAGTTTTTGGACTTGTTTTTGAATTTCGTCTTGTTGACTATGAGGGTTTCTGTAATTTTTTGTATATACGGGTTCATCATCACTTAATCTCAGTTGTTGTTTATAGAAATTATTTGTAGTGATCGCTTCGGTTTCTAGTCCGAATACATCACCATACTGGGTGCATAATTTTGTAAGTTGATCATTGAATTGAGGTGGGAAGTTTTTTGTAAGTTGGGATAATACAGTTTTTTTACGGTTTTCGGGGTCTGTTTTTACTAAATCGTAGTTTGAAAGTGGTTCATGATGAATATTTTTAATATTAACTACCTGATCTATATTTGTGGTATTTAGTAGTCTTACATATGCATTCTGGACTGTTGCTATGGTATTTGCTATATAGAAGACTTTATGAATCCCTTGATTCGGAGTTAATACACTGTTTTCTTCGGAATTTATCTTAATTTTTCGGATGACTTGGGATCTTGCTGGCAGAATTAGGTAGTTGTTGCCAGAACTGTATGTTATCGGAACATAAATTGGATATTTGAGATTATTTGGTCTAATTACAAGCCAGTCTTCAAAACGCTTGAAATCTAATTGACAATTGTATCTTTTGATACAATCGAAGCTTCTAGGAGCTTCCTTAAGTTGTCTATTTCTGTCGTGAATTTTTCCGCGGTTTTGCCTTTCTGGGTTGTTTTCGCCATTTTGGCTTTAATTATGTCAGAGGTTTCTCCGACTATAGTGTCTTGTAGTTTTCTGATTATTGCTTCTATAGTTCCTTCATTTTGGACTCTGTATAAAGTTGATCCAATTATTTTGTATTTAATTACTTCTACAGCCAAATTCTCGAATGTGCCTTTCGTTAGGTTAACTAACCTCAAAGCTGTTATAAATCTTTGAAGGTTTCATTTTCATTTGCCCGTTAAATTCAGGGATGGCATTCGATATTTCTCTAATGTATGCTCTTTGGGCAATGCTCTAGTCAGCCATTGTGGTTGGTTTTAATTCTACAATGTTGTCGTTAAATTCAGAGACGGACAAGTCCTGGTCTGATAATTCAGATTGAATAAGGACTGCCGGAACCGTAAGGTTGTTAATATCGCTTTCTTCTATTTCTTTTTGGTCAACAACTTCTTTTGATTCTGGTTCGTCACCAGCTTCAATTGTTATTGAAGTATTGAGAATAGTAGGTATTGAAATATCAAGCTTGAACCTTTCTTTAACAGATGTTAGATTAGATCTTAGTCTGATTAAAAACTTTGATACTCGAGACCAGTGATCCGGATTTAACTTTTCTCTGTGTTCATATATTAATATTCGAGCTTCATTAAAGCATTTAACTATTATTTCTACATGTTTTTGACCGTTGTTTTTTGTATCGGTCTATTCTGTGTTAGTGACTTATGAGATTTGTCGAATTCTGCTTTAATGCTTGATAGTTCTTTCGATAATTCATTCCATTCCATTATATTATGGGTATGGATCATCTTTAAACTTTCTTTATTTTATTTATTTTTATTTTATTTTCATTGTACGTAAAGATAAGATTATTCATGAACATATGAAATCGTTTTTTTTGTATATATCATAAGTGCATCTTTAATATATCAGAATTTGGCATTGAGCGTTATTATTTTTTTTTTTACATATGTCTAAAAATTAATTTTTATTTTTCCGTTATTTGTTTTTATATTTTGTCCAGATCGATAGCCTGGCTTTTATTAATCGCTCTTTTTTGCTATACATTTATTATGAAAAATGTAAGCTTTATACAAAATGAATGCGATCAAAATGAATACAATAATTGATAGTAGGATATTATAGGCCACTACATGTATATATGTAGGCCACTACAAAGTATATATATTCTTGATCAGGATCACCTCCTGAGTCGATATAAGCATGTCCGTCTGTCCGTCGGTTTCTACCCAAACTAGTCTCTCAGTTTTAAAATTATCGAGTTAAAACTTTGCACACACCCTTCTTTCCTTTGCAGACAGTATATAAGTCGGAACGGCCGGGATCGGCCGTCTATATCCCATAGCTGCCATATAACTGATTGACCGGAAATGCCATAACTTGGTTGTTTTTCAAGTTAGAAGGATGGGAGTTTCAATGGGTTCTTCTTTGGGCAAAATTATTCCAAATTTATATTATGCCAAATTTCATGAGGATCGGCCGACTATATGCGAACCGCTATATATCTAAAAATATAAGATGCGTGGCGCCACCTATCGGACTGCGACTCAACTAAAAGGGTATATAAACTTCGGCTCCGCCCGAAGATAGCTTTTCTTTCTTGTTTAAGCTCATGTTAATGAGATACTGCTAAATTTAATGCGCATATGCGAGCCCTGACAAGCATGACTACAACGAAGCAGATTGCTAACAGCATCATAATCCAAGTGTTCTTTCAAAAAATTGATGATGCCATACAGTCTAAGTGGAAATGAAGGCTAAGTTGGATTCCTTGGATTCCATTCAAACGTGGGAGTCTATCGCCAGTTTCCTCGAGCAGAAATGCTGGACTTATACATATGCGAGCCCTGGCAAGCATGGGCACATCAAAGCAGATTGCTAGCTGCATCATAATCCAAGTGCTGTTGCAGGAGGTTGATGATGCGATGCAGTCTAAGTGGAAGAAAAGCTGACTCGGATTCCATTCCAACGGGGGGGTCTATCGTCAGTTTTATTGAGCAGAGATGCCGGAGTTTGGAGAGCATGGATTTTCCATCCATGTGGAAGTTAGGCGGCTGGATTTATGCCGCAAGTGCCTTGGTTTTGGTCATCCATCTCGTCGTTGCATTGCTTCAAGCTAAGTGAACGCAGACATCATAGTCTGCTGCACGACAAGACCCCTCTCTCGCGGTTTCCGCATCCAGTGACGCTGCTTATCGTTCATCGGCCGCTGCCATCAATTCTTTCATCGCCAAGGATCGTTTAGCCAATATTCTAGTCCGGAAACGCTCTGGAGTCCTACTGCCCTGCCAAGCGCTGCTCGATTCTGCCTCGCAGGACCTAATCACTTCAAGGCTGGCGAACTAGCTGCAGCTGCTGAAGATAAGGTCTCCGGTGTCTGAATCCGGCATAAGTGACGCATGGTTCTCAACAGATGGGTTTTCTGTCCAAGTTTGATTGCAATCCCAATGCTCGGACGACTCGGCGCAATTAACTGAGATCGTAGCCTCCAACATTCAACTGACCTTCAGCCAAATTTTACTCGGGGCGTCAGCTCTTGGAAGATTCCCGCCAATGTAAAGCCAGCGGATCCTCACTTTCACCAGCCTTTAGAACTTCGCCCTTCAATTTTGTTGGTGAAATCGCATATAAAGACTTTGTGGCGACATACATATACGCTTACTCATTTCCATCTCTTCAGCGAGAGTTTGCGTACGTTTATAAGTTTGGCAGACGAATACGTTGGATGAATGAAATGGTTGCCTCCTCCGGGCAACCAGCTGAGAGCTGGGAAAAACTTATCTTCCGAATATCTCAGAATAAATGAGGAATTGTCTGATAGGTCCTCCGTGGCATCGCTTCAATTAATACCATCTGATCCAATAATTCAAAACTCCCGGTTCCCTGTACGAACTGATGCCGTAGTTTTACGGCGTATACGACGGCACCAAAACCATGCTAGGTGATCCCACCATCAAAAAACTTTTTTGTTTCCCGGCTTGCCCCTGATACTTCTGAGATTGACTTCGGCTTACATTAAAGCCGACATAAAGGAAGTGGATATTACAAAATTTAAATACTCATACACAAGGCACACGTCATCTTTCAAAATACGCGTTGCCAAGCAGATGTTCAATACTTTTTGTCCTATCAGTATTTGTCAAGAGTACATTTTGATCAAGAACATCAGCAAAGTTCGTTGAAGAAAAAATTACCAAACCTGGGGGAGTGAAGCTCCTCTATGTTAGAGCCAATGACCAACCATCCACCTCGTCTTCCTCAGCTGCCTACTGGAAAAATTTAATTATTAATATTATTCTTACCCGGCACGAGTCTATTTTAATATCTAGTACTCGTAGAATAGAAGGTTGTATTGTATTTGTGTGAATACCCCGTATCAGTATCCCCGTACCAGTATCCAGATTTCGATGCTTTACCGGGATGGTACGCTGGTGACGAGGCTGTCAACGTTGTTTCCGTGGAAGGGATTGTGGTACTTATGCTCCGCTTGAGGGTGTCAGTTGGCTCCCAATAGCCGGCGCGAGAATTCACGGGAATTGGCCCAGAAACCGGAATCAGCAATATTAGCGGTAAGAGTGTCCGACGGAAGAATCCCAATACCAAGCCATCTGAGCCAGCAGACCCAGAAGAAGTTGATCTTACTTTTCGTATTTCTATTAACATTGCTCTTCTTACCATAGTTAAGCCACAAAATATTTATACAATTAAGCATATTTTAAAATATCACTTTTTCCATAATAAAGATAGTCTTGAACTATAACCGATAGAGATTCTTTACTCAGTGCCCATAACCGCGGTAAAACCTGCTCCCGTCAGAAGGACCACTCAGAAGAAAGAAGGAAACAATCAACACACACCCGAGACCAAATATTCAAATATAAACATAAGACCGTCAATTAACTATAGCAAGAACATTCAAGATGCAGTGAACCACCTGGAAGACATGATGACCTCAGCAGCAAAGCACTTGAATCCTGCGACCACAGAATAACCTCTACACTACTCCGCCACAAATTCCTATATAGAAAATCTAGTCCGAGAAAAGCGGCAGCTCCGCCCTGAATGGCAGGCACACAGATCCCCTTCTTCAAAGGAAAGGCTAAAAGCAGCGACACGAAGGCTCTCAAAGGTTCTACGGAGCAGAGAAGAACTTGCTCAAAAATCATACATAGAACAGCTTTCCCCAAAAAGTAACATGTGTCCTCTATGGAAAGCCCATCCTAAATTAAAGCCGCCCATAGAAGCAGATATGCCCCTTCGAAGCGCGCAGCGATGAAGAAAAAGCAAGCGTCTTCGCTAGTCACCTTTGTAAAGTTTTTACTCCAAGTCAAGCAGCCTCTCCTTCCATTCTTCCAGAGCTACCAATTCCACATCCAATTCCAGCTATAGAATTTAATTTCAATTTAACTCCATTATAAAGCTTGGCTACTTCCCTCAACAATTGAAAAAATCCATTATAATAATGGACAAAGCTTTGGCCTCTTCATATAGACCAATAAGTCTACTTTCATGACATATCCCAGGCATTCGACCGAGTCTGGCTGCAATGTATAAAATAAAACTATTACTCCCACAAAACTGTCATGAGCTGCTCAAAACATACCTGTTTAATCGAGTGTTCACTGTAAAACAAAAAAACTTTACAACACACAAGAAAGGAAAGCTAACTTCGAAAGCTAACTACCCTTGCAGTTGAGTCGCAGTCCGCTAGGTGGCACCACGCATCTTATATTATTAGATATGTTCGTCCGTAGAGCGTTATGCGGCATCTACGTCAAACTTGAACTCTCGGGAGTAACGGTAGGTCCCGGAGTCGTAGTCAAAGACCGTAAATAGTCTTGACTAAATTTACCTGGATTTTCCAAGGGACTGCTCGGGTTGGCCAGACGCTTGCTGTGATCAGTCTGGAGTTGATGTGCTTGAAGTCCTGGGGTGGTTTTCCTCAAGTACCGGTAGTATGGTGGTTCGGCTGATTCCTTATCGGCCGGTCCTACTGGCGGTCCGTTTCACGGGAGCAACACTCGAAGTAGGTTGGGTAACGCGGGGTCTACTGGTGGTCCGTTTTACAGGAGCAACACTCGAAATAGACTGGTATGCCGCGGGATCTCCTCGTGGTCCGTTTCACGGGAGCAACACTCGAAGTGGTTAGGTAATGCGGGGTCTACTTGTGGTCCGTTTCACGGGAGCAACACTTGAAGTAGACTGGTATGCCGCGGATTCTACTTGTGGTCCGTTTACACAGGAGCCACTCGAAGTAGATTCGATGATGAAAGTTCTACTGGTGGTCCGTTTACACTGGAGCCACGCGAAGTAGATAGCTTTCAGAGAGTCCTACTTGTGAACCGTTTTACACAGGATCACTCGAAGTGGGTTGATTTTAAGTGCCGTGGTTCAGACACTGAGTAACGAGACGGTTGACTCTGATTTCGGAAGAACAACTCTTATATAAGATGCTAAATTAAAAGGTCAATGTTATGGACGTGCTAAAACTAATGTTAAAGCCAGGGTCACCCACCTCTGAGTCTGCTGACTCAGATTGTTTGTTCATGTACTGCTTGCACACGCATTTCGGCTTAGCTGGCTGGTTTTTTCTTGCATCGGTCAGTCGGTCATTCTTCCCGCTGATATGCTGATTCTGCTTCTGGCGCCGTCTACTAGTGCTGAGTTAATAGGTTGGATATAGTTTTATGCTTATTACTAATTATTTATAGTTGAGAAAATCGGTTAGTGGGTTTGTATATTGCGACATGCTGATGCATATTGATTGGATCAAATTACTAAGTGTGCATATAGGGTAGTAGGTCTTGGCACTAGGTGCCAACATTCTCCCCCCTTGGTTACTGGCCCTTGCACTTTGTGCTCTTCAGTTGTGAGTTGACAACCTTGGGCTTGTGGTTTGTCTCCTTATTGATCTTGTCGTGGCTCGTTAGCTTATTGTTGATCCGCAATGAGTGGGGAACTATGTACTCTTCCGGATTTTACTATTTGCTCCTTGCCGATGCATACAATCAAACTTTGTCGTGGCTCGTTAGCTTCCGGTGTCCAAGCCGTCGTATTACCGACGACTTGTTCTGCCTTTATATTAGGAGCTGATTCCGGTCGCACTGGCCCCATCACAATCCATCCAAGCGCGGTATTTTTTAGTAGTGGTTGTCCTTCTCCCAAATATGTCTGTTGTGGCCTCATAAGCTGGGAGATGATTTCGGCGCCCAACAACAGATCAATATTCTGGGGCTGTGTAAATTCAGGATCGGCTAAGCGCAACTGAGATGAGATATTTCTTGGCGCTTGAATAGGGTGGGATGGTTGATTGGGCATTGTTTCCGATAGTACAACGACGTTGATTTGATCTTCAAAGGCAGTGGTTAATGATGATAGGGTCACCACAGCCTTTTTTCGTGATCTTTTAGTTGTTCCTCCCAGTGCACCGATATTCAGGGTTGATGGCTCCAATTGTAGTCCAAGTGTGTCAGCCATCCTTCTGGTGATTATGTTAATCTGTGATCCAGAATCTAGGAGTGTGCGGCATTGCTGATGGGTTCCGGTTGGGCCATGTATTTCCACTTGGGCGGTTGGTAACAGAACGGTGGGCTTATCTGTAAGCAGGGCTGTGGCTAAACACACCAATCGTCATGAACTGGATCGAAGTGGAGCAGCCGACGTATTTTTCTGCATTGTTACTTGACTGGTTGCCTGACGCTCAAGGTTTTCTAACATCTGCTTCAGAGATTGTCGATTGGTTGGATCGGTGACGGCTAGTTCTAGAGCTGACAGCGTGTGTGGATCCAATCTTTCCTCAATGATGTGTATCAAGATTGGCTCCCAGTTGTCTGTTGACACTTTGAGTGCGTTGAGAGGGGCGACCGTTCGGAGCACGGTATCATGTAAGCTGCGCAGCTGGTCCGCTGATCCATTTGTTCTGGGGTGTCCGAAAAGCTCTTGGATCGCGGATTTAATCAACTGCCGTTCATTTTGGTATCGATTCTTTAGTCGTTGCCATGCATCCTGGTAACTGGTCTGTTCGCCAATCGACGTTGCGATTAGATTTTGTGCTTCACCTGTTACATGATTCTCCAAATGACGGAATTTTACTGGCATCGCTGTAGTCTTGATTGTGGATGCATTCCGTAAAAATTTCGTAGAATCGTAGCCAATGCCGGTAGTCTCCATCAAACTTTGGAATTCTACTGGTGGTATTACAAACGGAGGTGCAATCGCGGGTTTTTGTGTTGATGCTGAAGTTGATTGCGATTCTTCGCTCAAAAACGAAAAGTATTCTGCTCGTACAACCTGAAATCTGTCATCGGTGTGTCCATCATTTTGTATGCCTGGTTCCAGGTCGATGAGATCATGGTATCCCGTGACGATTTCCTTCCATAGCTCCTTCATGTGTTGTCTGACGTGTGTGGACACTTCCCGTCCTTCGGTGCGGTTGCACAGAAAGTCTTCCATATCGTCTAATCGTCCTTCATGTCTTCGTTTTAATGATGTTAATCAAAGGTCTTCTCCTTCGTTTCCTCGTGATGATTGTGCCTTTGGCTCGAGATTTTCGCCTGTTTTCCGGGGCCTTTGTGACGGGCCTGACACTGATGGGATTCCATCCGAAAATATTGCTTCATATTTTTTTTACAAGCTCTTCTAGCGCTTTGGTCTTTGTGAAATACTCATTCTCAGGACTTAGTGCTAGCTCATGAAGCTTGGCATCATTTTTTTTAAACTGGGTCCATGAGTGAGTTAGCTGTCTGAGTCTCTCCTCGAAGTATCCTCCCTTGAGTTTACGCTCTGCGGAGTCCTTAGTGAAGTTTTTTATTAGCCTTTGGATGACTTTGTTGCTTTCAATTTGCTCATCAATGAGCGTTTGAATTTTTTTTTTTTGTCGTTGAGTTAAATTGCGTTGAGGTTTGTGTTCAAGTTGTGATCCTCAAGGATCACGTCGGGGTCACCAAATGTTCGTCCGTAGAGCGTAATGCGGCAACTACGTCAAACTTGAACTCACAGAAGTAACGGTAGGTCCCGGAGTTTGTAGTCAAAGACCGTAAATAGTCTTGACTAAATTTACCTGGGTTCTGCAAGGGACTGCTCGGGTTGGCCAGACGCTTGCTGTGATCAGGCTGAAGTTGATGTGCTTGAAGTCCTGGGGTGGTTTTCCTCAAGTACCGGTAGTATGGTGGTTCAGCTGATTCCTTATCGGCCGGTCCTACTGGCGATCCGTTTCACGGGAGCAACACTCGAAGTAGGTTAGGTAACGCGGGGTCTACTGGTGGTCCGTTTCACGGGAGCAACACTCGAAATAGACTGGTATGCCGCGAATTCTACTTGTGGTCCGTTTACACTGGAGCCACGCGAATTAGATAGGTTTTAGAGAGTCCTACTTTGTGAATCATTTTACACAGGATCACATGAAGTATGTCAATTTTAAGTGCCGTAGTTTCAACACTGAGTAAAGAGACTATTGTCTCTGATCTCGCAACTATCTTTATTTCAGAAGAACAACTCTTATATAAGATGCTAAATTAAAAGATCAATGTTATGGACGTACTAAAACTAATGTTAATGCCAGGGTCACCCACTTCTGAGTCTGCTTGGCTTGGGCTGAGGACGCGCAACATTCGAACGCCACACGGGCAGAGGTGTCTTCGCGGCTGGAGGATCTCAACACAACATGGAAAGAAGTCTATAGATTTGGTGATGAAATAGCTATGCTCGACGAAGTAGATGGCTATGTGGATCCGGAGCATGACAACATATTCTACGAGGAAAAATATCTAAGGGCATATGCTATACTTTCGGCGATGGTAGGTACAAGACGTAGTCCATCAATTGTGAACAGTGAAAATGGCAGCGGCGTGCTGCAAAAGAACGACGCAATAATAAGTTTGCTACAACAACAACAACAACTCTTCCAGCAGTTGGCGGCAAATCGAGCCACTGCAAACATGTCGAGACCTGAAGGAGGAGACGAATTCATCGCGGCGAATTCAGGTAGTGCTCAAATGGTAATGGCATCAGCTCAATTGCGAATTGCCTAAAATTCAAAATTAACGGTTCGCTGGCAATTATTCAGAGTGGCCAGCTTGAGATTACGGATTCAGCTTACAACACTGCGTGGGAGCGACTTAATGAAAGATATAATCGATCACGGCACATCGTGAATTCACTATTGGAGCAGTTTGTGAAGCTGCCAACAACAACAAGGTCGGATACAACAACATTGCGGAAGGTGTCAGACTGCGCAAAACAGGACGAGACTGTTGGATCATCTACTTGACGCTGGAGAAGCTGGACGCAGACACTCGACGCAGGTGGATCGAGCGCAGTGTGGAGACAGACACACCCACACTGGAGGAATTCTTCAAATTTTTGGATGCACGTTGCGAGGAACTGGAGCTCAGCGTGAAACAATCGGAGGAAAGACTATAGCCTCAATCGGTGCCAAGACAAGAAAGGTCACACATTCGCTGGTTGTACTTGAAGGAAACAAATGCAGCAAATATCATTCTACAGAGCATCGTCTATATGGATGCCAACAATTCTTGGATATATCAGCAGGGCAGAGGATTTCGTTTGCCACGGAAAACGCTCTATGCTACAATTGTCTTAAACCTGGTCATGGGGTCAGGAAATGCAAATCTACGTTTAACTGCAGACAATGTAAAGGTCAGCATTACTCACTGTTACACCTGCAACGCACGCAAAAGGCTATTGGAACAATCGCTCAAACTGGTGAGGATCAGGAGGATCCTAGCGCACACTCAACGGTGACTACGAGTCACATCGCACAAGCAGAAGGTTCTGCAGCAATTGTATGTGCACAAGGCACTGCAAATACACAACAATCAACTGGATGGAACAGGAGCACCTTGCCTACGGCCATGGTCAACGTTCGCAACGGGACTTTCATCAATCAAAGCAGACACTACAAGGGGATGCAGCACTATATGCATCCAATCCCGTATTTCGCAAGATCAGCTGGTAGTCCAGGCTCACGTGCTTGGAAGGATTACATTATTATTGGAAGGGACGGCCATCGACGCGTCTGCACTCCGAGTTTTCAACGATCTGCAACTGACAGATTCACAATTTAGCTCAAATGCCCAAATTGACATTCTTTTGGGCAGCGAACACGTTTGGAGTGTTATAACTGGGAGAAAGATCTACGACAACAAAGGAAAGCTCATTGCTATATCATCAATTTTCGGATGGGTAATTACATCACTGCTTGCATCACGTTACGGCACTTACAACGACAATCGACATCGATGCTAATCTCAGAAGGTTCTGGGAACTGGAGAGCATACAACGCAAAGCAGAAGTTCAACCTGAAAAACTAAACTTCCGTTTTAAATATCCGAAACAGAATTCGATGATACACTTCAAGGAGCGCTGCAGAGGTTTAAATCAGTTGAACGACGTTTGGCACAAAATCAACAGTTAGTTCAGTAACGTAAAGTTCATGAGGGAATACCAGGAGCTATCAGAGACTATCAGAGAATCGTATGGAGAGAGGATCCGTCAGATCCTATCAAGCACTTCCAACTATGCACGGTGACGTATGGAACATCATGCGCACCATTTCTAGCAGTCCGAGTGCTAGAGCAACTAGCTGCTGACCATAAGCACGAGTTTCCGAACGCAGCAAAAATCGTGTTGGAAGATTTCTATGTCGATGACGTTCTCACTGGAGCAAAACTGATGTCCTGTGCTAACCTAGAGCTCGGGAAATGGGTATCGAATACCAAGCATCAAATCGGAGGATAACACGGATTCCTCACAATCATCAGTCAAAGTTCTAGGGCTGCATTGGCACCCTGGAGAGGACACATTGTCGTATAATGTAAGCCTATCGAAAGACCCTAGCTGCACCAAGAGGCAAGTGTTGTCGGATGTTTCGCGAATATTCGACCCTCACGTCTATTGGCACCAATCGTAGTTCAAATCAAAATACTATTTCAAAAACTCTGGCTGTTGCAAACTAGCAGACAACTGGCTCAAATGGCGAGCTGATCTGGACAACCTTTACAAGCTCCAGATACCGCGCTTAGTTAAAAGCGACACACAGAAAATCGAACTGCACGGATTTTCAGATTCATCCACCAAGGCGTATTGAGCGGTGGTATACAGCCGAGTGGTTAACGACGATGGAACCATTTCGGTCACCATACTTGAAGCAAAAACAAGAGTGGCACCTTTAAAGCAGCAGTCTTTGCCGCGCCTGGAACTATGTGGCGCACATCTACTAACTAGTTACTACTAGTTAACTTCTGCAATCCATAAAGGCTGGACTAATCAACAACAACGTAACGATCTACGCATGGAGTGATTCCACGATACTCCTGTCATGGCCTTTGTATTCACCAGCCCAACTTAAGACGTTTGTTGGGAACCGCACATCAGATATACTTGAAATCATTTCGAAGCATGCATGGCGGCATGTAGATTCAGAATCGAACACAGCGGATTGCGCATCCCGTGGCTTGGGAGTATTCGAGCTCATTGACTTCCAATTATGGTGGAAGGGTCCTTCATGGCTGAGTGACAAGGATCAATTCTTGGTAAAGTTGAACAATTCTCACAACTGTACTTCTCTTTCAGGCAAACGCATACAAAGCGAAGTCAAAACTAACTGCCTAGCTGTGCAGACGACTGTCACGACGGACAACCCATTGGATAAGCTTCTCAATCGCATCTCATCTTGGCTGCTTACGTTTTTCGCTTCATTCATCGCATGAAGCACCCATCTTCGAAACAAATATCGAATTCTCTAACATTCGATGAGATCAAGGCAGCAAGGATTCGGTGGCTGCAACACGCTGAAGCTGGTTTTCAACCAAGGCTTCTTCACAATGGCCAAACAATTTCACCAGGAGTATGTAACAAGTCTGCAGCAGCGTTCTAAGTGAACCACGACAACCCCTAACATTTCAATTGGCAGCGTTGTGCTCGTAAAGGAGTCCATCACACAACCAGCATCATGGCATCTAGCGAAGGTGATCGACACTTTCCAAGGAAAGGACAATATGGTTCGAGCAGTCAGGATCAAGACGGCAGCAGGAGAAGTGACCGGGCAAAATTACCTATCGATACATAGTATATAAGTGCCCATATTGTCATCCTTATAATTTCTCTACCTACTAGCTTTACAACCCACAACTTGTATACACACACATATATCGTGTGTGTGTATAATCCTTACAGAAGTTCCACAAATGGAAGATCTGTAACTTTACTTTAGTACCAATTAGACAGCGAAACTGACAATAACATAAATCTCTACAGTCCACTGCTCATTCGTCTCATCGGTTGGGGATCAGAAGAGTTCGAAATTAAGGAGGGCGTACCCCAAGGAAGCGTCCTCGGCCCCACTCTATATCTTCTATATACAGCAGATATCCCAACATACCAGCGTCTAACTATGTCAAACTTTTCCGACGATACAGCCATACTAAAAAAATCTAAATGCCCGATGGAATGTTTCGACTGGAATACAAAGTACTACTCTACAATTCAGTCATAGGGCCTATCTGGAAGTATGGCTCCGAACTTTGGGGCAAAGCAAGCAGTAGCAATATAGACGTTATCCAAAGGGCACAGTCTAAAGAACTTAGAACCATCACAGAAGCTCCATGGTATATTCGCTATAAAGATATTCATAGAGACCTAGGTATACCTCTCGTCAAAGTCGAAATTTCTCGCAGGAAAACTACAAAAGGAAACTCTCCACGCCCCACATAGTATAGATGTTTACAAACTAATTTATACCTTTTTATTTATATTTATTTAATTTATACCTTACAAACTAGTTTATAAACTAATATGTATTAGATTAATTTTTTGAAAATTGTTGTTAGTTTCCCCGACTAATGTCTAACGAGAGACTGAATTACCTCCTCTCCGACACGGCCATCCTAACATATATACACGTCCTCGTGTCTATAATCAACATCTGAATTTCATTCCACTTTATAATTTTATTAAATGCTTTCAAAGAACCACATAATCTTAACTTCATATAATGTTCATTAACCTAACTAAACTTCTATTTTTAACATATCTCTTATATTCTCTAATAAACCATTTCCATACAAAAGATCAACAAAAAGTTTTCAAATTATACATTAATCAGTTAAAATCGTTACTTCGTAATCCAAAATACATAACTAAACTTTTACAAGCCAATTTTTAAATTCTTCGCCAAACACATTGGCTTGACACATAATTGTCCATCGCCCAACAGTTGGCTTCACAAATTTATCAAACAAATCTTTCGTCCATCGTCCAACACTTGGCTTCACGAATTCATCAAACAGATCTTTCGTCCATCGCCCAACACATGGCTTCACGAATTTATTAAACACATTTCAAAAGCAAAGCATTTCAAAAGACTTTTCCAACTGATATTGTTCTTTGTAATTTACATCAAGCTCTTCTGGAATTTGCACTACCGGTAACTTTCGCAAACTTTCGTGTAGGTACTTGTAACCTATTGTTCTGTGTAGACTTTAAAACGTATTGGTCTCCGTCCAATACCTCGACCACCAAAAAGGGTCCTCTGAACTTAGGATCTAATTTAATTTGCTGTCTCTCGCTGTTTTTAAGCAGCACAAAGACCCCCACACAGAACCTTGTTACTTTAGCCTTATTTTTATCAAATTTTATCTTCTCATATCTAGCGGCGTCCTCCATGATCTTTGCGGCCAACTCCCTTGATTTAATCTTGTCAATTTCATCTTCGGTATCACTAATAGGTATCAATCCTAGGGGTCGCCCAACTTTACCAATCAAAAGTTCTAAAGGACTACACTTAGTGCTACGATTAACTGTACAGTCAGAAGATCTAACTGTACATCCCCTAGTGCGTCCTGCCACGATCTAGAGCTTGTCTCAACAGCCGTCAAAAGATTGTTCAGTGTACTCATGACCCTTTCAACTTGACCGCTTTCTCGACTTGCGCCCGTTCCAATTAGATGTAATTGTATTTTTAGATAGAAAAAATGGCACAATCTTTGTGCCCGTGAAACTGCGCCCCTGATCGACAATTAAACGTGTTGGTACGCCAAAAATGGCAATCGAAGATTTCATTGCGTTTATACAAGTAATAGCATCCAAGGAAAAGGAGTGATATAGATAAACCTATTTTGGAAAAGCGTCGATTTGTACAATAATATATTCCTTACGATCGCTTTTTCCGCTTAATTTACCCGATATATCCATGTGAACAGTGTGCCAAGGAATGCTTATTTTTGGAATTGGGTGTAATTCCATTTGAGGTTTTCCTGACGTACCCTTAAACACTCTGCATGTAATGCAGTTCTCCACGAATCTTCGAACATATTTTGCCATACCTGAAAACCAGTAATGTTCATACACTTTATCAAGTGTTTTCTCCCAACCTAAATGCATGATAGAATCATGCACCTGATTTATAATTGACCAACGAAAAGTACGAGGAACTACAGGTAAACAACGAGTTCTTGAATTCCTTTGAATCTTTCTATACAAAACATATGATCTAATTTCATAAGTGGCAACTAATGCTAATGGTAAATCGTCATTCTTTAACTTAGTTAAGATTTCTGATATTTCTGGATCCTTTTGTTGTCCCACCAGTATCCAGTTCTCCGATTTTTCTATTAAGTCAATTCGTTATTCTTCTACTTTATTTGGTATTGACTTATTTTATTGACACACCGGGTTTCTAGATAAAAAGTCAACGTGTGCCATACGTTTACCTTACCTGTGTTCAATTTCAAATTCAAATGTTTGTAGGAACTCCCACCAACGATAAATCCTATGTGACAACTCGACTTTATTTTGAGAAGATTTGATTGAGTTGCAGTCAGTAAAAATCACCAATTTTCTCCCATGTAGATAGTGACGAAAATGTTTTACTGCATTCACAACGGCCAACGTTTCCATTTCATATGATATATATCTGGACTCGCAGGGGCTAGTTGCTCTACTAAAGTATTCAACCACACGGGGCTTAGAGTTTATGCGGTACAAAAGGATGGCACCATACCCGATAAAGCTGACGTCGGTATGCAGTTCTATGGGAAACTGAGGATCTGATAATCAAAACAGGCTTATTTGTTAACACACTTATGATTTAACTGCGAATTTGTTCATGTTGTGTTTGCCAATCAAGTCTAATCTTTTCAGATGTGAGAAAATATAAAGGCTTCATCAGTTGAGAAAACCCTGGAATAAATTGATATAAGTAAGACGATAGCCCAATGCACTGTCTTAAAGAAGCAACTGACTTTGGTGGAGGTAACGCCATTAGTGGTTCTATTTTGTTGGAATTTGGACGTATCTCCCCCGCTTGTATCTCATAGCCCGTCACACACATGGCTCTAAAGCACTGAAGTTCTCAAGAAAAAGCACTTTGAAATGTTAAAAGTGATAGCCTTCACTAAAACACCTTATACAAGTTTCAAATGTTCATACGCTTCTTCCTTAGTTTCTGAAACAATTAATATGTCATCCATATAAGCAATTACAAACGAATGAGCAAGACTGCCGAGTGCCTTTAATGGAACTCTAGGCTCTATGGAACACTGAAGCTGCGTTTTTTAACCCAAAAGGCATCGCAAAAAATTCGCACACCCCATCAGGGGTAACAAAAGCTGTATATTCTATTGATTCAGGGTGCATTGAAATCTGGTAATATCTGCTAGTCATGTGAAGAGAAGTGAAATATTTAGCTCCCCTAAGTCTCGCTATTTGATCTGATATTAGCGGTAATGGAAACTTATCAGCTACGGTATTCTTATTTAATTCTCTATAACCAACGCAAAGTCTTGCTGAGCCGTTTTTCTTCTTTACTAATAATGCAGGACCCGCAAATGGTGAGTTACTAGGCCTGATGATTTTATGTTCGATCAATTCTTTAATTTTATCACGTACTAACTCCCGTTCGCTTGGCCTAAACCTGTATGGTCGCCTTTGCACAGTCTTAGTCGATTCAATCACACGAATATGCATTTCCCCAGTATTCACACGTGTTTGTGGAGTGCCTTCGATAAAAGGTAGGGAATGTTGCTTTAGCAATGATATTAAAATTTCTTTTTCATTTTCCACCATTTCCGTTTCAATATTATCAAAATTAATAGGTTGAACGGTTTCAAAAATGTTTACAATTGTTTGATTGAACAATTTTAAAATTATCATAGGAGACTTCTACTGTAAACCCTTGAGCCAATATTTCTCTGCCGATTACAATATTATTTTTCATACATTCGTCTGGTACTATATGAACAAAACAACCAAGGAGTTGCCATCAATCATGATGTTTGATTCAACATAGGATTCAATTAGGGCGCTCTCTTAGCGCTGAGAATACTTGCAACTCCGCAGTTTTGTGCACAGTGACGTCTCACTGCGACTTGCAAAAGCAGGCAGGCTTTCGCCATTGCTTGGACGGCTATTAAAAAGTTGTAAAATGACGGCGGCCGGCGTCTCTGATATTTCTCTTATATTTCGGCAGGCAAATCTCACTAGTCGGTTGCAACTCACTCGCCGGCATCTGTAGCCTCTTAACCAGTTCCAGAAAGTTCCAGTTAACAGCGCGTATCCCACTTTTGATGTCGGATAAGTTAAGCCTTCTCCTCGGGGCGTCTCGGGATTTGTTTGTTCGTTCCCCTGGTGGTGTTCCATGTCATGTTCTGGCTGAGTCCTCGCTGCCTTTGTTGCTCATCCTTTGTCAAATAAAGTTAGCAGTTAACTCCACACGCTAAGCTCAGTACGAAGCAGAGATCAAAAAGAAAGGAAGACCAGATCTAGCAACACATCGAAGCCACACACGGCCTTAGTTCGCAAACTAAGTCCTCATCATACCAGGACTGATATATTCCAGCACGACCAATGGTCACACCTTAAAGTCTAATGTCTAACGAGCGACTGAATTACCTCCTCTCCGACAGATAAAAGTATACAAAAAACAAAAAAATCACCCGAGACCAGCCATCCGTACCAGAATCTGAACTCTCTCATAGAGAAAACCCTTTGATTTAAAATATTTACGTTTTCGGTTGAGCTTTTACAAATGAGTTAAATTTTTCAGGGTCTGCCAAAAATAACTCTCAGAGACCGAATTTTGTGTTTTGACTTAATAACAAACAATTTTGCCTCAACTCAACTTTTAAATTTATTCCAAAGAAAAAGGGACTGTGTTCGAACCCAACTAAAAAATATATATTTTTTTTATTTTATTAATTGGTTTTGTTGGGTCAATCCTAATTGCTAAGAGACCGCCGGAAAGTTTAGGACGGCAATAATTTATTGAATTTATTTATATTTTCTTTATCTATGTCTCTATTCGCGTCGCCCGCTCTTGCGTTTGTCTCGCTCTTTCGCGGGATGTCTCGGTCACTCCGCAGCATCAAGCGTTGTTTTGACTTGTGTTTTGACTTAATAACAAACAATTTTGCCTCAACTCAACTTTTAGATATATTCCAAAGAAAAAGGGTCTGTGTTCGAACCCAACTAAAAAATATATATTTTTTTTATTTTAATAATTGGTTTTGTCGGGTCAAGCAGCCGCCGGAAAGTTTTGGATGGCAATAATTTATTGAATTTATTTATCTTTTCTTTATCATGCGCTAGCGTTTGTCTCGCTCTCTCGCGGGATCTCTCGGTCGCTCCGCAGCATCAAGCGTTGAGCCGCTCTCCCGCGTCATTATTCTAATTCGGTCGTCAACCCTAATCAGTCACATATGTAACTATATCATTCGTAGAAATGCCAAAACAGTTAAATAAATTGTATCAATATCTATAAATCGAAATTTGCTTGTTTTTATTAAAGGCAATATTTAGAACACAAAAATAAAGCTACCGAAAACGCTCATTAAGAAAACATTTGGTGACCCCGTCGTGATTTTGCTTAGGACAATTATAAAAATAATTTGTTAAATTATTTTCCGTGGAAAATTTTAGCTGCGCGGCTTAAAATATATAAAATAAACACATATACAAATTAAAAAACATTTTCGGTTTGTGTTTTGTCGCGAAATATAAGCATATGTTGACATACATACATACGCTGTTTGCAGAGTGCTACAATCGCTCATACATATATTACCCCGTTATATAGAAGTGGCACAGTGGGTCGTGAGCTGACTATGAATAAACAAAATAAAATAAATTTTTTGGTGCGAAAATGAATCCGTTTTTCGATTGTGCCTCTCCGGGAAGGAAAGTATTCCTGAGCCAAAGTGCAGATGTCCCTTTTTGAGGATCTTCAAGGATTGTTGTCGTCCTTGAAATCAGTGGAGACATTTCCGGAGGCGATGTTAAATGTGCGGCTCAGCGAATTGGAGGGAATCGTTGCGAATTTCAAGAGCACACATAACGAGCTGTCCGAGATGGATGCTGCAGAACTCAGGAGCAAGCTGCGCGTCAACTTCAACGATGCGGCGAGGGAGGCACGCTTCATCCTGGATCAGGAGATTATGAGGCGCTCCAGTTCGTTGCCGGCGAGTTTGACGCTGATCAACACATATTCTGCCATCAATTTCGATCCATCGTTTGGCAGAACCTTTCAGGCTTTGCCGCCACTGCCACTGCCCACTTTTAGAGGAGGTTATGCGGAGTGGCTTGAATTTCGGTCACTGTTCTCGACCATGGTGGACACAAA
Source organism: Drosophila ananassae (assembly GCF_017639315.1). Lineage (NCBI taxonomy): Eukaryota > Metazoa > Arthropoda > Insecta > Diptera > Drosophilidae > Drosophila > Drosophila ananassae. Next base: position 291,556 of record NW_025319057.1, read on the forward strand.
ACCATTCATCAGTCGGGTCGAGAAGCTTCAACGGTTGCGGTCCTGCCTTCGTGAATCTGCCTTGGAGACTGTTCGATCGTTGGAGCTCACGGACAAAAATTATGACGTCGCAATGGAGCTGCTAAACAAAAGGTTTAATAATCGCAGGCTCATTTTTCAAGCTCATGTTAATGAGATAATGAATCAGAGGGCCGTGGAGTCCGCATCGGCGACGAGGCTTCGCGAGCTTTCGGAAAAATTTAATTCGCATATGCGAGCCCTGGCAAGCATGGGCGCAACGAAGCAGATTGCTAGCTGTATCATAGTCCAATTGCTGTTGCAAAAGGTTGATGATGCCACGCAGTCTAAGTGGAAGGAAATGCAAGCTGACTCGGATTCCTTGGATTCCATTCCAACGTTTGAGTCCATCGCCAGTTTTCTTGAACAAAGATGCCGGACTTTGGAGAGCATGGATGTGCCGACGACATCACATGCACCAAACTTTGCGGTAGGACGACGTAGATCACAAACTCTTCCTCATGCATGATTTGTGATGGCCATTCTCACGTGATAAACTCCTGCCCAAGGTTTTTAAGCTTGTCGCATGAGGATTGTTCGTCCGTAGAGCGTTATGCTGCAGCTACGTCAAACTTGAACTCTCGGGAGTAACGGTAGGTCCCGGAGTCGTAGTCAAGGAACGTAAATAGTCTGACTAAATTTACCTGGTTTCTGCAAGGGACTGCTCGGGTTGGCCAGACGCTTGCTGTGATCAGGCTGGAATTGCGGTTGCGTGCTTGAAGTCCTCGGTAGGGTTTTCCTCAAGCACCGTTGGGATGGTGATTCGGCTGATTCCTTATCGGCCGATCCTACTGGCGGTCCGTTTCACGGAAGCAACAATCGAAGTAGGTTAGATAGTGCGGGGTCGGCTGGTGGTCCGGTTTTACGGTAGCAACACTCGAGCTAGACTGGTATGCCGCGAGACCTCCTTGTGGTCCGTTTCACGGGAGCAACACTCGGAGTAGTTAGAGAACGCGGGGTCTACTGGCGGTCCGTTTCACGGGAGCAACACTTGGAGTAGACTGGTATGCCGCGGGTCCTATTTGTGACTCGTTTTACACAGGATCACGTGATGTAAGCTGAGTTTAAGTGCCGGAGTTTCAACACTGAGTAACGAGACGATTGACTCTGATTTCGGAACTGTCTTTATTTCAGAAGAATAACTCTTATATAAGATGCTAAATTATACATCATTAAATCTAAGAAAGGTCAATGTTCTGGACGTGCTAATACTAAGGTTAATGCCAGGGTCACCCACCTCTGAGTCTGCTGACTCAGGGGTTGTTTGTTCACGTACCGTTTTCTACACGCATTTCGGCTTCGCTGGCTAGTATCGGCTTGTCCCGGTCAGTCGGTCATTCTTCCCGCTGATCACGCTGACTCTGCTTCCGGAGCCATCGACTAGTGCCGAGTTTGGGTATTGGCTTATGCTTAGAGTTACAATATTAATAGGCTAGTAGGTCTGATGCTTGTATATGCTGATCTGCTGATGCATCTTGATGACACTAGGTGCCAACATACATTCTGACCTGCTGATGCATCTTGATGACACTAGGTGCCATGTATTGTGACCTGCTGATGCATCTTGATTGATTAGTAGGTCTTGGCACTAGGTGCCAACATTCTCCCCCCCCCATTGAAGTATTCAATAATAGGGGCTGCTGGTTCGTTTTTTGCACCACTCTTCGTATCTTGGTTGATCATTTCGTTGCTCTTCTTTCGAGTTATTGGTCCTTATTATGGCCGTATGAAATGGACCTGTCATGAGCGGGACTCCAACATCCAGGAGTTCATGGATGAATATTGTCGCAGCCTCCGCTTACGCTGCTCTGATCTTCACTTCTGGTACTATGGCCGCATTCTTCCTCGCCGCGGTACCCCCGCCTCTCTGGGAATGGAGGATCGCGATCTCATTATTGTCCAGTTTCGACCGTTTGGCCGTATTGCCCGACGGCGCCTCTCTCGTCGTTCCGCTTGGAGCAGTGATGACAACCTTTCTACTGATAGTGGTGCTTCCTCGAAGGGTACCAGTGATGGAGAAGCTTCTTAAGATTACCTTAATTTAATAAACCCTTCTTATAACTATGTATGTCTTGCTTGCCTTTTACTGTGGAGTCTCTGGATCGTACACTTCAAATCTCTTGTGGTGTCCATCTCTTGCCAACATGGCCAGCCCGGGTCGTTGTTCGAACTCTTCTCCTTGGGTTATTGTCGTCCTCCGGTGATGGGTTGCTGAGGTGTCCTTCCGGGCACACCGCGTGTACCCTGCCCATGCGGCTATGAGGATTGCTACTCCTGACATTATTACTCCGGAATATTGATGAACCAGATTCCAGTCTGCCTCGTTGTCCACTTCTTCCTGTGCTTGCTTTGTCCATGTTTTTAACCCCTGCACCTCTGCATGTAGTTGGTCTAGCTGATCTAATGTTGCTTCCAACTGTCCTTCTGTTGTCCTTATTTTTTCATGTGATGGCCACTCGTGAACGTAACTTCCTGACATCCTTATTGTTCCTGATGAGTTAAACTGCGCCCGCCCCAACAATGTAATGGTCGGGCTTTGGATCACACAATCTTGCCTGATTGTCAGCTTGCCTACGCCGTCGATGATGATTTGATCCTTTTCGTCCGAGCATACATAGGTCATTGTTATTGGCTTCGTTGTCCCAAAGATCCATGCATTCTGCTCTGTTAATTGAACCCAATAACTGGTCCCCTTGATTGGTTCTGGCTTACATTCCCTTGCCCGATGTCTTGATAGTGCCGCCATCGTACAAGGGAGTTGATGGGCGTCCGGGCCCAATAGTGTTTGCTTAAACTCGCATACCTTATTTCCGTTCGTCCCGCTGACACACTGACTGAGGACGAATGTGACTTGCCACGACGACCAACTCTGAAACTGCATGTGGCAGATACCGATCAGCCGCATGGCTTCTCACTTTGATTCTGGCCAGGCTGGCTTCTAGGTCCTGCATCCTCTTCTGCGTTTCGATCGTCGTCCTTCGCATAATGTTGATGGTGGTATCCAGAACTGACGTCTGGTTCTCTACTATTTTATGCGTGATGCTTTCTTGGGTTCTTAGTTTACCAATAATTTCTTCCATCCGTTTGGCGTACTGATCATCGAGTACTCCGAACAGCCCATTCGCGATATTTCCAACGATGTTCAGTGCTCCGCGTTTTTGCCGTTGATGATGCATTAACTGATCGGCATCTTGGATTTCTGCCACTTCCTGTTGCAATGTTTGTATGATCGTGGGACAGACCTCGTAAGCCGTTGGGCACCATTGTTTTATAGATTGGATGCCTCGTTTGACCGTCTCGATCTTTCGTGCCAGCTGACTGAGATCAAAAAATGTGATGAGTGTCCATTCGGCAGATTTGATTGATATCCTATCAGTGGCTTCTATGATGGTCCCGGTTACGTTGTTGATTGGTGTGATGACAACCGGGTTATTAGCCTTCCTTTCAGGTGGAGGGGGTGTGGGCAGAGTCAGTCCGGGGATCACCCAGATGAGTATCATTGTTAAAACAAGCATTTTTCGGTTTCTTCCTTCTTATCGTTGATTGGTAGCACCGCCAGTCGATGTATGGCACGAGTTATATTGCCGGATGTTGTCCGTATTTCTGCCACTCGGATCTCGCCGTCTTTACCAGGATGGACTGCTACAATGCGTCCCAGGGGCCAGTTCAACGGAGCGATGTTGTCTTCCTTTATTATAACCAGATCACCAATCTTTACTGTTTTGCAACTTCTTGTCCACTTCGATCGATTCTGTAGCTCATGTAAGTACTCGTGGCTCCAACGTGTCCAGAATTCCTTTCGTAGTTGTTCGATCCGCTTCCACCGAGTGAGTAACCCTGTGCGTCGCCTTGATTGGTGAATATCAGGTGATGCCGTTAGAGGTTCTCCAATCAGGAAGTGCCCTGGCGTTAATGCCGTAAGATCCCTCGGGCTGGAAGAGACGGATGTCAACGGACGAGAATTTAAAATAGCTTCAATATCGATGACTATGGTTTCAAGTTCTTCATGAGTTAGTGTAGCGGTATATAGTGTTCGTTTCAGTAAGTGCTTGGCTGATTTCACCGCGGCTTCCCATAGGGAAGCAAGTCTATGCTCAGACTTGCGCAGGTCTTGTGTATCAGTGCTTGTGCCTCTTCGGCGAAAATTGCTTCTTTTACTTCAGATAGTTCATTGTAGGCTCCAACAAAATTAGTCGCGTTGTCGCTATAGATTTTCGCTGGTAATCCTCGTCGTCCGCAAAATCTCTTTAACGCTGCCAGGAAGGCTTGGGTAGTCAGGTCTGTGACCACCTCTAGGTGTACTGCCTTGGTTGAAAAACAGCAGAAGACTGCTAGATACACCTTATGTGGTCGTTTTCCTCGAATTTTATAGTGAGTCCAAAATGGCCCACAGTAGTCCACCCCGCAATTCTTGAATGGTCAATGTTGTTGAACTCGATCTGCCGGCAGTGGGCTCATTATTTGATTCAACAATTTTGGTCGAATTCGGCAACATCTGACACAACGACTAACTGTTTTTTGCGCCAGCTCCTTTCCTCTTAGTGACCAAAATCGTTGTCTAATGTTGCATAATAACGCCTGTGGTCCGCAATGCGCCAGCTGCTGATGTTTCCATTGAAATAATAGTATTGTTAACGGATGCCTTGGAGATAGTAACATTGGATGCGTGGCATCATAAGATAATGCTGCATTTTATAGTCGTCCTCCTACTCGAATTATTCCATCCGTGTCTATGAATGGGTCTAGCGTTCGTAATGGATCGTTGGGCCCGACAGTTTTCGTCTTCTTGAATTGAACCATGGATGTTAAAAAATGCTGCACCTGTATTTCCCGAATTATCACTCCTAACGCTTCATTCAATTCTACTGGTGACAAGGGTCCAGTCCTTTTCTTCTCTGGCTTGCGGCAATTAAACACGAATCGCCGCATTCTTCCTATTATTTGCAACATCGTATTGAACGATCCGTGATGGTTGATTTGCTCCATCCAGTCTTCAGATTTACTGGCTAAGTTGCAGACCGCCCCCTTCTTTCTCTCTTGATCTTCGACTGCATTGTTTGTTCCTGTTGAGTGGAATCTAGGCCAGGACCCTGGATCTTGTACCAGGAATGGTGGTCCGGTGTACCACAGTTTTGAATCTCTTAATTGGGCTGCAGTTCACCCTCTGGAGAGGATATCTGCTGGATTATCTGTTGATGCTACATGTCTCCACCACTCTGGGTCTGTCAGTTCTTGAATCTGGGCGACCCGGTTCGCCACAAACGTTTGGAATGAAGAAGCAGTCGCGTTAATCCATTTCAGTGCAATCTCTGAGTCTGACCATAAATGTATTGCTTCTAAGTTTACGTTAAGATCGGTTTTTACTCTTCTTGTGACCTGAGCTGCCAATACTGCTGCACAGAGTTCTAAGCGTGGTAGGGTCTGTTTTATCAGGGGTGCTACTCGTGCCTTTGAACATAGCAACCGTGTGACAATATCGCCTGTCTTATTCTTTGTTCGTAAGTATGCCACTGCCCCATATGCTGCTTCTGATGCGTCTGCAAACACATGTAGCTGAATGCCTCCGGATGTGTCAGCTGGGAGTGCACATCTTGGAATTCTTATTGTTGTTAGGATCTGGACCTCATGTCTGAATGCTTGCCACTGATGGGTGAGTTCCGAACCCAGTTCCGTGTCCCAGTCGATTTTTAACTCCCATAGTTGTTGCATCCTTATTTTTGCCGTTGTCACAACTGGACCAAACAACCCGAGGGGATCGAAGATTTTTGCAAGTTCTGAACACACGACCCTCTTAGTGATGACTCCAGTGTCTTCTGTCGCTGCACGTCCTTGAAGCCAATCTCTGGGTGGATCCCAAATAATTCCGAGCGTTTTGACGGTTTGTTCAGTAAAATTGCTGAAATCAAGATTCATTTCTTGGTCTTCTGCTGGAATGTCTGCTAGTAATGCTGGGTGGTTTGCGCACCATTTTCTTAATTTAAATTTTGCTTCTCCCAATAAGTTTATTAGTTGATCCCTTTTTCTTAGTGCCTCCTCGATGGTGTGTCCTCCGGTAAGACAATCATCTACATAACAACCCTGTCGTAGTGCAGTCGCACCCTGAGTCAGATGTTCAGGTGCTGTGTCTGCCAAATATTGCAAGCATCGGGTGGCCAAGTATGGAGCAGTTACTGTGCCGTAGGTAACAGTGTTCAGTTGATAATATTTTAATGATTCCATGGAGTTGCGTCTCCATAATAAAATTTGAAACTTGCGGTCATCTGGGTGTATCATAATTTGTCAGTACATTTATTCTACGTCTGATGTAAAAACATATTGATACGATCGGAACCGTAAGAGAATGGATAGCAATTCACTTTGCACTGTTGGGCCAATCCGTAATAAATTATTTAAGCTTTTTCCACTTGTCGTTGTTGCTGAAGCGTCAAATAGAACTCGAAGTTTGGTAGTACTGCTGTCAGGTTTTAATACACAATGATGCGGAATGACATAATGGTTTGATGTTAGTTGTTTGGTTGTCAATCTAGTCATATGCCCTAATTCTTCGTATTGGTCCATAACTTGCACATATTGTTTCTGGAGGTCAGGATCCCGTTGAAGTCTCTTTTCCAATGCATAAAAACGCCGATATGCCATTGGAAGGGAGTTTCCCAATGTTTGTGGATCTTCCTTAAATGCTGTTCGCATAACTTCTCGTCCGTGGTAAGGGCCTTTTGGTTTTCATCGAGGGTGTCTAATTTCCAAAATTGTTCGAGCAATCTATCGGTTCTTGGTTCCTCCCTGGTGGATAGGGCACTGCTTACAGGAGGATTTGTGTATACCACCGAGCTGGCTGTTGCTGGTCCGGATATAATCCATCCTAATGGGGTCCGTTGAAGTAACGGTTGTCCTTGTCCTAGGTTTATATGTAAAGGTTCGATGAGTTGTGGTAGACATTCGGCCCCAAGCAGCAAATCGATTTCTTGTGGCTGATTAAAATTGGGATCTGCCAACCGAAGTTCTGGTGGAATATTTTTTGGGCGTATAATTGGCTCTGATGGTTGATTCGTCATGAGTTCTGGTAGTACATACGCCACGACTTGTGTTTTGAAGTTTGTAGTTAACGAGAACATATTTAGTACTGTTCGGGAGTTTGCTTGTTTTGTGCCTCCTATACCTCTTATGGTAATATCGGATGGTGCTAATTGCACTCCGAGTTTTTTAGCTAGTTCCAGAGACACTAAATTCACTTGCGATCCGGAATCGAACACTGCGCGGCATTTTTGTCGTGCTTCAGTAGGACCTTGGACTTCCACTTCGGCGGTTGCTAGTAGTACATAAGGTGTTGTAAGTTAGCTGGTTGTGGATGCGCTTGTTCGCGTAGAGGTACTATGCAGCATTGTGTGATGATTGTCCCATGACATGAGAACCTGGATTTGCATGGGTTGACTGTATGGTATAGGGATAAACAATTAGTCCAGGCGTTCATCCTTGTTATTTTTTGTGTTCTTTCACTCGGAGTCATGTCCAAAAACCCTTTGGCAGGTTTGAAGTCGATGATTGCCATGGGTGCATATGCTACATTTTTCAACCGGTGCTTGAGTTGATGAGCGAAACCTAATATTGACCGCTTTCTTTTGTAGCGTAACTAGGCTGGTTGCTTGTTGCTCTAGATAGTCCAGCATTTATTTTAATGATGGTTGGCAGGTTGGGTTTGTGATGGCGAGTTCTACACATGATAGGGTATGGGAATCTAATTTTTCTTCGAGAATGTGTATTAGAATCGGATCCCAACCTTGATATATTCAGTGCGTGAAGGGCGGTGATTGTTCTAAGCACTTCATCATGTAAGCTACGTAGCTGATCTGCTGATCCATTTGTTTTTGGATGTGCAAACAAGGTTGCAAGAGTTGATTTGATGAGAATTCTTTCATTCTCATATCGTGCCTTTAGTCGCTGCCAGGTATCTTGATAGGTAAGGTTGCAAGAGTTGATTTGATGAGAATTCTTTCATTCTCATATCGTGCCTTTAGTCGCTACCAGGTAGGACACTGGCGTGTCCTCCAAATGTTGTGGAGATTAAATTCTTGGCCTCTCAAATCACGTTTCTCCAGGTACCGGAATTTTACCGCATCGCTAATCTCTTGATTGTGGACCAGTTCCGTAAAGATGTCACAGAATCGTGGCCACTTCAAATAATCTCCGTCAAATTTTGGAATGTCGACTGGTGGTATTACAAAGAAGATAGATTTGCATGATTGTATGGTATACGGATGAACAGTTTGTGCAGGCGTTCATCCTTGTTAGTCTTTGTGTCCTTTCACTCGGAGTCATGTCCAAAAGTTTTGGGCAGGTTTGAAGTCGATGATTGCCGTGGACGCATATGCCACATTTTTCAACAGGTGCTGGAGTGGATGAGTGAAACCCATTATTGACCGCTGTCTTTTGTAGCGTAACTAGGCTGGTTGCTTGCCGCTCTAGATGGTCAAGCATTTGTTTTAATGATGGTTGACAGGTTGGGTTTGTGATGGCGAGTTCGATGCATGATAGGGTATGAGAATCTAATTTTTCTTTGAGAATGTGTATCAGCATGGGATCCCAACCTACTGTTGATATATTCAGGGCGTGAAGGGCGGTAATCGTTCTAAGCCGGTGGTATTACAAATGGGGAGGCCATCGCAGGTTTTTGTGTTGATACTGACGTTGATAGTGTATCTTCGTTCAGAAACGAAAAATACTCTGCTCGTACGACCTGAAATCTGTCATCAGTATGCCCATCATTTTTTAAGGTTGGCTCCAAATCGATGAGATCATAGTATCCAGTGACGATTTCCTTCCATAGTTCCTTCATGTGTTGTCTGATGTGTGTGGATAATTCCCGTCCTTCGGTACGGTTGCACAGAAAGTCTTCCATGTCATCTAGCCGTCCTTCGTGTCTGCGTTTTAATGATGTTACGTGCGGGTCTTCACCCTCGGTTCCTTGTGCTTGTGCCGTTGGCTCAAGTTTCTCTCCTGTTTTTCGGGGCCTTTGTGATGGGCCTGACCCTGATGGGATTCCATCGGAAAATATGGCTTCATATTTTTTCACCAGTTCTTCTAGCGCCTTTGCCTTTGTGAAATAATCATTTTCCGGGTTTAGCGCCAACTCACGGAGCTTGGCGTCGTTCCTTTTAAATTGACTCCATGAGTGAGTGAGCTGTTTTAGTCTCTCCTCGAAATACCCGTCCTTGAGCTTTCGCTCTGCGGAGTCCTTCGTGAAATTCTTTATTAATCTCTGGATGGCTATGTTGGTATCAATTTGCTCATCAATGAGCATCTGGGTTACAGGGTCTGATTCTGATCCCATGGTTGCGGTGTAGTTTTTTTCCGTTGAGTAAAAATGCGTTGAGGTTTGTGTTCAAGTTGTGATCCTAAAGGATCACGTCGGGGTCACCTAATGTTCGTCCGTAGAGCGTTATGCGGCAGCTACGTCAAACTTGAACTCGCGGGAGTAACGGTAGGTCCCGGAGTCGTAGTCAAGGAACGTAAATAGTCTGACTAAATTTACCTGGTTTCTGCAAGGGACTGCTCGGGTTGGCCAGACGCTTGCTGTGATCAGGCTGGATTGCGGTTGCTTGCTTGAAGTCCTCGGTAGGGTTTTCCTCAAGCACCGTTGGGATGGTGATTCGGCTGATTCCTTATCGGCCGATCCTACTGGTGGTCCGTTTCACGGGAGCAACACTCGAAGTAGGTTAGATAGTGCGGGGTCGGCTGGTGGTCCGGTTTTACGGTAGCAACACTCGAGCTAGACTGGTATGCCGCGAGATCTCGTTGTGGTCCGTTTCACGGGAGCAACACTCGGAGTAGTTAGAGAACGCGGGGTCTACTGGCGGTCCGTTTCACGGGAGCAACACTCGGAGTAGACTGGTATGCCGCGGGTCCTACTTGTGACTCGTTTTACACAGGATCACGTGATGTAGGCTGAGTTTAAGTGCCGGAGTTTCAACACTGAGTAACGAGACGATTGACTCTGATTTCGGAACTGTCTTTATTTCAGAAGAATAAATCTTATATAAGATGCTAAATTATACATCATTAAATCTAAGAAAGGTCAATGTTCTGGACGTGCTAATACTAAGGTTAATGCCAGGGTCACCCACCTCTGAGTCTGCTGACTCAGGGGTTGTTTGTTCACGTACCGTTTTCCACACGCATTTCGGCTTCGCTGGCTAGTTTCGGCTTGTCTCGGTCAGTCGGTCATTCTTCCCGCTGATCACGCTGACTCTGCTTCCGGAGCCATCGACTAGTGCCGAGTTTGGGTATTGGCTTATGCTTAGAGTTACAATATTAATAGGCTAGTAGGTCTGATGCTTGTATATGCTGATCTGCTGATGCATCTTGATGACACTAGGTGCCAACATACATTCTGACCTGCTGATGCATCTTGATGACACTAGGTGCCATGTATTGTGACCTGCTGATGCATCTTGATTGATTAGTAGGTCTTGGCACTAGGTGCCAACAAGGATCGTTTAGGCGAAGTTGGGCTACTGGATTTATCCCGTAAGTGCCTTGGATCTGGCCACCTATCACGGCAATGCGATGCGTCAAGCTGCCGTGCGTGTGGACGCAGACATCATAGTCCTCTGTATTTTGGTGGCAATTCGCAAGCTCAAGGCCAACACCACTCTCCCGAGGTTTTCAAAAGTGTGCAACGCAGTGAAGGAGACATCTGCGACCCTATAAAGTATATATATTCTTGATCAGGATCACCTCCTGAGTCGATATAAGCATGTCCGTCTGTCAGTCTGTCTGTCTGTCCGTCTGTCTGTTTCTACGCAAACTAGTCTCTCACTTTTAGAGCTATCAAGTTGAAACTTTGCACACATCCTTCTTTCCTTTGCAGGTAGTATATAAGTCGGAACGGCCGGGATCGGTCGACTATATCTTATAGCTGCCATATAACTGATTGATCGGAAATGCCATAACTTTGGTGATTTAAGTTAGAGGGTTAGGACTTTCCACACATGTTATGTTTGACAAAAATATCTTATGTACAAAATTTCATAAGGATCGGCCGACCATATCCTATAGCTGTCATAGAACGATCAAAATTGGCATAACTTTGGTGTTTTTTAAGTTAGAAAGATGGGACTTGGTACAGATTCTATTTTGGACAAAATAATCTGACTTGCCAAATTTCATGAGGATTGGCCGACTATATGCTATCCGCTATATATCTAATAATATAAGATGCGTGGCGCCACCTTGCGGACTGGGACTCAACTGCAAGGGTATATAAAATTCGGCTCCGCCCGAAGTTAGCTTTCCTTTCTTGTTTTTGTTTCAATTTGATCAGGTTATTTACTGACCCTTTGACTGAGAGTTTGAAAAAAAAAAGTCTTTTGGATATTTTTAAATTTGATTTTTCACTTTCACAAATAAAACAAGAAAGGAAAGCTAGCTTCGGGCGGAGCCGAATTTTATATACCCTTGCAGTTGAGTCGTAGTCCGCTAGGTGGCGCCACGCATCTTATATTATTAGATATGTAGCGGATCGTATATATTGGGCCGATTCTTATGAAACTTGGCATATCGAATTATTTTGCCCAAAGAGGAATCCACTGAAATTCCCATCCTTCTAACTTGAAAAACAACGAAGTTATGGAATTTTCGATCAATCAGTTATATGACAGCTATAGGATATAGACGACCGATCCCGGCCGTTCCGACTTATATACTCCCTGCAAAAGAAAGAAGGGTGTGTGCAAAGTTTCAACTCGATAGCTTTAAAACTGAGAGACTAGTTTGCGTAGAAACAGACAGACGGCCAGACGGACAGACGGACATGCTTATATCGACTCAGGAGGTGATCCTGATCAAGAATATATTCTTTATAGGGTCGGAGATGTCTCCTTAACTGCGTTGCACACTTTTGACCAAAATTATAATACCCTCTGCAAGAGTATAAATATCGGCTTTTCTCTGAGTGATACCCTATAACTCAAAATCCTAAACTAATATTTCCTTTCTTGTTTTTGTTTCAATTTGATTGAAGTCTAAGAGACTGCAGGGCAGGGCAGTGGTATAGAAGATGCTCGAAAGTTTCTTCCTCTTCTTCCCGCGATGACTCTTATATCCGTACTGATGCGGGTTCTTTCCATCCTAATTTATTGTGATGCGAGCAGGTTTTAAGATAAAAAAAAAATGCAATCCGTCCCATTGTCCAGATTGCAGTGGTCTCCAAAAATGCATGCTTGTCATCCCTTTCTTTCCCATGCAATTAATTGAACCTGTTAAAGCTCCCTGGAAGATGCATATTCAAGTAGGCTTGGGTTAGGTATCAAAGATAAGCCCCGCTTCACTTTCGAACCACACTTGGACTTTCGCGGGTGGTTTATTTAGACCAAAGATTTTTACTAGACTTTACGCTAAACACGTGGTATTACCTCAATACACGTGCTCCTCAATAAGCATTTTTAAATCACAAGTGAATTACAGTCCAAACCAGTTTCAAGTGCAATTGAGAGTTGCAGTTTAAATTCTTCAATTTGGCTCGGCCAAATCAGGTGAGAAAGAGAAATTGCAATTCTTGTGTCGGTTCTTACAACCGTGTATTCCACAGAGCCATGGTGGCCTGGTATTTGGCCGAGCTTATATTATATAAGAAAGAAAATCAGAAGCCGATAGAAGAAAATAACGCAGAGGATCGATATGGAGAAAATGTAACGGAGCTTATATAAAACTCACCCCCCTGCACGTCCCTAATATTACATAAGGAACACGAGGTTTCCATGAGGCTTGTAATCCACCCCCCTTTTCCTCCCGCCTAAACGTTAAAACTCTCTGGATTGGAGTCTGCTCTCTATCATGCTGCTGCCATAGATCCGTTATTCCCCCAAGATAAGAATCTATAACGAAAATCGCTAACTTGTAAAGCACACAGTTTTGTTTGCCAAACTAGCTCTGCCGCTGTAGAAAATGTAAAATGGCATAGCATTTTGAATCATTATTGTTAATTTCTATTACTTTTAAGTTTTCCAAAATGTTGCCTTCGTAATTTAATTATGTACCACATCCCTTAATCACTGTGGACTGAAGTCCACGAGGTTACGACCTGCATGCCTAGGCGTGCGCGAGGAAACTCTATATATTGCCGAAGAATTAAAAATTTTCTGTAGGCAACCGATCTAAATGAATGATATACCAATCGAAAGGTATTGTTTCAATTAGATAATTTTTGTCGAAACATATTCCAAAAGTTATTTGGTTTGGAAGAAATTAGGGTGAAAGTATAAAAATTTTTAATCACTATAGTGGGGCTGGTGGACACATTTTAGTCCCCAGATAGAATATTTTTATATATTCTAGAGCTAAATACGCGTCGATTGGTACCTCAATCGACCCGATCCGACATTTCATTCAGAAGTTATTCGAAAATTTCGATTTTTACAGTTTTTTCAAAATGAATCCATTGTGTCTGTTTGTCTGTATTTTTTTCTTGGCAATCCTGAATAAAATTGGAGATTTTTGTTATTGTCATATGAGCAATTATTGTTCTAAAACTTTTTGAAAAAGCTGTAAAAATCTTATTTCTTGAATAACTTCTGAAAGAAATGTCGGACGGGTCGGTTGAGGTACCAATCTTGAGGTCCCAAAGAAAAACAAGAAAAGAAAGCAGTTAGCTTTCGGGCGAAGCCGAAGTTTATATACCAGTTGTGCCATTTCCGATCGTTCAGTTATATCGCGGCTATTGGATATAGTTGGCCGATTCCTATGAAATTTGGCCAATAAGATTATTTTGCCCAAAATGGAATCTATACCAAGTCCCATCTTTCTAACTTAAAAAACACCAAAGTTATGCCAATTCCGATAGTTCTATGACAGCTATAGGATATAGTCGGCCCATCCTTATGAAAGTTTGTACATAAGATATTTTCAAATATTTCAAAAATAAAATCCAAATAAAAAAGGGCTTAAAAAGGAAAACATAAACATTGACTCAACTAGGATTAGAACTCAGGCCCTCCGGTGTTAGAAACCACAACGCTCTCCACTCGGCTAATCTCGGCTAATTCTGCTTTGTGTTTCAGTGTCTCATGTCTTAATGAGAAGAATGCAAAATTTTATGAGTAGAACGCTTTATATGCATATGCCCCCACTGAGCATATAATCCATATAAATAAAACTCTGCTTTACTTAAATTAAAGCCACCACCGTTTTTGGGCCAAATCATGGATTAAAAAATCATGGATAAAAAAAACTAGGCAAAGCAACTCCGAAAATACTTTTCTAATATTCATTATTTTATATCGCACACCCAAAATAAATTGTTACATTCAACAATTGGTTTAACTAGAAAAACTGGAAAAACGTAATTTCCAGTTTTTTTTTTAACTTTTTAATATAAAAAATAATATAAAAATATAAATAAATATAAAATAAAATATATTTAAATATAAAAAATATTCTTGTTCGGCACGTGCAAGAAAAACAAAAAAAAAATCAGTCACGTGCCGAACAAGAATATTTTTTATATGCAATTTTGTACACCTACTGAAATTGATATTCAGATATTTTGGGTTTCGCATGCAGGTTCGTCACCGGTACTTTACCTCGTCAAGAGGTTTTTTTATATGATATTTACATATATATATACCTTATTATGTAGTAAGACTTTGATTTAGAATATATAAATAGCTGCATCGAAAGTCGACAGGCCTGCTGACCTCGAGGGACGAGCTGTAAGTACGGTATAGCCGCAACAACTTGAAGAATATGTCTTAGAATGAAATATAAACAATATATATGTATATGAATATTCAGGATGGAGTAAAGTCAGTTCATTTAAGTATCATAAAGTAGATTATATTTCTTAATTTTTTAAATTCAAAACAACGTAAATTCTTAAATTGATCGCTGTAAAGCTTTTGCTTTGAACTAATAATATTGAGTTAGGATTAGAATGTTAATATATGATAATGCCCAATGATAATGGTGCAACAAGGAAGGGCGGGTAAAGAGGAGATCTATTACACCTGAGTTCTCCAAGCTGGTATTCTCATTCCCTATTCCCCGACAACTTTGGCCACCCCCTTTATTTAGCACTGTCGAAGACTTCTTTTATTTGGTAGCCCTGATTTGGGGAAGCAAGAGAACCCTCCCTCTGGCCCTGAGCTAGGCAATCCCTCACAATTTCACCCGTTCCCAAAAATCCTTAATGGCCAAAAGTTCACAATTTGAATAAAGAGATCTTTGGATGACACAGTTTGGTGATAGCCAATCAAGTGACCAAGACTCCCGTTTATTAAGTATATCTATTTCTTGTATATCATTGGGCTTTACAATATCAGTTTAGGATTTTTCGGTGTGAATTTATATCGGTTCGATACCAACTGAATATGATTCCTAAAATTTATTTTCGGAAAACAATTAGAATTCGAGATTAGTTTTGCTGAGCATTCTTGGCAAGACTCTCTTTTAATTGACAGTTTCCACAATAGTTCAATAGACCCAAATGAAAGGAATGAGAGATACCTTAACTGAAAAGTGAAGTTAGCTTGTCTCGGAGTAAAACCCCAACAACAATGAAAAACAAATAAATAAATTACTAACAAAACATACAGATTTATATAATGGCAGTCAGACGCAGTTTAGAAAACTTGGTAGCAAGAATGTCCAATGAGAGAGAAACTACAATAAGCTACACTATATGCAATGCTACCAATATTCAAGGAGAATACGTGGAGACCGCATATAAACACAGATTCCATCGCCAATGCATATTAGCGTGGTTAGATAATAATGAAACTTGTCCGATCTGTCGAAGTGCTTGTCAGCGAGCTCAGTTTGAAAGTCAGAATGCGACAAATGCAGAAGTGAACTTTCCCCACTCTAGGACAACTAGAGCTGTTGGAAACAATACCACAACTACCGGAACAATTCCTAGAAGCCGACCTAATACCCGATCTCACCAAAGGCCGAACGCAAATGTAAACCCTCGAACGAGTCTAGGAGCTACATCGCGTCAGGATGTAACAAATCCTCAGGCTAATGCCGATGCTAATGGTATTAGCGAAGAAAGAATCCAACAATTGATAGCAAGTTCTATGGAGTCGTTTCGTATGAATATGGCAGCAACCTTGTCCGAAGAAGTTCGTACAACTTTTAATAGCTTGTCGTTAAACGGGATCCCGCGAGAAAATCCAGAAAAACCGCAACTTAAATGGGATTTTTCTGCACCCTTAAACCATCCTCGTATAAGTTTAGACAGTGGAGCACGATCCAATCATTGTAACAGACGTAATGATAACTCGCCTGTTAGGGAACCTGTTAGAGATTTCTCAGATAAAACTGCTAATGTTCTTTCGAATTGGCATATCAAATTTACAGGGCTGCTTAGCGATATCTCGGTAGAAGACTTTATTTATAGAGTTAACTGCTCAACATCTCAAAGTTTAAATGGAAATTTTGTATTGCTTTACAAGCGCTTTATTGGTATTTGTAGCGCATGCACTTTGGGAGCTTTGGGGGAGCTTCTGCGCAAGCTCTTATGTTTTAGGCACTTGTAATTTGGCATTGTTTTGGTTCGGCCGCGGAATTTGTTTTGGGGTTAAATTGACCCACAATAAATTGAATTATAAAATTGAACCTTGTCTATTAATTCGGCCGCTATCAAAACGCTGATAGCTCAATATGGGTAACCCCGACGTGATTTCATCCCGATTTATTATTGTGATCAGCATTAAAAGTGCCAAGAAAGTGCCCTTGTTGTTGTTGGTACAAGTTGCATTTTAATTGAAGAATGGAGTCTGGAGCTGAGACTATTGGAGCTGCTGCCGCAACCCGGGAAAGGATGCTGCGGAGAAGAGCCGAGGTGGCCTGCCAGGAAATGGAGGCGCTGCATCATAAGGTGAAGGCTGCGGCGCGGACTAAGGATTCTTCCATTATGGCGCTGGAGTCAGTGGAGAAGCGTTTGTGTGAGCGGTTCACCGCGCTTCAAGAAGAGTTGGAGGAGCTTAATTTTAGCGAGATCGGGAGCGATCTGTATTGGAGATTCTCGCAGCTGGAGACTGATGTGGAAGTGGAAATTCAGGTGGAGGTTGCCAAGCGCTCCATGAGAATCGCTGCCCACTCCACACTTCTCGACGGTGCCAGTGTATCGCCAATGCCATACAAGCCAGCCCCCTCCTTGCCACCGTTGCCGATGCCAACATTCAGCGGCGGCTATGCCGAGTGGCCGGATTTCTGCGCCCTTTTTAAGACCACGATTGACAGGCATCCCCACCTAACGAAAATGGAAAAGCTCCGGTGGCTCATTTCATGCCTGCGCGAGTCAGCCTTGGATACGGTGAGAGCTCTGGAAATTAATGACGCGAACTACGATGTGGCCCTTGACCTATTGCGCAATCGTTTTAGTAATCGGCGTTTAATATTTCAGTCTCACATTAATGAGATCCTGCAGCTTCGTGTGGTCGAGCCAGGGTCTGTTGCTACTTTGCGGGAGCTATCGGATCGGTTCAATGGGCATATGCGGGCTCTTATGAGTTGCGGATCAGCTGCCGAGATCCAAGGATGCTTGCTTATCCAGATTATCCTGCAGAAGTTGGATCCTGCCACAAAGGCCAAGTGGGAAGACACTCTCGCCGGAAGCAACGACAGCCTTCCGTCTTGGGAGTCCATGGCACGATTCCTGGAGCAAAGGTGCCGGACTCTTGAATGCGTTGACTTCTCTTTGGCGGCGTATCCACCAGCTAACCAAGTGGGCCGAGGTAGATCTTCGAATAACCGATCTTCGTGCATGTGTGGTATTTCGGTGCACGAGCTTCCTTCTTGTTCAAAGTTTAGTGCTTTGACAATTGAGGAACGGTACGACGAAGTGCGGTGTCTGGCTCGCTGTTTTGTTTGTCTGGAGGATGGCCATCTCGCTCGCGGATGCTCAGCTTCCAGCTGCTCGACGTGCAATCATCGTCATCATATTTTGTTGTTTGTATCATGTTTTGTTTGCTGTATTGGATTCCGGTTCACAAGTGCACCTCATCTCGTCTCGGCTGGCGAATGATCTTCAGCTTGGCCGATCCAAATGCTCCACAACGGTGGCCGGTTTCGGCGGCGCTGGGTTTGAAACAGATGGAGTATCCGTTAATGTGTGCTTGAAGTCCCGCCTTAGCACGTATTCAGTGGAAATTGAGGCTGTTGTAGCTTCACATATAACGGACTATCAACCTAGCCAGGACATAGATGCTTCGCGCTGGAAGATTCCTGGCAATATGGATCTAGCTGACCCTAACTTCCACAAAACGCAGCGAGTGGACCTGTTCATTGGAGCCAGCTTATTCTTAGACCTATTTTCGGCTGGTCAAATCCAATTAGGTCACGGGCTTCGCATTGCCCAGAATACTCGATTTGGCTGGGTGATTTCTGGACGCGGTGATCTATCACGGGAATAACCACTGGAATGATGTGACTGCTGCCCCTTCCGACAGTGTTATTGAAGGCCCACCCTTCAATGGGGGGAGAATGTTGGGCCAAGCAGCCACCAAAAAATGCATTTTAAATAATCATAAAATGCTTAGCTGCAGCTGTTGTTGTCAGCGTGTATTCTTCTCTGTTTTGTCTCCCAGTTTCGCATGCGCTTTATTGGTATTTGTAGCGCATGCACTTTGGGAGCTTTGGTGGAGCTTCTGCGCAAGCTCTAAGGTTTTAGGCACTTGTAATTCGGCATTGTTTTGGTTCGGCCGCGCAATTTGTTTTGGGGTTAAATTGACCCACAATAAATTGAATTATAAAATTGAACCTTGTCTACTAATTCGGCCGCTATCAAAACGCTGATAGCTCAATAGATACCTATCGACCAAAATGTATTAAATGTAATCCGCATTCGGGAAATGGTCCACAGGACATCCGCAATTCACACCAGAGGGATGTTCGCAAATAGATTCAAACGAAAATAAAACCCTACTTTTAAATCCAGTCCAACCAGAACTGTTAGACGTAGAAATTAGTCCTAAAACTATAAAGCCGTATCACATTAGACTTAAAGAATATGAGTTAAGAAGATCTGAATTGTTTTCAATGAAATACCGTAATTCACGCTCAGCCAGGCGAATGCGCGAATTTTGGAACAGTTTGAAGAAGTCCACATTGTATGAAGTTTCGAGCCTTACACGAAATGGTCAAGCTAATCGTCCATTTGTTAAGCTTCACATTTTCGATCAACCTTACTATGCTTTATTAGATAGTGGGGCAAACAAAAGCATCATAGGCGGAGAATTAGCAAAAAAAATCGTAGAATCAAAGCAATATATAAAACGAAGAGGAAGAGTATGTACAGCAGACGGGAAACGTCAAGAAATTTCTGATTCAATAGTAATACCATTGGTATATAACAACTTTCAAAACAATTTTGAGTTTTTAATTGTTCCTTCTATTTCACTAGACCTAATATGTGGTGTTGACTTTTGGGATCAATTCGGAATTTCTATCAACTATGAACCCAATCTTCCCGAGTTGCATGCGATAGAAACGAGTAACGACAAACTATCTTTATCAGCCACAGAAAACCGCAAGTTACAGACTGTCATTAAGCTATTTCCTACATCTGAACGTGACGGATTAGGTTTAACAAAGCTGGTAGAACACGTTATCGACACAAAGGATACGCGTCCTATCAAGCAGCGATATTATCCTATATCGCCAGCCAAAGAGAAACTTTTGTGTAGTGAAATTGACAGAATGTTAGAATTAGGCATTATAGAAAAAGCACCTCCATCGGAATGGTCTTCACCGATTGTCCTATTAGTAAAACCAGGAAAGATAAGGTTTTGTCTGGATTCAAGAAAATTGAATAGTGTTACCGCAAAGGATACGTATCCTATGCCACACTTAGAAGGTCTATTGAGTAGACTGCCCGCAGTTCGATGTGTGTCAAAGATCGATTTAAAAGATGCGTTTTGGCAAATTGCCTTAGAAGAAAAATCTCGACCAAAAACCGCTTTTGTTGTCCCAAATCGACCGCTATATCAGTTTAAGCGCATGCCTTTTGGGTTGTGCAATGCACCTCAAACGATGTGCAGATTAATGGATCAGGATATACCATATCTTATCTGACTTATTGGTGTTGTCTTCTACTTTTGATGAACACCTGACTCACTTAACCGCAGTTGCTTACCATTTACGCAAGGCAGGGTTGACCATCAACATAGCTAAAAGCCAATTCCGCTTATCTAGAGTGGAATATTTAGGATATGTAGTAGGAGAGGGCACTCTTCAACCGAACAACGACAAAGTCCGTGCAATATCAGACTATCCAGTCCCTTCAACGCAGAAACAATTACGACAGATTCTTGGGCATGACCGGTTGGTATCAGAGGTTCGTACCACAGTATTCGACAATTGTTTTTCCACTCACAGAATTATTGAGAGGAAAAACTTTAACATGGAATGAAGAAGCACAAAACTCTTTCCAAGCCATTAAAGACAAATTATGCTCATCAACAGTAATAATTAGTCCCAATTACGACAAACCTTTCATTATTCAGTGCGATGCATCCATCTATGGAGTAGGAGGCTTATTGGCATAATGTGACGAAGACGGATACGAACGACCAATTAGTTACATGTCCAAAAAGCTTAACAAGGCTCAACGAAATTATTCGGTAACCGAATTAGAATGTTTAGCAGTAGTTTTAGCCATTGATAGATTCAGAATGTACATCGAAGGACACCCCTTCAAGGTAATCACCGATCATTCTAGCTTAAGTTGGTTAATGAAAAAGAACGACTTGAGAGGTAGACTAGAAAGATGGGCTATGAAACTGCAAGGATACCGGTTGACCATAGAGCACCGAAAGGGAAGTGAAAATGTTGTAGCCGATGCCATCTTTCGATCTTTCGAAGGAGAAGTTAACGTTGCCAATGTAGACATCGAAGTATGGCCCGAGATAGATCTTTCTTCCATGCGTTTTAGTCTTCGGAATATAAAGAACTAATCAACAAAATAGTAGCAAATAACATGCCCGATTATCAGGTAGTTGACAACTTGCTGTATCATCGATGTAACTTTTCTAGAGGCGATCTGGATAAAGACGATCAGAGCTGGAAATTAGTAGTCCCAAGAGAATTGAGAACACAAGTTATTAAAGCCGCTCATGATCAACCATCCGCTTCGCATTGTGGCATGGCAAAGTGCTTAGAGAGAATTCGCAGAACTTTCTCATGGCCAGGAATGGTTATAAATGTTCGCGACTACATTCGCCAATGTGAGGTATGTCAAACGTGCAAACATCCCACACAGAAAATGAAAATTCCAATGGAACAGCAAACTAAAATCGAGAGACCTTTTCAGAGACTATATCTCGATTTTATTGGTCCTTTTCCTAGAACTAAAAAAGGACATATAGGAAAACTCATAATTTTGGATCACTTTACAAAATTCACCTTCTTAAAGGCTGTAAAGAAATTTGAATCTGAGATAGTTGTTAAAATCCTTAAAGAGGATATTTTTGATTGTTTTGGAGTTCCAAAGGTTGTTGTTACTGACAATGGTAGACAATTTAAGGGAAACGATTTCTCAGCATTTTTGAATCGCTACGGAGTTCAACACGTATGCACGGCAGCATACTAATAGATCTATTAACGCGGCGTTAAGATCTTACATTCAGTCCGATCAGAGGGAATGGGATAAGTACTTGAGTAGCATTAATAGCACCTTGCGTAATAATCTACATCAGTCCATTGGAATGACCCCATATTTAGCAATTTTTGGACAAAACATGATTACTCATGGTAAGGATTACCAACTGTTAGAGAAATTGGGATTAATGAAGGAGGGATCCACTACCCTTAATCGGATAGACCAGTTTTCTAATATTCGAGGCGACATTCAAAAATATATGCAGAAAGCTTATCAGACCAACAAACGTACCTCTGATTTGCGAAGACATCACAGGACATTTGAAATTGGACAGATAGTGACGAAACGAAACTTTAAGCTTAACAATGCAGCAGATAATTTCAATGCTAAGCTAGCACCAGTTAGAGTAAAAGTCCGAGTAAAGAAAAGGTGCGGACAATCACTGTATTTACTAGAAGACTTGTCAGGAAAAGAATTAGGAACCTTTCACGCTAAGGATATTTGGTAAAGATCACCCTTTTTTCAGCTTTGAGCCGAAAAATAGATTTTTCGTTCTAACCTGTGGGTGTGAGGGTGACTTTTACGAGCAGGTTTTAAGACAAAAAAAATTGCAGTCCGTCCCATTATCCAGATTGCACTGGTCTCCAAAAATGCATGCTTGTCATCCCTTTCTTTCCCATGCAATTAATTGAACCCGTTAAAGCTTCTGGAAGATGCATATTCAAGTAGGCTTGGGTTAGGTATCAAAGATAAGCCCCGCTTCACTTTCGAACCACACTTGGACTTTCGCGGGTGGTTTATTTAGACCAAAGATTTTTACTAGACTTTACGCTAAACACGTGGTATTACCTCAATACACGTGCTCCTCAATAAGCATTTTTAAATCACAAGTGAATTACAGTCCGAACCAGTTTCAAGTGCGATTGAGAGTTGCAGTTTAAATTCTTCAATTTGGCTCGGCCAAATCAGGTGAGAAAGAGAAATTGCAATTCTTGTGTCGGTTCTTACAACCGTGTATTTCACAGAGCCATGGTGGCCTGGTATTTGGCCGAGCTTATATTATATAAGAAAGAAAATCAGAAGCCGATAGAAGAAAATAACGCAGAGGATCGATATGGAGAAAATGTAACGGAGGTTATATAAAACTCACCCCCCTGCACGTCCCTAATATTACATAAGGAACACGAGGTTTCCATGAGGCTTGTAATCAACCCCCCTTTTCCTCCCGCCTAAACGTTAAAACGCTCTGTTCTATTCCCCCAAGATAAGAATCTATAACGAAAATCGCTAACTTGTAAAGCACACAGTTTTGTTTGCCAAACTAGCTCTGCCGCTGTAGAAAATGTAAAATGGCATAGCATTTTGAATCATTATTATACCCTTGCAGAGGGTATTATAATTTTGGTCAAAAGTGTGCAACGCAGTGAAGGAGACATCTCCGACCCTATAAAGTATATATATTCTTGATCAGGATCACCTCCTGAGTCGATATGAGCATGTCCGTCTGTCCGTCTGTCCGTCTGTCCGTCTGTCCGTCTGTCCGTCTGTCTGTTTCTACGCAAACTAGTCTCTCAGTTTTAAAGCTATCGAGCTGAAACTTTGCACACACCCTTCTTTCCTTTGCAGGCAGTATATAAGTCGGAACGGCCGGGATCGGTCGACTATATCCTATAGCTGCCATATAACTGATTGATCGGAAATGCCATAACTTTGGTGTTTTTTAAGTTAGAGGGTTGGGAGTTTCTACACATGTTATATTTGACCAAAATATCTTATGTACAAAATTTCGTAAGGATCGGCCGACTATATCCTATAGCTGTCATAGAACGATCGAAATTGGCATAACTTTGGTGTTTTTTAAGTTAGAAAGATGGGATTTGGTACAGATTCTATTTTGGGGAAAACAATCTGATCTGCCAATTTTCATAAGGATCGGCCGACTATAAACGATCCGCTATATATCTAATAAAATAAGATGGGTGGCGCCACCTAGCGGACTGCGACTGAACTGCAAGGGTATATCAACTTCGGCTCCGCCCGAAGTTAGCTTTCCTTTCTTGTTATACCCTTGCAGAGGGTATTATAATTTTGGTCAAAAGTGTGCAACGCAGTGAAGGAGACATCTCCGACCCTATAAAGTATATATATTCTTGATCAGGATCACCTCCTGAGTCGATATGAGCATGTCCGTCTGTCCGTCTGTCCGTCTGTCCGTCGGTCCGTCTGTCCGTCTGTCTGTTTCTACGCAAACTAGTCTCTCAGTTTTAAAGCTATCGAGTTGAAACTTTGCACACACCCTTCTTTCCTTTGCAGGCAGTATATAAGTCGGAACGGCCGGGATCGGTCGACTATATCCTATAGCTGCCATATAACTGATTGATCGGAAATGCCATAACTTTGGTGTTTTTTAAGTTAGAGGGTTGGGAGTTTCTACACATGTTATATTTGACCAAAATATCTTATGTACAAAATTTCGTAAGGATCGGCCGACTATATCCCATAGCTGTCATAGAACGATCGAAATTGGCATAACTTTGGTGTTTTTTAAGTTAGAAAGATGGGATTTGGTAGAGATTCTATTTTGGGAAAAACAATCTGATTTGTCGAATTTCATAAGGATCGGCCAACTATATCCTATAGCTGCCATATAACTGATTGATCGGAAATGCTATAACTTCGTTGTTTTTCAAGTTAGAAGGATGGGACTTTCTGTGCATTCTAATTTGGGCCAACT
Source organism: Drosophila ananassae (assembly GCF_017639315.1). Lineage (NCBI taxonomy): Eukaryota > Metazoa > Arthropoda > Insecta > Diptera > Drosophilidae > Drosophila > Drosophila ananassae. The sequence goes on from NW_025319057.1 coordinate 315,939, forward strand.
TATATGATCTGCTAAATGTCATCAGGATCGGCCGTCTCTATCCTATAGCTGTCATATAACTGATTGATCGGAAATGCTATAACTTCGTTGTTTTTCAAGTTAGAAGGATGGGAGTTTCAATGGATTCCTCTTTTGGCAAAATAATTCGATTTTCCAAGTTTCATAAGGATCGGCCAACTATATACGATCCGCTATATATCTAATAATATAAGATGCGTGGCGCCACCTAGCGGACTGCGACTCAACTGCAAGGGTATATAAACTTCGGCTCCGCCCGAAGTTAGCTTTCCTTTCTTGTTTTTAATTTCTATTACTTTTAAGTTTTCCAAAATGTTGCCTTCGTAATTTAATTATGTACCACATCCCATAATATTTACATATATATATACCTTATTATGTAGTAAGACTTTGATTTAGAATATATAAATAGCTGCATCGGAAGTCGACAGGCCTGCTGACCTCGAGGGACGAACTATAAGTACGGCATAGCCGCAACAATTTGAAGAATATGTCTTAGAATGAAATATAAACAATATATATAATAATAATATAATAATAAATGGCCATCACAACCCTATCGGGTCACAGCCTGTTGCACAATCTGCCTCCACGCTTTCCTGTCCTGGGCCCGCGCTCGCCAGTTGGTAACACCAGATGTAGACAGGGCTTCCATCACCTGGTCCTGCCAACGTATCCGGGGTCGTCCTCTCCTCCGTTTTCCGACGATTACCGCATCAAATACCTTACGAGCCGGAGCGTCTTCTTCCATACGGGCGATGTGACCCAGCCAGCGGAGTCTTTGAATTTTGACTCGGCTTACTATATCAACATCCCCGTACAGCTCATACAGCTCGTGGTTCCATCTGGTGCGATAAGCATCGCCAACGCAGATTGGACCAAAGATTTTGCGGAGAATCTTTCTCTCGAACACTCCAAGAGCAGCTGCATCGGATTGCACCACTGTCCAGCACTCCGCACCATATAAGAGTACTGGAAGAATGAGCGTCCTGTAGAGTGTTATTTTTGTCGGTCGAGAGAGAGCTCTACTGTTAAAGTGCCTACTGAGCCCAAAGTAGCACCTGTTGGCAAGTGTGATTCTCCGCTTAATCTCCAGGCTGACATCATTTGTGCTAGATATTGCAGATCCAAGGTAAATGAATTCCTTCACGGACTCAAAGCTATGGCTTCCTGCAGATAGCTGGGAATCAAGACGCCGCGATTCCCTGCTAGAGCACACCATAAACTTTGTCTTATCCATGTTAACTGCCAGTCCTACTTTAGCTGACTCTTTTTCAATAGCCCCGAAGGCTGCTGTAACATCACGCTTGGTTCGGCCAATGATATCAATATCATCAGCGTAGCCAAGGAGTTGGACACATCTGTTTGTTAGAATAGTGCCCGTCCGATGCACACCAGCCTTCCTTATAATACTCTCCATTAGAATGTTGAAGAGCATACAAGACAGCGAGTCGCCTTGTCTGAGACCACACTTGGTATAAAAGGTTTCAGATTGGTCATTTCCTACCCTGACAGAGCTGATGGTGTTGCTCAATGTCATCATGCAAAGCCGTATTAGCTTTGCTGGTATACCAAGCTCAGACATGGCGGCATATAGGCAATCTCGCCGGGGACTATCGAATGCTGCCTTGTAATCGACGAAGAGGTGATATGTGTCGATCTGATTTTCGTAGGACTTCTCCAGGATTTGGCGCAAGGTGAAAATCTGGTCAATAGTGGATTTGCCAGGCCTGAACCCGCACTGATAAGGTCCAATCAGTGCCTCGGCATGGGGTTTCAGGTTTTCACACAGTACGCTCGTAAGGACCTTGTATGCGACTGGAAGAAGACTAATGCCACGGTAATTGGTGCGCAATGTGGCATCACCCTTCTTCAGGATAGGACAGATCATGCTGTGGTTCCAATCGTCGGGCATGCTCTCCGTAAGCCATATCTTGCTGATTAGTTTGTGCATGCTCCCTACCAACATATCACCAGCAGCCTTAAACAATTCAGCCGGCAGGCCGTCAGCACCTGCGGATTTATTGTTTTTAAGTCGTTGGATTGCATCCTTGACTTCGGCATGGCTTGGGGTCGGTACGTCCACATCAGTACCATAGATTGGGGTTTGTGGATCATACTCTCCATAGTCATCATGGCCAGAGCCAGCTAATAGACTTGAGAAGTGATCCCTCCATAACCTCAGCACAATCTCTGCATCTGTGATTAGGTTTCCGTCATCGTCCTTGCACGCAACTCCTCCAGTCTTAAAACCTTGGGTCAGACGCTTAACCCTCTGGTAGAAGTTACGAGCTTCATTCCGGTCTCTGCTGCTCTCAATGCTCTCAAACAATATATATGTATATGAATATTCAGGATGGAGTAAAGTCAGTTCATTTAAGTATCATAAAGTAGATTATATTTCTTAATTTTGTAAATTCAAAACAACGTAAATTCTTAAATTGATCGCTGTAAAGCTTTTGCTTTGAACTAATAATATTGAGTTAGGATTAGAATGTTATTATATTAGGAATAATGAACAAAACGCTGAAATGCCCATGTTGAATATATTGAAGTAATGAAGATATAATGAATCGCGTCTAAATATTTCAGTGGGGTTTCCAGAGACAAGCTAATGCAACATGGGTTGCCCAATGATAATGGTGCAACAAGGAAGGGCGGGTAAAGAGGAGATCTATTACACCTGAGTTCTCCAAGCTGGTATTCTCATTCCCTATTCCCCGACAACTTTGGCCACCCCCTTTATTTAGCACTGTCGAAGACTTCTTTTGTAGCTAACATCTTTAGTACTCTGGTCTGTTAGCCCCGATTTGAGTGGTTTAAACGCCTCATGGTGTCATTCAATGGCTCGCCATTCCTGCGAAGTCTGGGACAAAACGGCGATACAATGACGCCATCGCGATGAAGAGGCATACTTCCTTTACGTTGGTTGAACATTGAGGCTCCGTGACGGCGGCGAAAAAAATGACCCAGATACAGCAGCTTCTCCCTGAAGAAATTGAGCTTGTCCGAATTTATCCTCAGGTTCTTTCTTTTTTCCACTCCTTCACTCCTTTCCACCACAACAATAAGTGAGCTATTGGCGGTATTTGACGGCGCGATGCATCCCTTCTCCATCCCAGCTCTTCCACCTTCGCGTTTATCTTCTTGATTGAGTTGTTGATTTTTGGAAAATACCTCTGTTTTATTAGGATGTCATCCTTCATGGCAATCCTGTGCTGAGTTATGTTAAATCAGCCTTTCTGGCCTGCGAACGCCTCTGGCTCATCTTCTATGATGCTCTTGTCAGCCTATCCTCCAGGCAGCCACTCAATCTTTCTCTTCTTCGTATCGTGACTTGGCCCAATTCTCCAAAGAAACCCCATCCTAGCACGGCGCTGTCTCCCTTGCCTTGTATCACCAGCAGGTTCAGTATCTTTCGGGTTGATTCTACCATGTCGTCTCGACCTACCTATTTTCATGCGCGGCGTGCAGCTTTCTGGACCACCATATACTCCTTAAAACGCTACCCTCATCGCTGCTTCCGCTGCCAAACGAGATCCGCAAACTTTCCATGTTAGCCACTCCGCATAGCTCGTTATGCACATGCTTTTCCTTCTCCCCCGCTGTCACTGTTTCTTTTCCGCCACCACACTTTCTATCCACACACGCTGCACCTCCGTGGACCGTTATGTTCCCCGATGTTTCTACCTTCGCTTTACCCCCTTTCCCCTGACCTTTAAGATACCTCGCCTCCTTGAGTGACCCCGGCTCCAGCAAGTTCCAATTTCCCTAAAACTTAACTAACTGTTATTGTGGTACTATTGTGCTTTTTTATGATCCCAATAATTGGCGCGGCTCGCAGAGTTTATGGGCACGCTTTACCGAATTTCGTGAATCGACGTGATTTCACGAGCCTAAATATAATAATACAGATAGCTTTTTCTGTTAATAATGCATCCTTTATTTATTACAATATAACTATTTACAATATATAGTAACCTATCAACAAAATTTCTTTAAGTGGATATCAGTAAATTTTGCAAACCGAAGCTGAAGTCTTTTGTATTGAAATTCGTAACCCAGCTGCAAATAGCCTCATTCCAATTTTTGTAAAAAACATAAACATTTAATTATTCCAATTCGACTGAAAACAGCCTCATTTCATATTTCCAATTTCTTCCTAAAGCCTTCCACGTCAACTGACATCTCAAGTAAAAGAGTCCGACTCAATCTATTCCCTTCAGATAACAAAGCCTCTCAGAGAAAAAAGCTTCTTCTTCTGAACAGCCTCATTTAAGATTTCCAATTTCTAAGAGTCACTTCAGATTAAAAACCAAAACAATATTTTGATAAACAGAATCCCGACTCAAATCTTTCTCACTCCTTTTAAGTGAAATATAACTAAACAGCTCAAACCATTCTTAAATGGGCATCCACTTCACAGGAAATTTCACATTTTCTTGTCCCCTCGATTAATTGAGACCCAAAGTCTTCCACGTCAACTGACACCTCAAGTATTAGGTTCCGACTCAATCGATTTTCTTCAGAAAACAAAGCCTCTTTGAGAGAAAAGCTTCTTTTGAGCTTTGATCTGCAAAAAGCTTCAGCAAGGGTAGCTATAAAAATGACTTAGAGCCCCAAAGTTAAGTTAGTTCGGAAATTCAAAAATTCTAAGCAGTAGTTCTGAAATTCTAAGCAGTTTTAAGGAATCACACTGTATCAAAACCGAAACTCAAATAAAAATATATTTTTTTTCAAACTATTTTGAAGAAGATATATAATTAGCGCAGTCGGTATGATGTGTAAAAGTGTCCAGTGATCAATCGAGATCATAGAACATCGTAGAAGTATTTTATGCTAACGCAACTGCAGCTATAATACTAACCGCGAGTGTTAATCGCTATTCACATCCGCAAAAGAACTTACGTGTTAGTTTCAATTTGTAGCCCACTTTTCGAAGTGTGACTGCTACCGAAAATATACAAAACACAAAAACTTAAAATAAATTAGTAGCCCGCTTTCATAGTGTGACCGCTACCGAAATAAATAAGATATACAAACATTACAACTCTCCGAGCTACACCTTAATCAGGTTTTAAGCCAGATTAGGCAAGTTCCCAATTTTAATGGAAGCACCAGGGAATTAAGTGCATTCATCAGACGGATCGAATACATTTTAAATTTGTATCCATCAACTGATCCGCGTCAAACAGCTGTATTCTTCAGTGCAATTGAGATGCAATTATCAGGAGATGCCCAGCGAGTGTTCCAGCTAGCAGCAACCAATTGGCCCGATCTAAGGATTGCTCTCATCGATGAGTACAAAACCCAAACCCCATGCGAGGAATTACTAAGACGACTCTACAACACCCCTTTCAATGGAAGTATTCGTAAGTTCGTCGAGGATCTAGATTATAAAATATTTTTCATAACAAACAAATTGTCGTTAGAAAACAATAATTTAAATTCAATGATTTATAATAATGCCATGAATAATACTGTTAAAGATTTAATAATGAGAAAACTTTCCTGACAGGTTATTCATGACATTAGTAAATAGTAAATTCATGACAGTAAACTTATTATTGTAAAGTAGCACAACTTTTGACAGGAATTGCAGCGAAACTTAAATCAAGGTAAAGCTCAGAATCCTATGAATTATCAACAGCCACCATCTTCTTTACAAGGTTATAATTCTAACAAACCAGTGAAAAGACAGCGTGAATATTAAAGCGATCAATCTAAAATGGAAATCGAAAATTTTCATCAAACAGCCTCGGATCCTATAGAAGAAATAGAAATCCTTACATCAGAATAACTATTAACAATCGCTTATTTAAATATGTAATAGATACAGGAAGTTCAATCAACCTAATAAGTAAAAATTATTTTAATTTCCCACAAACATTAAAAACGTCAAAAGTGCACACAATTAATGGTGAAATTAAATTAAATAAGTCCAAAAATTTCAAATCAAGTAAACTTTGTCCGATCGACCAACCATTTTAGGTTCACAATTTTTCCTAAAAATATGATATATTGATGGGAAGAGAGTATTTAGAAGCATGTGACGCAATAATTAATTATAAACAGGAAACAGTAACTTTGAGCGGATTTGTTATTCCCATGATGTATAACCTCGAAAATTTTAAGAATTCCGAAATGAAAAAATTTGAAGATTATATCTCAGTCCACCTTCATCTGAGGATATATCTTTTAATTTTGCAATTAATAATGACTTAGAAGAAAATAATAAATTTTATAATAAATCATCTTAATAAAGAAGAAAGAACTAAATTAAATAACATTTTATTTGAATTTAGTGATATCCAGTACAGGGAAGGTGAAAATTTGACCTTTACCAATGCTGTAAAACATTCAATCCAAACCAAACATGAAGATCCTATTTAAAAAAAACCTTATAAATACCCCCATGATCAAGAAGTCAAGCTCATGATCAAGAAGTCGAAGTCCAAATAAAAGAAATGATAAATCAGGGAATAATACGTAAATCGAAATCCCCTTATTGATCTCCAATATGGATAGTCCCAAAGAAAGAGGACGCATCAGGGAAAAGGAAATTTCGAATAGTAATAGACTATCAAAGTCTAAATGAAATAACTATTGATGATAAGTATCCGATACCAGTTATGGATGAAATACTTGACAAACTTGAAAAGTGTCAATATTTTACATCAAATTCAAATGGATGAAAATTCTATTTCAAAAACAGCTTTTTCAACTAAAAATGGACATTACGAATTCACACGAATGCCATTTGGTCTGAAAAATGCGCCTGCAACTTTCCAACGTTGCATGAACAATTTATTAGAAGATTTAATATACCAGCATTGCCTTGTTTACATGGATGACATAATTGTATTTTCTACTCCATTAGAGGAACACAGATTGTCTATAAAAAAGGTGTTTTCAAAACTTCGAGAAGCTAATCTTAAACTTCAACTTGACCAATGTAAATTTATGAAAAAGGAACCGAATTCCTTGCACATATAATATCAACAGAAGGAATAAAGCCAAACCCCCAAAAAATTGAAGCAATACAAAAATTTCCAATACCAAAAACCCAAATCATTTTTAGGTCTCTGTGGATTTTATAGAAAATTCATACCTGATTTTTCGAAAATTGCAAAACCCAGGACTGTAAACTTAAAGAAAGGTCCCAATATAAATTCAACAGATAAAGAAAATTTAGAAGCATTTGAGAAATTAAAACTTCTCATTACATCAGACCCAATTTTAATTTACCCTAACTTTGAAAAATTATTTTCTTTAACAACAGATGCTAGCAATGTCGCCATGAAATTAATTATTCAGCAATAGAAAAAGAGCTTCTGGCTATACTCTGGGCCACTATATTTTAGGTCTTATCTCTGTGGTAGATAATTCGAAATTCTTAGTGATCATAGACCATTAGTTTGACTTCATAATATAAAAGAAAAAAATATGAAACTACAAAGATGGAGAATAAAATTAAACGAGTTTGACTTCACAATTAAATATTTGCCGGGAAAAGAAAACCAGGTAGCTGATGCTCTGTCAAGAGTGAAGCTAGAAGAAAATTTTTTTGAAGAATCACCGGAGTGTACCCAGTCATCACCCACAATAGCAACAGTTCATAGTGCACAAGAAGACAATCAGAATTATATAGAAATAACGGAAAGACCTTTAAACTATTACAATAGACAAATTGAATTTCATAGAGGAAATTCAAATGAACCCATTACTTTCATAAAACCAACCCTAAAATAATTTATATAGAAATGACCCATAGAATTAATTAAAGAATATTTATGCTCCAAAAAAAGTGTTATTTATTTTCCGTGTGAGATGGACTTCATAATATTTCGAAATGCTTATATAGAGATTATCAGCCCAAAAAACTTAACCAAAGATATGAAAACCAGTACAATGTTAACAGATGTCCAAACATTCGCCGAATTCAAGGAAATTGTCCTTAAAGCTCACGTAGAATTATTACATCCAGGAATAGAAAAACAAGCCGTTTAACCCAGAAACCTTTAACCCAAGATAAAAATATGTTATAGATTTTTACATGATCGATAATAAACAATTCTTATCTTGCATTGATATTTATTCCAAATATGCTGCTTTAATAAATGTCAACAGTATTGATTGGTTAGAAGCAAAAAGGGCATTACTCAGGATATTTAATGAAATGGGTAAACCAAAAAAAATTAAAGCCGTCAAAGGCTCCGCATTTATGTGCTCAGCATTACAACTTTGGTTGCAATCAAAAGATGTAAGAATAACTATAACCACAAGTAAAAATGACGTTTCTGACATAGAGAGATTTCATAAAACTATTAATGAAAACTTAAGAATTATAAATAGTGAACGGAATCCTGAAAATATAATTACTAAATTTTAAACAATCGTTTATATTTATAATCATAAAACAAAACATAACTTTACAGGCAGAACACCAGCTGACATTTTTATTTTCGCCGAAACTCCAAGTTATAATATCCAAGTGAATAAAACACAGAAAATAAACAAGCTTAATAAAAATCGTCATACATTCGATATTGACACTAGGTATAGCTTCTCCCTGAAGAAATTGAGCTTGTCCGAATTTATCCTCAGGTTCTTTCTTTTTTCCACTCCTTCACTCCTTTCCACCACAACAATAAGTGAGCTATTGGCGGTATTTGACGGCGCGATGCATCCCTTCTCCATCCCTTCCAGCTCTTCCACCTTCGCGTTTATCTTCTTGATTGAGTTGTTGATTTTTGGAAAATACCTCTGTTTTATTAGGATGTCATCCTTCATGGCAATCCTGTGCTGAGTTATGTTAAATCAGCCTTTCTGGCCTGCGAACGCCTCTGGCTTATCTTCTATGATGCTCTTGTCAGCCTATCCTCCAGGCAGCCACTCAATCTTTCTCTTCTTCGTATCGTGACTTGGCCCAATTCTCCAAAGAAACCCCATCCTAGCACGGCGCTGTCTCCCTTGCCTTGTATCACCAGCAGGTTCAGTATCTTTCGGGTTGATTCTACCATGTCGTCTCGACCTACCTATTTTCATGCGCGGCGTGCAGCTTTCTGGACCACCATATACTCCTTAAAACGCTACCCTCATCGCTGCTTCCGCTGCCAAACGAGATCCGCAAACTTTCCATGTTGGCCACTCCGCATAGCTCGTTATGTACATGCTTTTCCTTCTCCCCCGCTGTCACTGTTTCTTTTCCGCCACCACACTTTCTATCCACACACGCTGCACCTCCGTGGACCGTTATGTTCCCCGATGTTTCTACCTTCGCTTTACCCCCTTTCCCCTGACCTTTAAGATACCTCGCCTCCTTGAGTGACCCCGGCTCCAGCAAGTTCCAATTTCCCTAAAACTTAACTAACTGTTATTGTGGTACTATTGTGCTTTTTTATGATCCCAATAATTGGCGCGGCTCGCAGAGTTTATGGGCACGCTTTACCGAATTTCGTGAATCGACGTGATTTCACGAGCCTAAATATAATAATACAGATAGCTTTTTCTGTTAATAATGCATCCTTTATTTATTACAATATAACTATTTACAATATATAGTAACCTATCAACAAAATTTCTTTAAGTGGATATCAGTAAATTTTGCAAACCGAAGCTGAAGTCTTTTGTATTGAAATTCGTAACCCAGCTGCAAATAGCCTCATTCCAATTTTTGTAAAAAACATAAACATTTATTTATTCCAATTCGACTGAAAACAGCCTCATTTCATATTTCCAATTTCTTCCTAAAGCCTTCCACGTCAACTGACATCTCAAGTAAAAGAGTCCGACTCAATCTATTCCCTTCAGATAACAAAGCCTCTCAGAGAAAAAAGCTTCTTCTTCTGAACAGCCTCATTTAAGATTTCCAATTTCTAAGAGTCACTTCAGATTAAAAACCAAAACAATATTTTGATAAACAGAATCCCGACTCAAATCTTTCTCACTCCTTTTAAGTGAAATATAACTAAACAGCTCAAACCATTCTTAAATGGGCATCCACTTCACAGGAAATTTCACATTTTCTTGTCCCCTCGATTAATTGAGACCCAAAGTCTTCCACGTCAACTGACACCTCAAGTAATAGGTTCCGACTCAATCGATTTTCTTCAGAAAATAAAGCCTCTCTGAGAGAAAAGCTTCTTTTGAGCTTTGATCTGCAAAAAGCTTCAGCAAGGGTAGCTATAAAAATGACTTAGAGCCCCAAAGTTAAGTTAGTTCGGAAATTCAAAAATTCTAAGCAGTAGTTCTGAAATTCTAAGCAGTTTTAAGGAATCACACTGTATCAAAACCGAAACTCAAATAAAAATATATTTTTTTTCAAACTATTTTGAAGAAGATATATAATTAGCGCAGTCGGTATGATGTGTAAAAGTGTCCAGTGATCAATCGAGATCATAGAACATCGTAGAAGTATTTTATGCTAACGCAACTGCAGCTATAATACTAACCGCGAGTGTTAATCGCTATTCACATCCGCAAAAGAACTTACGTGTTAGTTTCAATTTTTAGCCCACTTTTCGAAGTGTGACTGCTACCGAAAATATACAAAACACAAAAACTTAAAATAAATTAGTAGCCCGCTTTCATAGTGTGACCGCTACCGAAATAAATAAGATATACAAACATTACAACTCTCCGAGCTACACCTTAATCAGGTTTTAAGCCAGATTAGGCAAGTTCCCAATTTTAATGGAAGCACCAGGGAATTAAGTGCATTCATCAGACGGATCGAATATATTTTAAATTTGTATCCATCAACTGATCCGCGTCAAACAGCTGTATTCTTCAGTGCAATTGAGATGCAATTATCAGGAGATGCCCAGCGAGTGTTCCAGCTAGCAGCAGCAACCAATTGGCCCGATCTAAGGATTGCTCTCATCGATGAGTACAAAACACAAACCCCATGCGAGGAATTACTAAGACGACTCTACAACACCCCTTTCAATGGAAGTATTCGTAAGTTCGTCGAGGATCTAGATTATAAAATATTTTTCATAACAAACAAATTGTCGTTAGAAAACAATAATTTAAATTCAATGATTTATAATAATGCCATGAATAATACTGTTAAAGATTTAATAATGAGAAAACTTTCCTGACAGGTTATTCATGACATTAGCAAGGCACGATATAACTACAGTCAGTGAACTTAAACAAGTAGCACAGCAAGAAGGTTGTTATGATTCTGGTTCTGATAAAGTTAAATCCCAACATAATTCAAATCAAAACGGACCCAAACATTTTTCTATGGAAGATTTTTATTTTCTTATTGAAATCAGTAGATCATACCATGTTTTAATTTTGGATTTAAGGAAAAACTCGAAATAATTTTATTGAATTTAATATAGGTGGTTCAACAATATTTTCTTAAATTAAATTGGAGTTTTTAATCTCATATTTTCAAAAAGTCATGGCTATCTACAACTTCTGTAAAGCTTTACTAAACAAGCTGAACCTGCAATAGATACGTTTTGAATATAGAAACAGTTTTAGATAGACATGACTTTTTGAAAATATGAGATTAAAAACTCCAATTTAATTTAAGAAAATATTGTTGAACCACCTATATTAAATTCAATAAAATTATTTCGAGTTTTTCCTTAAATCCAAAATTAAAACATGGTATGATCTACTGATTTCAATAAGAAAATAAAAATCTTCCATAGAAAAATGTTTGGGGAAAAATCATAGAAGAGCAAAAATTAACGTAGAAAATCTGAGATTTCAACTTTGGATGAGTATTCCAAAGATATGGTAACTGCTAGATACCATTTTTTAATTTTAGTTGGTACACATACATTTCAAAAATGATATGTACTGGAAACAATGATGGTCGTAGCCATTTCACGGCCTACATAATTCAATATATGGTAAAATTTGATCAATTTCTTCTCTTAGGTGTACCGCGGAAAAGGTGGGTGATAGAACCTATGTTTGTTCTGGACTTTGGTTCAGGGGAGCCTAAAGATTATGGAGCAGGTAAAATTATGCGTGGAGGAAAAAAAAAGTTGGAAATTGTCGGCCTGTGTAATCAACAAAGTTATAATCAGCAAAGTAACTATAGACACCCCAATAATTTCAATCAACCACAATTTCGACAGGAATTGCAGCGAAACTTAAATCAAGGTAGAGCTCAGAATCCTATGAATTATCAACAGCCAACATCTTCTTTACAAGGTTATAATTCTAACAAACCAGTGAAAAGACAGCGTGAATATTAAAGCGATCAATCTAAAATGGAAATCGAAAATTTTCATCAAACAGCCTCGGATCCAATAGAAGAAATAGAAATCCTTACATCAGAATAACTATTAACAATCGCTTATTTAAATATGTAATAGATACAGGAAGTTCAATCAACCTAATAAGTAAAAATTATTTTAATTTCCCACAAACATTAAAAACGTCAAAAGTGCACACAATTAATGGTGTAATTAAATTAAAAAAGTCCAAAAATTTCAAATCAAGTAAACTTTGTCCGATCGACCAACCATTTTAGGTTCACAATTTTTCATAGAAGCATGTGATGCAATAATTAATTATAAACAGGAAACAGTCACTTTGAGCGGATTTGTTATTCCCATGATATATAACCTCGAAAATTTTAAGAATTCCGAAATGAAAAAATTTGAAGATTATATCTCAGTCCACCTTCATCTGAGGATATATCTTTTAATTTTGCAATTAATAATGACTTAGAAGAAAATAATAAATTTTATAATAAATCATCTTAATAAAGAAGGGAAGGTGAAAATTTGACCTTTACCAATGCTGTAAAACATTCAATCCAAACCAAACATGAAGATCCTATTTAAAAAAAACCTTATAAATACCCCCATGATCAAGAAGTCAAGCTCATGATCAAGAAGTCGAAGTCCAAATAAAAGAAATGATAAATCAGGGAATAATACGTAAATCGAAATCCCCTTATTGATCTCCAATATGGATAGTCCCAAAGAAAGAGGACGCATCAGGGAAAAGGAAACTTCGAATAGTAATAGACTATCAAAGTCTAAATGAAATAACTATTGATGATAAGTATCCGATACCAGTTATGGATGAAATACTTGACAAACTTGAAAAGTGTCAATATTTTACATCAAATTCAAATGGATGAAAATTCTATTTCAAAAACAGCTTTTTCAACTAAAAATGGACATTACGAATTCACACGAATGCCATTTGGTCTGAAAAATGCGACTGCAACTTTCCAACGCTGCACGAACAATTTATTAGAAGATTTAATATACCAGCATTGCCTTGTTTACATGGATGACATAATTGTATTTTCTACTCCATTAGAGGAACACAGATTGTCTATAAAAAAGGTGTTTTCAAAACTTCGAGAAGCTAATCTTAAACTTCAACTTGACCAATGTAAATTTATGAAAAAGGAACCGAATTCCTTGCACATAAAATAACAACAGAAGGAATAAAGCCAAACCCCCAAAAAATTGAAGCAATACAAAAATTTCGAATACCAAAAACGCAAATCATTTTTAGGTCTCTGTGGATTTTATAGAAAATTCATACCTGATTTTTCGAAAATTGCAAAACCCAGGACTGTAAACTTAAAGAAAGGTCCCAATATAAATTCAACAGATAAAGAATATTTAGAAGCATTTGAGAAATTAAAACTTCTCATTACATCAGACCCAATTTTAATTTTCCCTAACTTTAAAAAATTATTTTCTTTAACAACAGATGCTAGCAATGTCGCCATGAAATTAATTATTCAGCAATAGAAAAAGAGCTTCTGGCTATACTCTGGGCCACTATATTTTAGGTCTTATCTCTGTGGTAGATAATTCAAAATTCTTAGTGATCATAGACCATTAGTTTGACTTCATAATATAAAAGAAACAAATATGAAACTATAAAGATGGAGAATAAAATTAAACGAGTTTGAGTTGACGAGTTAAATATTTGCCGGGAAAAGAAAACCAGGTAGCTGATGCTCTGTCAAGAGTGAAGCTAGAAGAAAATTTTTTTGAAGAATCACCGGAGTGTACCCAGTCATCACCCACAATAGCAACAGTTCATAGTGCACAAGAAGACAATCAGAATTATATAGAAATAACGGAAAGACCTTTAAACGATTACAATAGACAAATTGAATTTCATAGAGGAAATTCAAATGAACCCAATACTTTCATAAAACCAACCCTAAAATAATTTATATAGAAATGACCCATAAAATTAATGAAAGAATATTTATGCTCCAAAAAAAGTGTTATTTATTTTCCGTGTGTGATGGACTTCATAATATTTCGAAATGCTTATATAGAGATTATCAGCCCAAATAACTTAACCAAAGTTATGAAAACCAGTACAATGTTAACAGATGTCCAAACATTCGCCGAATTCAAGGAAATTGTCCTTAAAGCTCACGTAGAATTATTACATCCAGGAATAGAAAAACAAGCCGTTTAACCCAGAAACCTTTAACCCAAGATAAAAATATGTTATAGATTTTTACATGATCGATAATAAACAATTCTTATCTTGCATTGATATTTATTCCAAATATGCTGCTTTAATAAATGTCAACAGTAGGGATTGGTTAGAAGCAAAAAGGGCATTACTCAGGATATTTAATGAAATGGGTAAACCAAAAGAAATTAAAGCCGACAAAGGCTCCGCATTTATGTGCTCAGCATTACAACTTTGGTTGCAATCAGAAGATTTAAGAATAACTATAACCACAAGTGAAAATGGCGTTTCTGACATAGAGAGATTTCATAAAACTATTAATGAAAAATTAAAAATTATAAATAGCGAACGGAATCCTGAAAATATAATTACTAAATTTTAAACAATCGTTTATATTTATAATCATAAAACAAAACATAACTCTACAGGCAGAACACCAGCTGACATTTTTATTTTCGCCGAAACTCCAAGTTATAATATCCAAGTGAATAAAACACAGAAAATAAACAAGCTTAATAAAAATCGTCATACATTCGATATTGACACTAGGTATAGGCAAGCCCCACTTATAAAATCTAAAACAACAAATCCTTTTAGAAAGACAGGCCAAATTACACAAACTGACGAAAAACCTAATGAAGAAAAAAATAGAGGTAGAGAAATCACACACTATAAATCGAAATTTAAAAAGAAGAAGAAAATTAATACCCGCAAATATAATATTTCACAATTTAACTAAAACTGAAAAAACTTATAAACATCTAATGGAACAAACACGAGAATTCGAACACTTGGAGCAAATTCAATATCTAAAAGAAAAATTAAATAGAGAAATGAACGGAATCAAAATTGCTCAACGAAACAAAAGAGGAGTTGCAAATTTCGTAGGTAGGTTTTATAAATATTTATTTGGCTCATTAGATCAACAAGATAGGGAAGAATTAGAATCAAGAATTGATAACTTGTCCGAAAATAGTATACAGATCAACGAATTAAATAAAGTAATTGGTGCAATTAATAAAGGAATAGAAACAGTTAACCGTTTAAATGAAAACCAAAACGAAAACCAAAGGTTAGCAATCCTTATTTTCAATTTACAAGAATTTACAGAACACATAGAAGACATTGAATTAGGAATGCAATTTACAAGATTAGGCATATTCAACCCAAAATTCCTAAAACATGACCCGCTTAAACATATTAATTCAGAAAAATTGTTAAATATCAAAACATCTACTTGGTTACAAGTTAATACTAACGAAATATTCATAATTTCTCAAATTCCTCGTACTATCATTAAAACCCCCATTTATAAAATTTTACCGTATCCGGATCAGTATCAGAATGTAATAACCGAAACATTGCATGATAAATATTACATAAAAAATCAGCAAGTCTTTAAAGTAAAAACGAAAGAAATAGTAAATAATAAATGTATACTAGGTCTCTTAAGACAAACAAATACGGAATGTAGATGCACAAAAATGTACAAGAACTTCGAATTAAATTATATTGAACCCAACATTATAATTACAAGGAATTTGCCAAAAACTTTGTTAAATCAGAATTGTATAAATAAAGATCTAATAGCAGAAGGAAACAATATAATAAAAGCATTCAACTGCTCTATACAAATAGAAGATGTAATAATAACAAATACTATGCTTGATTACACCCGAACTATTTATGTAAACAACAACATAACTAAACTCGAACCTTTATCCTATATCGTAGCTAAAGAAGTATTCCAAAACCAATCAAAACAATATTTTACAACCCAAACAATTTTATTAATACTACTAGCAATAATCATATATTTGATTTATAAATTTAAGAACATCCCAAAAAGGATAATAATTAATTATAAACAAGAAAGGAAAGCTAACTTCGGGCGGAGCCGAAGTTTATATACCCTTGCAGTTCAGTTGCAGTCCGCTAGGTGCCACGCATCCTATATTATTAGATATATAACGGATCGTATATAGTCGGCCGATCCTTATGAAATTTGGCACATCGAATTATTTTGCCTAAAGAGGCATCCATTGAAAATCCCATCCTTCTAACTTAAAAAACAACGAAGTTATGGCATTTCCGATCGATCAGTTATATGGCAGCTATAGGATATAGTCGGCCTATCCTTATGAAATTCGGCAATTCAGATTATTTTTTCAAAAATGGAATCTGTACCAAGTCCCATCCTTCTAACTTAAAAAACAACAAAGTTATGCCAATTCCGATTGTTCTATGACAGATATAGGATATAGTCGGCAGATCCTTATGAAATTTTGTACATAAGATACTTGGGCCAAATGAGAGACTAGTTTGCATAGAAACAGACAGATGGACAGACAGACAGACGTACAGACGGACATGCTCATATCGACTCAGGAGGTGATCCTGATCAAGAATATATATACTTTATAGGGTCGGAGATGTCTCCTTCACTGCGTTGCACACTTTTGACCAAAATTATAAAACCCTCTGCAAGGGTATAAAAACAAAATATTATAACTTCCAAAGAAGAAACAAAAAGTTCAGAAAATAAAGAACATGCCCTACAGTTATACCCCAAACTTACCGCCTGATGACAGGCCAAATTCTTAAGGATGGGGAAGTAGCATATCAACAAAATTTCTATAAGTGTATATCAGTAAACTAGCAGTACCCTGCCACGTTTCGCTGTGGCATATTGTTGTTGCACGCATAAAAAATAAGTCAAACAAAAAAGAATAATTTCTGCTTTGATGACAACTTTATAGTCATCATTTGGCATGCGCTCTAAAGCACTCTTAAACAACCTGACCAATGCATGATGTTCATGAAGCAGACACTGCAAGTCTTGAAGAATTGCTCGCTTCATTCCTGCATTGATCCCTAGGCGTCGATCAAGTTGTTCTTCCATGTTGCCCATGAAATATATTTGTAAAAATTTATTCTGTGTATCTTCGAAAGGTAGTAATGATCCAATTCGATGGTGAATCTGTCCTTGTATCTACAAAATAAAAACCAGATTCTTTAACTACATTCTATGTAAGTACAAAAATAAATACCTTAAATGTCGGATTAAAACCTCCTTCTTCGATAATGTCTGCCCCAAATGACGTCATTTGGAAACAACTATTGTATTTTCGAGTATTTGCAAGAAAGTGGCGTGATTCTTGTGTTTCGCCACAAAGCAATGAATACAATGGCTCTTGTGGCGGAGTCAACACTGGCAATTTCACTTTACCATTAACGCAGCATAATCCAGGCGTTTCTCCGGAAAACTTTAATGCACCACAATACTCGCAAACAACGTCCATTTGCCCAATGCAAACGCTAGGATGCAAGCTGTAATCATTGCTGCAATCGTATCGAAACGCAGCTCGATTCAAATCAGCTAAATATCTGCGTCGCAAATTGAAATCTATTTGAGAAGCACGAAGTCGAGCCATACTATTGCGGCGCTGTTCACGTGCAATTTCTCGTTCTTCTTCAGTCCTTTCATATGCAATATTTTGTATTCTTCTTGCATTACGGCTTTGTCGGGAAAGATTCGACCGTCTTGGTCGCGGCATTATTAATTAAACTTCACTTCACTTCAATCCACTTAATTATTTATTTAATAGAAATAGTTTTAATATTGATTTCAGCGCAACACAATCTTTTTGGTTCGTTGTTAAATTTGAGAGCCTGACTATGAATTTGACTTCGTTTGTAACTGACATTTTGACATTTGACATTTTCTTCTTAGCTGTCTGCCTAAATAAAAAAGTATGGGCCAGGGAGGAACGCTGTCGAACGGGACAAAAAGTATCCTATGTCCTTCTCCTGGCTCTAAGCTACCTCCCTACCAATTTTCACTCAATTCTGTTCTTCCGTTCTTGATTTATAAGTGGTGTAACATAAAACACGATGTTCTTTTATATATATAGATTTTGTAAACCGAAGCTGAAGCTTTTTGTATTGAAATTCGTAACCCAGCTGCAAATAGCTTCATTCCAGTTTTTGTAAAAAACATAAACATTTAATTATTCCAATTCGGCTGAAAACAGCCTCATTTCATATTTCCAATTTCTAAGAGTCACTTCAGATTGAAAACCAAAACAATATTTTGGTAAACAGAATCCCGACTCAAATCTTTCTCACTCCTTTTAAGTGAATTAAAACCAAACAGATCAAACCATTCTTAAATGGGAACCCACTTCACAGGAAAATTCACATTTTCTTGTCACCTCGATTAATTAAGACCCAAAAGCCTTCCACGTCAACTGACTCCTCAAGTAAAAGGTTCCGACTCAATCTATTCCCTTCAGAAAACAAAGCCTCTCAGAGAGAAAAGCTTCTTTCGAGCTTTGATCTGTAAAAAGCTTCAGCAAGGGTAGCTATAAAAATGACTTAGAGCCCCAAAGTTAAGTTAGTTCGGAAATTCAAAAATTCTAAGCAGTAGTTCTGAAATTCTATGCAGCTTTAAGGAATCACACTGTATCAAAACCGAAACTCAAATAAAAATATATTTTTTTTCAAACTGTTTAAAATGTTAATTTAAAATTAACCTATTTCGAATGATCCTGTGTGGGATCACAAGTTAAGACTCTCTTAAATTATTTATTTCGAGTGGCTCCAATGTAAACAGACCACAAGTAGAGCTTTCTTTATCTAACCTACTTCAAGCTTATCTTCCGTGAAACGGACCACAAGTATAACCCGCGGTACTCAACCTACTTCTAGTGTTGCTCCCGTGAAACCGACCACAAGGTAGGACCGGCCGATAAGGAATCAACCGAAAACCCGTACCATCTGTACTTGAGGACTTCACCCAGGACTTTTACTCCAGCAGTCCCTGGCAGAATCCAGGTAAATTTAGAAGCAATATTTTCAGATGGAATCCTATCAGTGTCACCCCGTCACAAAAGCAACGGAAAACTGGCGAAAATCTCGAGTCAAAAGCTCAATCACGAGGAAACGAAGGAGAAGACCCTCGATTAACATCATTTAAACGAAGACATGAAGGACGATTAGACGATATGGAAGACTTTCTGTGCAACCGCACCGAAGGACGGGAAGTGTCCACACACGTCAGACAACACATGAAGGAGCTATGGAAGGAAATCGTCACGGGATACCATGATCTCATCGACCTGGAACCGGCCATAAAAAATGATGGACAAAAACCCGCGATTGCACCTCCGTTTGTAATACCACCAGGAGAAATTGCAAAGTTTGACGGAGACTACCGGCATTGGCTACGATTCTACGAAATTTTTACGGAATGCATCAAGACAACTGGGAGCCAATCTTGATACACATCATTGAGGAAAGATTGGATCCACACACGCTGTCAGCTCTAGAACTAGCCATCACCGATCCAACCAATCGACAATCTCTGAAGCAAATGTTAGAAAACCTTGAGCGTCAGGCAACCAGTCAAGTAACAATGCAAAAAAATTCATCGGCTGCTCCACTTCGATCCAGTTTATGACGATTGGTGTGTTTAGCCACAGCCCTGCTTACAGATAAGCCCACCGTTCTGTTACCAACCGTAGAATGTTGGCACCTAGTGCCAAGACCGACTACCCTATATGCATACTTAGTAATGATCCAATCAATATGCATCAGCATGTCGCAATTTACAAACCCACTTTTTCTCACCTATAAATAATTAGTAATAAGCATAAAACTATATCCAACCTATTAACCCAGCACTAGTAGACGGCGCCAGAAGCAGAATCAGCATATCAGCGGGAAGAATGACCGACTGACCGATGCAAGCAAAAACCAGCCAGTTAAGCCGAAATGCGTGTGCAAGCAGTACATGAACAAACAATCTGAGTCAGCAGACTCCGAAGTGGGTGACCCTGGCTTTAACATTAGTTTTAGCACGTCCATAACATTGACCTTTTAATTTAGCATCTTCTATTAGAGTTGTTCTTCTGAAATAAAGATAGTTCCGAAACCAGAGTCAACCGTCTCGTTACTCAGTGTCTGAACCACAGCACTTAAAATCAACCTACTTCGAGTGATCCTGTGTAAAACGGTTCACAAGTAGGACTCTCTGAAAGCTATCTACTTCGCGTGGCTCCAGTGTAAACGGACCACCAGTAGAACTTTCATCATCGAATCTACTTCGAGTGTCTCCTGTGTAAACGGACCACAAGTAGAATCCGCGGCATACCAGTCTACTTCAAGTGTTGCTCACGTGAAACGGACCACAAGTAGACCCCGCATTACCTAACGTACTTCGAGTGTTGCTCCGGTGAAACGGACCGCCCGTAGGACCGGTCGATAAGGAATCAGCCGAACCACCATACCACCGGTACTTGAGGAAAACCACCCTAGGACTTCAAGCCCATCAACTCCAGCCTGATCACAGCAAGCGTCTGGCCAACCCGACCAGTCCCTTGCAGAATCCAGGTAAATTTAGTCAAGACTATTTACGGTCTTTGACTACGACTCCGGGACCTACCGTTACTTCTGTGAGTTCAAGTTTGACGTAGTTGCCGCATGACGCTCTACGGACGAACAAAAAGAATGGTCCGATCTGTAAAACATCCTGCCAAGGGGAACCACTTGGAAGAACAGATAGTGTCGCATATCACACGAGGCAGAAGCAGAGGGTCGCCAGTTCACAGGAAGGGAAGAGTGTGGCGGATATGGAGAATACAAGTCGAGAACAATCAAGTGGCATTCTTTGAATATTCCTGTTTGAATATTCCTGTAGGTTCAATTTCGAGGCTCCGTGAAATTTGTAGAAAGCGAGAGTGTTTCCTTGAAGGGGAAGAGAGTATTCCTCATGAAAATCCCCTAGACCAAGTTGAGGCCACCTCAGAGGGATGGCATCAAAGAGTTTGTATGGTGAACAATTTTGGAAATGATAGTATTAGAAAAATTTATAACAAGAAAGGAAAGCTAACTTCGGGCGGAGCCGAAGTTGATATACCCTTGCAGTTCAGTCGCAGTCCGCTGGGTGGCGCCACGCATCTTATATTATTAGATATATAGCAGATCGTATATAGTTGGCCGATCCTCATGAAATTTAGCATATCGAATTATTTTGCCCAAACAGTAATCTGTACCAAGTCACATCTTTCTAACTTAAAAAACACCAAAGATATGCCAATTTCGATCGTTCTATGAAAGCTATAGGATATAGTCGGCCGATCCTTATAAAATTTTGTATATAAGATATTTTGGTCAAATATAACATGTGTGGAAAGTCCCAACCCTCTAACTTAAAAAACACCAAAGTTATGGCATTTCCGATAAATCAGTTATATGGCAGCTATAGGATATAGTCGACCGATCCCGGCCGTTCCGACTTATATACTACCTGCAAAGGAAAGAAGGGTGTGTGCAAAGTTTCAGCTCGATAGCTCCAAAACTGAGAGACTAGTTTGCGTAGAAACCGACAGACAGACAGACGGACAGACGGTTATGCTCATATCGACTCAGGAGGTGATCCTGATCAAGAATATATATACTTTATAGGGTCGGAGATGTCTCCTTCACTGCGTTGCACACTTTTGACCAAAATTATAATACCCTCTGCAAGGGTATAAAAATGTAAGGATTGAAAGTAAATCTAGGAATACTAACAGGCTAAAGAAATTTTTGGGACTTGAATGCGCTCCGAAATAGTTGTGTCGACACTCGACCATATGCGATAGATTCCTTGACAGGGAAGTCAAAGGACTAATGGATACAGGAGCAGCGATGAGTTGCATTGGCGGTCCATTTGCTAAAGAGATTTTAGGAAACGGAATGCCCGTACGTAGAGTATTTACCAATGTTTCGACTGCAGATGGCAGTAAGCAAAACAGTGGGGCGGATAAAAACTGGAATTGAGTATAAAGGCCAAAGCAGGATTATTGAATTATATGTAGTCCCTTCGTTAACGCAGGACCTTTATTTGGGCATTGACTTTTGGAACCTTTTTGATCTATTACCTCCAGATATTCAGCTATCGGAGCTAAATGCTCGTAATCTGTCTGAAGAGCAGAGAAAATTCTGCAGACGGTAGTAGAAAAGTTTCCGTCTTTTGATGTTTCGGGATTAGGCAAAACTCGACCATATGCGATAGATTCCTTGACAGGGAAGTCAAAGGACTAATGGATACGGGAGCAGCGATGAGTTGCATTGGCGGTCCATTTGCTAAAGAGATTTTAGGAAACGGAATGCCCGTGAGTCAAAAGCTCAATCACGAGGAAAAGAAGGAGAAGACCCTCGATTGGTCACATGAAGGAGCTATGGAGGGAAATCGTTACGGGATACCATGATCTCATTGACTTGGAACCAACCTTAAAAAACGATGGACATACCGATGACAGATTTGTACGAGCAGAATACTTTTCGTTTCGACTTCAGTAACAACACAAAGAGAACCATGTGGTTGGAGAGGCCAAGAACTTATGGCCAAGTGCTTAGAACAATCACCGCCCTTCACGTTCTGAATAAACCAACATTACGTTTGGATCCTATCCTGATACATATTCTTGAAGAGAAATTAGATTGCCTTAGGTATCATGTGTAGAACTCGCCGTCACAAACACAACCAGTCGGCAATCACTTAAACTAATGGTTGACCACCTAGAGCGGCAAGCAACCAGCCCAGTTACGCTACAAAAGACAACGGCCAATAATAGTTTTCACTCATCCACTCCAGCACCTGTTGAAAAATGTGGCATATGCGTCCACGGCAATCATCGACTTCAAACCTGCCCAAAACTTTTGGACATGACTCCGAGTGAAAGGACACAAAGACTAACAAGGATGAACGCCTGCACAAACTGTTCATCCGTATACCATACAATCATGCAAATCTATCTTCTTTGTAATACCACCAGTCGACATTCCAAAATTTGACGGAGATTATTTGAAGTGGCCACGATTCTGTGACATCTTTACGGAACTGGTCCACAATCAAGAGATTAGCGATGCGGTAAAATTCCGGTACCTGGAGAATCACGTGATTTGAGAGGCCAAGAATTTAATCTCCACAACATTTGGAGGACACGCCAGTTATAAAGATACCTGGCAGCGACTAAAGGCACGATATGAGAATGAAAGAATTCTCATCAAATCAACTCTTGCAACCTTGTTTGCACATCCAAAAACAAATGGATCAGCAGATCAGCTACGCCGGCTCGAACAGTTTTGGAAGTTAGACACCCTCGAAGGAAACCAAAAGGCCCTTACCACGGACGAGAAGTTATGCGAACAGTATTTCATGGAAAATATCGAAAAATGGGCAGATAAAAGATTAAGCGTGAGGCTACCATTTAAGGAAGATCCACAAACATTGATAAATTCCCTTCCAATGGCATATTGGCGTTTCTACGCATTGGAAATTAAAACAATTATATGGATATATGAACAATTTATGGATCCATACGAGGAGTCAGGGCATATGACTAGATTAACAACAAGAAGATTAACAACCAAACAATTAACATCAAACCATTATGTCATTCCCCATCATTGTGTGCTAAACCCTGACAGTAGTATCACCAAACTTCGGGTTGTATTTGACGCAACAGCAAAATGTACCGACAGATTATGATACACCCAGACGACCGCAAGTTTCAAATTATATTATGGAGGCGGAAGCCTATGATACCATTAAAATATTATCAACTGAACACTGTAAGCATCTGGCCCAGGGCGCTGCTGCACTGTTGTTAGGTAGATGACTATCTCACCGGAGGTCACACCATAAGTAGGGCACTAAGTAAAATGGATCAACTAATAAACCTGTTGGGAGAAGCAAAATTCAAACTAAGAAAATGGCCCGCAAACCACCCAGCATTACTAGCAGACCTTCCGGAAGAAGACCAAGAAATGAATCTCGACTTCAGTAACTTTACCGAACAAACCATCAAGACGCTCGGAATTATTTGGGATCCAGCCGAAGAGTCGCACAGTGTTACTCACTTGGTGGAAGCTTCTCGAACAATTACGAAAAGAATTTTGGACCCGAGTACCTGCATGAATGACAGAATCGGTCAAAGTGGACAAGAAGTTATAAGACGGTAAAGATTGGCGATCTCGTATTAAGGGAAGACAACATCGCTCCATTGAATTGGCCCCTTACACGAATTATAGCAGTCCATCCAGAGGGACGCCGAGATCTGAGTTGCAGAAATACGAACTGGGTGATACACGGACTGTCACTGCCCAACTCCCCACTACCAAAAAGGAAGGCCGTTAACCCTGTTGTCATCACTCGGATCAACAACGTGAGCGGGACCATCATAGAGGCCATCGATCGTATATCAATCAAATCTGCCGAGTGCACGCTCATCACATTGCTCCCGTGAAATGGACCACAAGTAGAACTTTCGTCATCGAATCTACTTCGAGTGGCTGCTGTGTAAAAAGGACCACAAGTAGATTTTCGGTATCGAATCTACTTCGAGTGTAGCTCCCGTGAAACGGACCACAAGTAGGACCCGCGTTACCCAACCTACTTCGTGTGTTGCTCCCGGAGCACAAGTCCGATACGCAATCAGCCAAAACCTTGTACCATTTAAGCTTAAGGAGAATCCAACCCAGAACTTCAAGCATCCAGACTGATCACAGCAAGCGTCTGGTCAACCCGGACTTTAATCAGGCTCTACGGACGAACAAGCTGATACCAGAAAGTCCTAGCGTTTTGGTGAAACTGCTGCCATCGTCAAAGGTCAGGTAGGTCTCGCGATCCTCTTAAGTCCCTCTCGCGAGGAACTAGAATAACAGTTTCTCAAGAGAAACTTGCCTAGCGGTGCCGAGATAGCAAAGAAACGATGGCTAAAAATTATCACACTATTCGTGTCGTTACAGGTGACACAAATTATTTGCATTTATGTTTTCCGGTGGGAACATGACCCTAGGGTTTAACTCCAAAAACAAAAGCAGCGGCCAGTCCGATCAATACTGAATGTACATGTGAGCAGCGGGTTTATCAGCAGTTCTGTTTTTATTTACCTTTCCTTTTATTTGTAGCGCATGCGCTTTTGGGAGATTTTTTGTAGATCTGCTGCCCAGATTGAACCCCCAAATAAATCATTGGAAATTGAATTAAAATCCAACCGTAAAATCATCTTTACATTTGGCCGCTATTAAAAAATATGAAGAGCCTAACATTTTGGTGACCCCGACGTGATCTCATCCCGTGTGATTATTGTGATCAGCATTAAAAGTGCCACTAAAACGCCGTTGTTTTAGTTGTCACAAAGTTGCATTTTAATTTAATTGCATAATGGAGTTGGGAGCTGTAGCTACTGGATCTGCTGCGTCAACTCGTGAGTGGATGCTGCGGAGACGTGCAGAGGTTAAGTGTCAGGAAATGGAGATCCTGCATCGGAAGGTCAAGGCTGCGATGAATACCGACGATTATACCATTCTGACCATTGAGTTAATAGAGAAGGAGGAATTGGAGTCTTACTCTCTGCTTTGTTTGTCTCAATTCTGAGCACTTACCCCGCGGATCCTCATCCTCCCGCTGCCCAACGTGCAATCGCCGACATCATGCTCTGTTGCGTCCTCGCGAGCAATTATCTAGCGCTACTTCTGTTCCCGCTTCCGGTTTGAATCCGGCCAAGGAAGCTATGGTCAGGCTCCTCCTGCTAATACTCTTGTTCAGAGGATCGCTCCTCTGAAGTAATGTTCTTGCTCATCGCCAAACATTCTCGTCCGTGGCCGATCAGGAGCTTTTCTTCCTTGTCGACCTACTTGACTCCGGCTTTGCTTCCTACTTGACTCCGGCTCACAAGTTAATCTTATCACATCACGGCTGGCCACCCAACTTCAGCTTCATCGGTCCAAATGCTCTGAAGCAGTGACTGCCCTTGGACACGCTGAATTCACTATGCATGGAGCACGCCTATCCACATATTATGTGTATATTGAGGCTTTTGTGGCGTGTCACATCATAGAGCGTCAATCTAGCCTGAACATAGATGTCTCCAACTGGAAGGTTGGAGCAAGCCTTTTTTTGATCTGCTCTCAGTTAGGCAAATCCAAGTAGGAGACGGCCTGCCTCTATCTTTTCCACCAATTCTGGGAACTGGAAGCCTGCACTGGGCCTATCGTTTAGGCTTCTAAGGGGGAGCTCGTTTGCGGGGTCCACTTCGCCATTCACCACGTCTATCTTGAATCAGGTGCTTATTCAGTTCGTCTTCCAATCAAGCACAGTGTGAAGCTGTTAGGAGAATCCTACGCACAGGCCTTGCGGCAGTTCCATTCACTTCAGCGAAAGCTGGATCGCCATCCGAATTAAGGGACTTAATATACGTCGTTCATCAAGGAATACTTCAATCTGGGTCACATGTCAGGTAAGTGGCAGTATTTCCTTCCCCATCCCTGCGTCCTGAAGGACACCTCCACTACTAAGCTGAGAGTTGTGTTCGGCGGTTCGGCTGCTACAGCCTCTGGTTAATCCCTCAATGATGTCCCGTTGTCCGGTCCCGTGATTTAACCTAAGCGGTTCGTCCCTTAGCGTTATGCGGCCACTACGACGTTTAGATGAAGAGTGCCGTCACTGGTGTTTCTTTAAATAAATTATTGGCGGACAGATTTTCCTGCGGGCACTTGACCCGACTTGACCCGTATGGGATGGCAAATGGGGATCAAGTAGGACGAATGATTTTGGAATCTAACCATTCTAATATTTTGTTTCTTACTATTTCCTTTTCTTCTTTACTCAGCCTGTATGGTACTCTGAGTCTGTCGGGGTGTACTAATCATATGTCTAACTCGCTAGTTATAAAGGGGCTCTTTGGAAATCCGTCTATAAACAATTTGGAAAAAAAATTCAAAAAATTTTAGCTTATCTTTGTTTTTTTTTTTATTTTATTGCATTTCAATAGTCATTGTACCACCAAATTACAGAAAAAAAAAGGACTAAGACAGTGTCCACTTATATTATATTAACTAAATTTGCAGTGTTACTAGTAACTAGTAAGTAGTTTTTTTACACAATATCCTTTAGCAGAACGATGTTCTTCGGTCTTTTTTCCTAAAGCGGCAATCAGATATTTGTAAATAATGGTCTATTTTTCCGCAAAAGTGTCATTTAAAAAATGTCTGAAGGCGAGTATATAGGTGTACAAAATCTAATATATATAAATCTCGTGTCACAATGTTTGTCCTTAATGGACTCCTAAACCACTTAACCGATTATAATAAAATTCGCACACCATGTGCAGTTCGATCCAACTTGAGAGATAGGATAGTTTAAATCTCAAATTGTAGTCGCAATTTTAATCAATTGCTAATTATTTGTCTGTTATTATTTGACAGTCACAATTATTTGTTAACTCCAAATGATTCTATCAGATGGCGTGTCATATGTTACTTATACTGAAGTGTCAATTAAATTGAAGATAATACACTGAATATGGCACCGAAAAAATCAAACCTCAACAACGCGAGCAGCAGAGATTGACGACGCAAACGTGTTGAAAGAGCTCAGCAATTACCACAACAAATCGAAACAATGAATGCAGCTCAAAGAATCAGGACTGCAGAAAGTCGTGCACAAGAATCTCAAGAACACCAAGACGAACGTCTGCAACAGAATATTACGAGAATAAGAGCGGCACGAGAACGAAACATAGATACAGTACGAGTACTAGATCTACGAAGGCAACGGATCAGCCGCTCATTAACACGTGCATCATTCGTTCGGCTTGCCTTTGAATATGCACCAGATATTAACTACTCAACGCATTCAAAAATAGCTATCGGTGGAATGGATAAAGTATGTCAATATTGTCAGGCATTGAAATTTTGGAATGAAGCAGCCGGCATGTGCTGCGCATCAGGCAAAGTTGTGCTGCACCTCTACCCGCTCCGCCGGAGCCTTTATTATCCCTTCTTACTGGCAATTCAGATGATTCCAAATTATTTTTGCGTAAGATACGCAAATTTAATTCTTGCTTCCAAATGACGTCATTTGGGGCAACTAAAATTTTCGATCGTGCATCCGATGGACGTAATTTTGAAACTAAATTCAAAATTCAAGGCCAGGTGTACCATAAAATCGGTTCACTGATGCCAATGCCTGATAACAATCCGAAATTTCTTCAAATTTATTTTATGGGCGATTGTGAAGAGCGCGTGACGACTCGGTGCCTGCATAATTTTATTGAACAAGCAGAGGAAAGAGAAATTATGATATTATTGGAAAATTTTTTAAAAGATCGCAATCAACTAATTCAGTTGATCAAAAGAGTTTCGCCACGACTGCTAAATGACAATTATCAAATCGTCATAAAAGCCGACAAAGTACCATTAGGTGAACA
The DNA here is from genome assembly GCF_017639315.1 of Drosophila ananassae. Taxonomy (NCBI): domain Eukaryota; kingdom Metazoa; phylum Arthropoda; class Insecta; order Diptera; family Drosophilidae; genus Drosophila; species Drosophila ananassae. Next base: position 344,657 of record NW_025319057.1, read on the forward strand.
TGCTGGTAGATTCAACACTCTAACTGTTGATGAGGTTGCTGTTATCATGGTTGGTGATCCAGTTGACAAAAGATCTACAAAAATTACACGGCGAGACAACACTGTCAGTACGATTTCGGATTTACACCGTTCATATGACGCACTACAATATCCATTGATACACCATATTTTTTTATAAATACCATCTGTGTGAAAAAGCCACAGCAACGCGTGTCCGGGTCAGCTAGTATGCTATATAGGTGTAGAAAATTGCATATAAATATTTATTATATATAAAGCATATTTTCGTCACTAAAATTGATATCAGATATTTTGGGTTTCGCATGCAGGTTCGTCACCGGTACTTTACCTCGCCAAGAGGTTTTTTTATATGATATCAGTTGTTTTTTTGTATATATTGATCTTCAATTACACAGGCCAACAGCAAAAAATCTCCACGCATAATTTCACCTGCTCCATAACCTTTAAGCTCCCCTGAACCAAAGTCCAGAACAAACATAGGTTCTATCACCCACATTTTCCGCGGTACACCTAAGAGAAGAAATTGATCAAATTTTACCATATATTGAATTATGTAGGCCGTGTAATGGCGATGACCATCATTGTTTCTAGTAAATATCATTTTTGAAATGTATGTGTACCAAATAAAATTAAACAAGAAAGGAAAGCTAACTTCGGGCGGAGCCGAAGTTGTTATACCCTTGCAGTTGAGTCGCAGTCCGCTAGGTGGCGCCACGCATCTTATATTATTAGATATATAGCGGATCGTACATAGTCGGCCGATCCTTATGAAATTTGGCATATTGAATTATTTTGCCAAAAGAGGAATCCATTGAAACTCCCATGCTTCTAACTTGAAAAACAACGAAGTTATAGCATTTCCGATCAATCAGTTATATGACAGCTATAGGATATAGTAGGCCGATCCTTATGAAATTCGACAAATCAGATTGTTTTTCCCAAAATGGAATCTGTACCAAATCCCATCTTTCTAACTTAAAAAACACCAAAGATATGCCAATTTCGATCGTTCTATGACAGCTATATGATATAGTCGGCCGATTCTTATGAAATTTTGTACACAAGATATTTTGGTCAAATATTATATGTGTGGAAAGTCTCAACCCTCCAACTTCAAAAACATCAAAGTAATGGCATTTCCGATCAATCAGTTATATGGCAGCTATAGGATATAGTCGACCGATCCCGACCGTTCCGACTTATATACTGCCTGCAAAGGAAAGAAGGGTGTGTGCAAAGTTTCAACTCGATAGCTTTAAAACTGAGAGACTAGTTTGCGTAGAAACAGACAGACGGACAGACGGACCGACGGACAGACGGACATGCTCATATCGACTCAGGAGGTGATCCTGATCAAGAATATATATACTTTATAGGGTCGGAGATGTCTCCTTCACTGCGTTGCACACTTTTGACCAAAATTGTAATACCCTCTGCAAGGGTATAAAAATGGTATCTAGCAGTTACCATATCTTTGGAATAATCATCCAAAGTTGAAATCTCAGATTTTCTACATTAATATTTGGTCTTCTATGATTTTTCCCCAAACATTTTTCTATGGAAGATTTTTATTTTCTTATTGAAATCAGTAGATCATACCATGTTTTAATTTTGGATTTAAGGAAAAACTCGAAATAATTTTATTGAATTTAATATAGGTGGTTAAACAATATTTTCATTATTATTATATTAAAAGTCATTGTTATTATTATATAAAAGTCATTGTATAATTAGATGTAGATAATAAGTAGAATTTTATGAAGTCTAGTATAAGTTAGTTTAGGGCGGAGCGGGAGCGCAAGTGAAGCTCTCACTTGCGCTCTCCCATGAATTCGCCCCGCTTCGCCGCACTAGATAAGCTAGGCTAAGGATCTGCTGCGTCAACTCGTGAGTGGATGCTGCGGAGACGTGCAGAGGTTAAGTGTCAGGAAATGGAGATCCTGCATCGGAAGGTCAAGGCTGCGATGAATACCGACGATTATACCATTCTGACCATTGAGTTAATAGAGAAGGAGGAATTGGAGTCTTACTCTCTGCTTTGTTTGTCTCAATTCTGAGCACTTACCCCGCGGATGCTTATCCTCCCGCTGCCCAACGTGCAATCGCCGACATCATGCTCTGTTGCGTCCTCGCGAGCAATTATCTAGCGCTACTTCTGTTCCCGCTTCCGGTTTGAATCCGGCCAAGGAAGCTATGGTCAGGCTCCTCCTGCTAATACTCTTGTTCAGAGGATCGCTCCTCTGAAGTAATGTTCTTGCTCATCGCCAAACATTCTCGTCCGTGGCCGATCAGGAGCTTTTCTTCCTTGTCGACCTACTTGACTCCGGCTTTGCTTCCTACTTGACTCCGGCTCACAAGTTAATCTTATCACATCACGGCTGGCCACCCAACTTCAGCTTCATCGGTCCAAATGCTCTGAAGCAGTGACTGCCCTTGGACACGCTGAATTCACTATGCATGGAGCACGCCTATCCACATATTATGTGTATATTGAGGCTTTTGTGGCGTGTCACATCATAGAGCGTCAATCTAGCCTGAACATAGATGTCTCCAACTGGAAGGTTGGAGCAAGCCTTTTTTTGATCTGCTCTCAGTTAGGCAAATCCAAGTAGGAGACGGCCTGCCTCTATCTTTTCCACCAATTCTGGGAACTGGAAGCCTGCACTGGGCCTATCGTTTAGGCTTCTAAGGGGGAGCTCGTTTGCGAGGTCCACTTCGCCATTCACCACGTCTATCTTGAATCAGGTGCTTATTCAGTTCGTCTTCCAATCAAGCACAGTGTGGAGCTGTTAGGAGAATCCTACGCACAGGCCTTGCGGCAGTTCCATTCACTTCAGCGAAAGCTGGATCGCCATCCGAATTAAGGGACTTAATATACGTCGTTCATCAAGGAATACTTCAATCTGGGTCACATGTCAGGTAAGTGGCAGTATTTCCTTCCCCATCCCTGCGTCCTGAAGGACACCTCCACTACTAAGCTGAGAGTTGTGTTCGGCGGTTCGGCTGCTACAGCCTCTGGTTAATCCCTCAATGATGTCCCGTTGTCCGGTCCCGTGATTTAACCTAAGCGGTTCGTCCCTTAGCGTTATGCGGCCACTACGACGTTTAGATGAAGAGTGCCGTCACTGGTGTTTCTTTAAATAAATTATTGGCGGACAGATTTTCCTGCGGGCACTTGACCCGACTTGACCCGTATGGGATGGCAAATGGGGATCAAGTAGGACGAATGATTTTGGAATCTAACCATTCTAATATTTTGTTTCTTACTATTTCCTTTTCTTCTTTACTCAGCCTGTATGGTACTCTGAGTCTGTCGGGGTGTACTAATCATATGTCTAACTCGCTAGTTATAAAGGGGCTCTTTGGAAATCCGTCTATAAACAATTTGGAAAAAAAATTCAAAAAATTTTAGCTTATCTTTGTTTTTTTTTTTATTTTATTGCATTTCAATAGTCATTGTACCACCAAATTACAGAAAAAAAAGGACTAAGACAGTGTCCACTTATATTATATTAACTAAATTTGCAGTGTTACTAGTAACTAGTAAGTAGTTTTTTTACACAATATCCTTTAGCAGAACGATGTTCTTCGGTTTTTTCCTAAAGCGGCAATCAGATATTTGTAAATAATGGTCTATTTTTCCGCAAAAGTGTCATTTAAAAAATGTCTGAAGGCGAGTATATAGGTGTACAAAATCTAATATATATAAATCTCGTGTCACAATGTTTGTCCTTAATGGACTCCTAAACCACTTAACCGATTATAATAAAATTCGCACACCATGTGCAGTTCGATCCAACTTGAGAGATAGGATAGTTTAAATCTCAAATTGTAGTCGCAATTTTAATCAATTGCTAATTATTTGTCTGTTATTATTTGACAGTCACAATTATTTGTTAACTCCAAATGATTCTATCAGATGGCGTGTCATATGTTACTTATACTGAAGTGTCAATTAAATTGAAGATAATACACTGAATATGGCACCGAAAAAATCAAACCTCAACAACGCGAGCAGCAGAGATTGACGACGCAAACGTGTTGAAAGAGCTCAGCAATTACCACAACAAATCGAAACAATGAATGCAGCTCAAAGAATCAGGACTGCAGAAAGTCGTGCACAAGAATCTCAAGAACACCAAGACGAACGTCTGCAACAGAATATTACGAGAATAAGAGCGGCACGAGAACGAAACATAGATACAGTACGAGTACTAGATCTACGAAGGCAACGGATCAGCCGCTCATTAACACGTGCATCATTCGTTCGGCTTGCCTTTGAATATGCACCAGATATTAACTACTCAACGCATTCAAAAATAGCTATCGGTGGAATGGATAAAGTATGTCAATATTGTCAGGCATTGAAATTTTGGAATGAAGCAGCCGGCATGTGCTGCGCATCAGGCAAAGTTGTGCTGCACCTCTACCCGCTCCGCCGGAGCCTTTATTATCCCTTCTTACTGGCAATTCAGATGATTCCAAATTATTTTTGCGTAAGATACGCAAATTTAATTCTTGCTTCCAAATGACGTCATTTGGGGCAACTAAAATTTTCGATCGTGCATCCGATGGACGTAATTTTGAAACTAAATTCAAAATTCAAGGCCAGGTGTACCATAAAATCGGTTCACTGATGCCAATGCCTGATAACAATCCGAAATTTCTTCAAATTTATTTTATGGGCGATTGTGAAGAGCGCGTGACGACTCGGTGCCTGCATAATTTTATTGAACAAGCAGAGGAAAGAGAAATTATGATATTATTGGAAAATTTTTTAAAAGATCGCAATCAACTAATTCAGTTGATCAAAAGAGTTTCGCCACGACTGCTAAATGACAATTATCAAATCGTCATAAAAGCCGACAAAGTACCATTAGGTGAACATGCTGGTAGATTCAACACTCTAACTGTTGATGAGGTTGCTGTTATCATGGTTGGTGATCCAGTTGACAAAAGATCTACAAAAATTACACGGCGAGACAACACTGTCAGTACGATTTCGGATTTACACCGTTCATATGACGCACTACAATATCCATTGATACACCATATTTTTTTATAAATACCATCTGTGTGAAAAAGCCACAGCAACGCGTGTCCGGGTCAGCTAGTATGCTATATAGGTGTAGAAAATTGCATATAAATATTTATTATATATAAAGCATATTTTCGTCACTAAAATTGATATCAGATATTTTGGGTTTCGCATGCAGGTTCGTCACCGGTACTTTACCTCGCCAAGAGGTTTTTTTATATGATATCAGTTGTTTTTTTGTATATATTGATCTTCAATTACACAGGCCAACAGCAAAAAATCTCCACGCATAATTTCACCTGCTCCATAACCTTTAAGCTCCCCTGAACCAAAGTCCAGAACAAACATAGGTTCTATCACCCACATTTTCCGCGGTACACCTAAGAGAAGAAATTGATCAAATTTTACCATATATTGAATTATGTAGGCCGTGTAATGGCGATGACCATCATTGTTTCTAGTAAATATCATTTTTGAAATGTATGTGTACCAAATAAAATTAAACAAGAAAGGAAAGCTAACTTCGGGCGGAGCCGAAGTTGTTATACCCTTGCAGTTGAGTCGCAGTCCGCTAGGTGGCGCCACGCATCTTATATTATTAGATATATAGCGGATCGTACATAGTCGGCCGATCCTTATGAAATTTGGCATATTGAATTATTTTGCCAAAAGAGGAATCCATTGAAACTCCCATGCTTCTAACTTGAAAAACAACGAAGTTATAGCATTTCCGATCAATCAGTTATATGACAGCTATAGGATATAGTAGGCCGATCCTTATGAAATTCGACAAATCAGATTGTTTTTCCCAAAATGGAATCTGTACCAAATCCCATCTTTCTAACTTAAAAAACACCAAAGATATGCCAATTTCGATCGTTCTATGACAGCTATATGATATAGTCGGCCGATTCTTATGAAATTTTGTACACAAGATATTTTGGTCAAATATTATATGTGTGGAAAGTCTCAACCCTCCAACTTCAAAAACATCAAAGTAATGGCATTTCCGATCAATCAGTTATATGGCAGCTATAGGATATAGTCGACCGATCCCGGCCGTTCCGACTTATATACTGCCTGCAAAGGAAAGAAGGGTGTGTGCAAAGTTTCAACTCGATAGCTTTAAAACTGAGAGACTAGTTTGCGTAGAAACAGACAGACGGACAGACGGACCGACGGACAGACGGACATGCTCATATCGACTCAGGAGGTGATCCTGATCAAGAATATATATACTTTATAGGGTCGGAGATGTCTCCTTTACTGCGTTGCACACTTTTGACCAAAATTGTAATACCCTCTGCAAGGGTATAAAAATGGTATCTAGCAGTTACCATATCTTTGGAATAATCATCCAAAGTTGAAATCTCAGATTTTCTACATTAATATTTGGTCTTCTATGATTTTTCCCCAAACATTTTTCTATGGAAGATTTTTATTTTCTTATTGAAATCAGTAGATCATACCATGTTTTAATTTTGGATTTAAGGAAAAACTCGAAATAATTTTATTGAATTTAATATAGATGGTTAAACAATATTTTCTTCAATTAAATTGGAGTTTTTAATCTCATATTTTCAAAAAGTCATTGTATAATTAGATGTAGATAATAAGTAGAATTTTATGAAGTCTAGTATAAGTTAGTTTAGGGCGGAGCGGGAGCGCAAGTGAAGCTCTCACTTGCGCTCTCCCATGAATTCGCCCCGCTTCGCCGCACTAGATAAGCTAGGCTTAAGGTTTGTTAATATGAAATATAACCGAATTTATAACGTCGAAGAGTGCACGCATTTTCGTTTTGTTCGTTTTTTTCGCAATATAATTATTTCTACAGCCACCAATTTTTTCCTTTCGTTTTTCGCGACGAGATAAAATAATCTCGATAAACATTTTGGCGCCCCCGGGTGGACTGTAGTATAATTAAATAAATAAAAAAGCAACAAAAAATAGTGACAGTGACACATAACATATATAATATATATATTACATATTTACATACATATATTCAAAAACAAAAAGAGTTGCTCGCGACGGTTGTGCCAGTGAATTCAAAACACAAATTAAAGAATTCTCCGCGTCGCGAAACAAACTTCTACATAGCTGCTACTGGAAGGATTCGTCGTCCCCATGCACTGCACCTGCATCAATTGTGAAAGGAAAGTGGCCGCAGGATTAAAGGATCCGAAAGCAGAAACCCAGGTATTTGTGCAAAAAATTGAAAGTTGAGATAAGACAAATTAAAATCCGTCTTGTGCTGGAATATTGCACCCTCCTTTCAATTCTTGGCGCATACGTACGTAGAAAAAATAGTAGAGCAAAAATAAATAACAACATATATAAAAATTCTAAAATTTTAATTATAAATATATGTGCTAACCTAAATGTACTGCCTGTGGATAAAATAAAAAAGAGAATATTTATATTATTTGCAATCACTGTCGCCCCCTACCCCTCGTTCTCGAATTTACAAATCTTCCAAATAAATACTAAAGTGCAGCCAAAAATTATTTTAATTATTTCAGATAAAATAAAGGTGCATATATATTTGGTTTGCATACATACAAATAGATGTAGCGATAATATTCTCGTTTTCGTTTCCCACCGTTATCCGCTGCTGTATGTATGTATGTATATGCACTTTTTGGCGCGTATAGTTTACCGGTCTGCCAAGTGACGCGCTCCCCTACAATTTGGTCAAGCATATTGGTTTCGGTGTCATTGGCGACCAACTATTTTTTTGGATACTCTGTGCCTCGACTATCAATAATTCGTTATCAATTAATTAATCAATTTAGATTTGGTTAAATTTAATAAATTATTTATTATATTTAAATAAGATTAATTAATTATTTTCGTTTTCGCATTTTCTTGTTGTTGAATTAAATTCAATAAATTTTTAAATAAATTTTAGAAAAATAAAAAATTTAATAAATTTTTAATATTAATATTTTAAAATTAATAAAAAATTTTAAATAAATTATTAAATCTTAAATTTGCATCGTTTTCGTTTTTGTATTGAAAAAACAAATTTTTTTAAAATGGAAAGTACTAAACAAAAACTTAATTCCACGACTCTTATTGACTTAAAAAAAAAGATTAAATGTCAAAGTTAAAAGCATTCGCCGGTTGGAGGAACGTTTGGAAGATGGATCACTTCCTCTAAACAAAACCGAGCTAGAATGCAGGCTTCAGGTTTTAGATGAGGCAATTTCTAAAGCAAATGAGTTGCAAGACCAGATCGAGCAAATAGATGAAATGGATGATTTCGGAGCCGAGTTGGAAGAATTAGGAATAACTACGAAGGCAAGGATTATGTCCTTATGTAATGCCTTGAATTCAGCTGAAGACTCCCGTTCAGCTACTGCAATTTCTGCAGCCCCAACTCGAGCTCGACTTCCTAGTTTGGCATTGCCAAAATTCAGTGGAAATTATTCGGATTTCAAAAATTTCATAAGTCTTTTCGAGACATTAGTTGACAAAGATGTGAACATTCCAGTTATCGAGAAATTTAATCATTTAATTTCTTGCCTCTCTGGTGAAGCCTTAGGAACTGTCAAGGCATTCCAGGTCACCGAGAGTAATTACGCCAAAGCTATCGCTAGTTTAAAAAGAGTTTATGATAACGAATGTCTCATCTTTGCTAACCAAATACGTCAACTGTGCAGCCTTCCGAAAATTTCCCAGCCGTCTGCGTCGTCGTTGAGGGGTCTCATCGACACTGTATCATCCATTTATGGATCACTATTATCCATAGGCGATGATACTAAAATTGCAAACTCAATGATTATTCATTTAGTTTTGAGTAGAGTGGATCCAGTGACCAAGCAAAAATGGGAAGAGTCACTGGATTATGAGGAATTGCCGCTGTGGTCCGATTTCGAAAAAATACTAAATCGTAGATACCAGCATCTGTCCGCTGAAGAGACTGGCAAACCAAAACAAGAAAGAACTGGGTTCGGCAAGCAACTAAATAGAACTTCGTTGGCTTGTTCTTCTACCAACGCCAAACCAGCTTGCAGTTATTGTAACGCGAACAACCATTTTTTGGCCCAGTGTAGTCCGTTCGCTCGCCTTGCTGTAATGCAAAGGTTTGAGTTTGTTAAGTCAGCCTCCCTATGTTTGAATTGTCTGCGAAAAGGTCACACGGTAGCGAATTGTAAAGCGACCAGGTGCCAAATCTGTTCAAGATCGCACCATAAACTTCTGCACCGATTTACAGTGACCGAAAATAGCTTAGCATTACCACCACCCACACAAAATCCTCCTCCAGAGTTAACGAATGATGGCCCTTCTACTTCACATGCTTTGCATGCGTCGTCTGTAGAAAGGGTTTTGTTAGCAACGTCGATCGCTGGTAAGCGTTCGCACAAAAAATGGTGAGCACATCTTGGCCCGAGCATTACTTGACTCAGGGTCACAAATGAATTTTATTACAGAAGATCTTGCTCAACGCTTACAGATCCGTAGGGAGGAATCGTGCATCAACTTGCTTGGAATTGGTCAAACTAATTCACAAGTTAAGAAAAAGATACACACCGTGGTGAAGTCGAGAGTCAATGGTAGCGAGTTTCCGCTCGACTTTTGGGTTTTGAAAACCATTTCAGGCTATCACCCTGATCAGTCAGTGAACGTAAAAGATTGGACCCTACCAAAGAACTTGCCGTTAGCAGACCCATATTTCTACAAACCTCAGCGGATAGATATGATAATTGGAGCTGAGTCATTTTTCGAATTGTTGTCCGTTGGCCAAATAAAACAAGGTCCGAACCATCCCATCCTTCAAAAAACTCTCCTTGGGTGGATAGTGTCGGGAAAATATCTGGCAAATTCCTCAACTCCTCCACAGCCAGTCTCTAGTCTGAATTGCCAAGAGGAAGTATTAGAGTCAATAGACAAAAACTTGAAAAAATTCTGGTCGTTGGAAGAAGTTCCTTCTTCTAAAAAGATGTTGTCGCCAGAACAAGAGCTATGTGAGGAACATTATCGGAAGACTACAAGAATACTGCCTTCAGGTCGATTTGAAGTTAAACTTCCATTTAAGTCGGATCCAAGCGTTTTGGGCAATTCATTCGAGATAGCCAAACGACGATTCCTGTCGCTCGAGAGAAGATTATCTCGAGATCCGAACTTAAAGAAAATGTATTTGGAATTTATGGAAGAATACGAATCCCTAGGCCATATGTCCCCTGCAAGCAATGACGTTCTTGCTTCTCCACACTACGTCATACCCCACCAGTGTGTCTTGCGGCCGCAAAGTACAAAGACCAAACTTAGAGTCGTTTTCGATGCGTCCTGCAAGACATCCACACAAAAGTGTTTAAATGAGTTGTTGATGGTGGGTCCAACAATTCAGGAAGAGCTTTACTCAACTCTTCTTAGATTTCGGCTAAACAAATTCGCTCTGGTAGCCGACATAAAAAAGATGTATCGTCAAGTGATGGTAAATGAAGCAGATCGACGATACCAGTTGATAGTGTGGAGAAAAGACCCGTCTGAGTCCTTGAAATTGTGCAAGCTCAACACCGTTACGTATGGCACTGCACCAGCCCCATTCCTGGCCATAAGGTGTTTGAAGAGGTTGAGTGAATCCGCGAAAAATACATTCCCTCGAGCTGCTAAAGTTATTGGGTCTGACTTTTACGTCGACGACATGTTAACGGGTGCTGGTTGCGTGGAGGAGCTAAAGACAATTAAGTCTGAAGTAACTCAGGTTCTTCAAAACGCTGGGTTTGAATTGAGCAAGTGGTTTTCAAACTCGCCTGAAGTTACTGCATCCGAGAGCACGGTTAAGCCAATAACACTTTCGGACTCAGAGCTGACAAAAACATTAGGAATCGTTTGGGTTCCTAAAGATGATGTATTTAAATTCGAAATTGATATGTCAGTCATGGGTCAAAGGGCGACTAAGCGGAATATTCTTTCGGTGACGTCAAAGCTTTTCAACCCTCTTGGCTTATTAAGCCCGATTCTTATTAAAGGAAAGATCCTGTTACAGGAACTTTGGCTCAATAAGCTAGATTGGGATGAGTCCATTCCACTGCACTTGGAAACCGCATGGAACAAGATTCAGCTTGCCTTGTCACAGTTAGAAGAGATCTCAATACCGAGATTTGTGATGAGTGAGCCAATGTCACCAATTGAAATTCATGCCTTTTCTGACGCATCGATGAGAGCCTATGGAGCCTGCGTCTATATCCGTTGCAAATCTGCAGAAGGTAGTAAAGTCTCATTGTTGACAGCAAAGTCGAAAGTAGCGCCGCTCAAGACAAAGACGCTCCCCCGTCTTGAGTTATGTGCCGCTCACCTTCTCGCGGACCTCTGTCGCAAAATAAAACCTCTTATCAAAGCACCGATCGAACGAAGTGTATATTGGTCAGATTCGGAAGTTTGTCTTCATTGGATTCGTTCCCATCCATCGTCGTTGTCAACGTTCGTATCAAATAGAGTTGCTGAGATTCAAGAGTGGTCAGAGGATAGCACGTGGCGGCATGTACCAACTAAACAGAACCCGGCAGATATTGTGTCAAGAGGTGGAGACGTAAAGGAAACGATAGAATCAATTTGGTTCACAGGTCCATCGTTTTTAACGGAGCCGGAAGATAAGTGGCCAACGAGCCCTCGGTTTGATCCGTCACCAGATATTTTGCAGATGGAAGCAAAGAAGAGTGCGGTCGGACTGACTGCAATGGTCTCTACCTCATATTTGTTGGAAGTGATAGAAGGATTTTCCTCTCACTTAAAACTGCTGCAAGTGTTCGTTTACATGGTCCGCTTTATAAAGAAATGTAAAAAATTAGTAGTTCCTTCTGATAATGTACCTTCCCCTGTCGAATATCGAGACGCGTTTAATAAAATTGTCCAGATAGTCCAAGAGCACGAGTATCAAGAGGAAATTAAAAATGTTAGAAAAAATCTTGTTGTTAGCCCAAGCCTACAGAAGCTAAGTCCGTTTGTCCATGAAACCTCTCAGGCTGGGCTTACCTTTTCGTTGTTGCGGGTCGGGGGGCGACTAGCTAATGCTCCTATTTCGTACGATGCCAAGTTTCCAGTATTGTTGACGAAGCGCTCTCAATTTGTTCAGAGCTACGTCCGATACTTGCACGAGTCGAATTTTCATGTGGGTCCACGAGCACTAGTGAGTCTCTTGCGACAGCGCGTTTGGATAGTAAACGCGCAGGAAGTCTGCAGTCAGATAGTGCGGTCATGCATACGATGTTTTAAATGCAAGCCTCATCTGATGACTCAAATCATGGGAGATTTACCCCTAGATCGAGTTCGTGCTCTCCGCCCATTTTCCATATGTGGCGTGGATTTCTGTGGCCCTATTGAGACGACCTTGAAAATTCGTGGTAGGCCACCATACAAGTCCTACATTGCCCTGTTTGTTTGTTTTTCGTCTAAAGCAGTACATTGGGCTCCGCACATGGGCGGACTATGGGAGGCAGGTGTGAAGTCTGCAAAGAACCTACTCCTTCGAGCTAAGTATTTGGATAAGTATTCCAAAGATATGGTAACTGCTAGATACCATTTTTTAATTTTAGTTGGTACACATACATTTCAAAAATGATATTTACTAGAAACAATGATGGTCATCGCCATTACACGGCCTACATAATTCAATATATGGTAAAATTTGATCAATTTCTTCTCTTAGGTGTACCGCGGAAACTGTGGGTGATAGAACCTATGTTTGTTCTGAACTTTGGTTCAGGGGGGCCTAAAGGTTATGGAGCAGGTAAAATTATGCGTGAAGGAAAAAAAGTTGGAAATTGTCGGCCTGTGTTATTTAAAACAGAACGCATAGTATATAGCATATATATATAATATATATATGGAAGTAACCTCTGGACAGGCGATTCACACAGTTAGCAATACTTTAATTGTAAGGATAAACATCAAAACTCTTTTTTTTTAACTCTATAGATTTTGACATTCAAGAAGGTGGAATAATTAAAAACCTTTCCAAAGACGTAAAGAATTTTTCGATAGCTTCAGTGGCTCTGAAGTTATACGGATTTTTAATTTACAAAGGTTTTGGAATTTGGTTAGTTAAAAAATTTTAATTAAAAATTTGCCCAAAAATGTATTTAAAATCCAAAATTGTTTCGTTGTTGTGGGAAACCAAATTGGTTTAACAAATTAACAGATGAGAGGCCTATCCTTATGAGAGTTCTATTATATAAAAAATTTAAAAAAAAAAAACAAGAAAGGAAAGCTAACTTCAAGCGGAGCCGAAGTTGATATACCCTTGCTTGCTAGCTTCAAAAATAACAAAGTTAAGCCAATTATCCTAATAAAATTTTGCAAATCGGATAAGATTGCCCAAAATGCAATCTGTACTAAGTCCCATCCTTTTAACTTATAAAAAAAAAACTAAGTTATGGCATATCGGATCAATCATATAATAAACATGTATTATATCTAAAATAAATGCGCAAAGATAAAAAATTAAAAAAAACTGGAAATTACGTTTTTCCAGTTTTTCTAGTTAAACCAATTGTTGAATCTAACAAATTTGGGTGTGCGATATAAAATAATAAATATTAGAAAAGTATTGGCGGAGTTGGTTTTCCTGGTTTTTTTTTTAGCTTTTAATCCATGATTTGGCCAAAAACGGTGGTGGCTGTAATTTAAGTAAAGCAGAGTTTTATTTATATGCATTATATGCTCATTTGGGGCATATTCATATGAACCTTTCTATTCATAAAATTTTGCATTCTTCTCATTAAGACATCAGACACTGAAACACAAAGCAGAATTACATCAAAATGTGCCATCAAGCAAGAAAGTTCGAGATTAGCCGAATGGAGAGCGTCGTGGTTCCTAACACGGGAGGGCCTGAGTTCTAATCCTAGTTGAGTCAATGTTTACGTTTTACTTTTTAAGCTTTTCTTTATTTGGATTTTATTTTTAAATAAATAAACTAAAATCTGAGAAGATATACTCCATATTTTTTGGGTTATTGACCAAATATATGCAGACTCCAAAAAGCAAAGTTGCCATTCACATGAGGCTGTACAAAATGGGTAGCTGCCTTTACAGGGCTATATCTTGAGCTAACGGATTTTGCCAGATATGAGCGAGATATCAAAAGTTGCGTCATCTCAAAAGCTATCTACACGTGCAATATAAAAAGGGTCAGTCGACCAAATTTTGAAAAATAATTTTTTCTCCTAAAAAAACGTTTATTTTTAGTGTATTTTTTTTTTGTACTATATAATCGTTTGGTCTCAAAGAAAGTTAATTTGATATTTAAAAAACCATTTCAACGGTGTAAAGCTCTTTTTAATATCTTTCTTAATTATAATTTAATTTTTCATTAACAAAGTTTTTTTAATTTTTTGACGTAAGCTTAAGGTATTTCAAAAAAGTGTGGAACAATAGTTGCTCATATGACAGTAACAAATATTTTCCAATTTTTTTCACGATTTTTCAGAAAAAAATAGTGCTAACAGACAAACCGACGCAAACTGGCTTCATTTTGAAGAAGAAGAAAAAATCGAATTTTTCGAATAACTTCTGAATGAAATGTCGGGTCGATTGAGGTACCAATCGACGCGTATTTAGCTCTAGAATGCGAATATATAAAATATTCTATCTGGGGACTAAAATGTGTCCACCAGCCCCACTTTAGTGATTAAAAATTTTTTTACTTTCACCCTAATTTCTCCCAAACCAAATAATTTTTGGCATATGTTTCCACAAAAATTATCTAATTGAAACAATACCTTTCGATTGGTATATCATTTATTTAGATCGGTTGCCTACAGAAAATTTTTAATTCTTCGGCTATATATAGATTTTCCTCGCGCACGCCTAGGCATGCAGGTCGTCACCTCGTGGACTTCCGTCCACAGTGATACTAAGTCTAGGAAAGGTTAATGTTATGGACGTGTTCCCCAATGTTAATGCCAATGTCACCCACCTCTGGTTCTGCTGACTCAGATTGCTTGATCATGCATTTTCGGCTTCGCTAGCTGGCATTGCTTTCTTCGATCAGTCGGTCATTCTTCCCGCTGATACGGCTGATTTCTGCTTCCGCAGGCGCCGTCTACTAGTGCTGGGTTATTAGGTTGGATTTTGTTTCATGCTTATTGTTAATTATTACTAGGTGTACAGATGAATATTGATTAGATTACTAGGTGTGAATATAGGTTAGTAGGTCTTGGCACTAGGTGCCAATATAAGCTTTTCTATACCTTGCTTTGGTTTCAGTCTTACCTTGTTTGCAAGATGTACCGCAAGACGTAAGGCTCTTTCCGGATGGTAGTTCGCTGCAGTGCATCCTCTGGAGAGATTCTATCCATGATGGCGTGAAGGTTTTTAAGCTCGACACCGTGACTTATGGCACAAAGCCAACGTCTTTTCTATCTGTTCGCTCAATGCACCAGCTGGCTAAGGATGAAGGTCCCGGCTTTCCCGTTGGCTCTCGTGTGGCCCTCCAGGATTTTTATGTGGACGACCTCATATCTGGTGCTTCATCCCAGAGGTTTTGGAAGGAGTACCCGAAGGTGATAGGAAGTCATATTTGACAATGGCAGTCCATTCACAAAAACTCTTTTGGCTGCTAGTTTTTTGGTTAGATTAAACCCTCAAATTTAACATTGGAAATTGAATTGAAATCGAACCGTAAAATCGTCTATTTATTTTGCGGCTATTAAAAAATATTAATAGCGTAAAATTCAACAACCCTAATATGAAAAACTGGAATTTGAACTTCACTCTAGTTCTGATCGGTGCATTTTCAAGGTCGCAGATATCTACGCATGACACAATATGGGCCTGGCCGAATCGATCGATATTTTTCCCAAAAGCAAAGCAAACGATCGAAAAAATAAAGCTATGGTAACTGCTAAAAGTGTTTCTAGATTGCAAGATTCCTGCTGTTCCCGCTGTTGCTGCCTGCGTCGGTAGTTTATGCTGGCTACAAGCAGAGGAAATTCTTAACGGCTGTAACGTGTAACGGTATGGGTTATGAAAGGGACCCGTCTTCACAGGGGCACGCTATAGAGTCCGGCTCTCGCTCGTCGGCTTGGGGGTGGAGGTCTTGTTTCGGACGGATAGTACGGGTTACAAATTAATAATCTAAAGTCAAGAATTGAGCGTGCTAGCGACATAAGAATAGCAAGACAGAACCGGTAAAGTATATAGAAGATCAAATTTTATAGAAGGGGGATAGAAAAGGACGAGAGTGCGAAGATGTAAACTAGGCGGAACCACTGGTGTAGATGTGGTCTCCAATTTGCCCTTCCAACCTATGATCATCATCCTTGAGACTGGCTCTGATGACCCCTTTATCCTGCGACCGCTAGGTCATTAGCTGAGTTCAGATGAATTAGATTTAGTTAGTTTTCATGATCAATATTAACAGGGTTTAATTTTCAAATAGACTTACATGCTAATATAAAGATAAAGGATCTCAAGTATTTCTATAACTTTAATAATACAAATTGAATATAAAAAGTAAAACCAAAATTCTTTATAATGTCTTCGATATAAATTTGTCTAACGTTCAAAAGGATTCAAAAGGATTTTTTAAAAGTGTTCATAAAGTACACAAGCATGGCTTCGATAGGTAAATATACACCTTGAAGAGGTTTAGGTATTCTATTAAACGCAATTTGAGAGATAAATGATGTACTTTTAGTTCTAGCTTAAAGCTTTGTTATAAGTTTACGTTATTTAATTTTTGATAAATGCATAGACAACCAGGCACGCTACAATGTTGGGCAGATTCGTATAAAATTTCTCAATAGCCAAATTTTCAATCAGGGGGGAATTTAAGATATAATAAAAACATGTACAAAACGACTCACATTATTCACTCCTGATCCAGCGTAGAAAGATCGATCTTCCGAGGGCTGAAAGCTGTAAAGTGGAATAAAAGTGGTCATCCCCAAAATTATGCATTAAAATTTAGTGTTGTCTGCACAAAAGTGTAGAGATTCCTTATCGCTAAAAGATTCTGAAGACTGATATTGGCCAAAGGCAGATAGCTCCTGCTTCTTGTAGAAAATGCTCCTGGCTCTAGTTCACTATATTTCCACTTTTCAGCACTTTGTTGTTTAATTTTTCTTTTCCACGAGGTTAGTGCCCGATTTTAAATCAACGTAGACTCGACTGTCCCTTACGGCGACGCACACAAGAAAAGAGAGCGACACACCTCCGAGCTTTTAAAGCCAGCTGCAGCGGAAATGTCCCCGATCTAAAATCATACTCCATATTTAGATCAACCCGCTAATCTTCCCTGATCAATACCCCACCAGGGTAGACTAATCTCCCGCTGAGCTTAACCGGTACTAAATAAGTTTTCTAGCGCCACCTATTGTTAAAATCTAAGCGTCCTATCTAAGCGTAATCTGTTCACTTTAAACGCTACAATGAATTTAACGGCTACTCCATTCAAATATTGAGGTCTTCTTTTACCTATCTCGTTTAAATTATTGATTTCCTTCAAAGTCCCTTCAGACCACCGCTACAAAGCTCCCCCGCTACATTCAGGCTAGGGTATATCCAGTGTACCCTAGACTGAAAACCCAGCTGAAGGGACGCTATTGACGAATGTCTTTGGCGTGATAACTCCCTATTAAATGGCCTTGTAAGTCTTCAAGCTCGTAATACGAGTTACCTATTTTCTTGCGAACTCTTGCTTTTACGAAAGCGGGTCCAAATTTAGAGTTATACCCGGTCTGAAAACAGCTTTGTCTAAAGTTCCGTCTATAAACTTCTTGCCCTTCTTTGAAATCAACTTGCCTAGCACGTAGGTTATATCTTTTGGCATTTTCCTCGTACGCCTTTAACATGTGGCTGGAAGCCTGTAGTCGAACAATTTCAAAAGAGTCGGATCTATTTAGCAAAAGAGAACGATCATCCAGTAAATTTAATTTTCTAAGCAGTGCATACGTCGATCCAGATGTAATCATATGTTGACCGAATGCCATGTAGTAAGGAGAAGTTCCTATACTCGAATGCACCGAGGAGCGTAAAGAGCAACATATACACACCTGGCCAAAATAATAAGTACACGCTCATAAGATTTCTTCTATGTCACGTAAATCTTTTTTGATAACCGTAACGAACCAATTCTAATTTCTTTTAGTTTTCTGGCATAATGTTGATTATAAAAATACTTAACATAAGAATAATTCACGAAATTTGTAGAATTTATGGTCGATTAAACCTAAAAAACATAAAAAAGGTTTAATAATCACCACTTCAGCGTTGATCTTGCGCACTCATCTCAAAAACACGTATTTAGAAAAATGATCAAAGACGATAAAAATCCCAATATGCCCACTTCTTGACCGGGGATAAGGACCCAGGAAATCTATGTATAACCGTTGGAAAAAACGTAGAGTTTTAGGGGCTTTTCCCATAGGCGGTCTTAAGGTGTGATTAGGTGCCTTTGTGGTCTTACATACATCACAGGAATTAATTTAGGCTTTGTCGTCAGTTACTAAACCAGGCCAGAAATAATACCTCCGGATTCTTTCAATCGTTTTATGGATGCCCCCATGAGAAGCAAGGGGGTTGTCGTGCGCTTTCCTAAGAACTTCGGGAACTAATATCTTCGGAACCCATAATTTCCAAGCATACTCGTCGTGGACCTGAACACCCGTGAGATGTTCTGCTTTACGGTAGAGATACCCATCTTCTACCTTCAGATCAGGAAAATTATTTCCGTTTTCCTTCTCAAGCTTCAGAAGCTTTCTTTCACCCATGAATCTGGGATTGGAAACAGTCCGATTTCATGTCAACCAATAATCCATCCCGCAAATCGATTGCAGCTATTTCATTCTCGTTTAAACGAGACAAAACGTCAGGTACCACGTTCTGCGAACCCTTTCGGTGCTCTATGGTGAACCGATATCTTTGTAGAGATAATGCCCACCGAGCTAAACGAGTACTAAGGTCTGTGTTAGACATGAGCCACTTTAAGGATGCGTGATCCGTTATGATCTTAAATTCATGCCCTTCCACGTATGCTCTAAAATTTCTAAGCGCCACTATTGCGGCCAGACATTCTTGTTCCGTCACCGTGTAATTCCGCTGCGCCTTATTTAACTTCTTTGATATGAATGCGATCGGACGTTCGTCCCCCTCCTCCGAATTTTGTACAAGCACCGCGCCTACTCCGGTTTTACTAGCGTCACAGTGTATAGCAAAAGGTTCAGAAAAGTTTGGGCTACTTAACACCGGAGCCTCACACAGACAGCGTTTTAACTCATTAAATGCTTTAACAGCCTCTTCGGTCACGACGAATCGTTTTTTTGCCGTCATCAAATCTGTAAGAGGAGAAGCCAGAGAAGCGAAATTAGGAACAAACTTGCGATACCATCCGCATAAACTCATGAATCTTCTCAAACTGCGAAGGTTTTTAGGTGCTGGAAAGTTGCTGATAGCTGATATTTTATCGGGATCTGTCCTAATACCTCCCTCTCCAATAATATGACCTAAATATCGAACACTCTTCATGCAAAAATGGCTCTTCCCCACATTAATTGTTAGACCCGCACGCTTTAGGTGCAGTGATATTTCACTTAATACGTCCAAATGTTTCTCGAAACTGGATGAAACCACTAAGAGGTCATCTAAGTAGATGAAAACCTCATTTCGAAGATTTGCAGGAATGACCTTGTCCATTAGCCTTGACATAGTACTGGTGGCGTTACACAGTCCAAATGGCATCACCTTGAATTGATAAAGCGGTCTGCCAGGAACTGTGAAAGCTGTTTTATCTCGAGACGCAGGATGTAAGGGCACTTGCCAGTACGCGTCTTTTAGATCTAGACTTGTTATTTGGCAAGTGACTAAGTATCCCACTGATCTGCGGGTATGCATCTTTACTGGTGAAACTATTCACCTTCCGACAATCCAAACACATACGAACCTTACCAGGTTTCGTCACCATAACTATCGGAGAGGACCAAGAACTTTCCGATTCTTCAATCACCCCGACTCAATAACCGTATGTCGGTTGCAACATACGGTCTAATTCCGCGTACATGGACTTTTCCACCGCGGGTGAGACCGGAAAGTGTCGCTGTTTGACCGGTTTGGCGTCACCTACGTCAATTTCATGGTGTATTAAATTGGTTCTCCCCAAGCCCTCCCGAGCAAATGATGGAAAACAATTTATTACAATATCAAATCTGGCTCTTTGAGTGTCTGTTAAGTCGTGCTCATTACCATCATTACCCTTGTCGTGACCAATCGGAACTTTCTCCACTTCCGCTATTTTCAAGTGTTTTGGAAATAGATCGTAAGTTTTCCAAAAGTCCACCCCTAAATACAAATCTTGTTTTAAAGATGGCACAATATAAATCGTAAAGGACTTCGCTACGTTTTCAAATTCTAACTCAACCTTCATTAACCCTAATACCCGTTGAACAGTTCCATCAGCCGTGCTCGCTTTCTGCTTAAGGGGCTTGTAAACCATTTGACTGGCAACTATTTCTTTGGCTAAACTCCCTCCTACACAGGATATAGATGCTCCTGAATCCAGCAACCCGTAGACGGTGCGATTTAGAAATTTTACTGGCAGGAACGGTCGAGGATCTCGAGAAGTCATCTGGAGTTCACAGACATACTTAATGCCTTGACGAAACTTTCGAATATTTCGGGGTTTTCGGGGGTTGTAAAGGTTTGCTACTATTACTTGTCGAAATTTTAATTTACGAAATTTCAACTATCTTCCTATGTAACAAAGCCAAATCCGGGTTTGTTCGTACGTCCGGTCTATTACTTGAAGCATTTATGGATGCCTCATTTCCTATTCGGTCATCGTTGATTGATTGGGTCGAGCACTGGAAGTCTTCGGTCTGTACTACGGCTTCGCAGTGCTGCCTTTGAAGTTTTTTGAACACTTTAGACAGCTTGGTTTATAAGTGTCGGCCGCACCGCAACCATAACAAAAAATCCGTCGTTCCGCTACACATTCTTAGTAGCGGTGTCCCTCTTCTTGGCAGTTCCAACATACAAGAGTAAAAGCTTCTACAGCCTCTTCATCATCGGACTCAGTAGGCTTTCCCTCATCACCAGGTATTATCTCCGAAACGTCCCTTTTAAAAGGATTACTTTTGCCGTAACCATGAGTACGCCTCACGTCTTAAAGAAAGGATTCCCGACGCCTACATATCTCTCTCAAATCAGAAACGGAGCTAACTTCCACGTTTAAAATTTCGTGCCGAATCTCCGGTCTCAAATTATTTTTGAGTACTCGGACTAACTTCGTTGTCCCCGATCTAAAATCATACTCCATATTTAGATCAACCCGCTAATCTTCCCTGATCAATACCCCACCAGGTAAATAAGTTTTCTAGCGCCACCTATTGTTAAAATCTAAGCGTCCTATCTAAGCGTAATCTGTTCACTTTAAACGCTACAATGAATTTAACGGCTACTCCATTCAAATATTGAGGTCTTCTTTTACCTATCTCGTTTAAATTATTGATTTCCTTCAAAGTCCCTTCAGACCACCGCTACACGGCGCGGCTGGTGAACTGGGTTCCGTTATCGCAAATCAGAGGTCAAGATGCTCTCGCGAATTCCCAATTCCCAACTTGGGCCATAGCTGTCAGGCCCCTCGCCCAAAAAATACAATACAAAATTTATTTATTAAAATTATTCTTTCCCTATTTTATTTTAATATCTAATACTATTCTATTTTAATATCTAGTACTCGTAGAGTAGAAGGTTGTATCGTATTTATGTGAATCAAAATTATATTATGTACCAGTATCCGGGTGGCGATGCTTTACCGGGATGGTACGCTGGTGACGAGGCGGTCAACGTTGATTCCGTGGAGGGGATTGTGGTACTTATGCGGCCACGTAGCTCCGCTTGAGGGTGTCTGTTGGCTCCCAATAGCCGGCGCGAGAAATCACGGGAATCGGCCCAGAAACCGAAATCAGCAATATCAGCGGTAAGAGTGACCGACTGAAAAATCCCAATACCAAGCCATCTGAGCCAGCAGACCCAGAAGTAGTTTATCATCTTTGCGTCTTTCTATTAACATTGGTCTTCTTACCATAGATAGTTAAGCCACCAAATATTTATGTAGTGAGCCAGCATACCCAGAAGTAGTTGATCTTCTTTGCGTATTTCCATTAACATTGGTCTTCTTACCATAGATAGTTAAGCCACAAAATATTTATGTAAATAAGCATCTTTTAAAATATCACTTTCTCCATCATAAAAATAGTCTCGAACTAAACCCGAACGAGGTTCTTTACTCAGCGCCCATAACCGCGGTAAAACCACCTTAGCGTGCTGCTCCCGTCAGAAGGACCACTAGCAGAATCATTAACCAAAACACAATCTACACACACCCGGGGCCAGCCATCCGTATCTGAACTCTCTCATAGAGAAACCTTTTTGATTTAAAATATTTACGTTTTCGGTTGAGCTTTTACATATGAGTTAAATTATTCAGGGTCTGCCAAAAGTAACTCTCAGAGACCGAATTTTGTGTTTTGACTTAATAACAAACAATTTTTCCTGTCTGTGTTCGAACCCAACTAAAATATATGTTTTTTTATTTTAATAATTGGTTTCTTTATTGGGTCTATTTTAAAAATCTATATTTTGAAGTATACGCATAAAAGGGACATAAATGCACCTAATGAACATCGCGATTCAGTCAGTACACAATGTCCGATCCGCAAGCATATGATTTTTTATCGTTCGCATCAAATTTTGAAAAAAACTAATGCACTTTTTATTTGGCTCACGTCTCATTTTTAATTGAAAACCCAGTTAAAACGACATAAAAGTCGACAAATGAAAGCGAAAAATCCAATTTAAAAATATCCAAAAGACTTTTATTTTTCAAACTCTCAGTCAAAGGGTCAGTAAATCACCTGATCAAATTTAAACAAAACAAGAAAGGAAAGCTAACTTCGGGCGGAGCCGAAGTTTATATACTCTTGCAGTTGGGTCGCAGTCCAATAGGTGGCGCCACGCATCTTATATTATTAGATATATAGCGGATCGTATATAGTTGGTCGATCCTTATGAAATTCGACAAATCAGATTATTTTTCCCAAAATAGAATCTGTACCAAATCCCATCTTTCTAACTTAAAAAGCACCAGTTGCTCGAAAGTTTCTTCCTCTTCTTTCCGCGATGACTCTTATAGCCGTACTGATGCGGGTTCTATCTAACCTAAGTAGTTGTGATGCTCGTTTCTTATAGATTATGGGCCAGAGGTTACGGTCGGGCAGTTGGGGACGGTGTCCCAGAATAGCTGGTTTGCTTTCTTGTTGTCTTCAATAAGTTGGAGCTTGTATGAGATGACGCTTATATCATACTGGTTTGCCATCTCATGGAGAGATGATCGGCAGTCTGAGACTGTTTTGGATTTGTGGCAACCCTAAGTGCTTACGATAGCACAATCGAACTCCATATCTCACGGGAGTATCGATATCGCTGGAGGCCATCTCTAGAGATACAACACTTTTGACGTCTATCTTCATCGACAGCATCATCTGCCGCAAGCTACGATTTTGTGATTTTTTGTTAGTTTTTAAGAAGATATATATAATTAAATATTAAATTAAATTTGAATTTCCGAACTAACTTAACTTTGGGGCTCTAAGTCATTTTTATAGCTACCCTTGCTGAAGCTTTTTGCAGATCAAAGCTCAAAAGAAGCTATTCTCTCAGAGAGGCTTTGTTTTCTGAAGGAAATCGATGGAGTCGGAACCTATTACTTGAGGTGTCAGTTGACGTGGAAGACTTTGGGTCTCAATTAATCGAGGTGACAAGAAATGGTGTGAAATTTCCTGTGAAGTGGATGCCCATTTAAGAGTGGCTTGAGCTGTTTAGTTATATTTCACTTAAAAGGAGTGAGAAAGATTTGAGTCGGGATTCTGTTTATCAAAATATTGTTTTGGTTTTTAATCTAAAGTGACTCTTAGAAATTGGAAATCTTAAATGAGGCTGTTTTCAGACGAATTGAAAAATTAAATGTTTATGTTTTTACAAAAATTGGAATGATGTTATTTGCAGCTGGATAACGAATTTCAATACAAAAGGCTTCAGCGTCGGTTTAAAAATTTGGTTAACAAAATTTACTGATATGCACTTAAAGAAATTTTGTTGATATGTTACTTCCCCATCCTTAAGAATTTAGGCTGTCCTCAGGCGGTTAGTTTGGGGTATAACTGTAGGTCATGTTCTTTATTCTCTGAACTTTTAGTTTTTTCTTTGGGAGTTACAACCTTTTGTTTTTTATAATTAATTATTATCCTTTTTGGCATGTTCTTAAATTTATAAATCAAATATATGATTATAATAATAGCTACTACTACTAGTAGTATTAGTAAAATTGTTGTAAAATATTGTTTTGAATGGTTTTGGAATATTTCTTTGGCTACGATATAAGATAAAGGTTCGAGTTTAGTTATGTTGTTGTTTACATAAATAGTAAGGTTGTAATCAAGCATAGCATTTCTTGTTATTACATCTTCTATTTGTATAGAACATGTAACATGTAACCATGTAAGCGGGCAGATGGTTGTGTAGCTGCAAGGAGGTTGCACGCGCTGGTTCCGGCTTTTTGGTCGGTAGAAGGGAGTGGATCCCTAGGGTCCTTGTGCTACTCGCTCGCAGTTATCAATCGATTATTTAAAAGATATTCGCGTGCGGGGGGGGGTTAGTACGTACTGAAGGAAATATCGGGAAAGGGAATAAAAAGGATTCTTGCATTGCTTTCGACATTCAGAGTAATTAAGGCCGTTGCGACTGCGCTGGTGGAGTTGCAGCAGACGATGTAAAGCTGAGCGGATGTTTTGCCACAGCCGTTGCCCACCCTTCCATGATCACCAAGTCCGCGAAATAATTTTTTGATGATCCCAAAGAAAATCCGGCTATTTAATTTCACCTGCCATCTTCATCCTGCATGACTCCTCTAGATAATAGATTAGCAATTCATTTTTAAACGTTATAAAATTTATTCATGGTTATTAAGTTGCATAAGGCAAAAGAAGGAAATTTAAATCAAGTATATAATTAAATGTATCTATTAGATAGGTTATAATCGAGAAAACAAATTATCTTAGAATTTATATCTTTATAAGTTGGTATAAGAAATAATAAGTCGCATTAATAGGCAATAATATTATATATGTCTATATAAAATTAATAACAAGAATCATGTTTATGTAGAGAATCTTGTCTTCCATAGCGGGTATTCTCTAATATTATTTCCTAAATGTATATCGTAAAATGTCTCCATAGTAACTTATTCATTTCCAATTCAAATTTGATAGCAAGGGTTTATGATTAACTTTAGCAAGGGTTTTTTTTTTTTTTTTTAATGTTGGAACACGGCAAGAGTATTAAAAATAATTTTCCAAGATTCCATTAATTTTTATTAAATAATTCTTAATTAATTTAAGAAAAGAATTGTAATTCATTTTTCTTTGTTGTCATTGCGGAAGGCCATTATTAAATATTGGGAATAAAAAAAAAGGAAAATATATATATATAATCAACTGTTAGCCAGCACGTGCCAGAAAAATTTTCGTTTTTATTTTTTTCTTCTTTTCTTTCAGTGTACCGTTGTTCGGTATTTAATTGCAACCGCGTGGTTCGATTTTACCGTATGGGAGATAAAAATCTTTCAGGTAAAGCTTTTATTACACTGAGAAAAATCAGCCTAACCACCAACAATATTTAATTTGGGGTAATGAGTTTTTTTCACTTACATCGAGTTTAATTTCCACGTCCAAAAGATCTTTTGTCGGGTTGAGCGATGAATCTATAATTTTAGGGCATAGAGGTTATTTTTATGTATGTATATATATATATATTCACCAAATTAATTAATATTTCCATACCGTTCAGTTTTAGTATTTAAATAATAAAAAAGAAATACAAAATTAAGGGAACTGGAAACGTTATTTTCTTACATTATTAAACGCCAAGCTCCAAAAAAAAACTAAATACTACCAAAATAAAAATAACTAAATCAAATTAATAATTCCGGAAACCAATACGGAACAAGCGTAACTGTCTTGGGCGATGAGTGACGTCATTGGATGAGAATAATTCGGGTGCATATGCTGGCCATTGGCGGGTTTTAATTAATGAGGGAAAATTATTGCACATGCACCTTAATCCCAAAAGAAAATTGTGTCTCTCACACTAATTTATAATAAATCCATCAGATCCCGCGGCGTGGCGCTGGAAGCCCTTCTTAGGGTAAACTGCTGCTTGGGAGATTGTAAACTTATTCCCAATGTAAGAACAATACACAAATGGGTTCTTACTGGGTGCCGATTCGACCTAAAAAAAATAAGTCGAATTAAAAAAAAACGCGTGAGGCCGAAAACAAAGGTTTTATTTACCTTGAATTGGCACCGCAAAAATGTAATTCATTTTTAATACACTGAGCGCTGCTCACTTCCCTCTGCGTTTAGTTTTGGGAAACTTATGTGGAAATTCCCCACCACGTGTCTTTTTTTTTTTTTCCGGGGGTTAAATATATACTGGAGTTTAACCGCGAGCGATGCGCTTATCTTAGCAGCCACAAGAGAAAAGAAGTTGGCCGCTGCTTATTCTATGCTTAGACCGATACTTAAATGCTCAATTCTGGGTAGATAATTGATTATCAATAGATAAGAAACTTTAAGCTTAACCAAGCTTTTTGTTTTTTTTTGTTTTGTATTTGCGGTTATTCCAAGCTTAACTAAATGAGGTTTACTTTTAGGCATTTGGTTTGTTGTTAAGTTACAACAAGCGCATTACATTTTCCCCCCCACTAAAATCTAACTTGGGGTGAAACAACACAAGGAAGATTCCCGCTTGTTGTCTACGCTTATGGCTTAATATCTTTGGCATGGAAATTTCCGATCAGGCGGCCTTGTAGATCTTCTAGCTCGTAATATACCTTCCCTAACTTTCTTCGCACTCGCGCTTTAAGGAAATTGGGAGCCAGCTTGGAGCTAAACCCTTTTGCGAAATTGCTTTGTTGGAAATTGCGTCGGAAAATTTCTTGACCTACTTTAAAAGAAACGTCCCTTGTGCGCGTGTTGTAGAACTTTTCATTCCGATTGCGTTGGGCTATCATGGTTTTCTGGGCTTTGCTGCGTAAAATGTCTAGGGAGTCTTCCTTATTAAATTGGACACTTCGATCTTCTAGCATACCTAAATCTCGTAGTAGTTGAAAAGTTTCGCCATTCGTGACCATATGTTGACCAAACGTTAGCTTATATGGGCTAGTGTTTATGGCCAGATGAACTCCCGATCGTAGAGCGCAGTTGATGCTACTAAGGTTTTCGTCCCAGTTACTCTGATTTGGGTTTATGTAAGCCTTTATGGCTGAAAGAACTGATCTATTCACTCTTTCCGACGCGTTTGCCTGTGGGGAATAAAAGGCCGTATATGTATGTCTGATATTATATTTGTTTAACAAGCAATTAAAAGTTTGCGATTTAAACTGAACTCCATTATCAGAAACCACATATTCTGGAACCCCAAAACAATGAAAAAGATCTTCTTCCAAATATCGCACAATCGAGTCGGCGGTAAACTTGCGGACTGGTTTCAAAAAGGGAAACTTAGTGAGATGGTCGAGCACCACAAATATACCTACATTTCCCGATTTACTGCGTGGATAGGGTCCCAAAAAGTCAACAAATATCTTCTGAAAGAAACGCTGGGGTATTCCAGTGTTTCCCATAGGAGGTTTAAACGATCGATTAGGGTGTTTCGTGGCCTTGCAAATATCACAACTATTGATGAAAGTTTTTATGTCGTTAACCATGTTAGGCCAGAAATAATAACGTCGGAGCCTTTCTATGGTTTTGTTTATACCTCCGTGGGCATGCAATGGGTCTCCATGAGCAGTCTTAATGGCATTCGGTACGAGTGGGCGTGGAACCCAAAGTTTCCAGCATTGGTCATCGGAAATTTTGGTATCCTCTGCATGTTCGGAGCGTCGGTATATATGTTTACCTTGAATTTTGAGATCCGGTAGGGAAGAGCTATTAAGGCGGATCTTACTCCTAAGCGAATCGTATTCGGTTGAATCGAATTCGGTGGAATTGACGTCAACTATTAGACTATCACAAGCAAGGGTTGACAAGTCTTCGGTAAAGGTTCGCGAAAGAGCGTCGGGGACTACGTTGTGAGTACCTTTTCGATGAAGTATCTTGAATTGGAATCCTTGAAGCTTAAGAGACCAACGGGCGAGACGCGAGCTTAGATCTGCCTGGGCCATAAGCCATTTTAAGGAGGCATGATCTGTAACTATTACGAAATCCTGTCCTTCGACATAAGCTCTAAATTTTTTCACGGCCAAAACAGCGGCATAGCACTCCTTCTCGGTAACGGTGTATTGACGTTGACAACGATTTAGCTTCTTTGACATGAAAGCGATCGGCACCTCTGCGCCATCTTTATTCACTTGCATTAAGACTGCACCTACTCCTGTGTGGCTTGCGTCGCAATGAAGTGAGAACGGGAGCGAAAAATTGGGACTGTGCAGTACTGGGGCTGCACACATGCTTGCCTTTATGGACTCAAAAGCCCTCTGGGCTTCACTTGTCCACTCAAACTTCCGATTGGTTTTCAAGGTGTCTGTCAACGGGGAAGTAATAGCGGAATAATCCTTAATGAACTTATGATACCATCCGGTCATTCCAAGGAATCTTCGAACCTGTTTAACCGAACGGGGTGTTGGGTAATCTCTGACTGCAGCTATCTTATCAGGATCGGTGCTAATAATACCATTACCTATCACGTGTCCTAAGTACTTCACCTCTTTCCGACAGAATTTACTTTTTTCAACATTAATTGTAAGATTTGCACGAGCCAGGTTGGAAGCGACTACCGATAAGACTTCAAGATGTCGTTCGAAGGTATCGGAGACAATGAGTAAGTCGTCTAAATATATAAAAACCTCATTACGTAAGTAGGCTGGAACTATTTTATCCATAAGTCGCGACATAGACTGCGGCGCATTAGTGAGGCCAAAGGGCATGACCACAAATTCATACAACGGACGTCCGGGTACTGAGAAGGCCGTTTTATCGCGAGATTTCGGGTCTAGCGGTATTTGCCAAAAAGCATCTTTTAAATCGAGGCTAGTAATGAATTCAGCTTTTGGCAATCTACTTAAGATACCATCGATTATTGGCATTGGATATGCATCCTTTACGGTGACGGAATTCACCTTCCTACTATCTACGCAGAGTCTTACTTTTCCTGGTTTCTTCACTAACACTACTGGAGATGACCAAGAGCTGTTAGATTCTTGAATAACTCCTAATTCGAGCATTCGATCGATCTCGTCATACATAAGTTTCTCAATTGCCGGTGACACGGCATAATGCCGCTGCTTAATCGGTTTAGCTTCTCCCACATCGATCGAGTGTGAAATTAACGATGTACGTCCTAGTCCCTGCTTAGAAAATGACGGGAATAATTTGATAACGTTCTGCAATGAATTCTGTTGATCCTTCGAAAGTTCTCTCATACTTGGATCGCTAATGGAGGCTAGATTATGATTTTTGGTTAACAGATGCATTGGGAGTAAGTCAAAGGCGGTCCAAAAGTCAATTCCCAGATATAAGTCTTCGACTAAAGTAGGAACTAAATAAAAATACAAGGTTTTTGTTTCTCCTCGGTAAGTAATGTCAGTTGAAAATTTTCCGACTATAGTTTGACTTTTCCCGTCAGCAGTTTTGATCTTGGAGGTCATTAACTTGTATTTAAGGTTTTCCTGAAGTAGATCGTTTGCAAACCTACCACC
Organism: Drosophila ananassae; assembly: GCF_017639315.1. Lineage (NCBI taxonomy): Eukaryota > Metazoa > Arthropoda > Insecta > Diptera > Drosophilidae > Drosophila > Drosophila ananassae. The sequence continues at coordinate 374,476 of NW_025319057.1, forward strand.
TATGCAACTTACAGAAGCACCAGTGTCCATTAATCCAACTACAGACTTCCCACAAAGCATCACTTGAGCGTGAGGACGTAAGTCAAGAGGATTATCTAATATGGATGAAAGGATTAATTTCTTTTCTATTTTACATTGTTTTTTAAAAGCTTCTCGACGACCAGTAGACCGTTTTCTCTTAACGTCTATCTTAGATATAGGGAATGGTATACATTTAGGTTGCGGTAGGGGGCCTACAGAAATGGGGTCGTCGGAAAGTGTTACTCTGTATTGGTCGCTCTGCTGATTAACTGTTTGCGTGCACTTTTCTGTGGTGCACGCCCTTGATAGTTTTTTTGAGCGTTTGGGTTACAAGTCCGACATGTAGGTTTATACGTATCGGCCTTCCCACAACCATAGCAAAATATTTTTCGATCAGCCAGACATTCTTGATATCTGTGACCTTTAGCGGAACAATTCCAGCAGGAAACCTCAAGCACAGAGAGCTCGTATTCGTCCTGACCTGAATCCTCATCTGATGAAGGTGCCACTTCTGGGTTCTGAAGAGAATTGACTTGTCGCCTAGGAGTGGGTCGAGAAGTCGATAGGGGATTCGGTTTTGAGACAGTTCTTAAGAACATTTCTCTTGTGCGGACCACTGTTCTTAACTCCTTGAGAGTAGTTGTAGGGACGTACAATATTTCATGTTGAATTTCCGGCAACAAATTATATCTTAATGTTTCCACTAGGGAAGCTTCAGACAATGGGTTTGAAAGTTTGTCGGCTAGGGCCGCTATGACACCATAGAAATCGTCAAACAGTTCATTATGACGTTGCTTGCGGTGTTCTATTTCTGACCTAATACTCCTATCGGTCCTATCATCGCTAAATTGTCCACGAAGGGCCTGACACAGACCTGGCCAAGTAAGTACAGTGACACTTTTGTGATATCGCCAGAACCATTCGCTAGCGCTACCCTCGAACAAATTACTGGCATATTTGGCCGTTAAATTAAAATCCCCCTCTAAAGTTTGGATCGTCAGAGCCTCTACACGATAGATAAAGTCTTCAGCTGACATAGAAGACCTTCCAGTGAATCTGAGTTTCCAATTTGCCATTATTTGGCTTATCCGATCGGGTCGTACTTCATAATGATTAGGATGCGGCAATTGAGTTGGTAATCCCATGGAAGGTTCTGATCTTGTTTCCGGTGGATTCTGAAATGGCAAACCCGATTGTGCCCTTGTTTGCCTACTAGATGGAGATTCATTGGCTGAACCCGCTAAACTACTATCACGAAGACAACCTGAGAGTGCTTGAATAATCTTGTTAGTCTGATCGGTTAAGCTAGAAGCTATCATCTGAGTTTGTTCTATCATGGCTGCTTTTATTGCTTCGGCAAGAGTTGAAGGTACCGTTTCAGCCGTATTGGTGGGTTCTTGCGGTTGGTTGGTGATAGTCTGAACCATATTATTCGAGTCTGAATTAGGAACCTCTGACTGTTGTACGGCAGCCATTCGTTTTGTTTGAAGTCGAGTCTGTAGGGATTGAGATGTTGAAGCCATGATGGAGCTTGTAGTGGATAATCGATCTTAACTCAGGTTTTTCACAGACGCCGAATTAGATTGCGTTAGTTCCTGCTTACAGACGGGACACTTTTTTGACTTTCCTACTTTGGAATTGTAACACGCACGGTGAAAGATATGCCCACAAGATGTAGATAATAATTGCGCTTGGTAAACTATTATTTCGGAGCAAATGAAACAATGTTCTCCTGTATCACTCGTTTGAGACAAATTCTCCGTGCTATGGGATAACACCATTTCGGGGTTTCCTAATTATAATTTGTTTACCTAATAATTTTTCTTTTTTTTTTTTGAATTTAAGTTTACTTCTTACCTACTATGTGTAATATGCTGTCTTCAACTTCATAGAATAAATTTATAAAAATAAAAATATAAGAATATATGAATTTAAGAGTTAAAAATTTCAAAACAAAATCTAGGAGTCATGCATTCTGCTTCTGGCTGATAGGAATTAATTTGTATTTTTGTCTTTATATGAACGAAAGTGTTGCAAGATCTTAATTCTTTTTATAATCGTTAACCTCGTAAAACTTCGGCGGCCCATCTTCCGAATCATTGGACATCTTCCAGAAGTATTTACAAGGCTTTGAATATAAGGATTGAGCCATGGCCATTAAGTATTCGGTTGGAAAAGTGTCTCTATCAGAAAAAGATATATTCCTAGTCCGTATACTCTTCGAGCCACAACAGAGGATTAGGTTAGAGAGGATATTCTGTTGGAAAGGCGCCTGCATCAGACAAAGATATTTTCCAATTCAGATTTATCTCTCAACCCCAACGGAGAACAGCACAGGATGGAAATTTTAAGGGATGACTGCGGCTTGAAATCCGCCAATTCAATTGCGCTTAAACTTTACCAGCCCTGCCTAAACACCGGACTAGGTTAAGCCGCGATGACTCCGGAGTTATATCCAATTAAAGATGTAACGCATCCAGGTAGTCGAAGCTTAACCACAGTATCTAGTTATCGGAGTTAAACACTTGGCCTTGAAGTCTATGAGAATTTCTTGGATCCGAAGTGGCATCCGAAACTAACTAATACGTACGAGGGTATATGTCGGATGGAATGACATAGATATTTTAATTTTTGTACATTTTATTTTCCTGGGCAGCCTTAAACGGCTAGCCCCACGTTGGGCGCCATCTTAAATAATATTGTAACATGTAACCATGTAAGCGGGCAGATGGTTGTGTAGCTGCAAGGAGGTTGCACGCGCTGGTTCCGGCTTTTTGGTCGGTAGAAGGGAGTGGATCCCTAGGGTCCTTGTGCTACTCGCTCGCAGTTATCAATCGATTATTTAAAAGATATTCGCGTGCGGGGGGGGTTAGTACGTACTGAAGGAAATATCGGGAAAGGGAATAAAAAGGATTCTTGCATTGCTTTCGACATTCAGAGTAATTAAGGCCGTTGCGACTGCGCTGGTGGAGTTGCAGCAGACGATGTAAAGCTGAGCGGATGTTTTGCCACAGCCGTTGCCCACCCTTCCATGATCACCAAGTCCGCGAAATAATTTTTTGATGATCCCAAAGAAAATCCGGCTATTTAATTTCACCTGCCATCTTCATCCTGCATGACTCCTCTAGATAATAGATTAGCAATTCATTTTTAAACGTTATAAAATTTATTCATGGTTATTAAGTTGCATAAGGCAAAAGAAGGAAATTTAAATCAAGTATATAATTAAATGTATCTATTAGATAGGTTATAATCGAGAAAACAAATTATCTTAGAATTTATATCTTTATAAGTTGGTATAAGAAATAATAAGTCGCATTAATAGGCAATAATATTATATATGTCTATATAAAATTAATAACAAGAATCATGTTTATGTAGAGAATCTTGTCTTCCATAGCGGGTATTCTCTAATATTATTTCCTAAATGTATATCGTAAAATGTCTCCATAGTAACTTATTCATTTCCAATTCAAATTTGATAGCAAGGGTTTATGATTAACTTTAGCAAGGGTTTTTTTTTTTTTTTTTAATGTTGGAACACGGCAAGAGTATTAAAAATAATTTTCCAAGATTCCATTAATTTTTATTAAATAATTCTTAATTAATTTAAGAAAAGAAATGTAATTCATTTTTCTTTGTTGTCATTGCGGAAGGCCATTATTAAATATTGGGAATAAAAAAAAAGGAAAATATATATATATAATCAACTGTTAGCCAGCACGTGCCAGAAAAATTTTCGTTTTTATTTTTTTCTTCTTTTCTTTCAGTGTACCGTTGTTCGGTATTTAATTGCAACCGCGTGGTTCGATTTTACCGTATGGGAGATAAAAATCTTTCAGGTAAAGCTTTTATTACACTGAGAAAAATCAGCCTAACCACCAACAATATTTAATTTGGGGTAATGAGTTTTTTTCACTTACATCGAGTTTAATTTCCACGTCCAAAAGATCTTTTGTCGGGTTGAGCGATGAATCTATAATTTTAGGGCATAGAGGTTATTTTTATGTATGTATATATATATATATTCACCAAATTAATTAATATTTCCATACCGTTCAGTTTTAGTATTTAAATAATAAAAAAGAAATACAAAATTAAGGGAACTGGAAACGTTATTTTCTTACATTATTAAACGCCAAGCTCCAAAAAAAAACTAAATACTACCAAAATAAAAATAACTAAATCAAATTAATAATTCCGGAAACCAATACGGAACAAGCGTAACTGTCTTGGGCGATGAGTGACGTCATTGGATGAGAATAATTCGGGTGCATATGCTGGCCATTGGCGGGTTTTAATTAATGAGGGAAAATTATTGCACATGCACCTTAATCCCAAAAGAAAATTGTGTCTCTCACACTAATTTATAATAAATCCATCAGATCCCGCGGCGTGGCGCTGGAAGCCCTTCTTAGGGTAAACTGCTGCTTGGGAGATTGTAAACTTATTCCCAATGTAAGAACAATACACAAATGGGTTCTTACTGGGTGCCGATTCGACCTAAAAAAAATAAGTCGAATTAAAAAAAAACGCGTGAGGCCGAAAACAAAGGTTTTATTTACCTTGAATTGGCACCGCAAAAATGTAATTCATTTTTAATACACTGAGCGCTGCTCACTTCCCTCTGCGTTTAGTTTTGGGAAACTTATGTGGAAATTCCCCACCACGTGTCTTTTTTTTTTTCCGGGGGTTAAATATATACTGGAGTTTAACCGCGAGCGATGCGCTTATCTTAGCAGCCACAAGAGAAAAGAAGTTGGCCGCTGCTTATTCTATGCTTAGACCGATACTTAAATGCTCAATTCTGGGTAGATAATTGATTATCAATAGATAAGAAACTTTAAGCTTAACCAAGCTTTTTGTTTTTTTTTGTTTTGTATTTGCGGTTATTCCAAGCTTAACTAAATGAGGTTTACTTTTAGGCATTTGGTTTGTTGTTAAGTTACAACAAGCGCATTACAAACAGTTGAATGCTTTTATTATATTGTTTCCTTCTGCTATTAGATCTTTATTTATACAATTCTGATTTAAAAAAGTTTTTGGCAAATTCCATGTTATTATAATGTTGGGTTCAATATAATTTAATTCGAAGTTCTTGTACATTTTTGTATATCTACATTCTGTATTAATTTGTCTTAAGAGACCTATTATACATTTATTATTTACTATTTCTTTTGTTTTTACTTTAAAGACTTGCTGATTTTTATGTAATATTTATCATGCAATGTTTCGGTTATATAAAAGTCATGTCTATCTAAAACTGTTTCTTCGTTCAAAACGTATCTATTGCAGGTTCAGCTTGTTTAGTAAAGCTTTACAGAAGTTGTAGATAGCCATGACTTTTTGAAAATATGACATTAAAAACTCAAATTTAATTGAAGAAAATATTGTTTAACCACCTATAATAAATTCAATAAAATAATTTCGAGTTTTTCCTTAAATTCATAATTAAAACATGGTATGATCAACTGATTTCAATAAGAAAATTAAAATCTTCTATAGAAAAAAGTTTGGGGAAAAATCATAGAAGACCAAAAATTAATGTAGAATATCTGAGATTTCAACTTTGGATGAGTGTTCCAAAGATATGGTAACTGCCTATACTATTTTTTAATTTTAGTTGGTACACATACATTTCAAAAATGATATGTACTAAAAACAATGATGGTAATCGCCATTACACGGCCTACATAATTCAATATATGGTAAAATTTGATAAATTTCTTCTCTGAGGTGTACCGCAGAAACTGTGGGTGATAGAACCTATGTTTGTTCTGGACTTTGGTTCAGGGGAGCCTAAAGGCTATGGAGCATGTAAAATTATGCGTGGAGGAAAAAAAAAGTTGGAAATTGTCGGCCTGGGTAATAGCACGAGGAATATGAGAAATTATCAATATTTCGTTAGTATTAACTTGTAACCAAGTAGATGTTTTGATATTTAACAATTTTTCTGAATTAATATGTTTAAGCGAGTCATGTTTTAGGAGCTTTGGGTTGAATATGCCTAATCTTGTAAATTGCATTCCTAGTTCAATGTCTTCTATGTATTCTGTAAATTCTTGTAAATTGAAAACAAGAAAGGAAAGCTAACTTCGGGCGGAGCCGAAGTTTATATACCCTTGCAGTTCAGTCGCAGTCCGCTAGGTGGCGCCACGCATCACTGTGGACGGAAGTCCATGAGGTGACGACCTGCATGCCTAGGCGTGCGAGTTATATATGTGTTATATATTATGAGCTAATGCACCAAGTGAAATACAGCACTAGTTTGGTAAACTTTATTTATGAATGATTCCACTTAGAGGTTGGTACAAAAACTGCCTTAAAACTATACAATCGGTGTCTTATATAGCGTCTTTTGTTTGGGTTTAAGATCTAAGTGCTAGGTGTGATCTGATTTCAGAGTGCAGAGTCTGGTCTTGGGTTCTAAGTGGGGGTGTGATTCAAGTGGTTAAGTGGTTCCTTGTTTATGTTTACATCTTCGGATTGATTCTGCATATTCGTAATTGGGTATTTGTGTTTTATAATTTCTAAAGGTCCGCTATGGTTTACATTAATTTAGATTGCAACGTTGGCCTTATTAGAAGTTGTGTATTAGTGGGTAGAGAGGGGGCTATTGATGATAATTGTATAACTCCTCCACCGCTAGAATTTGAATTCTCCTGAATTCTATTCACATTAATTTTAATATTTTTATTTCTTAATTTTATGTATAAATAAAGAATTACTGTTATAATAATCAAAGTAAATAAAATGAAAATGCCGTAGCTTACTTCTCTATGGAACTTTAGTTCTGTTATTTCTTCTAAATTTTCGAAGTTTTCTAGTGATAATTGTTCAAAATTAATAATGTTTTTGTATGACTGGTTCAATAAGTTTGTTGGATAGAAAAATCTATCATAGAATTCTATTTGTTCATTTGAAAAGGTTTCTGATAAAATTTGAATTTGGCAATTTACAAATTGTATAAGGTAATTTCCATTAAGTGTTATTTCTCTTTGGTCGCAGTTTTGTTTTAGTTTTTCGTTTTCTGCGTTCTTTACGACTATTGTTTCTTCGTCTATTTGTTCTACGCTGGGTTTGTTATTAAATATAAATCTGCAATTATTAAAAAGGGTACAGCTTTTGCTTAACATTAGTTCTTTTAAAATTAGATTTTCTTTATATTCATACGTTTTATTATTTATTTGTGTAGTAAGTACATTTTCTTGATCGATTTCAATATGGTTAACATTTGGTATTGGGGTGATTAATTTGATATCTGCTTTAACATAGTTTTTAGGTAATTTAATTGCCATAACAATTGCACCATTTTTGTATTTCAAAATACCCATTCTTATTAATTTCATTTTAAAGAAATCTATTTCAAATTTATTTATTTCCTCTTTTGATAATATCTCAGGTAAGAATATATTGTTTTTGGCTGATGCTATGTTTTCTTGAATATAGTTTAATTTTTCTTCTATATTTTTTAAAATTCTCATTTGGTCATTAAATAAGATTCTCTTTATAGTGTCCTTGCTTTGTTCATTAATTTTTTCTGAGAAAAGGCGTATTATACTTCTATCTTCACGAATTGTGTCTGCTAATTTATTAATAGTGTCGTTAAAATGTGTATTGATATAAATTTGTTTGTTCAGATTTGTAATTTGATTGTGGTTATTCTGATCTATAATATTTAAATGTTCTACTATGTCTTCCCTATCTTCATTGTCCATTATTCCAAAAAGCCATTTGTAAAGTGTGCCTGCACCATTAATAAGTCCTCTCTTTGTTCTTGTGGTTGGGGTAATTGATTTGATTTTGGCCCTGATTAATTCTATTTCTTCAACGATCCATTCTTTGTTTGCTATTTCAATATTTTTTATATTATCCTCTATTTGATTAATAATTATGGTGATCTGATTAATTTCAATAATATGTAAAATTATAAAAGTTTCGTTCACAATTTCAGTGGAATGAATATGTATAGGGACATATCCTGCCTCCTCTTGAATTGGGACCACATGTAGTCTGGCATGTGTCATTGATAAGATTATTAAAATAACACAGGCCGACAATTTCCAACTTTTTTTTTCCTCCACGCATAATTTTACCTGCTCCATAATCTTTAGGCTCCCCTGAACCAAAGTCCAGAACAAACATAGGTTCTATCACCCACCGTTTCCGCGGTACACCTAAGAGAAGAAATTGATCAAATTTTACCATATATTGAATTATGTAGGCCGTGAAATGGCTACGACCATCATTGTTTCCAGTACATATCATTTTTGAAATGTATGTGTACCAACCAAAATTAAAAAATGGTATCTAGCAGTTACCATATCTTTGGAATACTCATCCAAAGTTGAAATCTCAGATTTTCTACGTTAATTTTTGCTCTTCTATGATTTTTCCCCAAACATTTTTCTATGGAAGATTTTTATTTTCTTATTGAAATCAGTAGATCATACCATGTTTTAATTTTGGATTTAAGGAAAAACTCGAAATAATTTTATTGAATTTAATATAGGTGGTTCAACAATATTTTCTTCAATTAAATTGGAGTTTTTAATCTCATATTTTCAAAAAGTCATGGCTATCTACAACTTCTGTAAAGCGTTACTAAACAAGCTGAACCTGCAATAGATACGTTTTGAACAAAGAAACAGTTTTAGATAGCCATGCCTTTTTGAAAATATGAGATTAAAAACTCCAATTTAATTGAAGAAAATATTGTTTAACCATCTATATTAAATTCAATAAAATTATTTCGAGTTTTTCCTTAAATCCAAAATTAAAACATGGTATGATCTACTGATTTCAATAAGAAAATAAAAATCTTCCATAGAAAAATGTTTGGGGAAAAATCATAAAAGAGCAAAAATTAACGTAGAAAATCTGAGATTTCAACTTTGGATGAGTATTCCAATGATATGGTAACTGCTAGATACCATTTTTAAATTTTAGTTGGTACACATACATTTCAAAAATGATATGTACTGGAAACAATGATGGTCGTAGCCATTTCACGGCCTACATAATTCAATATATGGTAAAATTTGATCAATTTCTTCTCTTAGGTGTACCGCGGAAACGGTGGGTGATAGAACCTATGTTTGTTCTGGACTTTGGTTCAGGGGAGCCTAAAGGTTATGGAGCAGGTAAAATTATGCGTGGAGATTTTTTGCTGTTGGCCTGTGTAATCAATAAAATATTCTGTAAATATGAAAGAAACTTATTACTAAGCTTGATAAACACATTATATATATATATATATATTTTTTTTTTTATTTATTTATTTTTATTTTATTTAATTTTTTTTTTTTTTTTTTTTATATGAATATTTATATATTATTTGTGTTTAATAATATTATGTTATTTCCATTTGTAATGGTCTCTTAATATTACAAGGGTGGATCTCTTTTAATTTAGCGTATCGAAAATATGGTTCATCCTTATGTCTGAGTCGTTTGTAATTTTTTATTGGTCCTTCATTTCTCCTTTCTTCGTAATTTTCCCTTTCTTTGTTTAATTTGGTTATAATTTTCATTTTGTATGTGTTTATTGCTTCCTGTAATTCCTTAACATTTTTTTCGTTCTTTGCTGTTATTGGGGAACAGTGAATTGTGGTGTGATATCTTTTATTATATGCTCCTACTGCAATCTGGATTTTTGTTTCTATTGAAATATCTTTATCTATGCTGCTTATTACTTCGATTAAAGTAGAATGTAGCCTTTCTATGTCTGCATTCCCTGTATGCGAATTTGGTTTCGTTAAGTGTAGTTCTACGCCTTCTTTAATTAAGAAACTTGCTATTTGTTCTGCCCTAAATTCGTTGTCCATTATTATTTTTTCGGGTTTACCGAATTTGGTAAATTGATCAACTATAATTTGCAATTTTTCCCTCCAGTTCCTATCTTTGATATTGTATGCTGTTACAAATTTAGTGAGTTTATCTATAACTGTTACAAATGATCTATGGTTAATATGAAAAATGTCTATATGGATTATTTGATTTTTTTCTTGTGGTGTTTCCGTTATATTAAAGTTTGGTTTTATTGGATTTCGGTCGTATTTTATTTCCCTGCACTTTCTACAATTAGATATAATCAAGTTTATGTGTTCTTTTAGTTTTGGGAAGTAAATTTTGTCTTTTAAGCTATAAAATGTTTCATTCATGCCACTGTGAAAGGATTCTTTTGTATGGTATAAAGAAATTTGTTTGTGAAGTTGTTCTTCGTTTTCAATTTCTATAGCCCTTTTTGTGCATTTAAGAAATTTTATATTTGGTGAGTCTTTAAAGATGTCTATTATGATGCATTGAACTTTATAATATACTGTGTCTGGTACTTCTGAAAATATACCAATTGTACCTTTTTTTTATATTATTAAATAATTTTTGTTCGATTTCTAGTGGGTCATCTGCTGGGTTAATTTCTATAATTTTTCTGCCATTATTATAAATAATAAGGTCTCTTGCTGAATAGGTTACAATAATTTGTGTTTTGTATTTATTTACTATTCCCTCTCTTATGAAAAAATAAATTGGTTCGTTTTCGTCTGCTGAATGAATAGTTTCTGATATTTCTAAATTTGATTCCTCATCATTATTATCATTTATTAGAGGTGCTGTTTTCTGCCTACTTAGAAAGTCTGCTACTTTATTATCTTTTCCTTTAACATATTGAATGTCACAACCGAATTGTTGTAACATTAAAATCCATCTTTTGTGTCTATCTTTTAAATCTTTTCCTTTATATTTTTTATTTAGGTATTTAATTGGTTGATGATCTGTTATAATTTGAAACTGTGATCCGTATAGATAATGTCTAAAATAATCAACTGCAAAAACAATAGCTAAAAATTCTTTATCAGTTGCGCTGTAATGTTTTTCATGTTTATTTAAAGTTCTTGATACAAATGCTACTGGTTGACCGTGTTGTGATAACACAGCGCCAATTGCAAAATCACTGGCATCTGTTGACACTTTAAATGGTTTATCGAATTCTGGAAATTTTAATATTGGGTGTGAACTAGACATCTGCATGATTACATTCATAACATACGTCTAATAGAGTACATTCGAATCGAATAGAATGGAGTGAGTGGAATGTTGGAAATGAAATGAAATTGTATGAATGTAAGCTTAGGTTCCTCTCGTAATTTGAGACTTCAAACGAAATGACAGGGAATAAACGAAACGAAAAGTGAAATGAGATATATGTCAATATCATGTATACCCGAATCCTTCGAGTTGTTTCTTATCATTCTGAGAGCTGCTACAAATTTGTCTACAAATTTTTAACAATTTTTAACTTAATATAAAAAAAAACAAGAGGTGCAAAAAAAAGACGGAAATATGGACAACCAATTTATAAAAGAAGCCGACGAGCCTGTATGCATATATATGTAGACCTAGTTTTTTAAAGTTTGGTTTTTAGGTTATTATTTCGATGTCCCCAAATGTGAGACAATACAAGACAAGGTGGAACAAGAAATTTTTGGATATTCCAATATTAAGGTTGCATACACTCTTGATTTTAATGCTTTAGCTTGGTGGCATTTAAAGAAGCAATTTTTTCCGCTACTGCACAAAACAAGCTGCAAAATATTTTGCATTCCAGCGAGCAGCGCGGCTTCGGAACGGACCTTTTCAAACGCAAGAAATTTGATAACAGAAGCGTTATCAAATAGCCACTAACTCTGAAAATATTGCCAAATTAATGTTTTTGCATTTCAATTTAAATTAGATATAAATTCGCTGCATTTAATTTGTTTTTTTATTTCCTTTTATTTACTTTTACAACTCGAATCATTTGAATGAAACGTCTCTGTTTTCAACGTTCTCAATTCACTCAATTCGTTTCCTTCTACCAAATGATTGTGCAAATGAGTAGGCGTAAGAGATCCAACCCTCTCACATCATGTTGGCTTTGCTCTCAAATTCACTCAATTCATTTTTAGCATTGTGCATTTGAATGTGGGTTTTATGCCACTCATGCAGATGTCTAGTGTGAACTTATGAGTGCTTTTAAGTTTTCAAATGAATCAATGTACTCTGGATCGTATTCATTGATTTGATTACCTTTTTGTAAATATTTAATCATGGGGTATGCAATTTTTGAGTAGTCTTTAATGAATTTTCTGTAGAATCCTGTCATTCCTAAGAAGCCTTTAAGTTGTTTCTCTGTTTTCGGAATCGGTATAGCTAATATATCCTGTATTTTTTTTGGATTTGGTTGTATTCCATCTTTGCTCAGGACGTGTCCTAAGAATTCTGTATGTTGTTTCATAAATGAGCATTTATCTGGCTGAATTTTTAAGTTGTGTTCTTGAAGTTTTCGAAAAATTTTTTCTACTGCATGTTTATGTTCTGCTAGAGTTGTTGAAAATATTAATATATCATCAAGGTATACTACGCATATTTTGTTTATGTAGTCCCTTAATATATCATTCATTAATCTTTGGAAAGTTGCCGGAGCGTTTTTTAGTCCAAATGGCATTCTAACATATTCGTAAAGTCCCATTGGTGTAACAAATGCTGTTTTTTCTATATCTTCTTCTGCCATCAAAATTTGGTGGTAGCCCTTTGCTAGGTCTAATGTGCTGAAATATTGTGCCCTGCCTAGTTTGTCTAAAATTGAGTCCATAAGAGGTAAAGGGTATTTATCTGGTATCGTTATTTGATTTAAACGGCGATAGTCTACACATAATCTAAACTTTTGAATTCCTGAGTTATCTATTTTCTTTGGCACCATGCATATAGGAGAACTATATTTACTTCTGCTTTTCCTAATAATACCATTATTTTCCATTTCCGTTATTTGTTTTCTAATTTCTTCCTCATATTTTGGCGATATCCTATAAATTTTCGAGTTAATTGGTTGATCTGTTACGGTCCTTATATTGTGTACTACTGCATTTGTATTGGTTAATTGATCCCCTTCTTTGTAATATAATTTCATAAAACGCTTGTTTAAGCTATTAATTATTTCTTTTTCTTCACTGTTTAACCCTGTTAAATTGAAGTTTTCAATTTCACTTACTTCCAATACACAAATCTCTTCAGGGAATTTGGAGTGGAATGGAATTTCAACATCATTTATTAGTTTAAGTGTTTTTTTTACGTTGTCTATATTTTTAACATTTCTTTGGATGAAATCCATACCCAATAGAAAATCATATGATTTATCCAGGGGTAAAGCCACCCATTTTGCACGCATATTTTGGGGATATTGGAATTCCTTTGGTACTTCTGTTTTTACTAAGAAGTCGTTAGTTTGAAATTTCGTGTTAATAGTATGAATTACTTTCGAATATTTTTCAATGATTTTGTAAAAATTTTTATTAACTTTATTAGTGTTGAGTATACTAATTGTGGATCCTGTGTCCAGTAAAAAAGAAAATTTACAGTTTTCAATTGTTCCCTCTATTAGCATTTTTTTTTCTTCCGAGGCTTCTAAATAAAAAACTCTTTGGGGGATTCATTTATTAGGCTCTTATTGTCTTCTTCGTCTAAATTGTCTACACTCATTGCCTCTGGGGGATTTTGTCGAATGTTTTGGCTTTGATTTCTATTATTATTTAAATTTAGTGGGTTTTGATTTTGCTGAGTATAATTATTATTTTGATTTTGCTGTTGGTTATAGTTAAAATTCCTATTTTGGTTTTGATAAGTGTGGTATCTTCTAGTGTTCTGGCTTCTTTGATTTATATTTTTACCTGAGTCATAATCATTTTTTCCCAATAACAATTTTTGATTAAGGTTGCCAAAATTTAGGCCCATGTATTTTGCAATTTCATTTCTAACTTGTGGTATTGTTGTTAATGGCATTAAAGATACTGCTAATGATCCTGATGATAGTTCCTTTACTCTTTGTATAAGTAATGCACTTAATATGTTAACTAAGTTTTCATTGTTTTCAAACACTGCGAAATCTGTTATTTCCTCTACTATGTACCTTACCTTTATATCTAAATCTCGAATACTTGTGACTTTTAGGTTGTTGATCTTCCTGGTGAGTCCCATTTGGTCCATCCTGGGTCGATAGTGATGTCTTAATTTTTCCTTGCATTGTTCCCATGATGTCGGTGTGTTAATGTTTAGCACTGTTCTAGCTTGTCCTTGTATTTTGGTGTTGAAAATAACGCTAAATACTTGATCCGTCTCCTCTCCATATTCCTGCATGATCTGGTCTACTGATGCAATAAATCCATGAAGAGTTCCTTCTTCTCCGGTGAAAGTGGGAAGATATCGGGTCTCTTTCTCGATGTTATTTCTCATTTTTGTATTAGAGTTTTGTGATGTATGGAATAACTGTTGATTGGCCAGGATTTGGGTGAGAGCTTGGATGCAATTCTGCATTTCCTCTTGTTGTCCGTTTGCCATTTTGTTGGTTTTTATTATTATTTTTATGTATATATATTTTTTTTATTATTCACTTTTTCACTTTAGGTGATTTTATCACTTCTTAGTGTGTGTGTTTTTTTTTTTTTGTTTGGTTCGTGGAGACCGACTGCGCCAGTTATATATGTGTTATATATTATGAGCTAATGCACCAAGTGAAATACAGCACTAGTTTGGTAAACTTTATTTATGAATGATTCCACTTAGAGGTTGGTACAAAAACTGCCTTAAAACTATACAATCGGTGTCTTATATAGCGTCTTTTGTTTGGGTTTAAGATCTAAGTGCTAGGTGTGATCTGATTTCAGAGTGCAGAGTCTGGTCTTGGGTTCTAAGTGGGGGTGTGATTCAAGTGGTTAAGTGGTTCCTTGTTTATGTTTACATCTTCGGATTGATTCTGCATATTCGTAATTGGGTATTTGTGTTTTATAATTTCTAAAGGTCCGCTATGGTTTACATTAATTTAGATTGCAACGTTGGCCTTATTAGAAGTTGTGTATTAGTGGGTAGAGAGGGGGCTATTGATGATAATTGTATAACTTGCGCGAGGAATCTCTATATATAGCCGAAGAATTAAAAATTTTCTGTAGGCTGTGTTAAATGAGGCTGTTTTCAGCGGAATTGAAATATTAAATGTTTATGTTTTTACAAAAATTGGAATGATGTTATTTGCAGCTGGATAACGAATTTCAATACAAAAGGCTTCAGCGTCGGTTTAAAAATTTGGTTAACAAAATTTACTGATATGCACTTAAAGAAATTTTGTTGATATGTTACTTCCCCATCCTTAAGAATTTAGGCTGTCCTCAGGCGGTTAGTTTGGGGTATAACTGTAGGTCATGTTCTTTATTCTCTGAACTTTTAGTTTTTTCTTTGGGAGTTACAACCTTTTGTTTTTTATAATTAATTATTATCCTTTTTGGCATGTTCTTAAATTTATAAATCAAATATATGATTATAATAATAGCTACTACTACTAGTAGTATTAGTAAAATTGTTGTAAAATATTGTTTTGAATGGTTTTGGAATATTTCTTTGGCTACGATATAAGATAAAGGTTCGAGTTTAGTTATGTTGTTGTTTACATAAATAGTAAGGTTGTAATCAAGCATAGCATTTCTTATTATTACATCTTCTATTTGTATAGAACAGTTGAATGCTTTTATTATATTGTTTCCTTCTGCTATTAGATCTTTATTTATACAATTCTGATTTAAAAAAGTTTTTGGCAAATTCCATGTTATTATAATGTTGGGTTCAATATAATTTAATTCGAAGTTCTTGTACATTTTTGTATATCTACATTCTGTATTAATTTGTCTTAAGAGACCTATTATACATTTATTATTTACTATTTCTTTTGTTTTTACTTTAAAGACTTGCTGATTTTTATGTAATATTTATCATGCAATGTTTCGGTTATATAAAAGTCATGTCTATCTAAAACTGTTTCTTCGTTCAAAACGTATCTATTGCAGGTTCAGCTTGTTTAGTAAAGCTTTACAGAAGTTGTAGATAGCCATGACTTTTTGAAAATATGACATTAAAAACTCAAATTTAATTGAAGAAAATATTGTTTAACCACCTATAATAAATTCAATAAAATAATTTCGAGTTTTTCCTTAAATTCATAATTAAAACATGGTATGATCAACTGATTTCAATAAGAAAATTAAAATCTTCTATAGAAAAATGTTTGGGGAAAAATCATAGAAGACCAAAAATTAATGTAGAATATCTGAGATTTCAACTTTGGATGAGTGTTCCAAAGATATGGTAACTGCCTATACTATTTTTTAATTTTAGTTGGTACACATACATTTCAAAAATGATATGTACTAAAAACAATGATGGTAATCGCCATTACACGGCCTACATAATTCAATATATGGTAAAATTTGATAAATTTCTTCTCTGAGGTGTACCGCAGAAACTGTGGGTGATAGAACCTATGTTTGTTCTGGACTTTGGTTCAGGGGAGCCTAAAGGCTATGGAGCATGTAAAATTATGCGTGGAGGAAAAAAAAAGTTGGAAATTGTCGGCCTGGGTAATAGCACGAGGAATATGAGAAATTATCAATATTTCGTTAGTATTAACTTGTAACCAAGTAGATGTTTTGATATTTAACAATTTTTCTGAATTAATATGTTTAAGCGAGTCATGTTTTAGGAGCTTTGGGTTGAATATGCCTAATCTTGTAAATTGCATTCCTAGTTCAATGTCTTCTATGTATTCTGTAAATTCTTGTAAATTGAAAACAAGAAAGGAAAGCTAACTTCGGGCGGAGCCGAAGTTTATATACCCTTGCAGTTCAGTCGCAGTCCGCTAGGTGGCGCCACGCATCACTGTGGACGGAAGTCCATGAGGTGACGACCTGCATGCCTAGGCGTGCGCGAGGAATCTCTATATATAGCCGAAGAATTAAAAATTTTCTGTAGGCTGTGTTAAATGAGGCTGTTTTCAGCGGAATTGAAATATTAAATGTTTATGTTTTTACAAAAATTGGAATGATGTTATTTGCAGCTGGATAACGAATTTCAATACAAAAGGCTTCAGCGTCGGTTTAAAAATTTGGTTAACAAAATTTACTGATATGCACTTAAAGAAATTTTGTTGATATGTTACTTCCCCATCCTTAAGAATTTAGGCTGTCCTCAGGCGGTTAGTTTGGGGTATAACTGTAGGTCATGTTCTTTATTCTCTGAACTTTTAGTTTTTTCTTTGGGAGTTACAACCTTTTGTTTTTTATAATTAATTATTATCCTTTTTGGCATGTTCTTAAATTTATAAATCAAATATATGATTATAATAATAGCTACTACTACTAGTAGTATTAGTAAAATTGTTGTAAAATATTGTTTTGAATGGTTTTGGAATATTTCTTTGGCTACGATATAAGATAAAGGTTCGAGTTTAGTTATGTTGTTGTTTACATAAATAGTAAGGTTGTAATCAAGCATAGCATTTCTTATTATTACATCTTCTATTTGTATAGAACAGTTGAATGCTTTTATTATATTGTTTCCTTCTGCTATTAGATCTTTATTTATACAATTCTGATTTAAAAAAGTTTTTGGCAAATTCCATGTTATTATAATGTTGGGTTCAATATAATTTAATTCGAAGTTCTTGTACATTTTTGTATATCTACATTCTGTATTAATTTGTCTTAAGAGACCTATTATACATTTATTATTTACTATTTCTTTTGTTTTTACTTTAAAGACTTGCTGATTTTTATGTAATATTTATCATGCAATGTTTCGGTTATATAAAAGTCATGTCTATCTAAAACTGTTTCTTCGTTCAAAACGTATCTATTGCAGGTTCAGCTTGTTTAGTAAAGCTTTACAGAAGTTGTAGATAGCCATGACTTTTTGAAAATATGACATTAAAAACTCAAATTTAATTGAAGAAAATATTGTTTAACCACCTATAATAAATTCAATAAAATAATTTCGAGTTTTTCCTTAAATTCATAATTAAAACATGGTATGATCAACTGATTTCAATAAGAAAATTAAAATCTTCTATAGAAAAATGTTTGGGGAAAAATCATAGAAGACCAAAAATTAATGTAGAATATTTGAGATTTCAACTTTGGATGAGTATTCCAAAGATATGGTAACTGCCTATACTATTTTTTAATTTTAGTTGGTACACATACATTTCAAAAATGATATGTACTAAAAACAATGATGGTAATCGCCATTACACGGCCTACATAATTCAATATATGGTAAAATTTGATAAATTTCTTCTCTGAGGTGTACCGCAGAAACTGTGGGTGATAGAACCTATGTTTGTTCTGGACTTTGGTTCAGGGGAGCCTAAAGGCTATGGAGCATGTAAAATTATGCGTGGAGGAAAAAAAAAGTTGGAAATTGTCGGCCTGGGTAATAGTACGAGGAATATGAGAAATTATCAATATTTCGTTAGTATTAACTTGTAACCAAGTAGATGTTTTGATATTTAACAATTTTTCTGAATTAATATGTTTAAGCGAGTCATGTTTTAGGAGCTTTGGGTTGAATATGCCTAATCTTGTAAATTGCATTCCTAGTTCAATGTCTTCTATGTATTCTGTAAATTCTTGTAAATTGAAAACAAGAAAGGAAAGCTAACTTCGGGCGGAGCCGAAGTTTATATACCCTTGCAGTTCAGTCGCAGTCCGCTAGGTGGCGCCACGCATCACTGTGGACGGAAGTCCATGAGGTGACGACCTGCATGCCTAGGCGTGCGCGAGGAATCTCTATATATAGCCGAAGAATTAAAAATTTTCTGTAGGCTGTGTTAAATGAGGCTGTTTTCAGCGGAATTGAAATATTAAATGTTTATGTTTTTACAAAAATTGGAATGATGTTATTTGCAGCTGGATAACGAATTTCAATACAAAAGGCTTCAGCGTCGGTTTAAAAATTTGGTTAACAAAATTTACTGATATGCACTTAAAGAAATTTTGTTGATATGTTACTTCCCCATCCTTAAGAATTTAGGCTGTCCTCAGGCGGTTAGTTTGGGGTATAACTGTAGGTCATGTTCTTTATTCTCTGAACTTTTAGTTTTTTCTTTGGGAGTTACAACCTTTTGTTTTTTATAATTAATTATTATCCTTTTTGGCATGTTCTTAAATTTATAAATCAAATATATGATTATAATAATAGCTACTACTACTAGTAGTATTAGTAAAATTGTTGTAAAATATTGTTTTGAATGGTTTTGGAATATTTCTTTGGCTACGATATAAGATAAAGGTTCGAGTTTAGTTATGTTGTTGTTTACATAAATAGTAAGGTTGTAATCAAGCATAGCATTTCTTATTATTACATCTTCTATTTGTATAGAACAGTTGAATGCTTTTATTATATTGTTTCCTTCTGCTATTAGATCTTTATTTATACAATTCTGATTTAAAAAAGTTTTTGGCAAATTCCATGTTATTATAATGTTGGGTTCAATATAATTTAATTCGAAGTTCTTGTACATTTTTGTATATCTACATTCTGTATTAATTTGTCTTAAGAGACCTATTATACATTTATTATTTACTATTTCTTTTGTTTTTACTTTAAAGACTTGCTGATTTTTATGTAATATTTATCATGCAATGTTTCGGTTATATAAAAGTCATGTCTATCTAAAACTGTTTCTTCGTTCAAAACGTATCTATTGCAGGTTCAGCTTGTTTAGTAAAGCTTTACAGAAGTTGTAGATAGCCATGACTTTTTGAAAATATGACATTAAAAACTCAAATTTAATTGAAGAAAATATTGTTTAACCACCTATAATAAATTCAATAAAATAATTTCGATTTTTTTCTTAAATTCATAATTAAAACATGGTATGATCAACTGATTTCAATAAGAAAATTAAAATCTTCTATAGAAAAAAGTTTGGGGAAAAATCATAGAAGACCAAAAATTAATGTAGAATATCTGAGATTTCAACTTTGGATGAGTATTCCAAAGATATGGTAACTGCCTATACTATTTTTTAATTTTAGTTGGTACACATACATTTCAAAAATGATATGTACTAAAAACAATGATGGTAATCGCCATTACACGGCCTACATAATTCAATATATGGTAAAATTTGATAAATTTCTTCTCTGAGGTGTACCGCAGAAACTGTGGGTGATAGAACCTATGTTTGTTCTGGACTTTGGTTCAGGGGAGCCTAAAGGCTATGGAGCATGTAAAATTATGCGTGGAGGAAAAAAAAGTTGGAAATTGTCGGCCTGGGTAATAGTACGAGGAATATGAGAAATTATCAATATTTCGTTAGTATTAACTTGTAACCAAGTAGATGTTTTGATATTTAACAATTTTTCTGAATTAATATGTTTAAGCGAGTCATGTTTTAGGAGCTTTGGGTTGAATATGCCTAATCTTGTAAATTGCATTCCTAGTTCAATGTCTTCTATGTATTCTGTAAATTCTTGTAAATTGAAAACAAGAAAGGAAAGCTAACTTCGGGCGGAGCCGAAGTTTATATACCCTTGCAGTTCAGTCGCAGTCCGCTAGGTGGCGCCACGCATCACTGTGGACGGAAGTCCACGAGGTGACGACCTGCATGCCTAGGCGTGCGCGAGGAATCTCTATATATAGCCGAAGAATTAAAAATTTTCTGTAGGCAACCGATCTTAATGAATGATATACCAATCGAAAGGTATTGTTTCAATTAGATAATTTTTGTCGAAACATATTCCAAAAGTTATTTGGTTTGGGAGAAATTAGGGTGAAAGTAAAAATTTTTTTTATCACTAAAGTGGGGCTGGTGGACACATTTTAGTCCCCAGGTAGAATATTTTTATATATTCGCATTCTAGAGCTAAATACGCGTCGATTGGTACCTCAATCGACCCGATCCGACATTTCATTCAGAATTTATTCGAAAAATTCGATTTTTTCTTCTTCTTCAAAATGAAGCCAGTTTGTGTCGGTTTGTCGGTTTGTCTGTTTGCACTATTTTTAACTTAAAAATCCTGAAAAAAATTGGAAAATGTTTGTTACTATCATATGAGCAACTATTGTTCTACAACTTTTTGAAATACCTTAAGCTTACGTCACAAAATTAAAAAAACTTTGTTAATGAAAATATTCATAACTTTATTATTAAGAAAGATATTAAAAAGAGCTTTACACCGTTGGAATGGTTTTTTAAATATAAATTTAACTTTCTTTGAGACCAAATGTCTATATAGTACACAAAAAAAATACACTGAAAATAAACTTTTTTTTTAAGAAAAAAAATTATTTTTCAAAATTTGGTCGACTGATCCTTTTTATATTGCACGTGTAGATAGCTTTTGAAATGACGCAACTTTTGATATATCGCTCATATCTGGCAAAATCCGTTAACTCAAGATATAGTCCTGAAAGTGCAGCTACCCATTTTGTGCAGCCTCCTGTGAAGCTTGCATTTACTTATACATGTGTGTGTATTTGATTGGCAACTTTGCTTTTTGGAGTCTGCAAATATTTGGTCAATACCCTAAAAAATATGGAGTATACCTTTTCAGATTTTAGTTTATTTATTTAAAAATAAAATCCAAATAAAAAAGGGCTTAAAAAGTAAAACGTAAATATTGACTCAACTTGGACTCGAACCCAGGCCCTCCGTGTAAGGAACCACGACGCTCTCCAGTCGGCTAACCTCGAGCTTTGTTGCATGATGGCAACATTTGATCTAATTCTGCTTTGTGTTTCGGTGTCTCATGTCTTAATGAGAAGACTCAGAAGATTGGTACTTCAACCGACCCGGTCCGACATTTCTTTCAGAAGTTATTCAAGAAATTCGATTTTTACAGTTTTTTCAAAATGAAGCCAGTGGGTCTGTTTGTCTATATTTTTTTCTTTGCAATACTGAATAAAATTGGAGATTTTTGTTAATGTCATATGACTCATATGATATGAGCAATTATTGTTCTACAACTTTTTGAAAAAGCTGTAAAAATCGAATTTCTTGAATAACTTCTGAAAGAAATGTCGGACGGGTCGGTTGAGGTACCAATCTTGAGGTCCCAAAGAAAGACAAGAAAAGAAAGCTAACTTCTGGCGAAGCCGAAGTTGATATACCCTTGCAGTTGTGCCATTTCCGATCGTTCAGTTATATGGCGGCTATTGGATATAGTTGGCCGATCCCTATGAAATTTGGCCAATAAGATTATTTTCCAAAATGGAATCTGTACCAAGTCCCATCTTTCTAACTTAAAAAACACTAAAGTTATGCCAATTCCGATCGTTCTATGACAGCTATAGGATATAGTCGGTCGATCCTTATGAAATTTTGTACACAAGATATTTTCAAATATTTCAAAAATAAAATCCAAATAAAAAAGGGCTTAAAAAGTAAAAACATATGATATGAGCAATTATTGTTCTACAACTTTTTGAAAAAGCTGTAAAAATCTAATTTCTTGAATAACTTCTGAAAGAAATGTCGGACGGGTCGGTTGAGGTACCAATCTTGAGGTCCCAAAGAAAAACAAGAAAAGAAAGCTAACTTCGGGCGAAGCCGAAGTTGATATACCCTTGCAGTTGTGCCATTTCCGATCGTTCAGTTATATGGCGGCTATTGGATATAGTTGGCCGATCCCTATGAAATTTGGCCAATAAGATTATTTTCCAAAATGGAATCTGTACCAAGTCCCATCTTTCTAACTTAAAAAACACTAAAGTTATGCCAATTCCGATCGTTCTATGACAGCTATAGGATATAGTCGGTCGATCCTTATGAAAATTTGTACACAAGATATTTTCAAATATTTCAAAAATAAAATCCAAATAAAAAAGGGCTTAAAAAGTAAAACATAAACATTGACTCAACTAGGATTAGAACTCAGGCCCTCCCGTGTTAGAAAGCACAACGCTCTCCACTCGGCTAATCTCGAACTTTGTTGCTTGATGGCAAATTTTGATGTAATTCTGCTTTATGTTTCAGTGTCTCATGTCTTAATGAGAAGAATGCAAAATTTTATGAGTAGAACGCTTTATATGCATATGCCCCCACTGAGCATATAATGCATATAAATAAATGCAGCCACCACCGTTTTGGGCCAAATCATGGATTAAAAGCTAAAAAAAAACCAGGCAAACCAACTCCGCCAATACTTTTCAAATATTTATTATTTTATATCGCACACCCAAAATAAATTGTTACATTCAACAATTGGTTTAACTAGAAAAACTGGAAAAACGAAATTTCCATTTTTTTTTAATTTTTTATCTTTGCGCATTTATTTTAGATATAATACATGTTTATTATATGATTGATCGGAAAAATTTTTTTTTTTTTTATAAGTTAGAAGGATGGGACTTAGTACAGATTGCACTTTGGGAAATCTTATCCGATTTGCAAAATTTTATTAGGATAATTGGCTTAACTTTGTTGTTTTTGAAGCTAGAATGATGTGACTGTCTACGGTTTCCGTTTTGGGCAATCTAATCCTATGTTTCATAAGAATCGGCCAACTATATCCTATACTTGCCATATAACTGAACGATCGGAAATGGCACAACCTTTCTATTTTTAAAGATGCTTGGGGCTGTTTCCAATATTTTTATACCCTTGCAGAGGGTATTATAATTTTGGTCAAAAGTGTGCAACGCAGTGAAGGAGACATCTCCGACCCTATAAAGTATATATATTCTTGATCAGGATCACCTCCTGAGTCGATATGAGCATGTCCGTCTGTCCGTCTGTCCGTCTGTCTGTCTGTCTGTTTCTACGCAAACTAGTCTCTCAGTTTTAAAGCTATCGAGTTGAAACTTTGCACACACCCTTCTTTCTGTTGCAGGCAGTATATAAGTCGGAACGGCGTGGATCGGTCGACTATATTCTATAGCTGCCATATAACTGATTGATCGGAAATGCCATAACTTTGGTGTTTTTTAAGTTAGAGGGTTAGGACTTTCTACACATGTTATATTTGACCAAAATATCTTATGTACAAAATTTCATAAGGATCGGCCGACTATATCCTATAGCTGTCATAGAACGATCGAAATTGGTATAACTTTGGTGTTTTTTAAGTTAGATGGGATTTGGTACAGATTCTATTTTGGAAAAACAATCTGATTTGTCGAATTTCATAAGGATCGGCTGACTATATCCTATAGCTGCCATATAACTGATTGATCGGAACTCGCTATAACTTCGTTGTTTTTCAAGTTAGAAGGATGGGAGTTTCAATGGATTCCGCTTTTGGCAAAATAATTCGATATGCCAAATTTCATAAGGATCGGCCAACTATATACGATCCGCTATTTATCTAATAATATAAGATGCGTGGTGCCACCTAGCGGACTGCGCTTCAACTGCAAGGTTATATAAACTTCGGCTCCGCCCGAAGTTAGCTTTCCTTTCTTGTTTTTTAATAATTTATTATACAGTGGAACTCTCATAAGGATAGGCCTCTCATCTGTTAATTTGTTAAAATAATTTGGTTTCCCACAACTACGAAACAATTTTGGATTTTAAATTTTTGGGCAAATTTTTAATTAAAATTTTTAAACTAACCAAATTCCAAAACCTTTGTAAATTAAAAATACGTATAACTTCAGAGCCACTGAAGCTATTGAAAAACTCTTTACGTCTTTGGAAAGGTTTTTAATTATTCCACCTTCTTTTATGTCAAAATCTATAGAGTTAAAAAAAAATAGTTTTGATGTTTTTCCTTACAATTAAAGTATTGCTAACTGTGTAAATCTCCTGTCCAGAGGTTACTTCCATATATGTATATATATTCTATATGTTATGCGTTCTATTTTAAATAATTGAAGATCAATATATACAAAAAAACAACTGATATCATATAAAAAAACCTCTTGACGAGGTAAAGTACCGGTGACGAACCTGCATGCGAAACCCAAAATATCTGATATCAATTTTAGTGACGAAAATATGCTATATAGGTGTACAAAATTGCATATAAAAAATATTCTTGTTCGGCACGTGCAAGAAAAACAACAAAAAATCAGTCACGTGCCGAACAAGAATATTTTTTATATATTAGAATCTGTACCAAATCCCATCTTTCTAACTTAAAAAACACCAATCTTATGCCAATTTCGATCGTTCTATGACACCTATAGGATATAGTCGGCCGATCCTTATGAAATTTTGTACACAAGATATTTTCGTCAAATATAACATGTGTGGAAAGTCCCAACCCTCTAACTTAAAAAACACCAAAGTTATGGCATTTCCGATCAATCAGTTATATGGCAGCTATAGGATATAGTCGACCGATCCCGGCCGTTCCGACTTATATACTGCCTGCAACAGAAAGAAGGGTGTGTGCAAAGTTTCAACTCGATAGCTTTAAAACTGAGAGACTAGTTTGCGTAGAAACGGACAGACGGACAGACGGACATGCTCATATCGACTCAGGAGGTGATCCTGATCAAGAATATATATACTTTATAGGGTCGGAGATGTCTCCTTCACTGCGTTGCACACTTTTGACCAAAATTATAATACCCTCTGCAAGGGTATAAGGATTGCTAACCTTTGGTTTTCGTTTTGGTTTTCATTTAAACGATTTACTGTTTCTATTCCTTTATTAATTGCATCAATTACTTTATTTAATTCGTTGATCTGTTTACTATTTTTGAACAAGTTATCAATTCTTGATTCTAATTCTTCCCTATCTTGTTGATCTAATGTGCCAAATATATATTTATAAAACCTACCTACGAAATTTGCAACTCCTCTTTTGTTTCGTTGAGCAATTTTGATTCCGTTCATTTATCAATTTAATTTTTCTTTTAGATATTGAATTTGATCCAAATGTTCGAATTCTCGTGTTTGTTCCATTAGATCTTTATAAGTTTTTTCAGTTTTAGTTAAATTGTGGAATTATTATATTTGCTGGTATTAATTTTCTTCTTCTTTTTAAATTTCGATTTATAGTGTGTGATTTCTCTAACTCTATTTTTTTCTACATAATGTCTTTCTTAAAGAATTTGTTGTTTTAGATTTTATAAGAGGGGCTTGTCTATACCTAGTATCAATATCGAATGTATGACGATTTTTATTAAGCTTGCTTATTTTCTGTGTTTTATTCACTTGAATATTATAACTTGGAGTTCCGGCGAAAATAAAAATGTCTGCTGGTGTTCTGCCTGTAGAGTTATGTTTTGTTTTATGATTATAAATATAAACGATTGTTTAAAATTTAGTAATTATATTTTCAGGATTCCGTTCACTATTTATAATTCTTAATTTTTCATTAATAGTTTTATGAAATCTCTCTATGTCAGAAACGCCATTTTTACTTGTGGTTATAGTTATTCTTACATCTTCTGATTGCAACCAAAGTTGTAATGCTGAGCACATAAATGCGGAGTCTTTGTCCGCTTTAATTTCTTTTGATTACCCATTTCATTAAATATCCTGAGTAATGCCCTTTTTGCTTCTAACCAATCCCTACTGTTGACATTTATTAAAGCAGCATATTTGAAATAAATATCAATGCAAGATAAGAATCGTTTATTATCGATCATGCAAAAATCTATAACATATTTGTCTCTGGGGTTAAAGGTTTCTGGGGTTAATTCAAATGTAAGATTTGTATCTCTGTGTTCTGTTTTAGCAAGGTTCAAATTTTACACTCATTTATAATATTTTGAATTAATCTCTGATAATTTCTTTGGGAGTTACAACCTTTTGTTTTTTATAATTAATTATTATCCTTTTTGGCATGTTCTTAAATTTATAAATCAAATACATGATTATAATAATAGCTACTTCTACTAGTAGTATTAGTAAAATTGTTGTAAAATATTGTTTTGAATGGTTTTGGAATATTTCTTTGGCTACGATATAAGATAAAGGTTCGAGTTTAGTTATGTTGTTGTTTACATAAATAGTAAGGTTGTAATCAAGCATAGTATTTCTTATTATTGCATCTTCTATTTGTATAGAACAGTTGAATGCTTTTATTATATTGTTTCCTTCTGCTATTAGATCTTTATTTATACAATTCTGATTTAAAAAAGTTTTTGGCAAATTCCATGTTATTATAATGTTGGGTTCAATATAATTTAATTCGAAGTTCTTGTACATTTTTGTATATCTACATTCTGTATTAATTTGTCTTAAGAGACCTATTATACATTTATTATTTACTCTTTCTTTTGTTTTTACTTTAAAGACTTGCTGATTTTTATGTAATATTTATCATGCAATGTTTCGGTTATATAAAAGTCATGGCTATCTAAAACTGTTTCTTCATTCAAAACGTATATATTGCAGGTTGAGCTTGTTTAGTAAAGCTTTACAGAAGTTTTAGAAAGCCATGACTTTTTGAAAATATGAGATTAAAAACTCCAATTTAATTGAAGAAAATATTGTTTAACCACCTATATTAAATTCAATAAAATTATTTCGAGTTTTTCCTCAAATCCAAAATTAAAACATGGTATGATCTACTGATTTCAATAAGAAAATAAAAATCTTCCATAGAAAAATGTTTGGGGAAAAATCATAGAAGACCAAAAATTAACGTAGAAAATCTGAGATTTCAACTTTGGATGAGTATTCCAAAGATATGGCAACTGCTAGATACCATTTTTTAATTTTAGTTGGTACACATACATTTCAAAAATAATATGTACTGGATACAATGATGGTCATCGCCATTACACGGCCTACATAATTCAATATATGGTAAAATTTGATCTATTTCTTCTATTAGGTGTACCGCGGAAACTGTGGGTGATAGAACCTATGTTTGTTCTGGACTTTGGTTCAGGAGAGCCTAAAGGTTATGGAGCAGGTAAAATTATGCGTGGAGATTTTTTGCTGTTGGCCTGTGTAATTAGACCTCGGAATTTGCATGTTTTCTTATTTTTTATCCATTTGATGCCAAATGTTGTATTTAGACCATAGCTTGCAAATAACTGTTAACCGATTCGAGCGGTCTCAAAATAAGTGTTTGTCACTGAGACTTTGAGCAAAAAGTTTGAGAGTTGAGTTGCTCGTATACAAATTTTGCTCGCGCTCAGTCAAAGCACACTTTTTTCTGTTTTCGTTTGGTCTGCTCATTCTAGGACCGTTTGCTTGCGTTCGACGATTCAAAAAGTCTTTTGTGCATGTATGTGTGTATGTGAAGTTTAGTGGGCTCAACTTGTCAATTTGCTTTGTAAATCTCTCGTGTAAACAGTGATTCATCAAATTTATTGAAAATGGGACGAGAACTTAATAAAAAAGTGCATCAATTTTTTATATTTAACAAAATGGACAACAAAGTTGTCCAAGGTTTAGTTGTTAAGCTTAACTAAACTATTCATTTTTTAATTAAAATAATCAATATATTAGTTTGAAATTGGAAAATTCACGTTTAAAATACCTAAAGCTTAATGGATCGAAATGTAAACTTATATCTTTTTACCGATCTAGTCCTCACCAGGCTATGTACTTTCTCTATGGGAACGCCTTAGAACGATTAACTCAGGTTAACGATCTAGGTGTCCTATTAGATTTGAAACTTAAATTTACCGACCATGTATCTACCATGGTTAATAAAGCTATGGGTGTGCTTGGTTTTATTAAAAGATGGTCAAAAGAATTTAATGGCCCGTACATAACTAAAACGTTATATACATCACTGGTCCGTCCGATTCTTGAGTATGGATCGTGTGTCTGGAGTCCTCAATATGGAGTACACCAAGATCACATTGAATCTGTACAAAAAAACTTCCTTACTTTTGCTCTTAGGGGACTTAATTGGGATGCAAATCTTTACCTCCCCTCTTATCATAGTAGACTTTTACTAATCAACTTACCAACATTAACAAATCGTAGAACGATGCTGGGTGTCATGTTTCTATATAATCTTATTTATGGAAATATAGACAGCCAGCATTTACTAACACGTTTAAACTTTAACATTCCTAGTAGAAGGACCAGAAACTTTCGTCCTCTACTCCTCAGCCATTGTAGTTCGACATATGCCCAACACGATCCGTTCAGGGTATTATGTTCGGACTACAATGGTCTCTACCACATCTTATCACTTTGCTCTACTAACAATCTTAAATCGCTTATATTAACCGCCTTATCTATGCAACACTCTTCCTCGTAATATCTTTCTCCTAATCCTCGCTTATCTATCTCGGATCTATTCCCGCGATTCGAGCCGTACGTTACGCGGCAGCGTCCCTCGGTCGGTTGGATGGGAGGTGGGCTGTACGTATGCAGTGGGAACCGCGCAAAAAAAAAAAAAAAACATTTTAATAAGTTTTTTCTTCAAATTTCATGTTCCATGTGCCACTGTGCAGCGAAATGAAAACAAATTATTGAAAAGACTTTTTGCGCTGACTTTTTCAGTCAATCGGTCTTTTACTGAGTCTCTCTGTGCGAGTGTCACTCAAATCTCTCATTGAGCGATGTTCGGTAGATGAGAGTTTCATGATTTGCTCATTGTAATTCGTTCAACAGAAAACCGAAACAAAACAAATCAAAGCCTGCTGCTCAGAGAGGAACCGAACAGCAGATGAAAAGAAGCACAAGGAGAATAGCGACTTTTTTCGTAAGGCCAACAGCTACGCAAAATATATGATTACCACTGCGGTCACGGACTCGGTGTACCAGAAGATCATAGACAAGGAGGCAGCACACGATACGTGGGAAGCCCTGAAAAATCAGTTTGAAGCAACAGCGAAGAACCAGGTATTCAGGATATGCAACGAGTTTTTCGCTTTCTCTTGGAATCCAGGTAACGATGTATCAACCCACATAGCAAAATTGCGTAGTCTATGGAACGATTTAAATCAAGCTTTAAAGGCCAAAAATGAAAATGAGCTGCCAGATTTAATACTTCTTTGTAAAACGCTACATATTTTGCCAAAAACCTTTGAAACGTTCCGTCAAAGTTTGATGCTCTTGACAAAAGAAGAAGAAAAGACTTTCGACGAATTAACTAATCAAATTGTCATGTTTGAGAGAAATTTTAGAACAAAAGAAAATGACGAAAAGGAAAGCCAGGAGGCTTTTTCTACTACAGCACAAAAGGAGCGTCATCAGGATTCAGGAGCATCTGGTCGGAGATTCGATACCTGCCTCTATTGCAAGAAAAAGGGGCACTGGGTGAGGAACTGCATAAAATGGAAGAAGGATGGCCGTCCGAAGCCGAGCTTCCAGAATGCTGAACAAGGAAATTGTGCAGAACCAACGTTTACTCTCGTCTCAGTCCACAGTGGCGTGTTTGCAGCAGAGGCAAACTCCGAGGTCGATTGGTGGATAGACAACGGTGCAACAAAACACGTTGTGAAGACTGCGAAGTATTTCGAGCATTTTGAGAAATTTGAGAATCCAAGTTGGATCAGAGCAGCTGGAAATGAAACCTTGTCAGCTTTGGGCCAGGGCACAATCAAAGTCAAAACGATTGTCAATGGAAAAATTCTTTTTCTTTCTTTGAAAAATGTATGGTTTGTTCCCAATATAACGACGAACCTGTTTTCAGTTTTGGCTGCCCAAGACAATAATCCAAGTAGTCGTTTTGAGTCGTCAACAACCGAGTGCATCCTCAAAATAAATTGCATCCTTGGAAAGGCGCATCGATTGCCATTTGGAACGAGGAAACCAGCGACGAAGCCAGGAGAATTGATGTCAGGCGATGTTTGCGGCCCATTTGAGGATTCTTTTCAGAAGAAGAGGTATTTGGTAGTTTTTAAGGGTCATTTCACCAAGTTCCGATATGGGTACATCGTCAAGCAGAAATCAAAGGTCAAGGACGTGCTACGACACATGGTTTCTCACGCCAAGCAACAAGGGTTGGTCAGCACAGCAGTCTACGTTCTCAATAGGACGGGAAAATCTTCGTTGAAGGGCCTGATCCCTTACCAACTTTGGCTGGGCTAGAAACCAAGAATCAAACATCTTCGAATCGTAGGATCGACGTGCTATGTACACATTCCATGCCAAAAAAGGAAGAAGATGGACGAAAAAGCTGAAAAGGGGTACCTGGTGGGTTACGACGGCGACGAGAGGTATCGTATTTACTTAACAGAAAAGCACAAAGTAGTCGTGTGGAGGGATGTAAAATTTCAAGTGAAATTCAGCAACTGTGAACCAGGCGTCAACCTACCTTTCCAAGATTTTGGAATCAAGGACGTCGTAGAAGACAAGGAAGAAGAAGACGTTAGCTTGCACCAGAGCGAGGACGAAGACAAGGAAAACAAAAGACGCGAATTCGCACAAGAGCGAGGACGAAGACACATTCCAGGAGCAAGACTTGAGTGAATACACAGCCGAAACAAGAAGCGAAGACAATTACGAAACCGGAGTAGAAACAAGCTTTGACGAAGAAAACAACAAGAGAAAAATGGAATCAATGCAGTTGAGGGATCGTTCGAAGTTAAAGAGACCGGAGCATCTGGATGACTACGTAGCAGCAGCCGAGAATTTTGTGCTGGAGAGTCCAGATTCCTTCCATGAAGCCATCAACAGCAACGTCGAGTGGAAAAAGGCAATGGACAGAGATATTGATTCCTTACATCAGAATGAAACTTGGAACTTGACAAGACTCCCCAGAGGATCGAAAGCACTTCCGTGCAAGTGGGTCTATCGAGTCAAAACCCACCCCGACGAAAGTATCGACAAATACAAAGCTCGCTGGGTCATCAAAGGATTCGCCCAGAGACGAGGGATTGATTACGACCAAACTTTTAGCTCTGTCGCAAGAATGGAAACAATCCGCTCAGTGTTGAGCGTTGCAGCCAAAAATGATATGTTTTTGTTCCAGTTTGACGTCTCGACAGCTTTTCTATACGGTGAATTGGACGACAAGGAAATTTACATGCAACTACCTGAGGGATACGAGCAAGGACAGGGGCTTGTTTGCAGATTTGAAGAAGAGTCTCTAAGGGCTTAAGCAAGGGCCGAGATGTTGGCAAGAACGCTTCGGAGGTTTCCTGCGGAAACACAATTTCAAAGTCAGCGAGCCAGATCCATGTCTCTACGTCAGGGAAAGAAATGGCAAAAAGATTCTACTCGTTATTTACGTAGATGACGGACTCGCCGCAGCAACAGATACGCAAGATTTGGAAGAATTTTTGGACGAGTTAAAATCAGAGTTCAAAATTGTCTCAAGCAAGGCTGAATGCTTCTTGGGACTCGAAATCAAGAAACAAGAAAATGGACTAAAAATTAGTCAACAAGGATATGCCACAAAGATTTCGGAGCGATTCAGATTCTCGGATTGCAAAGCTGTTTCAACCCCACTTCTCAAGACTTTGGAAATTACGACAACAGGGAAAGAATCAGAGACGACTGCGTTCCCTTATCGCCAAGCCATCGGAGCTCTCATGTACCTCATGCTTGGAACTAGGCCAGACTTGGCTTTCAGCATCGGATTTCTTTCAAGAACGCTTGAAAAACCTACAAAAGAAAACATTGCACAAGTAAAGAGGGTTTTCCGTTACGTTTCCGGAACAATCAACGTTGGAATAGTCTATCGGAAACAGAAGAAAGGAATCCTCGAATGCTACAGCGATGTTGACTTTGGTGGCTGCACGAAGACTGGGAGATCTACATCAGGGATCATCATCATGTTTGCCTCAGGAGCAATTTCATGGAAAAGTCAAAGGCAGGCCATGGTGGCCATTTCTACTACAGAGGCTGAGATCGTAGCAGCCAATGAAGCTGCAAAAGAAATAATTTGGCTTAAAAGATTGTTTCAGGAAATCGACAGATTGGACCGAGCCCCGATTCGCCCAAAACCCCGAATTCCATCGCAGGACCAAGCACATAGCCAACAAGCATATCTTCATCAGGGAAACAATTGCTGAGGGAGAATTTGGAATCGAACAAATCCCGACTGAAGAACAACTCGCAGATATGATGACAAAGCCGATCCTCAATACTCGTCTCCGGATTCTCTGCAACAAGATTGGACTCTTCTGAAGGAGAAAAAAACACCATTTATTTTGCTTTATATAGAGTCATAAAAATTTTCGAGTTTGTCAATTGAATTATTATTTTTGAATTCTCACAAGGGAAAGTGTCAAAGATAAATGTTTCAAATTCAACAATACCCGCCAAGTAAGAGGGCGCTTATAATATCGAATCAAAACTATATATATATCCTAAAAAGCTGTTGAAGAGAGTAAATAAAACACGAGTTTGATTTGCAAGAAATATGGTTTATTTACTGGCCTAAATAACAAAAGAAGTAAAAGTTATAATATTAAAAAACGAGTTTAAGCTGATATTTAAGTAACGTAACAAGCCATGCCAAAAATAAATTTTCCCAAAAAAAATGTAAAGGGAAAATGGTTCAACAGCCTTCCCGAGAACAGTTTCGAAATAATTGGCAATGGTGTATTTTGTAAAATATGTAAAAACAAGAAAGGAAAGCTAACTTCGGGCGGAGCCGAAGTTTATATACCCTTGCAGTTGAGTCGCAGTCCGCTAGGTGGCGCCACGCATCTTATATTATTAGATATATAGCGGATCGTATATAGTTGGCCGATCCTTATAAAACTTGGAAAATCGAATTATTTTGCCAAAAGAGGAATCCATTGAAACTCCCATCCTTCTAACTTGAAAAACAACGAAGTTATAGCATTTCCGATCAATCAGTTATATGACAGCTATAGGATATAGACGGCCGATCCTGATGACATTTAGCAGATCATATAAGTTGGCCCAAATTAGAATGCACAGAAAGTCCCATCCTTCTAAATCATCTTTCTAACTTAAAAAACACCAAAGTTATGCCAATTTCGATCGTTCTATGACACCTATAGGATATAGTCGGCCGATCCTTACGAAATTTTGTACATAAGATATTTTGGTCAAATATAATATGTGTAGAAACTCCCAACCCTCTAACTTAAAAAACACCAAAGTTATGGCATTTCCGATCAATCAGTTATATGG
The DNA here is from genome assembly GCF_017639315.1 of Drosophila ananassae. Classification (NCBI taxonomy): domain Eukaryota; kingdom Metazoa; phylum Arthropoda; class Insecta; order Diptera; family Drosophilidae; genus Drosophila; species Drosophila ananassae. The sequence continues at coordinate 408,280 of NW_025319057.1, forward strand.
CAGCTATAGGATATAGTCGACCGATCCCAGCCGTTCCGACTTATATACTGCCTGCAAAGGAAAGAAGGGTGTGTGCAAAGTTTCAACTCGATAGCTTTAAAATTGAGAGACTAGTTTGCGTAGAAACAGACAGACGGACAGACGGACCGACGGACAGACGGACATGCTCATATCGACTCAGGAGGTGATCCTGATCAAGAATATATATACTTTATAGGGTCGGAGATGTCTCCTTCACTGCGTTGCACACTTTTGACCAAAATTATAATACCCTCTGCAAGGGTATAAAAAGGTGATATTTAGTCTTAAAGTTTTGTATCATTCTTAATTTTTATAATTGCAGCAACACATTGCTACTGCTTTTCATACCAGGTCAAAAGCATCAAATATCCATTCATCCAATTTTTTTAAAAAATACACAGGGCAACAAATACCAGATGAAAAATCATCAACTATATCGGGATTTAAAATTTATAAAATCGAATTTTAATAGAATTGCCGAAATAATAACTTCCTCGGAAGCGAGGGGCCTTCCATTGTCAAGAGACAATTCCATTGAATTGTGGTGATAAACGCCAAAGCTTTACAAGTAGCTTCCTGCAACACAAATTACCATAAATAAAAATAACTATTAATAATAATTATAATAATTATTGATTGATTATAATCAATCAAATTTTAATATATTACGTCCCCACAAAGAGCTTTTATTAAATATTTTGATTTTAATAATCATATCATTTGTATACCCTTGCAGAGGGTATTATAATTTTGGTCAAAAGTGTGCAACGCAGTGAAGGAGACATCTCCGACCCTATAAAGTATATATATTCTTGATCAGGATCACCTCCTGAGTCGATATGAGCATGTCCGTCTGTCCGTCTGTCTGTTTCTACGCAAACTAGTCTCTCAGTTTTAGAGCAATCGAGTTGAAATTTTGCACACATCCTTCTTTCCTTTGCAGGCAGTATATAAGTCGGAACGACTATATCCTATAGCTGCCATATAACTGATTGATCGGAAATGCCATAACTTTGGTGTTTTTTAAGTTAGAGGTTTGGGACTTTCCACACATGTTATGTTTGACTAAAATATCTTATGTACAAAATTTCATAAGGATCGGCCGACTATATCCTATAGCTGTCATAGAACGATCGAAATTGGCATAACTCTGGTGTTTTTTAAGTTAGAAAGATGGGATTTGGTACAGATTTTATTTTGGGAAAAACAATCTGATCTACCAATAAGGATCGGCCGACTATATATGATCCGCTATATATCTAATAATATAAGATGCGTGGCGCCACCTAGCGGACTGCGACTGAACTGCAAGGGTATATCAACTTCGGCTCCGCCCGAAGTTAGCTTTCCTTTCTTGTTTTTTTTATTATTTGCATGTATTTAGCATATTTTGCATATATTTGGCATATTTTTCATATATTTTGCATATTCTGCATATATTTTGCATATGCATTTTATGCAAATATGCACAAAAAAAATAATATGCCGATCGTTTCTAACTATCTATTCATTAAAAATGAATTTTGGTGTTTTCAGAATTCAAATAACTTAAACCGTTAAAAATATGCAAATTCCGAGGTCTACTGATAATCGGGAAAATAATATTTTTCTTTAAAAAGGCTTGTTTGTTTTTCTATTCCTGGATGAAATAATTCTACGTGAGCTTTAAGGACAATTTTCTTGAATTCGGCGAATGTTTGGACATCTGTTAACATTGTACTGGTTTTCATAACTTTGGTTAAGTTATTTGGGCTGATAATCTCTATATAAGCATTTCGAAATATTATGAAGTCCATCTCACACGGAAAATAAATAACACTTTTTTTGGAGCATTAATATTCTTTAATTAATTCTTTTGCATATTCATGGGTCATTTCTTTATAAATTATTTTAAGGTTGGTTTTATGAAAGTATTGGGTCAATTTAACTTCATTTGAATTTCCTCTATGAAATTCAATTTGTCTATTTTAATAGTTTAATGGTCTTTCCGTTATTTCTATATAATTCTGATTGTCTTCTTGTGCACTATGAACTGTTGTTATTGTGGGTAATGACTGGGTACTATCCGGTGATTCTTCAAAAAAATTTTCTTCTAGCTTCACTCTTGACAGAGCATCAGCTACCTGGTTTTCTTTTCCCGGCAAATATTTAATTGTGAAGTCAAACTCGTTTAATTTTATTCTCCATCTTTGTAGTTTCATATTTTTTTCTTTTATATTATGAAGTCAAACTAATGGTCTATGATCACTAAGAATTTCGAATTATCTACCACAGAGATAAGACCTAAAATATAGTGGCCCAGAGTATAGCCAGAAGCTCTTTTTCTATTGCTGAGTAATTAATTTCATGTTCATTCAGAGTTCTACTAGCATAACAAATAGGTTTATGATTTTGCGATAATACTGCGCCTATGGCGACATTGCTAGCATCTGTTGTTAAGGAAAATAATTTTTCAAAGTTAGGGTAAATTAAAATTGGGTCTGATGTAATGAGAAGTTTTAATTTCTCAAATGTTGCTAAATATTCTTTATTGATTGAATTTATAATGGAACCCTGCTTTAAGTTTACAGTCATAATTTTGCAATTTTAGCAAAATCAGGTATGAATTTTCTATAAAATCCACAGAGACCTAAAAATGATTTTATTTCTTTTTGGGGGGTTTTGCTTTATTCCTTCTGTTGTTATTATATGTCCAAGGAATTTGGTTTCCTTTTTCATAAACTCACATTTGTCAAGTTGAAGTTTAAGATAAGCTTCTCGAAGTTTTGAAAACACCTTTTTTATGGACAATATGTGTTCTTCTAATGAAGTAGCATGTAAACAAGGCAATGCTGGTATATTAAATCTTCTAATAAATTGTTCATGCAACGTTGGAACGTTGCAGGCGCATTTTTCAGACCAAATGGCATTCGTGTGTATTCGTAATGTCCATTTTTAGTAGAAAAAGTTGTTTTTGAAATAGAATTTTCATCCAATCTCTTGCTGTCTCTTCACTGGTTTGTTAGAATTAGTTCCTTGTAAAGAAGATGTTGGCTGTTGATAATTCATAGGATTCTGAGCTCTACCTTGATTTAAGTTTTGCTGCAATTCCTGTCGAAATTGTTGTTGATTGAAATTATTTGGTTGTCTATAGTTACTTTGCTGATTATAACTTTGTTGATTATTATTATTATAAAAGGAATTATTTCTTTGGAAATTAGTATTTCTTTGATAATTTCTCCTATCTTGTCCGTTTTGATTTGAATTATGTTGTGATTTTTGTGTTTGATGTGTTGTGTGAACTTTATCAGAACCAGAATCATAACAACCTTCTTGTTGTGCTACTTGTTTAAGTTTACTGACTGTAGTTATATCGTGCCTTGCTAATGTCATGAATAACCTGTCAGGAAAGTTTTCTCATTATTAAATCTTTAACAGTATTATTCATGGCATTATTATAAATCATTGAATTTAAATTATTGTTTTCTAACGACAATTTGTTTGTTATGACAAATATTTTATAATCTTGATCCTCGACGAACTTACGAATACTTCCATTGAAAGGGGTGTTGTAGAGTCGTCTTAGTAATTCCTCGCATGGGGTTTGTGTTTTGTACTCATCGATGAGAGCAATCCTTAGATCGGGCCAATTGGTTACTGCTGCTAGCTGGAACACTCGCTGGGCATCTCCTGATAATTGCATCTCAATTGCACTGAAGAATACAGCTGTTTGACGCGGATCAGTTGATGGATACAAATTTAAAATGTATTCGATCCGTCTGATGAATGCACTTAATTCCCTGGTGCTTCCATTAAAATTGGGAACTTGCCTAATCTGGCTTAAAACCTGATTAAGGTGTAGCTCGGAGAGTTGTAATGTTTGTATATCTTATTTATTTCGGTTTTTGTGTTTTGTATATTTTCGGTAGCAGTCACACTTCGAAAAGTGGGCTACAAATTGAAACTAACACGTAAGTTCTTTTGCGGATGTGAATAGCGATTAACACTCGCGGTTAGTATTATAGCTGCAGTTGCATTAGCATAAAATACTTCTACGATGTTCTATGATCTCGATTGATCACTGGACACTTTTACACATCATACCGACTGCGCTAATTACACGGTGCGACAGTGAAAAAACACTTGTGAAACGAGATAGTGTAGGTTGTTAATCTGGTCGAAGAGAACTCCAAAATATTTTTTTTATGTTTTTGGAACCCTCCAATTTTTATTTATTTAAAAAAAACCGTTTTTCAGGACCTTTTTGCGCTTAAAAATTCCTGAACGCGTTTTTTTCAACCGATTTCAAAATTTTCGGTGTTTTTCAATAGTTAAATGTTGTAGCTTTTGAAAAAAAACTATATCTTCGATTTTGGTGAACAAAAAGGACAAAATTTTTACACCTGAAACTGAAGTTTTCGACTTTTAATCGTGTTTTTCGGATTTTGATGCCAGTTTTTCGGTATAACTTACAAAAATTCTTACTTGCTTTCTGTCTTTCTGTCAGTATTAATGAGACAATATTAATATGTGGCATAAATGACAGAATTTTTGTCAGAAGAAAGCAATATATTCTTATTTTTATACACATTGTTCCTCCGAAGCGCTCGCTAGGTTGAGTTGACTTTTTTTGGGAAAAGCGTTATAACTTCACAAATTTTCATTATTTTTTGATGAAATTTGTCTCGTTTTATTCAGAATGAATGAGACAACATTGATATGTGGCAAACATGACAGAATTTTAGTAAGTTTTACCGAAAAACTGGCATCAAAATCCGAAAAACACGAATAAAAGTCGAAAACTTTAGTTTCAGGTGTAAAAATTTTGTCCTTTTTGTTCACCAAAATCGAAGATATAGTTTTTTTTCAAAAGCTACAACATTTAACTATTGAAAAACACCGAAAATTTTGAAATCGGTTAAAAAAAACGCGTTCAGGAATTTTTAAGCGCAAAAAGGTCCTGAAAAACGGTTTTTTTTTTAAATAAATAAAAATTGGAGGGTTCCAAAAATATAAAAAAAATATTTTGGAGTTCTTTTCGACCAGATTAACAACCTACACTATCTCGTTTCCCAAGTGTATTTCGTTTTTTTTGTTTTGTCGCACAGTGTTATATATCTTCTTCAAAATAGTTTGAAAAAAAATATATTTTTATTTGAGTTTCGGTTTTGATACAGTGTGATTCCTTAAAACTGCTTAGAATTTCAGAACTACTGCTTAGAATTTTTGAATTTCCGAACTAACTTAACTTTGGGACTCTAAGTCATTTTTATAGCTACCCTTGCTGAAGCTTTTTGCAGATCAAAGCTCAAAAGAAGCTTTTCTCTCAGAGAGGCTTTGTTTTCTGAAGAAAATCGATTGAGTCGGAACCTATTACTTGAGGTGTCAGTTGACGTGGAAGACTTTGGGTCTCAATTAATCGAGGGGACAAGAAAATGTGAAATTTCCTTTGAAGTGGATGCCCATTTAAGAATGGTTTGAGCTGTTTAGTTATATTTCACTTAAAAGGAGTGAGAAAGATTTGAGTCGGGATTCTGTTTATCAAAATATTGTTTTGGTTTTCAATCTGAAGTGACTCTTAGAAATTGGAAATCTTAAATGAGGCTGTTTTCAGCCGAATTGAAAAATTAAATGTTTATGTTTTTACAAAAATTGGAATGATGTTGTTATTTGCAGCTGGATAACGAATTTCATCACAAAAGGCTTCAGCGTCGGTTTACAAATTTGGTTAACAAAATTTACTGATATGCACTTAAAGAAATTTTGTTTATATGTTACTATATAGTGAATAAACGAACATTAAATTGGTGACCTCGACGTGATCACTATATAGACGCGAGCACCGGTGCTTACACACAGGCAAGTACGAAAACTTAAAGTCGTCGAAGAAAATCCAGAAGTTGATTTCAGAGACTGACCTTGGTGACAAACGCCCCACACAACTGCTCAACGAGTTAAACGCACTCGCCGCAAACAAAGTTGACCACTACCAACACAAGTGCAAGCGATGTTGCAAGCATCGGACGCCTGCCTAGCAGACTTAGCTAAGTTGGCAGACAAAGTTATGGAAGTCGGCGATTTTAATCATATACGCACCGTTGACCCCAAAGGCCCCATCCAGCAGCACCGTTTTCGACGAACTTCTAGACCGCATCAAGGCACAAATCAACGCCGTTCAAAAAACTCAAAAACCGTTACCGCAAGAACAGTTCATCCACATTAACGGATCGCAACAGCATGTTGCCAAGAAATGTCGCCAACCTATTCTTATATTTCGCCCATCTTTCGATCAATGTGGTGTGTTATTGGATCTTCTTAAGGTCAAGCCCGTGTATTCGCCAGGCCCTGATGGAGTACCAGGCTGTGTTCTGAAGAACTGCGCCGAGGCTCTGTGCAAACCGCTCGTTAAACTCTTTAATCTATCGCTGGAAACTTCGATCTTTCCCCTTATTTGGAAGGAATCCTTCATTATTCCGCTGCATAAAAAAGGGAAAAAATCCGACGCTGCAAATTATAGAGGCATCTCTAAATTGTCAGCAATTCCAAAGCTTTTTGAAAAACTTATCACTCCACATTTGCAACACCTATGTAGTTCAATAATAACTCCGTGCCAGCATGGCTTCATGAAGCGCCGCTCCACCACTACCAACTTATTGGAGCTAACATCTTTTATCACGGAAAGCTTCCGGAATGGCTTACAAACTGACGTCATTTACACTGACTTCAGTAAAGCATTTTACTCTTTTAACCATTCGCTTCTTATAAGTAAACTCAGTCTTTTGGGATTCCCAACTAATCTTTTTACACTGTTTATTAACGCCTTGCCCCTTGCCTTAACTAATTCACTTGTACTTCACATTAAAGATTTACTGGTGACCGAGATAATCGATTTAGGTATTTTAGTGATTCTCTTATAGCTATCACTTCGGCTTGAAATAGGCTGCACTGATTGGAAGTATGCATCATATATACGCCCTCTTTTAGGGTACCATAGTTGTTCGGAGCATATTCCTCCTCCTACTCTTTTGTTTAGTTTGGAGCCATCAGTATAGAAGCTTAGTTGATTAACGAACTAACCGTTCTCTGGGCCTGGAATTTGGCCCCCCTGGGATAAGATCGCAGAGCGTCTGTGGGTATTTGCCTGCTCCACCTTGCGGTGTGCCTCTGCTGCCGGCCCTTGTTAAAGAAGATGAGTCCCACCAAGTGGTCTTCTACTCTGTGCCCTTGATTCTCAGTTAAGTAGCCTTCAGCTGCTAAATGAGTCCCAAAGCGTAAGAATGGCATCGCTTGAAGTGATACCACCAAGTGATACTTACAGGTGTTCCCACCATCGAAACGTATATTTATTTTCCGTCTTTCCCCTGACACTTCTGAAATTGATATCTCGGTTTATATCAAAGCTGAAACCAAAGCTGACATAAAAGAGGTGGATATCACTAAATTTCAATACACCTACACCAAGCACACGACATCTTTCAAAATACGCGTGACCGTGCAGATGTTTAATTCTTTTTGTTCCATCACTTTTTGGCAAGAGAACATTTTGTTCAAGAAAAAAAGGTTACTAAACCTGCTGGTACCTCTGGATGACTTAATTATGATAATGCACGTCTTTAATGCTTAAGACGCACTATGCCTCGTGTGTATATTTGACATGTCACTCTGTCAATTTAACCATGTTAAAAATTCGTTATTTCGGCGACTGGTGGCGACTTTCCATAACTTTGCCACTAATCCGAGGTCGAATCTTGAGGTTTTAATCGAAACCAATATGTTGGGCCAAGCAGCCACCAAAAAGTGCATTTAAAATAATCATAAAATGCTTAGCTGCAGCTGTTGTTGTCAGCATGTATTCTTCTCTGTTTTGTCTCCCAGTTTCGCATGCGCTTTATTGGTATTTGTAGCGTATGCGCTTTGGGAAGCTTTGGTAGAGCTTCTGCGCAAGCTCTTGGGGTTGCGTTTGTTGTGATTTGGAGTTGATTGGAGCATAGATTAGGGTTTAATTGAACCCAAAATAAATATATTGAAACCCTGATTTGAAACGCATGTATTTATTCGGCTGCTATTAAGAACTCATAATAGCAAAACATTGGTGACCCCGACGTGATTTCATCCCGGTTTATTATTGTGATCAGCATTAAAAGTGCCAAGAAAACGCCCTTGTTGTTGTTGTTACAAGTTGCATTTTAATTGAAGAATGGAGTCTGGAGCTGAGACTATTGGAGCTGCTGCCCCAAACCGGGAAAGGATGCCGCGGAGAAGAGCAGAGGTGGCCTGCCAGGAAATGCGCGGACTGAGGATTCTTCCATTATGGCCATATAAGAAGAGTTGGAGGAGCTTAGTTTTAGCGAGATCGGGAGTGATCTGTATTGGAGATTCTCGCAGCTGGCGACTGATGTGGAAGTGGAAATTCAGGTGGAGGTTGCCAAGCGCTCCATCAGAATCGCTGCCCACTCTACACTTCTCGACGGTGCCAGTGTATCTCCAATGCCTTACAAGCCAGCCCCCTCCTTGCCACCGTAGCCGATGCCAACATTCAGCGGCGGCTATGCCGAGTGGCCGGATTTCTGCGCCCTTTTTAAGACCACGATTGACAGCCATCCCCACCTAACGAAAACGGAAAAGCTCCGGTGGCTCATTTCATGCCAGCGCGAGTCAGCCTTGGATACGGTGAGAGCTCTGGAAATTACTGACGCGAACTACGATGTGGCCCTTGACCTATTGCGCAATCGTTTTAGTAATCGGCGTTTAATATTTCAGTCTCACATTATTGAGATCCTGCAGCTTCGTGTGGTCGAGACAGGGTCTGTTGCTACTTTGCGGGAGCTATCGGATCGGTTCAATGGGCATATGCGGGCTCTTATGAGTTCCGGATCAGCTGCCGAGATCCAAGGATGTTTGCTTATCCAGATTATCCTGCAGAAGTTGGATCCTGCCACAAAGGCCAAGTGGGAAGACACTCTCGCCCGAAACAACGACAGCCTTCCGTCTTGGGAGTCCATGGCACGATTCTTGGAGCAAAGGTGCCGGACTCTTGAATGCGTCGACTTCTCTTTGTTGGCGTATCCACCAGCTAACCAAGTGGGCCGAGGTAGATCTTCGAATAACCGATCTTCGTGCATGGTTATTAACGCCCGTCCTGCTCTATGCGCTTTGTGTGGTATTTCGGTGCACGAACTTCCTTCTTGTTCAAAGTTTAGTGCTTTGACAATTGAGGAACGGTACGACGAAGTGCGGCGTCTGGCTCGCTGTTTTGTTTGTCTGGAGGATGGCCATCTCGCTCGCGGATGCTCAGCTTCCTGCTGCTCGACGCAGCGGGTCACCCGCACGAGTCTCCCGTCCCATCGGTGCCGTTTCTGTTGCGAACTCATCCCGCTCAATCAACCCTGTAATGAATCAGGATCGTAATGCTGAGCTAGTGCTCCTGCCAACAGCTAATGTGCTCGTTCGTGGTCGATCTTGAGCCTTCTTGCCTTGCCGAGTTTTATTGGATTCCGGTTCACAAGTGCACCTCATCTTGTCTCGGCTGGGGAATGAACTTCAGCTTGGCCGTTCCAAATGCTCCACAACGGTGGCCGGTTTCGGCGGCGCTGGGTTTGAAACGGATGGAGCATCCGTTAATGTGTGCTTGAAGTCCCGCCTTAGCACGTATTCAGTGGAAATTGAGGCTGTTGTAGCTTCACATATAACGGACTATCAGCGTAGCCAGGACATAGATGCTTCGGGCTGGAAGATTCCTGGCAATATGGATCTAGCTGACCCCAACTTCCACAAAACGCAGCGAGTGGACCTGTTGATTGGAGCCAGCTTATTCTTTGACCTATTGTCGGGGTTTCTGGACGCGGTGAACTATCACGGAATGTGTCGGCGCTCTACGCTAGGGAAGGCAACCCACGGAAAAACCACTGCAATGATGTGACTGCTGCCCCTTCCAACAGTGTTATTGAAGGCCCACCCTTCAATGGGGGGAGGATGTTGGGCCAAGCAGTCACCAAAAAGTGCATTTAAAATAATCATAAAATGCTTAGCTGCAGCTGTTCTTGTCAGCATGTATTCTTCTCTGTTTTTTCTCCCAGTTTCGCATGCGCTTTATTGGTATTTTTAGCGTATGCGCTTTGGGAAGCTTTGGTAGAGCTTCTGCGCAAGCTCTTGGGGTTGCGTTTGTTGTTGATTGGAGCCGCATAGATTAGGGTTAAATTGAACCCAAAATAATTATATTGAACCCGGATTTGAAACGCGTGTATTTATTCGGCTGATACTAAAAACTATTAATAGCACAACACAATACTTTAATTGATCCTAAATCTCCACTTAAAATCATTTTGGTCAAAAGTGTCCAACTTCAAAAGTGTGCAAAGTTTGGTCAAAAGTGTGCAAAAGCTTGATCAGGATCACCTCTTGAGTCGATATGAGCATGTCCGTCTGTCCGTCTGTCTGTTTCTACGCAAACTAGTCTCTCAGTTTTAGAGCTATCGAGTTGAAACTTTGCACACACCCTTCTTTCCTTTGCAGGCAGTATATAAGTCGGAACGGCCGGGATCGGTCGACTATATCCTCTAGCTGCCATATAACTGATTGATCGGAAATGTCATAACTTCGTTGTTTTTTAAGTTAGAAGGATGGGACTTTCTATAGATTCTAATTTGGGCAAAACATAGGATCGGCCGACTATATACGATCCGTTATAAATCTAATAATATAAGATGCGTGGCGCCATCTAGCGGATTGCAACTCAACTGCAAGGGTATATAAGCTTTGGCTCCGCCCGAAGTTAGCTTTCCTTTCTTGTTTTTTCTTATAATCGAATTTAGCTAACATTTAATTACGAAATTGGTTCACTTCTTGGTATTCAAAATTCCAGTATTTCTTCCATTTTTTTTTATTCTTTTCTATTTATTCTAAAGCATGTGTTTTAATGTATATTTTTATTTTACCGTTTTATGCCGCACTGAGAGAAATTTTTAGCAATTCAATTTTACATTACATTTTTTATAAAATTATTTAATTGCCTTTAAGCGTAGAACTAATCATAATTTCGTCACATAACAAACTGTGAGAATATTTTTAGTATAATATTTTTAATCTTTTAAAACTTTACTTTAACGTATTAATTTTAATTCGTGCTCTTCTTGTTTTTGTTGTTTTTAACCTTTAATTTAACCTATTTGTTCTTGATGTTGCTGACGGCTCCTGATGGGCTGCCTGAGACTCCTGAATCCACTTTTCCAATGTTTCCCTTTTCCCAGTGTATTGAGATAGGGAAACGGCGCTTGAAGCGGCGTTCGAACGCCTACCTGGACTTGGGAACACCGACAATTTGGAGGGGCAGGCTCTAACTTTTCGTATGCCGCCTAAATGTGAAAACCTGAGTCAATATCCTTCTAAAAAACCCTCACCTAGATGAACCACAGGATGGTTTAAAAGATGCCAGGGAATTTTCCTCCTGGGTAATTTTTAGACTTTAGACTTTAGGCAGATACCCTTAAAGCAGAACTTATGATCTTAGCCGACTTTATTTGTTACAACACTTCACTGGCTGTACCTTTCCTATGGAGGGTCAGATCGAAAAGAAATCCACGAGGGACATCAAGGCTGCTCGAAAGGTTATATCCGTTTCATATATACGTATATATAAATTGATATGATGTGGTTAAGTGATGAACTGCCATCGACAATTTCCACTCCAGATCCACTGAAGATATGGAAAGGTTATGATTGGGACAACAGGCCCTTAAGTGACTTCTAGCCGGCTGGCCGTAGAATATCAATTAGGAAGATTATTTTGGAGGGATGACTGTCCCTCTTTATCTGCTGGCCTAGGGACTCAGTCAGATTTGTTAAATATAAGTGTTTTACGACGGATCGTCGGAGTTTCAATGTAGGAGCGATGGCTCTTTATTTCATAAATGCAAAAACAGAACGGAACTTAAGAACTAACAAAAGTGAGACTCATAGCGGCCACTCCAATGGGCAGTGCTTGCCGGCTATGCACGAGCTTCCGGCCAGACGCTGGGTCAGCAATTTGGCCTGAGCGAGCTTTCGAACGATTGGTCATTGCCGTCGCCCGGTTGACTTAGTTAACTACTCCCCCCTCCAGATTAAGGCCGCCCTCGGCCGACCCTATTTGGGCAATCACTTCCTTTAGTTGGGCCGCGGATCTCTTGGCCTGGGTGACTCGCCAATAAGTGAGGCCGATACGAATCAACGCGCAGCAAACTGCTCCCGCGACTAGCGCTATCTGGTGCGAGCGGTAGTTGTTGACATCTTCCCCAAATCTCTTGATATGCTCCAGGTTACGTTCACTCAAGCGGTGAAGGTATGGGAGGCTGAGAATATTGTGCTCCAGAGAAATGTTCAGGGAAGGCGAGCTGGCTACTCCTGGTGCCCTCTTCTGGGCCATATCATGATTGATATATCGGGTTTCATTAACCGTGGCACTCTCGATGAAGGTGATAAGGTGTCTTCGTTGCAAGTAGATGTAAGTGCCATTGTCCACACTCACACGAGCCGGGCGATCGTTTATGATGAGGATTCCCTCGTCCACATATGTGATGGGATACATATCGCTATGCTGGATGTCGCAGTGCGCAATCCCACCCGCGTGGAGTTCCTGGGCGCAAGATCTTCTCAGCGCCAGTTGGCAAAATGTGACTCCCGATGACATGGAGCCTTGTCCTCCAGTCTGAGCATTGTGTCGTGATGTGACTCGGGAAAAATTGTAATTTTCACGATATCTGACTTAATTTTAGGAAATTTAATAATGAAATGAATAATGTTAGTGGATTGTAAAACTTTTTCCGACGCAACGGACAATATATCTTTGATGGGGGTATCTGTGGGCTCCTCTATCCACATACTTTCCAGGTCTGCATGATCTAGTATGCGAGGGCTAACTATATTGATTTTGGCGAGCGCTATTGCAAGCAGTAAATTTTGCAGCTCCATTGTAATCATCCTATTCCGAGATAATAACATCTCGTATAGGTGTCCCGAATCAATTTGGGATTCTTTAGCCGACCTCAGAATTTGAATGACTGTGCTAGTAATGTTATTTATCAGTTCCTGTACTTTACTGTTAATATTGACCTGTCTATTGTTTGCATTAATGAGGTGAAATTCGGTAAGTCGGATTTTTTCAAAATCCTCCGCGTCTGGCGTTCCCGCCACTACCTTTTAACGCCGCTCCCAAGAAGTCTAAACTCCTAGCTTCTCTATGGTGGATGCTCAGTGACTCGAGCAGGTCACGCAGGTGAGCGACATCTACGCTCAAAAGTTTCTGCATGTGTGACTGGGCCAGTAAGATTAGCTCGACGGTGTAACTGATGCCTTTATCAATTTTAAGGCATCTGGCGAGCTCCACCAGAGTGCTGTGGAAGCGCTCCACTTGTCCGTTTGAGGTACTGTGGAGGGGCGGTGCGTTTGAAACGTTAACGCCGAAATGGTTTTTCAGCATGGTCAAAATGGTGTGCGATTTTAACGATGGTTCGTTGTCGCAATATTTGAACTTGGTTTTAGGGAAAACATTCATCAGCAGTAGTAATGCCGGTTTCTATGGTTCTAGAGGGAATTGATTGGACCATGGCAAATTTCGAGAATTTGTCAATGCACGTAAGGAAATGTTTTTTGTCCGTGGAGAAAATGTCTATGTGTAGCATTTCTCCTACATGAGATGGGAGTGGTGTCTCGCCAAGCTCATGCTTTTTGGGGTGTCTGTCATACTTCGCCTTAGCGCATGTCCTACAATTAGCGACTATTTCGCTTGCTAGTTTAGCCATTTTCGGGAAGTAGGACTCGAAGAGTACCTGCTTCACGTTTTCTTGGGCAGACCTGTGAGCTCTGTTATGCTCGACAGTAAGAATATCCCGCCTCTCGTCAACTGCAAAAATATCCGTTACTCGGTTTTTGCAGTGCCAAAATTTGGTGGCAGGAAATTGCCGAACCAATTTGTCCTGTACCATTGCTAGCGTGTGCAAATCGCAATGGATGGCGTTTACGCCTTTAGAAACTATTACGTCCGCGAGCTCCTCCAGCAATGACTCCTCGCAAGAGAAGTCAATGTTATGCCGTCTCTTGTTTCCAAAGAGAACGAAGCTGCGTTTCGACGAACAGCGGACTTCCTCCAGGGTTGTCTGCTTTTGGAAGCAATTTAGAGGCTTGTCCGTTGATGGGATAGTGTGGGTTAGCGACAGCTCACTGTGAATTGTGGCCGCGCTTGAAAATGCCTCTTCCTCTTCTACAACGTTGAGTTGTTGCCTCGAGAGGGCATCTGCAACGAGGTTGTCTATGCCAGGCATGTACTGAACCTTGGCACCATACCCGTCGATGCGTTCTTTCCACCGTTTAATTTTCGTTTTCGGATTAGAATCCGACACCGCGTAGGTCAGCGGTTGGTGGTCAGTGTAGACATTTATGTCTTTGACCCCATACAGGTAGTGACGCAGCTTTCCTAGTGCCCAAACTATGGCTAACAGCTCCCTTTCGTTGGTAGCGTAGTTAACCTCTCTGTCCTTTAAGGTTCTGGAGATCATAGTGATGGGTCGTCCCTTTTGGGAAAGCACTGCGCCAATGTCATTAGATCAAATGCCATTTTATAATCGGGATAGCTGAGGATGACATCCTCTAAAGCCAGAATGTTACGCAACTTATGGAAAGCAAGCCGTTGCTGCTCGCTAAATTGCACCTGGATGTTCTTGGATCTGTGCCTACTGACTCTTCCATGCTCCCCTTTAAGTATTTCAGATATGGGCCTAGCTATTGATGCGAAATCTTTGATGAAGCATCGGTAATAACTGGCCAGGCCTAGGAACGATCTCACCTCGAATACATTTTTGGGTTCGGGGAATTCCTGTATGGCCTTGGTTTTTTCTGGGTCTGTTGTCGTACCTTTTTTAGTGACAATAAAGCCCAAGAAACTAACGTTCTTTTTAAAGAAACGTGATTTTTGTGCTGACACCCTCATGTTGGCGTCGAGCAGGCTCTAAAGAACCCAATCCACATGCCGTATGTGGGTGTTTTCGTCCTCTAAAAAAACGATGACATCATCAACATAGACATAGCAAAATTTGCCAATCTGCTCTCGCAGTATGTCGTCGATGGTTCTTTGAAAGATTCTGGCAGCATTCTTCAAACCAAACGGAAGCCGGCAAAACTCGTATTTTCCTCCGTTAACGGAAAAGGAAGTCTTTTCGCGGTCACGCTCTGCCAGAGTGATCTAGTGGTAGCCTGACTTCAGATCAAGTGTTGTGAAGTATTTGGCTTTGCCTAAATTCCCTAGTATCATAGAGATATTTGGCATGGGATAGCGATCGGGTATCGTCCTCTCGTTCAATTTGCGAAATTCCAACACGAGTCGCATTTTGCGGTTGCCCGCTTCGTCAGTGCCCTTTTTGTCTACTACCCATATTGGGTTATTGTAGGGGGACTTTGACTTTTGTATTATGCCATTTTTTAGCAACTCTTGGATTTCGCTGTTGACAAAATCTGCACCCCCCCATTGGGTATGGGTAAAGCTTGGCATTACCGTCCTGATGGTAGCTACCACCGACGTGTCGTAAGGCAGGGCCTCGTTGGGGTTTGCGAAGGCTTTCTTTCGTTTGCCAAGCATTTTGACAAAGGCCTCTTTAACTAGAGGCGGCGCGTCCGAATGTTGGTAAAATTGACGTCGGGGCACGATTGGAACTCTAACTTTTCTACTTCGGAGCTGGCCTTTTCAAGGTGGCCGGAAGCTAGACAAAGCGATGCCCCTGCCTGTTTTAACAGGTTAAGACCAATTATGGCAACAAAGGAGGACAAATCTGGTAACATGATGAACGTGGCCTTCAAATTAAATAGGGAAACATAACTCTTTTTAGTGATAGTGGTGACGCAGCTACGAGAAGTTGGGAAGGGTGAAATTATATGTTATTTTAAAATTTTAAAAGATGGTCATTGTTTATCACACTAATGGAAAACGAACTCAGTAGTTTTTTTTTGAAATTTTTTTTTTACCTTGCCAAAAAATGACCAAAACTAAAAACTTAAATATTTTAAAAACTAAAAGTTTTTTCATAATTCTAAAAGATGACAATTTGTGGTCAATTGCGTTTATTTCGATATTGAAAAAAAAAATTCGAAAAGTCGATTTTGAAATTTTTGAAAAATATTTAACAATGTTCAATTTTAAATAATTTCAAAACGGTATGTGGTCATTTGAAAATATTGATGGTCATTGTTTATCACACTATTGGAAAACGATTTCAGTAGTTTTTTTTTTGAAATTTTGTTTTACCTGTGAAAAAAATGAGCTAAACTGTGCACTTAAATATTTCAAGAGCTAAAAGTTTTTTCAAAATTCCAAAAGATGACCATTGGTGGTCATTTTGGTTTATTTCGATTTAAAAAAAAAAATTCAAAAAGTCAATTTTTAAAATTTTCGAAAATTTTTCGAAAATTTTCATTTTTGAATATTTTCCAAACGGGAGGTGGTCATTTCAAAATATTGATGGTCATTTGTGGTCATTTGATGGGCAATCGATTGCACCCTTTTTATACCAAAAAATATCATTTTACCCGACCCAACTTCTCGTAGCTTTGCAGAGGGTATTATAATTTTGGTCAAAAGTGTGCAACGCAGTGAAGGAGACATCTCCGACCCTATAAAGTATATATATTCTGGATCAGGATCACCTCCTGAGTCGATATGAGCATGTCCGTCTGTCCGTCGGTCCGTCTGTCCGTCTGTCTGTTTCTACGCAAACTAGTCTCTCAGTTTTAGAGCTATCGAGTTGAAACTTTGCACACACCCTTCTTTCTGTTGCAGGCAGTATATAAGTCGGAACGGCCGGGATCGGTCGACTATATCCTATAGCTACCATATAACTGATTGATCGGAAATGCCATAACTTTGGTTGTTTTTTAAGTTAGAGAATTGGGACTTTCCACACATGTTATGTTTGACCAAAATATCTTATGTACAAAATTTCATAAGGATCGACCGACTATATCCTATAGCTGTCATACAACGATCGAAATTGGCATAACTTTGGTGTTTTTTAAGTTAGAAAGATGGGATTTGGTACAGATTCTATTTTGAGAAAAACAATCTGATTTGTCGAATTTCATAAGGATCGGCCGACTATATCCTATAGCTGCCATATAACTGATTGATCGGAACTCGCTATAACTTCGTTGTTTTTCAAGTTAGAAGGATGGGAGTTTCAATGGATTCCTCGTTTGGCAAAATAATTCGATCTGCCAATTTTCATAAGGATCGGCCGACTATATACGATCTTCTATATATCTAATAATATAAGATGCGTGGCGCCACCTAGCGGATTGCGACTGAACTGCAAGGGTATATCAACTTTGGCTCCGCCCGAAGTTAGCTTTCCTTTCTTGTTTTCCAAAAAATATTATTTCACCCGACCCAACTTCTCGTAGCTTGGTGACGCCATGGATCGAATGTATCGTGAATGGCGATTCTACTGGGCGGACACCTTTCAATCCCCCGTATGGACGGATGAAATTTTTTGCCGCGCCCGTATCTATTAAAAGTCTAATATCTACCCCCGCTACTCTTCGTCTGATGACAGGTAGCAGGGATTTTCCCCAAAAAAATTAATTGCGTCCGAATCATATTCATGGATAGCATCGTCACTGATTTCTTGTGCCGCGCTTGAAACTGCGGCGGTGTAATCTTTGGTTTCGTTTGGGCCCTGAGTAATGTGGTTTACACTCTGCCTTTTGGGCGGGCCGGATCGATCGGATCCGGCCGGCTTTCTATTTTGGTAGGCCGGCGCTTGAGATGTCTTGAGCAACCTAGACATTGAAGGGTCAACATCCATGGGCTCTGGCGTGTTTTCGCGACGCCTGTCACTGCTCGGAGCGGCGTCCACCTGAGCCTTGTGTTGTTTAGTGAAGTGCCGGTTTTTACCCGCACTCACTTGGGAGTGCCCTTGACAGGACGTTTGTTGGCGATCTTGCGCCTTTGGAACTTGCTTCCTGTCCCTATCTTCCAGCCTCTTCGCGAACGATGCTGCGAAGGAGTACTTCTCGTGGTTTGATTCCACTTTTTGAGCCAATGCCAGCGCAGTTGGCATGTCCTTCGGCTTTGCCGAGAAAAGGACATCGGAGAGGCTGCGCTTGAGGACCGAAATAAAAATGCGGAGCGCATCATCCCGGAACTTTTCGCATAAAATTCTTGCCGCCGATGCTTCGTACGACATAGTTGCTCGTCATAGTATTGCAGAAGCGTGGGGCTTCCCTGTCTGAGGGTACCCATTTCCTGCTCGATGACGTGAATCTGTCGTTTGTCACTATATGTGAAATCGAGGCGGTCTATAATAGCATCAAAATTCAATATTGTGCCGAACGAGGATAGCACTGCATCGGCAGGGCCCCTAATCTTACTCCTAATTATGACTACCGCCTGATAATGGCGTGAGCTATTAACATAATTCCTAAAAATGTAATATGCGACTACCGCCACTTGCCGCCAAGAGACGTATGTTTCTTGTGCCCCCGTAAATTCGGGCAGGCATTTAACGGCATCTAAAGGCTCATTGCATTGAACATTGTCTTTGATATCAATGGGCCCATAAACCTTGATTTTTGGAGCCTCTGCTTGTGTGGGTGCGACTTGCACCGCTGCCACCTGGGCGGCCAACTGCTCTATGGCTTGGCGCAATTCCTGCTCTTTGTTGACCCTTTCCGCCAAGGCATGGTTAACCGCGGCCTGAATTACAACTTTAAGCTGCTCTGGGTCCATAATTCCTACTGTGGGGTTAGTACGCGGGGGCCCTTCGCTATCAGATTATGAGTCACTGGCGTATGGTTTATTCTCCCTGTACCGCTGGAATGGAGAGCTCATATGCCGCCAAGTTAAATCGCACTGGTAGAGGAATGCTAGCTCAAGCTATTCTGCCCATGAAGGCAGTTGGCATGGCAAGGGGTGTGCGGGGTCGGAGCCGCCGCTCTAGCAACTAAGTAAATGAGCTCGTCAAATCGAGCCTGTGCCCTGCCAAGCAGCGACAGGGTCAAGGGTATGCGGGGACTGAGCCTCCGCTATGAGAAACAAAGAAATGAATAGCAAGAATTTGTCACACAAATGCTGTTGGGCCAAGCAGCCACCAAAAAGTGCATTTAAAATAATCATAAAATGCTTAGCTGCAGTTGTTGTTGTCAGCATGTATTCTTCTCTGTTTTGTCTCCCAGTTTCGCATGCGCCTTATTGGTATTTGTAGCGTATGCGCTTTGGGAAGCTTTGGTTGAGCTTCTGCGCAAGCTCTTGGGGTTGCGTTTGTTGTGATTTGGAATTGATTAGAGCCGCATAGATTAGGGTTAAATTAAACACAAAATAAATATATTGAAACACTGAATTGAAAAGCGTGTGTTTATTCGGCTGCTATTAAAAACTATTAATAGCACAACAAATGCATATGCAGCAAGATCGGGTTTCCAGCAGTGGCCGAGTGGGGGTAATAAAAAAAAATTTGTTGCGAGGAAAATACTAAGAATTTAGGGTCTAAGCAAAGAGACACAACGAATTATATAAATAAATTCACAATTTATGAATATCCAAACGACAGAATTAAACGCCGACATTAAGTGAAAAATAATTTTAAATAAATTCAGGACCAATTTGTTCGTTAGCGGTACATATGTACTCTGCAGCTTTCATGTTATCGATAGTCTTCATACGAATTTTGACTACCTATGGGTGATTCGTAACCACCATATGGCAATACTAGAGTGTTTTGTCTATCCCCCGCTAGATGGCGTATTCCTAAATACCTTCTTTTCAAACCTAGCCGTTACAACACCCCCCCACCAAAATCTGACTTGGGGGTAAACTCACCAAGGCAGATCCCGCCATAATTACTGGCGCAAATCTTTTGCATGATAGCGTCCGACTAATTTTCCTTGCAGATCTTCAATCTCATAATAGGAATTTCCCAATTTATGCCGCACGCTTGCCTTCAGAAATTCTGGCCCTAATTTTGCGTTGTATCCGGATTGAAAGCAACTTTGCTGGTTTCAGAGGCTGAAAAATAGCAGATTTTTGCGATTTTTTTTTTATGTCTGAGTAAATATATCAATTCAATTTTTTTACACGATTAATGGCTATATTTGGAGAGTATCTAGGAATTTTTATTTTTAAGAAATAATTATAATTTATCCCGTGACGGGCGGTCGGCCGGAGTCGCTTCCAAAAATTGGTCTCTTGCGGTGCGTAAAGTCTGGCCTTACTTAAAATATTAGTTTCTTGTGCGGATGATCGAAACCATTTTGAAAAATATGCGATTTTGAATTTTTGGCGCGGTTGTAAAGTCGGAGGTACCATTTTTACATAAAAATCCGCCCATTATTGCCCGTAAAAATGGTAAAAAAAAATTAAAAAAAAAAAAGCGTTCGTTCATCCGCAAGTATTTATTGTATTAAAGATGTGTGCAAAATTTTATTTAGATCCGAGCATTACTTTTTGAGTTACGTTACGCACCGACTTGAAAAAGTTGTTTTGAGAAAAACGCGTCTGAAGTTTTAAAAGCAATGGAAAATATATGGAGAGAAAGAAACTAGAAAATCGGTATCTCTCCAAGTTTTAGTCCGATCGACATGAAACTTTCACAGGATATTCCTAAGATAATGTTCAATTATATAAAAAATTTCTAAAAAAAAATTTTTTTTTGAAGTCTCAAACCATCCTGCCCCTTAAAGCACAGAAAATGCTGCTTAAATTTGCATCCCAGTCTTTTTGGCTGATATCAACATAAGATCGTATTGCCGTAATTATTGATCGGTTAACGAGTTCTGACGTATTTGTTTGTGGCAAATGGTACTTTATTTCATAAATGCAAAAACAGAACTGAACTTAAGAACTAACAAAAGTGAGACTCTTAGTGGCCACTCCAATGGGCAGTGCTTGCCAGCTATGCACGAGTTTTCGGCCAGACGCTGGGTCAGCAATTTGGCCGGAGCGAGCTTTTGGACGATCGGTCATTGCCGTCGCCCGGTTGACTTAGTTAACTTATATATATATACTGTCGTCTCTCGGGTGGGAGATGCCTTAAACATATGTACGGCGGCGATGGGGCAACCCGCTCCTAAAACACAAGCCAATGTGTATTCGTTCAGCGTATGTTTTATTCTATTATTATTTATTATTATATATTATTTTCTATCCTAGTGTGCCCAATCTCTTCACGAGTGCACAATAACAAAATTCTACTTAAATACTAACTATCGATAACACAGGCCGACAATTTCCAACTTTTTTTTTCCTCCACTCATAATTTTACCTGCTCCATAATCTTTAGGCTCCCCTGAACCAAAGTCCAGAACAAACATAGGTTCTATCACCCACCGTTTCCGCGGTACACCTAAGAGAAGAAATTGATCAAATTTTACCATATATTGAATTATGTAGGCCGTGTAATGGCTATGACCATCATTGTTTCCAGTACATTTCATTTTTGAAATGTATGTGTACCAACTAAAATTAAAAAATGGTATCTAGCAGTTACCATATCTTTGGAATACTCATCCAAAGTTGAAATCTCAGATTTTCTACGTTAAGTTTTGGTCTTCTATGATTTTTCCCCAAACATTTTTCTATGGAAGATTTTTATTTTCTTATTGAAATCAGTAGATCATACCATGTTTTAATTTTGGATGTAAGGAAAAACTCGAAATAATTTTATTGAATTTAATATAGGTGGTTCAACAATATTTTCTTCAATTAAATTGGAGTTTTTAATCTCATATTTTCAAAAAGTCATGGCTATCTACAACTGTTTCTATATTCAAAACGTATCTATTGCAGGTTCAGCTTGTTTAGTAAAGCTTTACAGAAGTTGTAGATAGCCATGACTTTTTGAAAATATGAGATTAAAAACTCCAATTTAATTGAAGAAAATATTGTTGAACCACCTATATTAAATTCAATAAAATTATTTCGAGTTTTTCCTTACATCCAAAATTAAAACATGGTATGATCTACTGATTTCAATAAGAAAATAAAAATCTTCCATAGAAAAATGTTTGGGGAAAAATCATAGAAGACCAAAACTTAACGTAGAAAATCTGAGATTTCAACTTTGGATGAGTATTCCAAAGATATGGTAACTGCTAGATACCATTTTTTAATTTTAGTTGGTACACATACATTTCAAAAATGAAATGTACTGGAAACAATGATGGTCGTAGCCATTTCACGGCCTACATAATTCAATATATGGTAAAATTTGATCAATTTCTTCTCTTAGGTGTACCGCGGAAACGGTGGGTGATAGAACCTATGTTTGTTCTGGACTTTGGTTCAGGGGAGCGTAAAGGTTATGGAGCAGGTAAAATTATGCGTGGAGATTTTTTGCTGTTGGCCTGTGTAATCGATCCGCGACAGCCCCACCTCCGTGAAGAACTTCTTTACTCAAATCCAAAGCCGCCAACTTTGAAGCGCATTATCCAGCGGTTCCGATCTCCATCCATGATCCTAACGCGGGCTCGTCTGACCTCAACATCCGTTCCAGCAAAAGTCTCCTCTACGACGCCTTTCCGCCAGTCTCGACGCGGAATGGCTGGATCGCAAACGAAGACAATGTCTCCTCGTTGAATCGGCTTCTCTCTGCGGCACCACTTCTCTCTCCGTGTCAGCGTGGGTAGGTACTCCAAGACCCACCTCCTCCAGAATCGGTCTCTCAACATCCTTGCCACGCGCCACTGCTTCCGCGTAGCTCCTTCCTTGACGAGGCCTCCATCCAGGCCGGGGGTATCCGGTGGGCAAGCTGCTCCCTTGAGGAGATCGTTGGGCGTGAGAGGGGCTTCCTGCTCCGCACTCACTGGCAAATGGGTGAGTGGACGAGAGTTAACGACATTCTCCGCCTCTATCAGGAAACTCTCCAGGACGTGCTCCTTCGGCGCCACTTCCTTCACTGTGTGGCGTAGCACCCTCTTCACGATGGGTTCGCTGGGCAGTTGAAGATCCATTCAATTCCCTTGCTTGACAGCTCCGACTGGATCCTCTCGGGTTCGAAGATCTCCGCAAATCTCTTGGCCTCTCTGTCTGCTCCAACGAAGTTCCTGCCATTGTCGCTGCGCAGTCTATGTACAGGCCCTCGACGGCAGATGAAATTCCTGATTGCAAGTATGCAGGAATCAGTCGACAGGTCATGTGCCAGTTCCAGATGAATCGCCCTGGTCGTCAGGCAGGTAAACAAGGCCACCCACCGTTTCTCTTGGTGCCGAGCAACGGTCACTAGCAGCGGCCCAAAGTAGTCGAGGCCTGTGCTTTTAAACGGCCAGCCATAGGCGTCCAAACGATCATCTGGCAGGGGTCCCATAATCGGCGGCATCGGCCGTGCTCTGTGCAGCTTACACTCGCTGCATCCCGAGATCACACTACGAAGCACTCTCCGCAGTCTCGTAATCCAGAACCTGGTCCGGATCTCCGCCATCGTAGCATCCACGTTTTGATGATTCATCCTCACATGGGCGTCGCGCACAATCAACTCCGTGAGACCATGCCGGTGGGAGAGGATCACTGGCCTCCTGGCGCTGTACGGTATACATAGCGCCGCATCGATCCTGCCATACGCTCGCAGGATTCCATTGCCATCTAGGTATGGCGCCAGTCCACATATGTCGCTTCCTTTAGCGACGTCCAAGCCCTTCTCTGCGGCCTGCACCTCATCGGGGAACGCCTCACGTTGTGCTCTACGGAATAACAAGTCCTCAGCTTGGCCGTAGTTCTCCAGCTCATCTCGTTGTCCACGGCATCGACGTATGAACCTTAGGACCCAGGCCGTAGTCCTCAGCAATCGCCTGTAGCTTGAGAATCTCTCCAGCGATATAAACGGGTCACTCGCGCCAACAAGCACGAACTCACTCGGCATCTCCTCTTCGTCTTCTGCATTCGCTTCGTCGCAGTTCCTGGCCAGCTGCCCGCTGGTCTCCTCAGGAATGCCGGTCCTCTTAACCAGCGAGACTCCTCGCTTAGGTCCACGCTGCGTTGCGCTCGAGTTGCATCATCTGCCACCTTGTCGGCGGATGGTAGCCATCTCCATTGGGCCACCTTCGTCGACTCCAGAATCTCGGCTACTCTGTTCCCTACGAACTGCACTTCCAATCCAACGCAGCACTGTCTTCGAATCCGTCCATTGCACAGTCTCTGCAATGGCCACACTATGGTCCTGTCTGACTGTGTCCATCAACCTCGTTCCTAGAACTGCTGCCTGCAGCTCCAACCGTGGAATCGTCATCGTTCGCATCGGTGCACACTTCGTCTTTGCGCACACGAACCTCACTTGCACGTCGTCGTCCTCGTACGTGATTCTCCAGTAGACCACTGATGCGAATGCCGACTGACTCGCATCCACAAATACGTGCATCTCGACAGTCTTCACCAGCCCGGATCCTAAGTAGTGTCGTGGGCTCCGAAAACGTTCCACTTTCTCCATCTCTTTACGCCAATCCATAAAGGCGTTCTGCATCTCAGCCGGTAGTGGTTCATCCCATGAGATCTTCCTTCTCCAGACCTCTCGCAGCAACAACTTCGCTGTTATCATTAGACAACACAGGAATCTCAAGGGGTCGAACGTTGACATGACCATACTCAAGAATTCCCTTTTTGTGGTAATTCTCTTCCCATCTGACACGACGGGGGCGACTTTGTGGTACTTCACTCGAAACCTGAAGTCGTCCGTGGCTGGCTGCCACCGCATTCCCAAAATCTTTTGCTCGGCCTCACCCCATCCAATACTCTGGGCGTGATCACTCCGAGCCTGACGTCCGAGCATCCTCTCCACTGTAGGCGAACTGGACTTGCAAAGCTCAAAACCGCCTTCTGCATGTATCTTCTTCACTCTGCTAGATACTTCGATGGCTTCGCTCTCTGTGGCAAAGCTGTCCACATAGTCATCCACGTAGTGGTAGTCCACGATGGCTTTGACTGCTCTGGGATCCGAATCCAGGAATCGCTTGGCATTCACTGTCTTCACGTGATGCGCCGCACTCGGTGAGCATGCTGCTCCAAAGGTCATCACGCACATCTCGTAGACGTCGGGGTCCCGTTGGTCCTTCCCATCTCTCCACAGAAATCGTTGCGCACATCTATCCTCGGGTCGGATCAGCACCTGGTGAAACATCTCCTTAATGTCGCTGCAGACTCCGACGGCACCGACGGAAGAGGATAGATGCCAAGGCCTTATAGTGTTGCGGCCCCTTGCTCAGCGCAGAATTCAGCGATACTCCTCCAACTCGTGCCGCTGCGTCGAATACTAATCGGATCTTCCCTGGCTTGTTGGGATTCTCCACTCCAAAATGTGGCCAGTACCATGTTCTATCGCTTCCCGAATCGATTTCCTGTCGTTCCAGACGCCGAGCGTATTCCTTGTCGACATAACAATCCGTATTCCATAATCATTAACAATCCGTGAGTATTCTTGGGCGAACTGCCCATCTCGCTTTATTTTCTTCTCGATGTTGACCAATCTATTGTACGCCATATCATAACTTCGTGGCAGCACAATGTTATCCGTTTTCCACAATAATGGCCTCTGGTATCGGCGGCCAACTCGCACCGTAGTGTCCTCCAAGATCTTCTGAGCCCTCACGTCGTCGCTGGCTGCGGCCGCTGGCGCCGCCTTCACACCGAAGTTCTCGATCTCGAAGTAGTCCTCGACGATCCGTTCCACGTTATCATCCAACGACGTGGCTAGCAGACAAGACCTCGGTGATTGCGTGTCTCGTCGTCCTTCTACAGAAAAACAAAAACAACCCATCCTAATTCGGTTGCGGCCGCGTACGGTCCCTCGCTGGCAAACCGTCTCATTTTCAATGGCAGTCCTAGATGCCCATGGTCCAAACCAATAAGCAGCTTGGGCACTGCATTTACGTAGGGCTTCATTGGTAATCGAGCGTCATTGTTCACGCTCCTAACATCCCTTCTGTGCAGGATCTGCATCGGCAGGCTCAAGTTCGAAATGGCATTCACGTTTCTCAGCACATGTCGGGAGGATTTGCCTGCTCCACTGATCTCCAGACGTACCACGTTAGTAGGCTCTCTTGTGGCCCTGCCTCCGAACCACTGAACGTTCAGCTGACGAAGTACTCCTTGTACGCCTGGCTCTGCAACCAGCTCGTTGTCGACCATCGTCACCGAAGAACCTTCATCCAGAAGAGCGTACGTATCCACCTGCTTCCCACCTCCGTATAGCGTCACCGGCAATACACGGAACAGAAGTCGTTCTTGGTCCTCGTCGACACAGCTCAAATTTCTCTCCGGCGTCGCAGAAGCATCCACGGATGAGGCTGCTCCTTCATTCACTCGGACGCCTTCCCTCGGTCCGGCTGCCGGCCGGTTGTAGCTTCTCCAGTTGCCGCCTCGCTGTGGCGGTCTCCTGAAGCCTTCATTGTTTACCTCGTGAAGAAGACGGTGATGCTTCCTCCTGCATCCATTCACGGGGCACTCTCCTGACGCAGCGCAGGATCCAGTCATATGCCCGCTTTGCAAGCACATGAAGCATAGGCGATGTCTTCTTGCGAGTCTCCACCTCTCTGTAGGTGTGGCTGCAATAAATCGTTGGCAGTCTCGAACTGCATGTTGTCCAAAATGTAGCGCAAAATGGCGATGCTTGATTAATCCTCGTGGTACAGTTCTGCGAACACGGTATCGTTTGAGATCCGCTCCATGATGGCGGTCTCTCTGACGCCGCATGATAAGCACTTGTTGCGTTGGGTACGGTTAGGCCGATTGCAAATGGCGCCCCAACCTCACTCGACATTACGGGGTCAGTGCGCTCCATATTAGCGCTGCGAGCGCGTTCCAACTCCTTCTCCAGCTCGGCAATCCTATCCATGAGGTCGGCCACCTTCGGTTTCCTGGTGGCTCCAGATGCTGCCAGCTGCGCTGATGACGCCGGGGCTTCACTGCCTCGGCCGCCGGCTTGCGACGCCCCTACACTAGGTTGCGGGGCCAAAACGCTGCCATCTACTTGCGTTGCGATATTCTGTCCCTCATTTAGTCAGGGACTCCTTCTGGGCGAATGGTGCATCATGTCGTCCAGGCAAGATCGACCCTCTCACCAGGGTGCTGTTTTCAAAACAATGTCGCCAGTCGCCTGACTGCGAATAAAAGCTTCTGTCGTCTCTCGGGTGGGAGATGCCTTAAACATATGTACGGCGGCGATGGGGCAACCCGCTCCTAAAACACAAGCCAATGTGTATTCGTACAGCGTATGTTTTATTCTATGGGGATTACATGTTAGGGTAAGCAAGAATGATAAAATTACAAAAGCTTACCGCAGTTTAACCTCCCACACTCTATGACAACAATCACAAATTCACCACACGCGCCATTATTTTCTATCCTAGTGTGCCCAATCTCTTCACGAGTGCACAATAACAAAATTCTACTTAAATACTAACTATCGATAATCGATCCGCGACATATACATATGTACATATGTACTCTGCAGCTTTCGATAAGTCATGTTATCGATAGTCTTCATACGAATTTTGACTACCTATGGGTGATTCGTAATCCCCATATGGCAATACTAGAGTGTTTCGTCTATCCCCCGCTAGATGGCGTATTCCTAAATCTCTTCTTTTCAAACCTAGCCGTTACAACACCCCCCCACCAAAATCTGACTTGGGGGTAAACTCACAAAGGCAGATCCCGCCATAATTACTGGCGCAAATCTTTTGCATGATAGCGTCCGACTAATTTTCCTTGCAGATCTTCATTCTCATAATAGGAATTTCCCAATTTATGCCGCACGCTTGCCTTCAGAAATGCTGGCCCTAATTTTGCGTTGTATCCGGATTGAAAGCAACTTTGCTTAAAATCACGGCGAAAGACTTCTTGGCCTTTAGCAAAACTTACTTCCCTTGATCTCAGATTATATCGCTCCCTGTTCTTGCTGTCCTGCTGTTGAGAAAGTTTCTTTGCTTTAACTCGAGCCAATTCAAGTGAGTCTTCCCTACTGAATGCTACTCCTCTATCCTGCAAAACCTCAAGCGACCTCAACAAAGCATATGTACCCCCTGATGTTACCATATGCTGGCCAAACACCATATAATAGGGTGAAGTACCAATTGCTGAATGGGTGGATGACCTTAAAGCACAGCAAATGCTGCTTAAATTTGCATCCCAGTCTTTTTGGCTGATATCAACATAAGATCGAATTGCCGTAATAATTGATCGGTTAACGCGTTCTGACGCATTTGCTTGTGGCGAATGGATAGCTGTCAGCTTGTGGGTAATCTTATGTTCCCTCAAAAGCTTTTGAAATTGTTCTGATCTGAACTGTGAACCATTATCAGATACAACTGTTTCTGGAACCCCGCAGAGGTGAAACAACTCTTCTTTTAGATACTTAATAACGACTGATGCTTCCAATTTCTTAACGGCTTTGACAAATATAAACTTGGAAAAGTGGTCTAAGACTATAAAGATAGCTATATTCCCACTCCTTGAACGAGGATATGGACCTAGGAAATCAATATAAATCCGTTGAAAGAATCTTTCAGACTCTGGAGCCTTACCCATTGGAGGTCTTAAGGGACTGTTGGGTGCCTTAGAGGTCTTACAAGATTCACACCCGCCAATATACGCCTTAACATCTCCCACCAAGCCGGGCCAGTAATAATAGCGTGTTACTCGCTCCAGCGTCTTGTAAACTCCGCCGTGAGATGCAAGCGGATGATCATGCGCGTTCTTCAAAACATCGCGTACCAGTTGCACGGGTACCCACAGCTTCCAAATGTATACATCGTGGAGCGGCTCACCTGTTGCATGTTCTGAGCGCCTATATACTAATCCGTCCACAACCTTTATGTCAGGGAATTTCGCACTATTGGCTTCAAAACTATCTATCAGACTCATATACTCGGGACTTCTAAAATGTTCCGAAGCGGTATCTAATCAACCCCCGAAGCGGTATCTTAACAACCCCTCCTCATTTACTCTCAAAAGGGCATCCGGAACGACATTCAGCGACCCTTTACGATGCTCAATCGTGAACCTAAGGACGTAAGCGTTTAACACTTATTATTGCCGCAAGACACTCCTGTTCTGTTATAGAGTAATTTCGCTGGGCTTTGTTAACCTTTTAACAAAACGCCTCCTACTCCGCTTTTGTTTGCGTCGCAGTGAAAGCGCTTTTACTTTTACTTGACCTTTCAAGAATTTTATCTTATACATACTTTTTGACAGATACTAAGTTTTTTTTTCTTATAATCGAATTTAGAAATTTTCTTCCATTTTTATACCCTTGCAGAGGGTATTATAATTTTGGTCAAAAGTGTGCAACGCAGTGAAGGAGACATCTCCGACCCTATAAAGTATATATATTCTTGATCAGGATCACCTCCTGAGTCGATATGAGCATGTCCGTCTGTCCGTTTCTACGCAAACTAGTCTCTCAGTTTTAAAGCTATCGAGTTGAAACTTTGCACACACCCTTCTTTCCTTTGCAGGCAGTATATAAGTCGGAACGGCCGGGATCGGTCGACTATATCCTATAGCTGCCATATAACTGATTGATCGGAAATGCCATAACTTTGGTGTTTTTTAAGTTAAAGGGTTGGGACTTTCCATACATGTTATATTTGACCAAAATATCTTGTGTGCAAAATTTCATAAGGATCGGCCGACTATATCCTATAGCTGTCATAGAACGATCGAAATTGGCATAACTTTGGTGTTTTTTAAGTTAGAAAGATGGGATTTGGTACAGATTACTCTTTTGGCAAAATAATTCGATATGCCAAATTTCATAAGGATCGGCCAACTATATACGATCCGCTACATATCTAATAATATAAGATGCGTGGCGCCACCTAGCGGACTGCGACTGAACTGCAAGGGTATATAAACTTCGGCTCCGCTCGAAGTTAGCTTTCCTTTCTTGTTTTTTTGATTCTTTTATATTTATTCTAAAGCATGTGTTTTAATGTATGTTTATATTTCATCATTTTATGCTGCACTGAGAGAAATTTTTAGCAATTCAATTTTACATTACATTTTTAATAAAATTATTTAATTGCCTTTAAGCGTAGAACTAATCATAATTTCGTCACATAACAAACTGTAAGAAAACTTTTAATATAATATTTTTAATCTTTTAAAACTTTACCTTAACGTATTAATTTTAATTCGTGCCCTTCTTGTTTTTGTTGTTTTTAACCTTTAATTTAACCTATTTGTTCTTGATGCTGCTGACGGCTCCTGATGGGCTGCACTGAGACTCCTGAATCCACTTTTCCAATGTTTCCCTTTTCCCAGTGGTCAATGGTCTCTACCACATCTTGTCACTTTGCTCTACTAACAATCTTAAATCGCTTATATTAACCGCCTTATCTGTGCAACACTCTTCCTCGTGATATCTTTCTCATAATCCTCGCTTATCTATCTCGGATCTATTCCCGCGATTCCCTCCGTCGGTTGGACGGGAGGTGGGCTGTACGTATGCAGTGGATCGCGGAGAGTCGTTTAACGTTACGTTACGGTTTTTCTCGGCTAGCCCTCCTCCGCCAAACTCATACCTCGCCATAAGAAATTTCGCTCCAAAATTTATTTGATGGTGAAATTCTCATAAGGATCGGGCAACTATATATGATCCTATATATGTATATAATAATAATATAAGCTGCTGCTTAACTGCAATGGTATATCAACTTCGGCTCCGTTCAAAGTTAGCTTTCCTTTCTTGTTTTTTTTTTATACCCCTGCAGAGGGTATTATAATTGTAGTCAAAAGTATAGGAGTCATCTCCGACTCTATAAAGTATCTTGATCCTGGTGAGCCTGACATGCCTGAAATGCCTGAAATGCCGCAACTTTGGTTTTTAAGCTAGGGGGTCAGATTCCATTGGCCGGCTTTATCCTATACCTGCCATATAATTGAACGATGGGAGTTGGAACAACTTAAACTGCAAGGGTATATCAACTTCGGTTTCGCCACTTGAAAAAAACTTAATAACAAAAGTTATGGCATGTCCGGTCAATCAGTTATATTGCAACTATTAACTTTTGTTCACTTATATAGAATTTTTCGTCACCAAGTTAATATCAGATATTTTGGGCATAGCATGCAGGTCCTTCGCGTGTATTTTACCTTGTCAAGATGTTTTTTTATTCGATACCACGATTTTATTTATATTTCGTTTGGAAATAGCCCCTTTTGTGCTCCAGCCCATCACTTAATATCTTAATCTTAATGAGAAGACTCAGAAATTCAGAACTTTACGAGGACAAAATTTTAAGACTAATGGTTATTGAATCCAGGGTCGAGCGTTGGATTTCCAGCAGAGAAGCTGCATAATGAGAATTTTTTTACATTTATTTATTTTTGAATACCGCAGTTTCAATCATTTTTTTAGCGAGAAAAGATACAAACTAAAAGTGCTTTAACGAACTGTTGTTGCTATCTTTTGCTCGCAACAAATGCCGCGGCTAGCTCACAGAGTTTGGGGGATCGTTCCACCTGATTTATATATTCGACGTGATTGCCTGAGCCCAGAAATAACACAGGGTGCTTCGTTTTATAAATATCCGCTTTATTTTGATAAAGATACAAAAGGGGGAATCTCACCCTCGTTCCCCGATTATCGTTCCGGGTTGGTGGAAATAAACACGCCCTCCTGATGCCTGGCGCCGGTTCGGCTCACGTCTTCCCTTCGCTTGCGGGGCGTGTGCTGACCCTCCCCTGCCGCTGTTTTTATCGTCGCTGCTCCTGTCGTCGCCGCCGCTCCTCCTCTCGTCGCCGCTCCTCCTCTCGTCGCCGCTCCTCCTCTCGTCGCCGCCGCTCCTGTCGTCGTCGCTGCTCCTTTTGCTGCTCCTGTCGCTGCTCCTTTTGCTGCTCCTGTCGCTGATCCTGTCGCTGCTCCTGCCGCTGATCCTGTCGCTGCTCCTCTTGCTGGTTGTCGCTGCTTCTCCTCTGTGGGCGCCGTGGATCTTTGGTATCGAAGCCCTTTCGCAGTGCCCTTTATAATTGAAGATCTATTGATGAATTGAAGATTGAAGAGCAATTTAGCAGAATTACATAACCTTAGCAATAGCAAGCAGGCATAGAAATGAAAAGGGAATTAATGGCAAAAATATAAAATTTATGTCAAATTTAGCAGTGTACAAAAACATTGCATTTACAATATATTAAAAACACCACATTATGTTCCACAAACTAAAATATTAGGCACGTTTCTTTTCTACATTACGTTTCTTTTCTGAAAAAGTAATTTTAATTTACTCTAAAAAATTGCACACTCTCACTCTCCCGACACTACTACAACCGATCACCAGGCACCGAACAGCACCTTCGTGCGCGACACACGTCCTTCTCAGCCTATGCACAAGCAATTAACTCAAATTTAACTATTACTATCTTATGCTATTGATTAGGATCATTTCTCTGCATCCAGCACAGTCCATATAGAACATAAAAGGGGAAAAAAACACTAAGTAGACTAAAATTTTGGGAATTTTAAATGGGGGCATAGACAATAAAAAACAAGAAAGGAAAGCTAACTTCGGGCGGAGCCGAAGTTTATATACCCTTGCAGTTCAGTCGCAGTCCGCTAGGTGGCGCCACGCATTTTATATCATTAGATACATAGCGGATCGTATATAGTTGGCCGATCCTTATGATATTTGGCAAATCAGATTATTTTGTCCAAAATAGAATCTGTACCAATTCCCATCTTTCTAACTTAAAAAACACCAAAGTTATGCCAATTCCGATCGTTGTATGACAGCTATAGGATATAGTCGGCCGATCCTTATGAAATTTTGTACATAAGATATGTTGGTCAAATATAACATGTGTGGAAAGTCCCAACCCTCTATCTTAAAAAACAACGAAGTTTAGGCATTTCCGATCAATCAGTTATATGGCAGCTATAAGATATCCGACTTATGTACTACCTGCAAGGAAAAGAAGGCTGTGTGCAAAGTTTCAACTCGATAGCTCTATAACTGAGAGACTAGTTTGCGTAGAAACCGACAGACAGACGGACGGACGGACAGACAGACAGACGGACAGACGGACATGCTTATATCGACTCAGTAGGTGATCCTGATCAAGAATATATATACTTTATAGGGTCGGAGATGTCTCCTTCACTGCGTTGCACACTTTTGACCAAAATTATAATACCCTCTGCAAGGGTATAATTAGCGCCATTCAGGCTGACAAAACAATAAATATTTAAATGCATATATAAATACATAAAAATTATTACAAAACTCAACAGCAGCCAATTTTGCATTGCCGCTGTTAGAGACTTTTTTTTACAGCGATAAGGCAGCAGAGAAATGTCCTTATTTAGAGCATCATACCAATCATACCCCACTAATCACTTTTAGCAAAGGGTCTTTTGATATTGGTGATGTTAGTATAAGGTCCAATCTGTTTATATTTACGTTAAATATGTCAAATATATTAATATTTTTTTTTGACTTTTTATGGAATCTAATTTGGACAAACGTATACGATCTGCCAAATTTCATAAGGATCGGCCGTCTATATCCTATAGCTGCCATATAACTGATTGATCGGAAATGCCATAACTTCGTTGTTTTTCAAGTTAGAAGGATGGGAGTTTAATGGATTCCTCTTTTGGCAAAACAATTCGATATGTTAAATTCCCATAGTCGACCGATCCCGGCCGTTTCGACTTATTTACTACCTGCAACAGAAAGAAGGGTGTGTGCAAAGTTTCAACTCGATAGCTTTACATCTGACAGACTAGTTTGCGTAGAAACAGACAGACAGACAGTCGGACAGACGGACATGCTCATATCGACTCAGGAGGTGATCCTGATCAAGAATATATATACTTTATAGGGTCGGAGATGTCTCCTTCACTGCGTTGCACACTTTTGACCAAAATTATAAAATCCTCTGCAAGGGTATAAAAATATAATTGATACGATATTTATACCCTTGCAGAGGGTATTATAATTTTGGTCAAAAGTGTCTGTCGGTTTCCACGAAAACTAGTCTTTAGTTTTGAAGCTATCGAGTTGAAACTTTACACACATCCTTTTTTCCTTGCAGGTAGTATATAAGTCGGAACCGCAGGGGTCGGTCGACTATATCCTATAGCTGCCATATAACTGATTGATCGGAAATGCCATAACTTCGTTGTTTTTCAAGTTAGAATGATGGGACTTTCTATGGATTCTAATTTGGCCAAACGTATACGATCTGCCAAATTTCAAAAGGATCGGCCGTCTATATCCTTTTCAAGTCATGAGAATTTACTGATCATTGCACTTCCCATAAGTGGCCATAGATGTGCGATCATATATCCACTGGCTACTTGTAGTACAATATTGTTATGGCTAAAGTGGATGCTTGTTATAGTGACCCATGCACAGTTAAGAGTTAAAGGTGATGCCGTTTGGTGTGCACCCAGCCTTGGCAACGTTCCAAAGGGCTTTGGACCAGGTCATAGGCCTGGATATGGCTCCGCACCCGTTTGCATACCAAGATGACATCATCTTGATTGGACGTAAAGGGAGGAACATATGACGAACTTGATGGAAGTATTCCGGAGTCTGAAGGCGGCGAACTTGAAGATAAACACTCATACTTCAGAAAAGAGTAGCAGTACTTCCCAGATGCAGTTGTCAGAGGATGCAGTGCTAGCTTGCCCCGATTTTAAAAAGAGATTCGTACTGCGAATGGACGCCAACGACTACGGCTTGGGTGCAGTCCTGATGCAGGACACGCATGAGGGCGAGCGAGGGGTTGCTTACGCAGGTCGAACGCTTATCGGAGCAGAGAAAAATTACTCGGCGACTAAGAAGGAGTGCCTAGCCATAATATGGGCACAGATGAGGCCCTGCCTGGAAGCGAATCAATTCGACGTTATTACGGACCACATCGAGGAATTTCTAGCCAGTGACGCAAAGGACCTACGGAAGTATGTCAGGCAATCCGAATGACGCAGATCCCAGAAGAGCCATAGGCCACCGTTTGAGCGGATTTCTAAATATGGTTTGTTTCTAAATATAAGAATTATAATGAAGAGGTCCCTGGTTTTGACTCCTCCGGTCGCACCGCCGTCGAACGCTCGTTCTCCCGTTGTTCATCGGTCCCCGTTCCGGGTTGGTGCCAATATGCACCCCCCCCCTATTCGAGTACTATTCGAGTCTGTCCCTCTGCTTGCCATCTCTGCATCCACGCTTGCCGGAATGGCTCTGTTGCTCTGGCTGGTGCGGTTCTTCTCACTGGCTTTCCTCTTTTGGCAGAAGAAAGGACTCGAAACTCCTCCGGAACTCCTTTTATGTTGGCCCTTTAATCGTTTATTATGAACCACGTTTGCGTTCTTCCCTAGAGTAATTCTAGCATCGCCTGAAGAATCGTGCTAATGTCTAATACGTACGCCTAATGGTCCGTAAACCATGCCACTCAGTCTGCGAATTCAAAGGAATGACCAATCCCGTACTTTTTTTTCCACCTTTGCATTGCGATCCGGGTTCATAACAGGGTTGATTGAGCGGGATGAGTTCGCAACAGAAACGGCACATGGGACGGGAGATTCGTGCGGGTGAAATCTGCCCGCGAGGGTGCAACAAAATATGATGACGGTGATTGCACGTCGAGCAGCTGGAAGCTGAGCATCCGCGAGCGAGATGGCCATCCTCCAGACAAACAAAACAGCGAGCCAGACGCCGCACTTCGTCGTACCGTTCCTCAATTGTCAAAGCACTAAACTTTGAACAAGAAGGAAGCTCGTGCACCGAAATACCAGACAGGGCGCATAGAGCAGGACGGGCGTTAATAACCATGCACGAAGATCGTTTATTCGAAGATCTTCCTCGGCCCACTTATTTAGCTGGTGGATACGCCGCCAAAGAAAAGTCGACGCATTCAAGAGTCCGGCACCTTTGCTCCAAGAATCGTTCCATGGACTCCCAAGACGGAAGGCTGTCGTTGCTTCCGGTGAGAGTGTCTTCCCACTTGG
Source organism: Drosophila ananassae (assembly GCF_017639315.1). Classification (NCBI taxonomy): domain Eukaryota; kingdom Metazoa; phylum Arthropoda; class Insecta; order Diptera; family Drosophilidae; genus Drosophila; species Drosophila ananassae. The sequence continues at coordinate 444,228 of NW_025319057.1, forward strand.
CCTTTGTGGCAGGATCCAACTTCTGCAGGATAATCTGGATAAGCAAACATCCTTGGATCTCGGCAGCTGATCCGGAACTCATAAGAGCACGCATATGCCCATTGAACCGATCCGATAGCTCCCGCAAAGTAGCAACAGACCCTGGCTCGACCACACGAAGCTGCAGGATCTCATTAATGTGAGACTGAAATATTAACACCGATTACTAAAACGATTGCGCAATAGGTCAAGGGCCACATCGTAGTTCACGTCAGTAATTTCCAGAGCTCTCGCCGTATCCAAGGCTGACTCGCGCTGGCATGAAATGAGCCACCGGAGCTTTTCCGTTTTCGTTAGGTGGGGATGGCTGTCAATCGTGGTCTTAAAAAGGGCGCAGAAATCCGGCCACTCGGCATAGCCGCCGCTGAATGTTGGCATCGGCAACGGTGGCAAGGAGGGGGCTGGCTTGTATGGCATTGGAGATACACTGGCACCGTCGAGAAGTGTGGAGTGGGCAGCGATTCTCTTGGAGCGTTTGGCAACCTCCACCTGAATTTCCACTTGCACATCATGGTCTTCTTGAAGCGCGTTGAACCTCTCACGCAAACGTTTCTCCACTGACTCCAGCGCCATAATGATACAATCCTCAGTCCGCGCCGCAGCCTTCACTTTATGATGCAGCACCTCCATCTCCTGGCAGGTCACCTCTGCTCTTTTCCGCAGCATCCTTTCCCGGTTTGCGGCACCAGCTCCAATAGTCTCAGCTCCAGACTCATCTATTCGATTAAAATGCAACTTGTAACAACAACAACAAGGGCGTTTTCTTGGGACTTTTAATGCTGATCACAATAATCAACCGGGATGAAATCACGTCGGGGTCACCAATGTTGAGCTATCAGCGTTTTGATAGCGGCCGAATTAATAAAGACGCGGCCGATCCAAAACAATGCCGAAAAACAAGTGCCTAAAACCTAAGAGCTTGCGCAGAAGCTCCACCAAAGCTCCCAAAGTGCATACGCTACAAATAACAACAAAGCGCATGCGAAACTGGGAGTCAAAACAGAGAAGAATACATGCTGATAACAAGAGCTGCAGCATAGCAATTTTTGATTATTTTAAATTCATTTTTTTGTGGCTGCTTGGCCCAACAATGCCCCTACGTAAATTTTACTGAAGTGGACTGCTCCAGCGCACCACCTTCACCCAGAAAAGCATTTTCAAAAATCTAAGCGACTGGAAGAATGCCTTTGCAAACCCAAATAAGGCGTTACCTTAAAACACGTCAGTGGTGGCCACCATCAGGATAGTTAACGAGGAACCCTACCCGTACACGATGGGGGCAGCCGATTTTGACAAGGGCGAAATGCAAGACCTACTAAAAAAACGGTATAATCCAGAAGTCGAGATCCAGAGACAATACCGGACCGCTACCCCATGGAAATTATATCTATGATGCTAGGGAATTAAGGCAAGGCCAAAGACTTTACAACGCTCGATTTGAAGTCTGGCTACCAGTAAATTACACTAACGAAACGTGACCATGAGAAAACTTCCTTTTCCGTAAACGGGGGAAAAAACGAGTTTCGCCGACTGCCATTCGGGTTGAAGAAAGCTGCCAGCATCTTCCAAAGAACAATCGACGACATACTGCGAGAGCATATTGGCGCAGGTCCTTCCCAAAAGGGACAACCCATTACTATGATCTCTAGAGCCTTAAAAGACAGAGAGGTTAACCAACGAAAGGGGGCTGTTAACAATAGTTTGGGCACTAGAAATGCTGCTTCACTACCTATATAGGATCAAAGATATAAATGTCTACACTGACCGCCAACCGCTGACCTACGCGGTGTCGGATTCTAATCCCGACACAAAAATTAAAAGATGGAAAGAACGCATCGACGAGTGTGGTGCCAAGGTGCATTACATTCCTGGCAAAGACAAACCTCATTGCGGATGCCCTTTCGAGGCAACAACTCGACTTTATAGAAGAGGAAGAGGCATTTTCAAGCGCGGCAACAATTCACAGTGAGCTGTTGCTAACCCACACCATCCCATCCACGGACACGCCTCTCAATTGCTTCCAAAAAGCAGCTTCGTTCTCTTTGGAAACAAGAGACGGCATAACATTGACTTCACTTGCGAGGAGCCATTGCTGGAGGAGCTCGCGGACATAATAGTTTCTAAAGGCGTAAACGCCATTTATTGCGATTTGCACAGGCTAGCAATGATACAGTACAAATTGGTTCGGCAATTCCCTGCCACCAAATTTTGCCACTGTAAAAACCGAGTAACGGACATTTTTGCAATTGACGAGAGGCGAGAAATTTCCACTGCCGAGCACAACAGAGCTCACAGATCTGCCCAGAAAAACATGAAGCAGGTACTCTCCGAGTACTACTGCCCGAAAATGGCCAAAATGGCGAGGTAACCAACCGGTTCCCTCTAGAGCTATAGAGGACCTCAAACCAGCGCTACAACAGCTGATGAACATTTTCCCTAAGGCAAACCTTACACAAAGGCAACCTTAGGTAGGCCAAGCTTGACTTTATTATCGCTCGCCTGATAATTTTTCATTTTTTATTGTCTTATTTTCTAGCCACTTGGCATAAGTTTTTTGCTTCCATTATTGCTTTTAACTCGAAATAGGATGATAACAATTTAGCTGCAGGGTTTAATACTGGCAGTAGCACTTGCCAAGGTTAATGTTGTTAGCCCTAGCATCTTAGATCATGCAGACCTGGAAGGTATGTGGATGGAAGAGCCCACCGAGACCGCGATTATCGTCCGTTAAAATCTTACAATCCGATAACATCATACACTTTATCATTAAGTTTCCAAAAATTAGGTCGGCCTGCAACAAGATCACCGTTTTCCCGGTGTCACATCTCGACACCATACTCAGGCTGGAAGATAACGTGATTGCTGAATGCGACGGCAATATTACTACGGTAGAAAACCGCTCCTTGACATCAAGGGCTACATTTTGCCGGCTGGCGCGAAAAAGATCATGCGCTGGAGGCACGGCGCATTGCGAGATTAAGCAAAGCGATTTACATCCCATCATTTACGTTAATGAGGGGATTGTAATTATAAATGATAGCCCGGCTCGCGTGTGTGTGGATAATGGCAACAGAAGGTGCCATCATCAATGAAACCCGATCGATCAATCATGATACAGCCCAGAGGAGGGTTCCAGGAGTGGCCAGCTTGCCTTCCCTGAACGACACTATGGAACGTAACGTTCTCAGTCTTCCTTACTTTTACCGGTTGAGTGAACGTAACCTGGAACACATTAAGGAGTTCGGGGAGATGATCAACCACCATCAATTATATCAGATGGTGTTCATAGCAGGAGCAATATGCTGCGCTTTGATTTGCATCGGTTGGGCCGCGTAACGGGAATGTCCGATTATTTAAGAGCTCGCTCTGTCCAAACTGCTGACACAGCGTCTGGCCGGAGGCCCATGCATAGCCGGCGAACACTGCGTATTTGCGTGGCCGCTATGAAATATATTTTGTTAGCTTTAAGTTTCAGTTTATATCAGAGCTTCATACAATAAAGGAGTATTTCATTAATACTCCGGCACAGCCGTTAAAGTCAATTAATTTGTCAAATTGGTTACATGGCCTTAAGGGCAGTAGCAACGTAGTTAGTAACTCCCGCCATAACTTCCCGAAAGAAGGAAGAACCCCCAAGGCAACGTCCAGGGACAACATCCATTTCCCGCATCTGAAGACTTTGTCATCATCGAGGGACCAACAACTATTACTACAAATTAACTTAATTAGCTTATATACGTATGGAACACTTCAAATATACTTCACAGGAGCTGCACAAAATTGGTCGCTGCACTTATGGGACTTTATTTTGAGTTAACGAATTTTGCCGGATATAAGCGATGTATCAAAAGTCGCGTCATCTCAAGAGCTATCTATCTGGAAAACCCTTTCGGAAGCCATCTATGTCAAATGACGTCAACTTCAATAGATTGGTGGTGGTGGAGCGACGCCTAAAGAAACCATGCTGATATGGAGAAATGATTAAAGAAAGAGGTGTCATTTCAAATCACTTTGAAATAGCTGACAATTTTGAGATTCCTCGGTAGTTGGTAGCTTAGGAATTTAAAAAAAGAAGATTCCAAAGATAAGTTGAAAAGAATGTAGAGGTTGTCCTGGCACAGAGTCCTGGCACAGAATTTCAACACAGAGCCTGCTACTCCATCGGGGCCTGGCAAATAGATTGGTTCAACCATATGAAGATCCAATAATAAATTATCTTCAGAAAGTAAGGAAAGGAATATACGATTGGAATATATATTGATTAAATATTGTATGGGTATGGCTGGTCTGAGATTTTATGAGGTGAATAAGTGGTTTTTTTTTTGTGAAAATTTTGGGAAAACAAAATTTTGCGAATAAATCGGAAAAGGCATGATATAAGGTCGCAGATGAACCATTAAACGTTGGGGCGAGGAGGAAAAGGTAAATTTTTACTTTTAGTGTTTACAAAGTTATAAAATAGCTTTGGATCCCGATTAAACTAAATCCGACAGCGGCGATTATAATTCCTATAACATTCAGAAGCAAGAGGAAACCCGCCAATGGAACTGCGGCGTGATTTCTGGAAAAAAATCGGTGGAAACCGAAGCTAGAAGGATTATCGATGGGAAGCGAGATTAAGGAGGATTAACGACCGCTACTGGGGCTATATAACGAAGGACACTGTAGCGAATCGGCTGTACGCGAGTCCCACGCGAGTATAAAAAAAGTCGAGTGAGGAAGGATCCGAGATCCTTGGAGTAACTAAAGCACAGGGTGAAACGATTCGGGTTGGTTCATTTCCCGGACACGGCAGGTATCCTTATCGCTTCATGATCGCAACAACCAAGTGACATCCTGCAGAGCAAGGAGAGACCACCTCGGGAACTCAAGCTTAATTAGAAACTAATCAGGGACACCCTAGACAAGTCAGAAGACTCCTGATTCAGGCTTGCTAGGGCGTATGCGTGGCGTGATCCACAAATCCTGCAGATCGTATGCATACCAATGTTTGGCAACGAGTGGCGAACGCAACAGCGGTTACAAGGATCCTGCCCCCATATCCTGCAGTACCTAACAGTTGAGGAGGAGTGTAGGCTTCGCAGCCAGAGCAGGTGAGCCTACTTAGGTTGGACTCATGATAACCCATTGTATCTCTTAAATTTGTGAACAATCTAAGAGCTCGGGCAATCATATCGAATCTATAAATTCCAAGCTGAGTGAAATGTGCATAGATCTCGGCCTCCCAGCAGAGGGAACAGTAGAGACAATAAGGGCTCTGGTGGCAAAGTGGGTCGACGAGACAAAAGACGACGAGATGATGGCGGTCGCACGTGTATTTGAAGAAAAATTCACACAGAGATCAACGCCAAGACAAAGAGCGGTGAGAAAGTCAGAAAAGCGGTACCAGAAATGAAAAGTGTGAGGAGCAGGGAGCCATAAGTTCGAAAGCCGGTCCCGGTGCAAGGGTATGCAAAGGTGGCAAAAAAAGTGCGGGATTGGTCATTCCGGTTCGACGGAACAGGGGGCCCCTTTGAATTCGCAGACTGAGTGGCATGGTTTACGGACCATTAGACGTACGTATTAGACATAAGCTCCTGCCAACAGCCGATGTGCTCGTTAGTGGTCGATCTGAAGCCTTCTCGCCTTGCTGGCGAATGAACTTCAGCTTGGCCGTTCCAAATGCTCCACAACGGTATCCGGTTTCGGCGGCGCTGGGTTTGAAACGGATGGAGCATCCGTTAATGTGTGCTTGAAGTCCCGCCTTAGCACGTATTCAGTGGAAATTGATGCTGTTGTAGCTTCACATATAACGGACTATCAACCTAGCCAGGACATAGATGCTAGCCAGGCATAGATGCTATGGGTCTAGCTGACCCTAACTTCCACAAAACGCAGCGAGTGGACCTGTTGATTGGAGCCAGCTTATTCTTTGACCTATTGTCGTCTGGCCAAATCCAATTAGGTCACGGGCTCCCCATTGCTCAGAATACTCGATTTGGCTGGGTGATTTCTGGACGCGGTGAACTATCACGGGATGTGTCGTCGCTCTATGCTAGGAAAGACAACCCACGGAATGACCACTGCAATGATGTGACTACTGCCCCTTCCAACAGTGTTGTTGAAGGCCCACCCTTCAATGGGGGGAGGATGTTGGGCCAAGCAGCCACCAAAAATTGCATTTAAATTAATCATAAAATGCTTAGCTGCAGCTGTTCTTGTCAGCATGTATTCTTCTCTGTTTTGTCTTCCAGTTTCGCATGCGCTTTATTGGAATTTGTAGCGTATGCGCTTTGGGAAGCTTTGGCAGAGCTTCTGCGCAAGCTCTTGAGGTTGCGTTTGTTGTGATTTGGTATTGATTGGAGCCGCATAGATTAGGGTTAAATTGAACCCAAAATAAATATATTGAACCCTGATTTAAAACGCGTGTATTTATTCGGCTGCTATTAAAAACTATTAATAGCACAACATTGGTAAGTTCCGGTAAGTTGCAAGGAATGATCGATATTTATTTTTCGATTTTGTATTTCAACTTTGGCTATCAATCTTGTGTTCAAAATACGCTTCTTCATCTAGGCAAAGCTGAGCCGTCTCCTTTTTAAATTGGAACCGGATTGGTCTGCAATATCGAGTCGATGATGGCCTTGGATTCTTTCAAATAATCTTGGAATGGTCCGATTTTGTAACCATTCTAAGGGGCAAATATGATGTAACAAACACATTGCTGTCTGCTAAGTCGCTATTCAACATTCTCTGTTTATATTCAGCATGACCAGTGCTTCCATCGAATCCATATTTTCCAAATAAAATCAAATGGTCATCATTGATATCGTAGATAACCTCTTTTTGAAGTTCCAATATGCGTTCAGCAGTGTGATTTAATAAGCTTTGAAGCTCAACTTCTGCTTGAGAATCGCGACAGTAATATTATCTGGATAGCTTTTTCGTTTAGCACACAAAATTTGGTCATAGCTGGGCAACAATGAAAATGATATTTTTGAGTTAATGAATGTACGTAGCACTAAATATTGGTGTTTCGTAAGTTGGCATTCCATGAAAACAGCTAAAACTTCTTCAATACTTATTTCGGAAATTGATTTATTCCCTTGGAAATCAGACATCCGTAAAAGAGATGCAGCAGACTCATCTCGAATCGCAACCTCTGCTTTGCGTCGCCGTTTCGTCCTATTTGAAATCTCAGTTAAATCCTTCTTTGGACGTCCATGATATAAATTAGAAACTTTTGGTGGCGAACAGCATTTTAAAATAATATGTTCTTTGCACTCAAGCCAATCAGAATATTTTTTTAAAATTATTCCTCGTTTCCGCTGGACGATTTGCCAAAATGAAGCAAGCTTTTTACAAACATAGTTTACTTGTTTTTGGAATGCTTCCAAATCCGGCTCATATCACTTATTTTTTATGTCCTTAATTAGGGCATCCAACACATTTCTAGATCTTTGGGCAAGTGAACCGCATTCGTTAAGCCAAAGGTTAAAAATATGCTTTCAAGAATACTCGCATTGACTATGGGTACCTTGGAAAAGAATTAACTAATTAAACGAAAAAATAATCTTAAAACATAAAACACAACGAAAGTACAAGAAACTAAAATCACAAAAAAAACATAACAGACACTGAACAAAAACGTGCCTCCCTCCAAGATAGAGCTACTGGAAAATGAGGTTACGTTTCATTTTGTTCATTCGTTCCTTTTTAAACATTTTTATAATCTTTAAATATTAGTAAATAACGGCAATATATTTCATTTGAAGGCAACCGGGGGAAAATACTTAAAACCTTACATAAGCCTTGTAACGCCCAACGTATACGCTCGCTCTGGCCAAACTGCTGACACTGCGTCTGGCCGGATGCCCATGTATAGCCGGCGAACACTGCATATTTGCGTGGCCGCTATGAAATCTACTTTGTTAGCTTTCAGTTTCAGTTTATATCAGAGCTTCATACAATAAAAAAGTCTTTCAATAATGTTCCGGCAGAGCCGTTAAAGTCAATTCATTTGTCAAATTGGTTACATGGCCTTAAGGGCAGTAGCAACAGAGTTAGTAACTCCCACCATAATTTCCCGCAAGAAGGAAGAACCCCCTAGGCAACCGCCAGGGACAACATCCATTTCCCGCATCTGAAGACATCGTCATCATCGAGTCCGAGACCGAAAGACCGGCCAGTTTTTCCATTCCAAAAAGCGCAGACGCTAGCGACCTCACACACGCGAATATAGCTTTCAGCATGGAACAAATGACAACTACTATACAGGCGGCCGTTCAAGAAGCCAATATCGAAAGCCAATGTAGGGAAAACGAACTGCGCCTGGCTACACAACTGTTGACCGAACAGGTCAAGGCAGCAGAAATAGATCCCGCGCAAGCGGAAGCTCCCAAAATCAAAGCCTATGAACCGATAGAAATTAGGGACAACGTCAAAAGTGACGAACCCCTAGATGCCGTCAAGTGTCTGCCAGAATTTACGGGAGCGCAGGACGCATACGTTTCCTGGCGGCAAGCGGCAGTAGCCGCATATTATATTTTTAGGAAATACGTAAATAGCTCGCGCCATTATCAGGCATTTATCATTATTAGGAGTAAAATGAGAGGCCCTGCCGATGCCATGCTATCCTCGTTTGGCCCTTTGCTAAATTTCGACGCGATTATAAATCGACTCGACTTAACGTACAGGAAATAATGTAATAACGTAACGAGCAGGAAATGGGTACTCTCAGGCAGGGAAACATGACCCTCTTGCAATACTATGACGAGGTCGAGAAAAAACTCACCTTGCTCACTAACATAGCCACCATGTCATACGAAGCCTCGGCGGCAAAAGTTTTGTGTGACAAATTTCGGGATGACGCTCTTCGAGTATTCGTCTCGAGACTCAAGCGCAACCTTACGGATGTCCTTTTTTCGGCAAAGCCGAAAGATATGCTTTCAGCCCTCGCTTTGGCACAAGAAGTAGAATCTAACCACGAGAGATACTCCTTCGCGGCTTCGTTTGCCAGAAGCCAGGAGGACAAGGATAAAAAACAACATCCAAAGGCGTAAGAACACCGACAAGCTCCTGCGCTGGCAAATGCCCAGACAACGGCTCAAGAAGAGTGGAAAGGCGTCCGCCCAATTCCAAGCATGCCTGTTGAGCTATCAGCGTTTTGATAGCGGCCGAATTAACAAGACGAGGTTCAATTTAAATATTCAATTTATTATGGGTCAATTTAACCCAAAAACTAATTCCGCGGCCGATCCAAAACAATGCCGAAAAACAAGTGCCTAAAACCAAAGAGCTTGCGCAGAAGTTCCACCAAAGCTCCCAAAGTGCATACGCTACAAATAACAATAAAGGGCATGCGAAACTGGGAGACAAAACAGAGAGGAATACATGCTGATAACAACAGCTGCAGCTAAGCATTTCATGATTAATTTAAATGCAATTTTTGGTGGCTGCTTGGCCCAACATCCTACCCCCATTGAAGGGTGGGCCTTCAATAACACTGTTGGAAGGGGCAGCAATCACATCATTGCAGTGGTTTTTCCGTGGGTTGTCTTCCCTAGCATAGAGCGCCGACACATCCCGTGATAGTTCACCGCGTCCAGAAACCACATAGCCAAATCGAGTATTCTGAGCAATGGGGAGCCCGTGACCTAATTGGATTTGGCCAGACGACAATAGGTCAAAGAATAAGCTGGCTCCAATCAACAGGTCCACTAGCTGCATTTTGTGGAAGTTGGGGTAAGCTAGATCCATATTGCCAGAAATCTTCCAGCCCGAAGCATCTATGTCCTGGCTAGGCTGATAGTCCGTTATATGTGAAGCTACAACAGCCCAATTTCCACTGAATACGTGCTAAGGCGGGACTTCAAGCACACATTAACGCATGCTCCATCCGTTTCAAACCCAGCGCCGCCGAAACCGGCCACTGTTGTGGAGCATTTGGAGCGGCCAAGCTGAAGTTCAATCGCCAGCCGCGACAAGATGGATGCACTTGTGAACCGGAATCCAATAAAACTCGGCAAGGCAAGAAGAAGGCTCCAGATCGACCACGAACGAGTACATTGGCTGTTGGCAGGAGCACTAGCTCAGCATTGCGATCCTGGTTCATAACAGGGTTGATTGAGCGGGATGGGTTCGCAACAGAAACGGAACCGATGGGACGGGAGACTCGTGCAGGTGAAATCTTCCCGCGAGGGTGCAACAAAATATGATGACGGTGATTGCACGTCGAGCAGCGGGAAGCTGAGGATCCGCCAGCGAGATGGCCATCCTCCAGACAAACAAAACAGCGAGCCAGACGCCGCACTTCGTCGTACCGTTCCTCAATTGTCAAAGCACTAAACTTTGAACAAGAAGGAAGCTCGTGCACCGAAATACCAGACAGGGCGCATAGAGCAGGACGGGCGTTAATAACCATGCACGAAGATCGGTTATTCGAAGATCTTCCTCGGCCCACTTGGTTAGCTGGTGGATAAGCCGCCAAAGAAAAGTCGATGCATTCAAGAGTCCGGCACCTTTGCTTCAAGAATCGCGCCATGGACTCCCAAGACGGAAGGCTGTCGTTGCTTCCGGCGAGAGTGGCTTCCCACTTGGCCTTTGTGGCAGGATCCAACTTCTGCAGGATAATCTAAATAAGCAAGCATCCTTGGATCTCGGCAGCTGATCCGGAACTCATAAGAGCCCGCATATGCCCATTGAACCGATCCGATAGCTCCCGCAAAGTAGCAACAGACCCTGGCTCGACCACACGAAGCTGCAGGATCTCATTAATGTAAGACTGAAATATTAAACGCCGATTACTAAAACGATTGCGCAATAGGTCAAGGGCCACATCGTAGTTTGCGTCAGTAATTTCCAGAGCTCTCCCCGTATCCAAGGCTGACACGCGCAGGCATGAAATGAGCCACCGGAGCTTTTCCATTTTCGTTAGGTGAGGATGGCTGTCAATCGTGGTCTTAAATAGGAAATCCGGCCACTCGGTATAGCCGCCGCTGAATGTTGGCATCGGCAACGGTGGCAAGGAGGGGGCTGGCTTGTATTGCATTGGCGATACACTGGTACCGTCAAGAAGTGTGGAGTGGGCAGCGATTCTCATGGAGCGCTTGGCAACCTCCACCTGAATTTCCACTTGCACATCAGTCGCCCGCTGCGAGAATCTCCAATACAAATCACTCCCGATCTCGCTAAAACTAAGCTCCTCCAACTCTTTTTGAAGCGCGGTGAACCTCTCACGCAAACGCTTCTCCACTGACTCCAGCGCCATAATGATACAATCCTCAGTCCGCGCCGCAGCCTTCACTTTATGATGCAGCGCCTCCATCTAATGGCAGGTCACCTCTGCTCTTTTCCGCAGCATCCTTTCCCGGTTTGCGGCACCAGCTCCAATAGTCTCAGCTCCAGACTCCATTATTCGATAAAAATGCAACTTGTAACAACAACAACAAGGGCGTTTTCTTGCGACTTTTAATGCTGATCACAATAATCAACCGGGATGAAATCACTTCGGGGTCACCAATGTTGAGCTATCAGCGTTTTGATAGCGGCCGAATTAATAAAGACTCCACAATTCGATTTCAATATTTTTATTGGGTTAATTTAACCCCAAAACTAATTCCGCGGCCGATCCAAAACAATGCCGAAATACAAGTACCTCAAAACCTAAGAGCTTGCGCAGAAGCTCCACCAAAGCTCCCAAAGTGCATACGCTACAAATAACAATAAAGCGCATGCGAAACTGAAAGGGAAAACAGAGAAGAATACATGCTGATAACAACAGCCTAGCAAGTTTTGATTATTTTAAATTCATTTTTTGGTGGCTGCTTGGCCCAACAATGCCCCTACGTAAATTTTACTAAAGTGGACTGCTCCAGCGCACCACCTTCAGTCAGAAAAGAATTTTCAAAAATCTAAGCGACAGGAAGAATGCCTTTGCAAACCCAAATAAGGCGTTACCTTAAAACACGTCAGTGGTGGCCACCATCAGGATATTTAATGAGGAACCCATTCATGCCAGACCCTACCCGTACACGATGGGGGCAGCCGATTTTGCAAGCCGAAATGCAAGACCTACTAAAAAACGGCATAATCCAGAAGTCGAGATCCCGAGACAATACCGGATCGCTACCCCATGGAAATTATTTCTATGATGCTAGGGAATTTAGGCAAGGCCAAAGACTTTACAACGCTCGATTTGAAGTCTGGCTACCACCAAATTACACTGGCGAAACGTGACCATGAGAAAACTTCCTTTACCGCAAACGGGGGAAAATACGAGTTTCGCCGACTGCCATTCGGGTTGAAGAAAGCTGCCAGCATCTTCCAAAGAACAATCGACGACATACTGCGAGAGCATATTGGCGCAGGTCCTTCCCAAAAGGGACAACCCATTACTATGATCTCTAGAGCCTTAAAGGACAGAGAGGTTAACTACGCTACAGGGCTAAAGGGAGTTGTTAACAATAGTTTGGGCACTAGAAATGCTGCTTCACTACCTATATAGGATCAAAGATATAAATGTCTACACTGACCGCCAACCGCTGACCTACGCGGTGTCGGATTTATTTCCTAGCCACTTGGCATAACTTTTTTGCTTCCATTATTATTTTAATCACGCTTTGGTGGTGGGCTACCCAATTTCAACAAAACATACAGCATATCGAAATTACAGGTTCACAATCATATCCCTGATTTACCTTTTGGCTGCAACATCGGCACGCGTCACGGACTATCCTAAAGCCAAATACATTCCCATCGTTGATGGCCGAATTCTAGTATGGAAGGAATTCGCGATTGTAAAACATTCAGCGACTCTCAGGGAATATAGGCGCGTCATAGAAGAAACTAATGGGATGACCGACATGTTCCCTCAGTTTCACATGCAGAAACTCTTGGTTGTTGATGTCGCCCGACCTGCTCGACTCGTTGAGCATTCATCATAGGGTAGTAATAAACTTAGACTTCATAGGGACCGCGTTAAACGTAGGGCCAGGAACGCCGGACGCGGAAGACTTTGAAAAAATTAAACTTAAGGAATTCCAATTATCAAATGCAAACAATAGGCAGGTCAATATTAACAATAAAGTACTAATTCAAATTAATAAAATTTCCTACCATCAACCAACTTCAACAGGATAGGGCCAACAGGGCACCTATTCGAGATGCTTTTAACTCGAAATAGGATGATAACAATTTAGCTGCAGGGTTTAATACTGGCAGTAGAACATGCCAAGGTTAATGTTGTTAGCCCTAGCATCTTAGATCATGCAGACCTGGATGGTGTGTGGATGGAAGAGCCCACCGAGACCGCGATTATCGTCCGTTAAAATCTTACAATCCGATAACATCATACACTTTATCATTAAGTTTCCAAAAATTAAGTCGGCCTGCAACAAGATCACCGTTTTCCCGGTGTCATATCTCGACACCATACTCAGGCTGGAAGATAACGTGATTGCTGAATGCGACGGCAATATTCATACGGTAGAAAACCGCTCCTTGACATCAAGAGCTACATTTTGCCGGCTGGCGCGAAAAAGATCATGCGCTGGAGGCACGGCGCATTGCGAGATTAAGCAAAGCGATTTACATCCCATCACTTACATTAATGAGGGGATTGTAATTATAAATGATAGCCCGGCTCGCGTGTGTGTGGATAATGGCACCAGAAAGTGCCATCGTCAATGAAACCCGATTGATCAATCATGACCCAGCCCAGAGGAGGGTTCCAGGAGTGGCCAACTCGCCTTCCCTGAACAACACTATGGAACGTTACGTTCTCAGTCTTCCTTACTTTTACCGGTTGAGTGAACGTAACCTGGAACACATTAAGGAGTTCGGGGAGAAGATCAACCACCATCAATTATATCAGATGGTGTTCATAGCAGGAGCAATATGCTGCGCTTTGATTTGCATCGGTTGGGCCGCGTAACGGAAATGTCCGATTATTTAAGAGCTCGCTCTGTCCAAACTGCTGACACAGCGTCTGGCCGGAGGCCCATGCCTAGCCGGCGAACACTGCGTATTTGCGTGGCCGCTATGAAATATATTTTGTTAGCTTTAAGTTTCAGTTTATATCAGAGCTTCATACAATAAAGGAGTATTTCATTAATTCTCCGGCACAGCCGTTAAAGTCAATTAATTTGTCAAATTGGTTACATGGCCTTAAGGGCAGTAGCAACGGAGTTAGTAACTCCCGCCATAACTTCCCGCAAGAAGGAAGAACCCCCAAGGCAACGTCCAGGGACAACATCCATTTCCCGCATCTGAAGACATTGTCATCATCGAGGGACCAACAACTATTACTACAAATTAACTTAATTAGCTTGTATACGTAACACTTCACATATACTTCACTGTACTTCACAGGAGCTGCACAAAATTGGTTGCTGCACTTATACTTTATTTTGAGTTAACGAATTTTGCCGGATATAAGCGATGTATCAAAAGTCGCGTCATCTCTAGACCTATCTATCTGAAAAACCCTTTCGGAAGCCATCTATGTCAAATGACGTCAACTTCAATAGATTTTTGGTGGTGGAGCGACGCCTAAAGAAACCATGCTGATATGGAGAAATGATTACAAATCACTTTGGAATAGCTGACAATTTTGAGATTCCTCGTTAGTTGGTAGCATAGGAATTATGAAAAAAGAAGATTCCAAAGATAAGTTGAAAAGAATGTAGAGGTTGTCCTGGCACAGAGTCCTGGCACAGAATTTCAACACAGAGCCTGCTACTCCATCGGGGCCTGGCAAATAGATTGGTTCAACCTTATGAAGATCCAATAATAAATCCAATAGAAAGTAAGGAAAGGAATATACGATCGGAATATATATTTATTAAATATTGTATGGGTATGGCTGGTCTGAGATTTTATGAGGTGAATAAGTGTTTTTTTTTGTGAAAATTTTGGGGAAAAAAAATTTTGTGAATAAATCGGAAAAGGCATTATATAAGGTCGCAGATCGTCTTGGCTGGCGAATGAACTTCAGCTTTGCCGTTCCAAATGCTCCACAATGGGGGGCGGTTTCGGCGGCGCTGGGTTTGAAACGGATGGAGCATCCGTTAATGTGTGCTTGAAGTCCCGCCTTAGCACGTATTCAGTGGAAATTGAGGCTGTTGTAGCTTCACATATAACGGACTATCAGCCTAGCCAGGACATAGATGCTTCGGGCTGGAAGATTCCTGGCAATATGGATCTAGCTGACCCCAACTTCCACAAAACGCAGCGAGTGGACCTGTTGATTGGAGCCAGCTTATTCTTTGACCTATTGTCGGCTGACCAAATCCAATTAGGTCACGGGCTCCCCATTGCTCAGAATACTCGATTTGGCTGTATGGTTTCTGGACGCGGTGAACTATGACGGGATGTGTCGTCGCTCTATGCTAGAAAAGACAACCCAAGGAATAACCACTGGAATGATGTGACTGCTGCCCCTTCCAACAGTGTTATTGAAGGCCCACCCTTCAATGGGGGGAGGATGTTGGAGCAGGAGGATGTTGGATGTCAAGCAGCCACCAAAAAGTGCATTTAAAATAATCATAAAATGCTTAGCTGCAGCTGTTGTTGTCAGCTTGTATTCTTCTCTGTTTTGTCTCCCAGTTTCGCATGCGCTTTATTTGTATTTGTAGCGTATGCGCTTTGGGAAGCTTTGGTTGAGCTTCTGCGCAAGCTCTTGGGGTTGCGTTTGTTGTGATTTGGAATTGATTGGAGCCGCATAGATTAGGGTTAAATTGATCCCAAAATAAATATATTGAAACACTGATTTGAATCGTGCGTATTTATTCGGCTGCTATTAAAAACTATTAATAGCACAACTTATCGGAAGGTTGCGTGTTCATATCACGTCGGGGTCACCAAATATTGAGCTATCAGAGTTTTGATAGCGACCGAATTGATAAAGACTCCACAATTCAATTTCAATATTTTTTATTGGGTCAATTTAACCCCAAAACAACGGCAGCGGCCGATCCCAACAAAACCGAATATACAAGAAAGACATTCAGGTGGGAATGGCAAAGCACTCCATGAGGGTACCTGCACACTCCACTCGTCTCGACGGCACCAATAGTCCCACTGCTTCGTCAATGGCAGAACCAACCATAGCGGTGGTGAAGGTGCAAGATGGTCTATTGAAAAATCGTCGCTCATGCAGTCAGGATTACCCGCTGGACCGCGACATCCAATCGGGTTCTCAGGTTTTTAAATTGGAGCGAAACCTGAACAACGATCACGATAGCCAGGACGCGTCCAATTGCGTCTCATCAGTGCCCCTGCTATCCACCGCTCCCCCGTGGTCGCTATTTCAACGTCGCATCTGGCAGTTGTCTGTGATAGATTTTCTGAAGCTGCTGTTCTTAATCCCTCATCTGGCCCGGGATTTGGATTATTGTCACCGTTGCCGATTAAATCAGCGCCCAGGTCTGACTCCATTCTGGACTCTAGCCTGCACCCTTCCAATGGGGGGAGGTCGTCCGCATCGCTGCTGCCGCAGTCTGCAGCTGCCAAGGTGGCTGCTGCTCCAGCCGTGAAGGCTCCCAAACCTGCAATCGAAAGGTGCGCCTACGCGCAATTTCGGAAAGAAGTTTCCTTCCACTCTCGCCACTCTATTGACGCCTGGCTCGAGCGCTCTCTGGATCTGAATGGACACAGCAGCCTGCAACTGAGAATTTTGGACCTTGAGATCAACAGCAATATTATGTGATGAAGCTGTCCCATGCCCCTAAGGATTTTTTATTGAAAGATGGAATTCAACGGGGGGAGGATGTTGGGACTTGTGCCAGCATCAAATATCATAATTATTTCTATTTAAGTCTCTCAGTGTAACTAACCGCAGCGGTCCACTAATTGGCCTTTATCAGCTGTTCCATATACTTTGTTTCTCCCAGATTCGCATGCACTTTGTTGTTCTTTTGTTGCGCATGTACTTTGGGAGCTTTGGTGGAGCTTCTGCGCAAGCTCTTAGGTTTATGCCCTTGTATATTCGGTTTGTAGGGATCGGCCGCTGCCGTTGTTTTGGGGTTAAATTGACCCAATAAAAATATTGAAATCGAATTGTGGAGTCTTTATTATTTCGGTCGCTATTAAAACTCTGATAGCTCAACATTACCATGGTTTTTGGTAAAGTTTGTAATACATTAAGTGAAACAACATCCACAAAAAGCTACATATGTAATGCCAAGCCACATGGCAACTCAGCCAGAAAATTTTTCAGTAATCTTGAAATATCTGCCGAGATAACGGCAATTGATAAGACTTTAATAATTCGAGTCGCAACTTTGTTGCAAGCGCTATCTTCGGGCTACAAAATAAATTCGGCGAAATTTGGCGACTGTGCTCTAGAAACCGCAAAGCAGCTGATTGGTAACTATCCCTGGTTTTATCTCCCCCCATCGGATCATAAAGATTTACTTCATGCTCCAGATATTATAAACCTGTGAGGAGATTAGATCTCCCACACGCCAAGACAGGCGGCAAGAGGGGCAGCAACGAATTGGAGCGCGAACAATACGGATCGGAGGCCCGAGCGGGGCAAACGGGGGGAGGGGCAAGTAAAGAAAGCGCGCCGATAGAAATGCGGCGGGAATTGGAGAAAGCTAACGGAGAAAGTATATGAGCGAAGGATTAACGGCAGGAAGTAGATTTGCGAGGATTAACGGTACGCGAGTCAAGCAAGGAGCAAGGGAAAAGGATCAAGGGTCCGCGGCAAAACTGAGGCCCAAGGGTAAACGAGTCGGGTGGAGTTATTCCCGGACTCCACAGGTATCCTGGTGTAGTAGCGGCAACGACGGATCAGCCTGGCGTACGCCTTGCCTGCTCCTGTCCGTTCGAACCAGGAATGATCCTGTAACGCGAGGGATAGCCAGCTCGGGAACTCAATCCGACAAGTAAAACCACGCAGGGACACCCCGGGAAAGTCAGTAGAATCCTGATCCAGGCGCTGGAGCGTATGTACAGCGTATCACCTGGAGCAAACCCAGCGAGCCAAAGATTCCGAAGGTCCACGGCACCCATAAAGGAGGAGCAGCAACAATAGATAGGGAATAGACGAGGGAGCGACGGCGACAACGAGGAAGCAGCAGCATCGACAAGAGAGCAGCAGCGCTGGAGAGCAGCGACGACGAGGGAGCGGCGGCGACGGACGAGCAGTGGCAGCGGAAGATCAGCGCAGAAGACAGCAGCAACAACACAGACCTCGCAACCAAAGTCCGTGAGTCCGAACGAAGGGAACCGTGAGCCGTTTCGGTGCCAGGCACCAAGGCCACACGACCTGCCGTGTGCAAGCTTTGGGAGGGCGTGTGTATTGGCACCAACCCAGAGCGGGGATTGGGGATCAACGGAATGGCGAGCGGTCGGTCGGCTGAGCCAAACAGCCGGTGAGATTTCTCTTATTCTTTGTAAAGTAAAGACAATAAAGGGGATTTGATTGAAACGAAGCATTCCGTGTTATTTCTGGGCTCGGGCAATCACGTCGAATCTATTAATTCGGTGGAACGTACCCTCAACCTCTGTGAGCTAGTCGCGGCGTTTGTTGCGAACAAAATATAGCAAAAACAGTTCGTTACACCTGGCGCCCAAGCTACGCGATTGCTTTAGAGTCTAGGAGTAACACAGCTTCAAGATGGGGAGGAAAAATTGGATTTACGCGCTTCGCAAAGAGGAGTTGTGCGAAGTGTGCAGAGAGCTCGGTCTCGCAGCGGATGGAACCGTTGAGATCATGAGGGCACTTGTTGCAAGGTGGGTCGACGAGACGAAGGACGATGAAGTGATGGGGATCGCGCGTGGATTCGAAGAGAAATACGCGCAGAGGTCCACGCCGAGGCGGAGAGCGGTGAGCGAATCGGAAAAGCTGATTCAAAGTCTGGCAGAGCCAGAAATGAAGAGTATAAGGAGCATGGAGCCACAAGTGCAGAAGCCAGTCCCGGTAGAGGTTGACTACGCAAAAGTGGCGAAACAAGTCCGAGAGTGGTCGTTCCGATTCGACGGAACAGGAGATCCTCTCGAGTGCATGAACCGAGTAGCATGGTCTGCCAAAACGTACGGGATGAATATAAACACAATCCCGCGGGCAATGTCAGAACTACTCCAGGGCAGAGCGCAAAAGTGGTTCTTAATGAACGATGAGGAGTGGAACACATAGAAGGAGTTCAGAAGGAGCTTCGAGGCCTTTTTCCTGCCAAAAGGGTACTTTGAAAAACTGGCGGACCAGGTGCGGCAGCGGAAACAGCAACGAGGAGATCCGTTTAAAGAATACATGGTGGACCTTCAGACGCTACTGAAGCCTTTAGGAAAGTCCACAAAGGAGGTAATTGAAAGGCTAGTGGAGAACTTCATGCCGCGCATGAAAATGTTCATGAGGTCATACGTATGCGCATCGCTCGAGGAGGTGATGGGTCTGGCCGAGGAATTCGAGGAGCTGGCCTTGCACGAAGAGGTGTTTAACAGGCAAGCCGACACGGCAAACAGAGGGTGGCCAAAAGAAGAACGGCACCAGAAGCCACCGGAGCAACAGAGCCCCCAGGACAAGGGGGGGGGGATAGATGGCAGCCGGAGGAGCAACGCCAAATGCCACTGCAACAGCAACCGAGCCAGCAATGGACAGGCCCAAGGCAACAGCAGCCGAGTCAACGGTGAGTCATGTAGAAACCCCAGCGCAGGCATGCAACAGATGCGGGGGCATGGGCCATTGGGCCAGCGGGTGCAGGAACCCCAGAATCTTGTTCTGCAGGATGTGCGGCGCAGTAGGGGTGAAAAGCACAGAATGCTGCCAAAGAGCGGGAAACGTGCAGCGATCTCAGCCGTGGTTCCTCTCAGAACTAGTTGGAGGATTAACAGCAGACGATCAGCAGTTGGCGGCAGTCATCAAGGTCGGAGGAGCAGAAGTGAGGCCATGATGGACACCGGGGCAACGGCTAGCTTCATCTCAGAAGAGCTAGCAAAGAACCCGGGAATCGCCGGAGAACGGAAAGCAACAAGGAGACGAGTAAAGTTTGCCAACGGGAGCACCGAGACTCAAATGGTACTCCTAACAACAGTAAGCTTTGGAAACAAGACAAAGGAGTTGAATATGTTAGTGTTTCCAGGCATGGGAGACAGAGCGGTGCTTGGATGGGATTTCCTCGCAGAATTCGGCACAACAATAAACTGCGCAGGCCACCAAGTCACGAGAAGAGAAAGATGGAACGGATGCTTGGAGGATAAGCTGTCCATAGCCATAACTGGACCCTCGGAAGAATGGGAGAGCGAGCGGGACAAAAAGTTCATCGAAGAGGAGCTGGTGGCGTTCACAAATCAGAAGGGTTGTTCAAACATAACCCAGCATAAAATCATGATGAAGGACGACATCCCAATAAAACAAAGATATTACCCAAAAAACCCCAAAATACAGGGGGAAATCAATGGAAAAGTGGAAGAGCTGCTGGAGAAGGGATGTATCGAGCCGTTCAATAGCGCCGACAGCTCACCCATTGTCATGGTGAGGAAAAAGACGGGTCAGTGGAGGATGTGCGTGGACTTTCGGCAGATCAACGCTAAGTCAGTAATAGATGCGTACCCTATGCCAAGGATAAACTTCATACTGGAGAAATTGAGGGAGGCAAAATTTTTCAGCAGCCTCGACCTGAAGGATGGCTATTGGCAAATCCCACTGGAGGAAGAGAGCAGGAAGTATACGGCTTTTACGGTACAAGGGAAAGGTCTGTACCACTGGTACCACCACTATCAAGATGACATTATCGTGATCGGACGCACGAAGGAGGAGCATATGGCAAATTTGAAGGAAGAGTTCCGAAGACTGAAGGCGGCAAACTTAAGGCTAAACACAGATAAGTGCCATTTCTTAGGGGAAGAGCTGTTGTACCTGGGCTACCGGATAACAAGTGAAGGGATTGGCATGGATCCGGGAAAAGTTGCAGCGATGCAGGGATGGCGTCGTGGTATCGACGATTCGTCCCTGATTTCGCTATTGGAAAACGATCTCCTATGAAAGGGAACAAATTGGGAGTGGACGGCAAGACACCAAGAGGCGTTTGAGAAGTTAAAGTCGCGTTTAGCAGAGGATCCAGTGCTGGCATGCCGCGATTTCACGAAGAAGTTTGTGCTGCAAACAGATGCCAGCGACTACGGCGTAGGTGCAGTGCTGACACAGGACACGGAGGAGGGCGAGCGAGTGGTCGCTTACGCCAGCCGAACGCTAATAGGCGCGGAGAAGAATTACTCGGCAACGGAGAAAGAATGCCTGGCAATAATATGGGCAATTGGAAACTATGTGTGCCGATGGACATGAGGCAACAGGTGCTGAAGGAGAACCACGACGCACCATCAGCGGGACATCTAGGCGGAAGGAAAAGGATTGCGAAAGTAGCAGCACGGTACTTCTGGCCAGGGATGCAAAGGGACGTAAGGAACTATGTCAGGAAATGCGAGACATGCATGCGGTATAAACCGAGCCAGATGCAGGACGCAGGTAAAATGCTGACACAGGTCCCGGAGGAGCCGTGGGCGACGGTATGTGCGGACTTCGTGGGACCGTTGCCGAGGTCCAAGCATGGAAACACCATGCTATTAGTGATGATCGATCGATTTTCCAAATGGACAGAAATGGTCCCAATGCGGAAAGCCACAACGGAGACGCTGCAAAAGGCAATCCGCGAAAGGATCATTGCTAGATATGGTGTGCCAAAGGTGATGGTGAATGACAATGGTGTCCAGTTCACCAGTAGGAGTTTCAAGAAATTTCTCGAGGAGCTCGGAGTTTGCCATCAGTTTACAAACCATACACGCGGCGTAGAAATGCGGCGGGAATCGGAGAAAGCTAACGGAGAAAGTATATGAGCGAAGGATTAATGGCAGGAAGTAGATTTGCGAGGATTAACGGGCGCCTCTGGCACTATATAAGGAGGGCCCCTTGAGCAAATCGGGACCGAGTCTTCTAGGGAAGCTGGAAGAGTTGAGTGAAAGACCCCCCGTGGGTAAGTCTGACATTCGAGTAGGAAAGTTTCCTTGGAGGAATTGGGAGTACAGGCAGAAGGACCCCCGTGGGTAAGTCCGACAGTCTTAAGTGCGGGCTTTAAAGCGAGTGAGCAAGGATCTTCGATCAATAGCTTAAGGACCCCCTGGGTTGGGCCCACAAGTAAAACCACGCAGGGACACCCCGGGAAAGTCAGTAGAATCCTGATCCAGGTATCACCTGGAGTTAAAGGAGACGCGACGCCCAAACCTCTGGCCTACCGTAGATCCTGCGAAGCGTAGGCGCGCAGGTGTTTGGAGGCGAGTGGCGAACGCGACCGGTGGCGTGTCCTGTGCGGTAGGTACGCCCTTCGTGCCCTGATCCGGCCGCTAAGCAGCGAGGAGCATATCCTGCCCGGCGTATGCCTGGGAGGTGAGCCACTCGGTCTGTTAACACGGATTACAGCGAGCCAAATTTCCGAAGGTCCATGGCACCCGTAAAGGAAGAGCAGCAAAAGCAGAGGCGACGGCGACAACGAGGATCCGAACGAAAAAACAGTGAGCCGTTTCGGTGCCAGGCACCAAAACCGCACGACCTGCCGGGTACAAGCTTTGGGAGGGCGTGAGTATTGGCACCAACCTGGAGCGGGGATCGGGGATCAACGGGAGGGCGAGCGGTCGGTCGGCTGAGCCAAAGAGCCGGTGAGATTTCTCTTATTCTTTGTAAAGTAAAGACAATAAAGGGGATTTGGTTGAAACGAAGCATTCCGTGTTATTTCTGGGCTCGGGCAATCATGTCGAATCTATACATTCGGTGGAACGTACCCTCAACCTCTGTGAGCTAGTCGCGGCGTTTGTTGCGAACAAAATATAGCAAAAACAGTTCTTTAAAAACCATTATTTATTATCGATTGGAGAGCTTTCTGAAGAAGCCTCTGAGGCGAGAATTAAAGATATTAAACAAGAAAGGAAAGCCAACTTCGGGCGGAGCCGAAGTTGATATACCCTTGCAGTTCAGTCGCAGTCCGGTAGGTGGCGCCACGCATCTTATATAATTAGATATGTAGCGGATCGTATATAGTCGGCCGATTCTTATGAAAATTGGCAGATCAGATTGTTTTACCCCAAATAGAATCTGTACCAAATCCCATCTTTCTAACATAAAAAACACCAAAGTTATGCCAATTTCGATCGTTCTATGACATTTTGTTTATGAAATTTATGAAATTTTGTACATAAGATATTTTGGTCAAATATAACGTGTGTGGAAAGTCCTAACCCTCTAACTTAAAAAACACCAAAGTTATGGCATTTCCGATCAATCAGTTATATGGCAGCTATAGGATATAGTCGACCGATCCCGGCTGTTCCGACTTATATGCTACCTGCAAAGGAAAGAAGGGTGTGTGCAAAGTTTCAACTCGATAGCTCCAAAACTGAGAGACTAGTTTGCGTAGAAACCGACGGACAGACAGACAGACAGACGGACAGACGGACAGACGGTCAGACGGACAGACGGACATGCTCATATCAACTCAGGAGGTGATCCTGATCAAGAATATTTATACTTTATAGGGTCGGAGATGTCTCCTTCACTGCGTTGCACACTTTTGACCAAAATTATAATACCCTCTGCAAGGGTATAAAAATTAGGATTGCAACATACGCGCAAAATTTCGCAAGTCGCTTCAAATACAGATTTATTTAACAGATTTGCTTTTAAGCAAGTAAGTAAAAATATAAGCCTGATCTGACAATTAGAAGTGCTTTTATGACTGCACTGGTGCAATCGTTCCTATGGACGCTATAGGATATAGTGGTTTTTTATAATATATTTATAATACTTTTCTAGATTTGTGGTGAAAGTTTATATACAAGCCCTTAACTTCAGTTAACTTACATACTAGACATCAGCTTGAGTGGCAAAAAACACACATTCAAATGCACAATACTAAGCCTAAAAGGCTTTATATTCATGATTTTTTATTTTATTTATTTCTAAATTAATAATAACTTACAACTAATTTAAAGTGGAATGCAAAAACATTATTTTGTTGATATTTTCTGAGTTAGTGGCTATTTGACAACGCTTCTCTGTTATTAAATTTCTTGCGTTTGAAAAGGTCCGTTCCGAAGCCGCGCTGCTCGCTGGAATGCAAAATATTTTGCAGCTTGTTTTGTGCAATAGCGGAAAAAATATATACAAATTATATGTTTTAATTTCCCCTTTTAAAAAAAAATAAAAATTAAGATTTTTATTTTATAAATTTTATTTTTAAATATCGATTGATATTTTGATTATTGATCGTTGATTATAAACTGATTTAACAAATTCAATTTTCTTATTAATAGACCAGGCCGAATTAATAGACCAGGTTCAATTTTACAAATCAATTTATTATGGGTCAATTTAACCCCAAAACAAATTCCGCGGCCGGTCCAAAACAATGCCGAATTACAAGTCATAAAAACCTAAGAGCTTGCGCAGAAGCTCAACCAAAGCTCCCCAAAGCGCATACGCTACAAATAACAATAAAGCGCATGCGAAACTGGGAGACAAAACAGAGACGAGAACATGCTGATAACAACAGCTGCAGCTTAGCATTTTATGATTATTTTAAATGCACCTTTTGGTGGCTGCTTGGCCCAACATCCTCCCCCCATTGAAGGGTGGGCCTTCAATAACACTGTTGGAAGGGGCAGCAGTCACATCATTCCAGTGGGTATTCCTTGGGTTGTCTTTCCTAGCATAGAGCGACGACACATCCCGTGATAGTTCACCGCGTCCAGAAATCGCCCAGCCAAATCGCGTATTCTGGGCAATGGGAAGCCCGTGACCTAATTGGATTTGACCAGCCAACAATAGGTCAAAGAATAAGCTGGCTCCAATCAACAGGTCCACTCGCTGCGTTTTGTAGAAGTTAGGGTCAGCTAGATCCAAATTGCCAGGAATCTTCCAGCGCGAAGCATCTATGTCCTGGCTAGGTTGATAGTCCGTTATATGTGAAGCTACAACAGCCTCAATTTCCACTGAGTACGTGCTAAGGCGGGACTTCAAGCACACATTAACGGATGCTCCATCCGTATCAAACCCAGCGCCGCCGAAACCTGCCACCGTAGTGGAGCATTTGGAACGGCCAAGCTGATGTTCATTCGCCAGCCTCGACGAGATGAGGTGCACTTGTGAGCCGGAATCCAATAAAACTCGGCAAGGCAAGAAGGCTCCAGATCGACCACGAACGAGTACATTGGCTGTTGGCAGGAGCACTAGCTCAGCATTGCGATCGCAACAGTAACGGCACCGATGGGACGGGAGACTCGTGCGGGTGAAATCTGCCCGCGAGGGTGCAACAAAATATTATGACGGTGATTGCACGTCGAGCAGCGGGAAGCTGAGCATCCACGAGCGAGATGGCCATCCTCCAGACAAACAAAACATCGAGCCAGACGCCGCACTTCGTCGTACCGTTCCTCAATTGTCAAAGCACTAAATTTTGAACAAGAAGGAAGCTCGTGCTCCGAAATGCCACACAGGGCGCATAGAGCAGGACGGGCGTTAATAACCATGCACGAAGATCGGTTATTCCAAGATCTACCTTGGCCCACTTGGTTAGCTGGGGGAGAAGCCGCCAAAGAAAACTCGACGCATTCAAGAGTCCGGCACCTTTGCTCCAAGAATCGTGCCATGGACTCCCAAGACGGAATGCTGTCGTTGCTTCCGGCGAGAGTGTCTTTCCACTTGGCCTTTGTGGCAGGATCCAACTTCTGCAGGATAATCTGGATAAGCAAGCATCCTTGGATCTCGGCAGCTGATCCGGAACTCAGAAGAGCCCGCATATGCCCATTGAACCGATCCGATAGCTCCCGCAAAGTAGTAACAGATCCTGGCTCGACCACACGAAGCTGCAGGATCTCATTAATGTGAGACTGAAATATTAAACGCCGATTACTAAAACGATTGCGCAATAGGTCAAGGGCCACATCGTAGTTCGCGTCATTAATTTCCAGAGCTCTCACCGTATCCAAGGCTGACTCGCGCAGGCATGAAATGAGCCACCGGAGCTTTTCCATTTTCGTTAGGTGAGGATGGCTGTCGATCGTGGTCTTAAAAAGGGCGCAGAAATCCGGCCACTCGGCATAGCCGCCGCTGAATGTTGGCATCGGCAACGGTGGCAAGGAGGGGGCTTGCTTGTTTGGCATTGGCGATACACGGGCACCGTCGAGAAGTGTGGAGTGGGCAGCGATTCTAATGGAGCGCTTGGCAACCTCCAACTGAATTTCCACTTCCACATCAGTCGCCAGCTGCGAGAATCTCCAATACAGATCACTCCCGATGTCGCTAAAATTAAGCTCCTCCAACTCTTCTTGAAGCGCGGTGAACCGCTCACGCAAACGCTTCTCCACCGACTCCAGCGCCATAATGGAAGAATCCTCAGTCCGCGCCGCAGCCTTCACCTTATGATGCAGCGCCTCCATTTCTTGGCAGGCCACCTCTGCTCTTCTCCGCAGCATCCTTTCCCGGTTTGAGGCAGCAGCTCCAATAATCTCAGCTCCAGACTCCATTCTTCAATTAAAATGCAACTTGTAGCAACAACAACAAGGGCGTTTTCTTGGCACTTTTAATGCTGATAACAATAATAAACCGGGATGAAATCACGTCGGGGTCACCAATGTTGAGCTATCAGCGTTTTGATAGCGGCCGAATTAATAGACCAGGTTCAATTTTACAAATCAATTTATTATGGGTCAATTTAACCCCAAAACAAATTCCGCGGCCGGTCCAAAACAATGCCGAATTACAAGTCATAAAAACCTAAGAGCTTGCGCAGAAGCTCAACCAAAGCTCCCCAAAGCGCATACGCTACAAATAACAATAAAGCGCATGCGAAACTGGGAGACAAAACAGAGACGAGAACATGCTGATAACAACAGCTGCAGCTTAGCATTTTATGATTATTTTAAATGCACCTTTTGGTGGCTGCTTGGCCCAACAATAGCTTTTATCGGTGACAGCGACGCTGGCAGCATAGATGGTGAGGATCAACTTTATTTATTGAAATGAAAGAGCTGGCTCAATCGCTTGATTTCGCCATCTGTCCAACAAAAGCAAAGCAAGAAAACTCACGCGCCGAACTTGCAACCGACGTTTCTCGAACGTTCTTCCCCTCCACATCAACTTTTGTGTGCCCAGTTTTCGAATTGATAATTAATGCAGGTTCCAGTGTGACCGTTCATCAACATCCCAGCCTCCCCGATCTTGACAATTGGACGGGTTGTTTCTCCAGTTGGAGTCCTGAGTCGTACGGCGCGGACCATTCCATCCCTTCCTGGATATGTTTCGATGACTCTTCCGAGGTGTGTGAGAATCCTTAAGGAGCACGATGTCATCTTTGGCAATGTTGATCGATTTGTTCATCCACTTTGGCCGATGCTGAAGTGATGTAAGATATTCCATATGCCATTGTTTCCAGAAGCCTAGCAGCATAGCTTGAGTCTGTTGCCAATAATCCAAACGGTTGATTGGTACATGTGATAGATCGCCTTCTGGTACTGTCGTGTATGGACGACCAATGAGGAAGTGTGCTGGCGACAGATAGTTGACCTCAGTGTCCGAAGTTGAGAATAGTGGGCGAGAGTTGACCACAGCTTCTATTTGGGCGAGAAGAGTGTGCATTTTCTCAAAGGTGAGGACATTCTTGCCAATGACTCTATGAAGATGCAATTTAATAGAGCGCACAGCTGATTCCCATTTGCCACCCCAGTGTGGTGCATGGGGGGGAATGAAATTCCAGTTGATTCTTTCGTCTGCCAGGGCCTTCAGTACAGTGTTTTTGTATTGGTCTGACTTCAAAAGAATTTGCATTTCGTTTAATGCTCTTTTTGCCCCGACGAAGTTTCGCCCGTTGTCGCTATACATTTGCGAGCATTTTCCGCGGCGAGAGATGTCGGTTGTAAGATCTGCAGACAATTCCAAATGCAAGGCAGAAGTGGCTAGGCATACGAATAGACAGATGTAACCCTTTTCCTTGCGTGGATTTCGTCCCTTGTGGACCTTGGGGGTGATTGGCCCAGCGTAGTCGCAGCCAGTGTTAGCAAACGGAAATGCCTGCCGAACCCGGACAGACGGCAGATCTGACATGAATTGGTGAGATGTGTGTTGGCGTTGTCTAAAGCATTTTAGACAGTCATGCGTGATCCTTCGAATGAGGTTGCGTGCGCCAAATACGCAGTAGCGTTGGCGTGCGATCACGAATAACGCCGATACACCAGGATGTAAGTGAATCCGATGCTCATGATCCAGAATGAGCTTCGTTATGCGATGAGATTTGGGCAGAATTATTGGATGCTGCCCATCCGCTGGCAGTTCTGAGTTAGCTAAGCGGCCACCCACTCGCAGGAGACCATGTTTGTCGATTTGCGGTGAGAGGGTGCGCAATTTTAATTTGTGTCCCAAATCTTGCTGGTTGAGGAGTCGCTTCTAGCTTGGAATTCGTCTCGGGCATGGCGCAGGTACAGGATCCGTGCGTGATGGATTTCCTCAAATGTCAGCGTAGCGGTGTTGGATTTTCTGCGATTGCGTCGGATGAACTTGAGAACGTAGGCGAGAATACGAAGTAGCCTTGCCCACAAGGAGACACGGTCGATCAGTTGGCCCAATAGTGAGGTTTCAGTGTTGTATGTTCTCATTGTCGTGAAGGCGAAACCTTTTACTTCAGCCTGGACTTGTTCATCTGAAATAAAACTAGAATGTGGAGTGCTAGGTGTTTCTATCCATTCAGCTTCGGTTGAGTATAGCCAGTGTGGCCCCTTCCACCATAGGTTGTGGTTTTCTCAGTCAGCAGCTAGCATGCCCCTTGATGCGCAGTCAGCAGGGTTGTCATCTGATTTGACATGATGCCAGTGATCTCGTGGAATGATGCTGAGGATTTCGGCAGTGCGGTTTGCGATGAAAGTCTTCAGTTTGGCAGGTATGTGCGAGAGCAAAGCCAAAACAATGGTAGAGTCGCACCAGGCGTAAACAGTGACGTTGTAGTTTTTCAGTGCAGCTTTGACTGAGTAGATGAGTCGACTTAGTAGCAGTGCGCCGCACCATTCCAGGCGTGGAAGTGATTGTGTTTTGAGCGGTGCAACACGAGTCTTTGCAGCTATAAGAGTAACCTGTATGTTACCATCAGGGTGAGTGACTCTACTGTAAACGGCAGCGGCGTAGGCTTTTATAGATGCGTCCGAGGAGGCGTGCAATTCAATTGTGTCAGCAGAGTTGTGTATGTGTATTCCAATGTAGCGTGGAACCTCAAGTTCATTGAGCGTGTTGATATCGTGCTTGCATTTGAGATACCAATCTTCCAAGCTGAGCGGTAGCGGGCTGTCCCAGTCTAAGTTGAGAACCCAAAGTTCTTGGAACAGGATTTTGAATTGTATAACCACTGAAGCCAGCAATCCAAGTGGGTCGAAAATGCGAGACACATCTGATAAATCTTGCCGTTTTGTAATCTTTCCCTCGCTGGGCAAAGATACCTTGTATGCCAATGTTTCCGTGTGCGGTTGCTAATGAATTCCCAAAATCTTGTTCGTATGAGTGGACTGTATGATGTGTTGTTTGTGATTGTTTTCTCAGGGTCGACAACGCGGTTGCTGTTGGAAATCCATTTTCCAAGTTCGAGTTGAGCACATGACATTAGTTGAATTAGTTCTTGTTTGTATTGTAGAAGCTTCTCCTCGGTGTCAGCTCCTGTTAAAACGTCATCAACGTAGAAATCTTCAAGAAGAATGCGCGCAGCAGTTGGATACAAATGTTGGTAGTCTCTGGCCAGTTGCTCAAGAACCCGTACAGCCAGAAATGGTGCACACGCAGTGCCATAGCTTACAGTGCAGAGTTGGTAATGTAGAAGTGGAGCTGAAGGATGTTCTCTCCAAACGATACGTTGATAGTTGCGGTGATGCTTGTTGATCCAGATTTGCCTGAACATCTGGATAATGTCCGCAGAAAAAACGTATTTATGTAAACGAAAGCATACGCATACGAGGGGACTAAAAAAAGTTCGCTTAATATAGTACAAAATAAAAAATTGAACATTTTTTTTTTTTAATTTATATCTTTATTCATAATCTCTTTGTATTTTTTCAACGTAATCGCCATTTATTTCTATACATTTTTGAAGTCGATGAATCCACCTTGAAAAACCGTCTTCAAAATCGGCTTTTTGGAGTTTTGCATTGGCGTTGTCCTCATTGGTGTTGAACACTCTTCCTCGCAAATTTTTTTTATTTTTGGAAATAACAAGAAGTTGCAAGGTGCTAGATCTGGGGAATAAGGTGCTGGTCGAATTTCTTCGATACCTGACAGCGCAATAAAGTCACTTATTTTTTCAGCAGGGTGCGGTGGCGCATTGTCATGATGCAAAAAGTATCGGCGAAGTTCCTTTTTTTTGCGTTTTTCCAATAAACTTTTGAATACTTCTGGTAAGCAAGTTTCAGTATACCACTTGGCAGTTACCATCTGACCTTTTTCCAAAGGAATAGCAGCTACAACTTTCTCTCTGGTGAAGTAAATTGACATCATTACTTTTGTTGCTTTGCTTTAACGGGTGGATTCGCACCTTCTGAGCTCCATACCATGCTTTGTTGTTTGGTTTCAGGATCGTACTTGTAAAATCAGGCTTCATCACCTGTCACAATTTTCTGAAAAGTGGAACACTTGCCACTTTTGAATTTTTCAAGAAAATATTGAGCAAAACGCACACGTGTCTCTTTTTGAGCTTCAGTTAAAATTTTAGGGATCCATCAAGCAGATTTTTTCGTGTATCCAAGATCATTTTTTAATATTCGTGATACAGCCATGGCATTCAAGCCCAGTTCTTCAACAATCATTTCCTGGGTCAATCTTGGATATAATTTTTTATTTATGAAAAAAATTATAATATGACAGCAACTAAGCGAACTTTTGTTAGTCCCCCCGTACATCGAACAGGTTTCGTTGAATGCTCGACCCAACGTTCAGGGTGTCGTTTAAAGTTTGACCAGAAGAATCTTGGAATGAACCGTCAAAAACAACTCGTAGTTTCTTTCCAAGTACAGGGTGATGTGGCATGTAGAATACCCTTCCATCTTTAGTGAGAATTTCGTCAGGGTTCAATTGGCGCATGTGGCCTAGAGAAATATACTCTTGCATGAATTGTACATACCGTGAGTGCAGATCTATGTCTCTATGTAGGCGGCGCTCCACAGAAGCAAAGCGTTGGGTTGCTCCCTGCAGAGTGTCAGTGAATTGTGGATCTGCATCCTTGAATGGAAGCTCTACGGTGTATCTTCCCTTGGAGTCGCGTGAGTGCGTGGTTTGAAAATGCTCTTCAACCTTAACATTTTCAGGATCATGGTGAGAGGTGATTTGGGAGTCCTCGATTTCCCAAAACCTTTGTAGAGTAGCATGGATGGACGGAATCCCATTGAAGATCTCAAGCGCAGATGCATCGATGTTTTCCCTTGCCAGCGTAGATGCGATTTTTTCTAGAATATGAGCTTTTACTTGTAGCGAGTGATTAGAAACTCGAGGCTTGATTGTGAGTGTGCTGAATCCCCTCGTGGTATCAGCCTTGATTGAAGAAATGCCGGAAATCGGGCCAGGAGCCCGATTAAGACCCAGTGCCTTAATAAAGCGTTCCAATACATATGATAACTCCGAGCCCGTGTCGAGTAGCACCCGGCCGTTTGTGTATGTGCCTTGAGAGTTGCGGGTGTGTACCAATGCAGTTGGCAAAGTACATGTTCGTCCTACTTGCCCATGTGACAATAGGGTTGGCGTGAGTAGTGCCTGTGACATGTGACTCGCAGTCACCGATGTCGTGTCTGGATCCTTGCTATCGCTTGAAGACGTGGTTGTGATTTGACCCTCGTTGGTCTGCATAGCATGCGAGTGTATGAGTGTGTGGTGTCTGTTGCCACAATGCTGACAGTTGTACTTTGAGCTACAGTTTGATGACCAGTGACCTGGTTTGAGACAGTTAAAACAAAGAAATTTGGAGCTTTACAAAAGAATGGCGTTGATCGATAGACAAACCAATGAATTGAGGACACGTGGACAGTTGATGCCCATTCGCATTACAATTCACGCATTTTGTCAGCGCAGCAGTTACCATGGCTCTGCTTGTCTTCTTGTTGTCGCTTTGACACAGCTCAAATTCTTCACATCGTGCGTCCAGGAACTTAAAAAACTCTTCGACTCTTGGTGAATTTAAAGCACGGCTTGCATCTACCCATTTGCGGCGTGACTCTGGATTGATTTTATTCAGCAATAAATAGATAACCCAGCAGTCTCGGTCCATATGGCCAATGGAGTCCAATGCACGGATGACCTCATATGCACCATCTGATACGCTACGCAATATGGATACCTCTCCATTGTTAGTCGATGGTAGCTCCCTAAAGGTGTCCAACAGGTAGTGAATAATTTGACGTGGTCAGTCGTATCTCTCGTTGAGGCGCTCCCAAGCGTTGTCATATGCCGTCTCAGAAATCGGCAAATGGCGTACCAAACTTGCAGCCTCGTCCACGAGAAACGGTTTTAGATAGTGGTACTTCTGTATCGTACCTAGATATTGCCTGCTATGTACAGTGCTTATGTACAGTGCTTTGAAGGCTAGCCATTCCTTGTAAATGCCACCAAACAGTTTGTGAGGGTGACTTTTACACGCAGGCTTGAAAGACAAAAAAAATCGCAGTCCGTTCCATTGTCCAGATTGCAGTGGTCTCCAAAAATGCATGCTTGTCATCCCTTTCATTCCCACAGGTTGTTGTTACTGACAATGGTAGACAATTTTAGGGAAACGATTTCTCAGCATTTTTGAATCGCTACGGAGTCCAACACGTATGCACGGCAGCATACGCACCTCAGCCCAACGCGGCAGAACGAGTTAATAGATCTAGTAACGCGGCGTTAAGATCTTACATTCATTCCGATCAGAGGGAATGGGATAAGTACTTGAGTAGCATTAATAGCGCCTTGCGTAATAATCTACATCAGTCCATTGGTGTGCCCCCATATTTAGCAGTTTTTGGACAAAAAATGACTACTCATGGTAGAGACTACCAGCTGTTAGAGAAATTGGGATTAATGAATGAGGGATCCACTACCCTTAATCGGATAGACCAGTTTTCTAATATTCGAGGCGACATTCAAAAATATATGCAGAAAGTTTATCAGACCAACAAACGTACCTATGATTTGCGAAGCCATCACAGGACATTTGAAATTGGACAGATAGTGACGAAACGAAACTTTAAGCTTAGTAATGCGGCAGATAATTTCACTGCTAAGCTAGCACCAGTTGGAGTAAAAGTCCGAGTAAAGAAAATGTGTGGACAATCACTGTATTTACTAGAAGACTTGTCAGGAAAAGAATTAGGAACCTTTCACGCTAAGGATATTTGGTAAAGATCACCCTTTTTTCAGCTTTGAGCCGAAAAATAGATTTTTCGTTCTAACCTGTGGCTGTGAGGGTGACTTTTACGAGCAGGCTTTAAGACAAAAAAAAATCGCAGTCCGTTCCATTGTCCAGATTGCAGTGGTCTCCAAAAATGCATGCTTGTCATCCCTTTCTTTCCCATGCAGTTAATTGAACCCGTTAAAGCTCCCTGGAAGACGCATATTCAAGTAGGCTTGGGTTAGGTATCAAAGATAAGCCCCGCTTCACTTTCTAACCACACTTGGACTTTCGCGGATGGTTTATTAAGACCAAAGATTTTTACTAGACTTAATCACGTGGTATTACGTCATTACACGTGCTCCGCAATAAGCATTTTTAAATCACAAGTGAATTTTTGTGACTCTTAGACCAAAATCAGTCCAAACCAGTTTCAAGTGAAATAAAGAGTTCCAGTTTAAAGGTGAGAAAGGTGAGAAAGAGAAAATGCAATTCTTGTGACGGTTCTAACAGCCGTGTATAGCACAGAGCCATGGTGGCCTGGTATTTGGCCGAGCTTATATAAGCATATATTAGCGAAGAAAAAAATCAGAAGCCGATAGAAGAAAATAACGCAGAGGATCGATATGGAGAAAATGTAACGGAGGTTACACGGAGGTAAAACTCACCCCCCCTGCACGTCCCTGATAAGGAAAAAGAGGTTTCCATGAAGCTTGGAATCAACCCCCTCTTTCCTCCCGCCTAAAAGTTAACACTCTCGAGGATTGGAGTCTGCTCTCTACCATGCTGCGGCCATAGATCCGTTTTTCCCCCAAGATAAGAATCTATAACGAAAATCGCTAACTTGTAAAGCACACAGTTTTGTTTGCCAAACTAGCTCTGCCACTGTAGAAAATGTAAAATGGCATAGGCTTTTGAATCATTATTGTTAATTTCTATTACTTTTAAGTTTTCCAAAATGTTTCCTTCGTAAATTAATGTACCGCATCCCTTAATATTTACATATATATATACCTTATAATGTAGTAAGACTTTGATTTAGATTATATAAATAGCTGCATCGGAAGTCGTCAGGCCTGCTGACCTCGAGGGAGAGCTGTAAGTACGGCATAGCCGCAACACTTTGAAGAATATGTCTTAGAATGAAAGATAAACAAGATATATGTATATGAATATTCAGGATGGAGTCAAGTCGCTTCAGTTAAGTAAAGTGAATTATATTTCTTAATTTCGTAAATGCAAAACAACGTAAATTCTTAAATTGATCGCTGTAAGGCTTTTGCTGTGAATTAATAATATTGAGCTAGGATTAGAATGTTAGGAATATATTAGGAATAATGAACAAAACGCTCAAATGCTCTTGTTGAATATATTGAAGTAATAAAGATATAATGAATCGCGTCTGAATATTTCAGTGGGGTTTCCAGAGACAAGCTAACGCAACATGGGTTGCCCAATGATAATGGTGCAGCAAGGAACGGCGGGTAAAGAGGAGATCTATCACATCTGAGTTCTCCATGCTGGTATTCTCATTCCCTATTCCCCCCACAACTTTGGCCACCCCCTTTATTTAGCACTGTCGAAGACTTCTTTTATTTGGTAACCCTGATTTGGGGAAGCACAAGAACCCTCCCTCTGGCCCTGAGCTAGGTCGGCATCAGACATTCCAAACCTTGTCGAGCCTAACTAGCAGTACCTCCACGGCGTCAACGCCGATTGATGCGGAAGAGTTTTCTGCTGTGTGTAGCAGTTTGGTGAGGCTGGATTTGAGACGGCCCCTCACTCCCTTTAGTCGTTTAAGTTGTTCCAACGCAATGGTGCTTTACTTTTAGTTACTAACAACATCTGGCTCTGAAGGATCAATTTCTTTATGTTGATTAACTTTATTTATTGAAATGAAAGAGCCGGCAAGAAAACTCACGCGCCGAACTTGCAACCGACGCTTCTCGAACCTTCTTCCCCTCCACATCAATATATAATTTGATAGGTACGGCAGGGTATACTGGTTTTACGAAGGTTTCGTTATTTAGGGTATTTACAGATACATTTAGTGTATTTGCAGATACATTTAGTGTATTTGCAGATACACTACTCGCCCCTCCTTTAGAAATTTCAACTTCCTTGTTGAATTCAACAACAATTTCCTTGTGATTGGCTAAACGCTTATAAGCGAATATTATATAAATTGTTATGCCTACAACTATAAGTATTAGGCTTATAAATACAATCCATTTGTAGAGAATATCTTGTTTTTGTTGATTGTAAACAAGCATGTATTTTTTCATGATTATAAACATATGTAGCTTTTTCGATATTCATGAGCTTGTCTCAGCACCAAGTGTATTTAAGATTCGTAATTTTTCATAAATTATTTTGTGAACTCTTTCTTCGGCTATACCATTCTTGCTACTAGTAATTTCGATCTCAATATTTTTTTTCTTATTTTTGTAATTACACAGGCCGACAATTTCCAACTTTTTTTTTCCTCCACGCATAATTTTAACTGCTCCATAACCTTTGGCTCCCCTGAACCAAAGTCCAGAACAAACATAGGTTCTATCACCCACAGTTTCCGCGGTACACCTAAGAGAAGAAATTAATCAAATTTTACGATATATTGAATTACGTAGGCCGTGCAATGGCGATAACCATCATTGTTTCTATTACATATCATTTTTGAAATGTTTGTATACCAACTAAAACAAGAAAGGAAAGCTAACTTCGGGCGGAGCCGAAGTTGATATACCCTTGCAGTTCAGTCGCAATCCGCTAGGTGGCGCCACGCATCTTATATTATTAGATATATAGAAGATCGTATATAGTCGGCCGATCCTTATGAAATTTGGCAAATCAGATTATTTTGTCCAAAATAGAATCTGTACCAAGTCCCATCTTTCTAACTTAAAAAACACCAAAGTTATACCAACTTCGATCGTTGTATGACAGCTATAGGATATAGTCGGCCGATCCTTATGAAATTTTGTACATAAGATATTTTGGTCAAATATAACATGCGCGGAAAGTCCCAACCCTCTATCTTAAAAAACACCAAAGTTATGGCATTTCCGATCAATCAGTTATAAGGCAGCTATAGGATTTAGTCGACCGATCCCGGCCGTTCCGACTTATGTACTACCTGCAAGGAAAAGAAGGATGTGTGCAAAGTTTCAATTCGATAGCTCTAAAACTGAGAGACTAGTTTGCGTAGAAACCGACAGACAGACGGACAGACGGACCGACGGACAGACGGACAGACGGACATGCTTATATCGACTCAGGAGGTGATCCTGATCAAGAATATATATACTTTATAGGGTCGGAGATGTCTCCTTCACTGCGTTGCACACTTTTGACCAAAATTATAATACCCTCTGCAAGGGTATAATTAAAAAATGGTTTCTAGCAGTTACCATATCTTTGGAATACTCATCCAAAGTTAAAATCTCAGATTTTCTACATAAATTTTTGGTCTTCTATGATTAAAATATCGGACTAATTCATTACTATCTTCATTTCCCTTTTACAAATATTAATTGGTGACTGAATACATTAATTGGCCGCTCTGTAATCTGAATTCAGTTGCCACTGTCTTCTTGGGCGCTATGTATAGTAGCTTCTGTACTTTGTAAATCCTCTTCGTTTTGAAATGTTTCTTCTAGTTGTTCATTATTTGATTCTTTTTTAGGTAGCCTAAATAAGGCATGTGCTACATAATTTTCCTTTCCTTTAATGTAATTCATACCACAATCATATTGACTAAGATATGTTTTCCATTTTTGCAATTTCATATAAGGTTCTTTAATATTGTGTAACCAAACTAGTGGTTTATGATCGGATGTAATGTTAAATTCTGTTTCTCCTTTCATGAATTCGCATTTATCTAATTGAAGTTTAAGATTGGATTTTCTTAATCGGACGAAGACTTTTTGAAGTGATTGAATATGTTTTTGTAAGGAGGTTGAAAATATAATAATATCATCTAAATATAGGCAATGAGTTCCTATTATATCATAAAGAATATTATTCATACATCGCTGGAATGTAGCAGGAGCATTTTTTAGACCGAAAGGCATTCTAGTATATTCATAGTGTCCTTTATTGGATAATCTCTTTCTCTTTAATTGGATATTTTAAAAAATTTTCATTTATTAAACTTATACTTCAACCTGTGTCAATAAAACAAATGAATGGTCTATTATCAATTTTTATTTTTATTGCTGTTGTGTTTCTTCCGAGGCTTGTGTCTGAAAATTTTCAACTATTTCCATTGGTTCTGGTCTATTCTGTTGGTCTGATAGTTTTTGAGGAACATTAACAGATCCATTATAATTTGGAGAGTTTTGACTTGAAGGATTTTGAGAGTATCTATAATTATTATTATAGTTTGAATTACAATTTCTATTTGAATCAAAAGTATTTTGTCTTTGTTGATAATCATGTCCCACGGTTATTATAATTTTGACTCCTATTGTTTCTTACATTCTGATTGGAATTTTGTCCCTTTGAATATTATTAGAATTAGAAGTGTTAGATGTGGAGACCATTGGTATATTATATCGATTTTTAACACTTCGGGATAAATTATATATATCATTATCATCATGATGAAGACCTACAGCTTGAGAAGCTGGTTTTAATTTAGTTTGAGTTGATATATCGTATATGCATATAGATATGTACACTCGTAATTTTTATACTCTTGCAGAGGGTATTATAATTTTGGGCAAAAGTGTGCAACGCAGTGAAGGAGACATCTCCGACCCTCTAAAGTATATATATCCTTGATCAGGATCACCTCCTGAGTCGATATAAGCATGTCCGTCTGTCCGTTTCTACGCAAACTAGTCTCTCAGTTTTAGAGCTATCGACTTGAAACTTAGCACACATCCTTCTTTTGTTTGCAGGCAGTATATAAGTCGGAACGGCCGAGATCGGTCGACTATACCCTATAGCTGCCATATAACTGATTGATCGGAAATTCAATAACTTTGGTGTTTTTTAAGTTAGAAGGTTGGGACTTTTCACATATGTTATATTTGGCCAAAATATCGTATGTACAAAATTGCATAAGGATCGGCTAGAACGATCGGAATTGGCATAACTTTGTTGTTTTTAAGTTAGAAGGATGGCACTTGGTACAGATTCTATTTTTGAAAAAATAATCTGAAGTGCCGAATTTCATAAGGATAAGCCGACTACATCCTATAGCTGCCATATAACTGAACGATCGGAATTGCTATCATTCTTTTAAGCTAGAATGATGGGACTTTCTACGGATTCCATTTTGGGCAATCTTATTTGTTCTGCCAAATTTCATCAGGATCGGCCGACTATATCCTATAGCAGCCATATGACTGAGCGATCGGAAATGGCACAACCTCAACTGCAAGGGTATATCAACTTTGGCTCCGCCCGAAGTTTACTTTGCATTCTTGTTCACGAATTCCTTCTGCTATATGATCGCCTAATACTCTCGAAAATATAACAGTGTTTGCTCCATTATTATCCAGACTTAACTTATAACAAATTTTGCTTGGGTGTTTATCTAATACATCAATAAAGTAACGTAAACTATTTTGATACTTAATTTTATGTAAATCCTTGGTCATAAGATGTGGGGGTTTTGATGAGTTGAATTCGCTGATGAGTAACGTTCGTAATTCATTCCAGTCCTGGGTTGAATTCGTAAGAAGAATTTTACGTGTAGGTCCAACGATGAGGTTCAGGATAGCTCCTTGAATGTTTTCATTCTGAGTAGACGATGTTGTTTTGTACTGGGTAATCAAGTTATCAACACTTTTTATAAATAGTGCCAAATACACGGTATCACCACCAAATTTATAAATTTGTTTTAGTTCCATGAAGAAATGATATATATTGCTGTCAGACAGAATGTGCTTTGCTGCAGCTGATATGGATGCTTGTTCAGATTCCATTTTAAAGTTTTTAATTTAATTTAATTTGGTATATATATTTTTTTTTAATTGCCTGATTATATTAATAATTTGATTTTATTTGTTTATTTCAAATAGGCATTAGAAATCCTCATTCGTGTTTTAAATTCGGTATTACATTTTTATACCCTTGCAGAGGGTATTATAATTTTGGTCAAAAGTGTGCAACGCAGTGAAGGAGACATCTCCGACCCTATAAAGTATATGTCTCAAATTTGGGGACATCGAAATAATCGGCAAATTCATCATCTACTAACTGGGCTTCATTATTGTTGAGGTCAGAATTGTCTTCAAGAAATTGACTCATAATTATTTTGCAATCATTAATAATGGTCTCTTTCTCAGTTTGTGAGAATTGAATTAGTTTGTTAGTTGGGGAAAAAAGGAACAAAGCTATGTTATGGTATTTTGACAAATTTGGTAACTGTTGATAAAATTTGGGTATTGAGTTGGAATTTAAGGCTTTTAATTATTTCTGCGTCATAGTACTCGATATTGCAGGTTTTCTTTAACTTGTTTAAATTTGGCAAAATTAAATGTATCGTTGGGCGTTTAGAAGCTTCAAGTTTTTTGGACACATTCTCAAAAACTTCCAGCAAACGTACAATTGCACCTAAATGATTAATATTGATGTCATCCACTCTGCAGGTCTGATTTTTTTCTTTTAAAATTGCTGTTAGCTCTATCCAATTTATTTCAATGGACTTGAGCAAATAGTAAACGGTATTCCACCGAGTTGGACAAAAACTCTTTAAAGACACCCCTAACGATGAATTATTTCCTGACTTTTTAAAATATCTGACTAGCTTGCTGCAACTTGTGACAATATTTTCCACCTCGGGAATAGCGTTAATAGCTTTTTCAACAGCGTTGTTAAGCAAGTGGTTTATGCAGTGAATTTTATCCGAGCTCGAAAAGGCTTTAATCATGTTCGACCCACGATCAGTTACGATTACGGGTTTGTCTACTTCAAGGTCACATCCAAAGTCATTCAAAATCGCCTCTATTTTTTTCTTTATATTGGCACCATGACAAAGAAAAAATTGTAATTATACTTGTAACATAAAGATAGGGTTAACAAACCTGTGCAGGGCGAGCCCTTCATTGACTTCATGGCCATAAGGCGATCGTCCAAAACACCCTCCCTTATGTAATGGACAGTGCACGACAAATATGCTGTTTTTAAGAAGTTATCAGTCCATATGTCACTGGTAATAGCATATCCAAAGGCTTTGTACTTTTCTATTTCCGTTTTTATTGGCCCAAAGTGGGTCAAATATATAGATTTTATGTTTCGGGATACGGTAGTTGGATGTGGTAACAGCTTATTTACATCGACATTTGCACCATATTTAGCTTCAACATTAATTAAAAATGATGCAAACTGTTTAATGCCAGAGTCGTCAATAATGTTAAGAGGACGGCAGTTCTTAAGAACCCATTCGGTTACAACAGATAAGCCCTCGTCTTTTGTAGCTTTGTTAACTTCAACAAGAGCAGCGTTGTGGAATTTGCTGGCATTTCCTGTAAACTTCAAAACAGTATAGCACATCTTACAAGCTACAAAGTCATTAATTTGTTCTCCATTTTCGTTTTTAATTTTGCGGAAAAACTCCCAGACTTCGCTTCTGCCTCTCTTTTCTATTAAGGTGTACATTCCACTTTGCAGGTTCTCTTTGATACCCACCACGCTTTGCACAGCCTATATATTTTAAATAAATTAAATTAACTCTTAAAAACCTAAAAACTAAACTTTAAAAAACTCTACAAATATATACATACAGGCTCGTCGGCTTCTTTTATAAATTCGTTGTCCATATTTCCGTTTTTTTTTGCAGCTCTTTTTTTTTGATATTAATTTAAAAATTGTTAAAAATTTTTAGACAAATTTGTAGCAGCTCTCAGAAAGAAATGTGCACGAATGATAAAAAACAACTCGAAGGATTCGGGTATACATGACATTGACATATTTCTCATTTCACTTTTCGATTCGTCCATTCCCTGTCATTTCGTTTGACGTCTCAAATTACGAGAGGAACCTAAGCTTACATTCATACAATCTCATTTCATTTCCATCATTCCACTCACTTCATTCTATTCGATTCGAATGTACTCTATTAGAAGTATGTTATGAATGTAATCATGCAGATTTCTAATATGAACGCACACAAATGCAAGATTTGCTAGTGTGCAGCAGCTCTACAAAAAAGCTCCCCAAAGCGCATGCGTTACAAATACCAGCAAAGCGCATGCGAACGCGGGAGAAGTAAACAAAACCAGAACTGCCGATAACCCGCCGCCGCTACTCAGATTTATAATACATGTAACTTTTTTTACGCAGCTTCGCCCTTTTCTGCTTGGCTCAACATCCTCCCCCCGTTGAAGGCTGGATCTTAAAACGAATCCTTGACAGGCCCAGGAACGAGCTCCAGTACCCTGGCCAGAGGCCACCTCATTGGGGGTAGATTTTCATCCTTCACCAGGACTATGTCTCCAACAGCAATTACAGGGCCAGGGGTGCGCCATTTGGAACGCTGCTGCAACAGCGTGAGGTACTCCTCCTTCCAACGAGCCCAGAAAACCTGCAGCAGAAAGGAGACTTTCTGCCACCCATCCAGCCGATTAAAGTTTACGGCAGTAAAGTCCGGCAGGATTTTCTGAAATCGACACAAGGGGCCGAGAATTAATAATTGACAAAACAAAGTCCTTAATTCAAAGTCCTTGAGATGGTGATTAGCCGTCTTCACTGCTGCTTCCCACAGACCACCAAAATGGGGAGAGCGTGGAGGAATAAATCGCCACTCGATAGACTCATACAGGCAACAATCGTGCAGAGAAGCATGATCCTGGCTGAGGAATCTTCGCTTTAACTCCATAACCTCATTCTTGGCACCCACAAAATTGGTGGCATTATCCGACCGGAACGCCAAGAGACGCTATACCCTACAATTTGGTTTGGTATATTGTTTTCGGTATCACTGGCGAACAAATATTCAAATACTCAGTGCCTAGACTATAGATTTATTCGACTGTCAATTAATTAATTATTTATTTTCGTTGGTTGAAAATTAATAATTTATTTTTTATTTTAAAAAATTATAATTTACAAAATTACTTTAAAATAAAAATGTTAAATAAAAGTAATATTTGTTAAATTAAGTAATTACTATTGTTTTTGTTTTTTTTGTACCGAAATTAAAATTAAAATTTATTACATTTTATTTACATATTAAAATTTTATTTATTTATTAATATTTA
Organism: Drosophila ananassae; assembly: GCF_017639315.1. Taxonomy (NCBI): domain Eukaryota; kingdom Metazoa; phylum Arthropoda; class Insecta; order Diptera; family Drosophilidae; genus Drosophila; species Drosophila ananassae. The sequence continues at coordinate 486,829 of NW_025319057.1, forward strand.
AATAATTTTTAAATATTTAAATTGCATCAAAGCCGATTCTTTTTAGAAAATAAATAATTTTATAAAATGGAGAGTAATAAACCCACAATTAATTCCACGACCCTTCATGATTTAAAAAGAAGATTGAATGTTAAAGTAAAAAGCATTCGGCGGTTAGAGGAACGTTTGGAAGCTGAATCACTTCTTCTAGAAAAGACCGAGCTAGAATGCAGGCTTCATGTTTTAGTTGAGACAATTTCTAAAGCAAATGAGTTGCAAGACCAGATCGAGCAATTGGACGAAATGGATGAATTTGGAGCCGAGTTGGAAGAATTAACAATAACCACCAAGGCAAAGAATTTATCCTTATGTAATGCCTTCAATACAGCTGAGAACTCCCGCCCAGCTACTGAAATTTCTGCAGCCCCAACTCGAGCTAGACTTCCCAGCTTAGCATTACCAAAATTCAGTGGAAATTATTCGGAGTTAACAAATTTTATAACACTGTGACATCGATTTATGGATCATTAATATCCATAGGAGATCACACTAAAATTGCAAACTCTATTATAATATATTTAGTTTTGAGTAGAGTAGAACCAGTGACCAGGCAAAAATGGGAAGAGCTTGCAGTTATTGCAACGCTCAAGACCATTTTGTGGCCCAGTGCAGTCCGTTCGCTCGCCTTGCTGCAATGCAAAGTTTTGAGTTTGTTAAGTCAGCATCCCTCTGTTTAAATTGTCTGCGAAAAGGTCACACCGCAGCTGTCAAATCCAGTGGCGGCGCTAGCCTCGTTGGCGCTCGGGGCGAAAAAACTTCTGCACCGATTTACAGTGACTGAAAATAACTTAGCGTTACCACCACCAACAGAAAATGCTCCTCCAGCGTTAACGAATGATGGCCTTTCTACTTCACATGCTTTGCATGGGCCAAGTGTGGAGGTTTTCGATGATCTGCAGTCTTGGGGTGCTCTTAGAATCCTAAATGTTCGAAATATGCGTGCGAAATAAGTTTGCCATTCTGGCCGGAAAAAGAGAGATAAGCTCAACACAGTGAAATAGAGAGGGTTAAGAGACAGACGAAGAACGTTGGGGCGTTTTTGGCCCACCCTACCATGGCCTATACTTCCGTCTATCATATTTGCTAGGCCCCTTTTTCTTGCAAGCGATGAGCATGGAGTACAGGGTTAATTATTTATACATTATGGTTTATTAATAATTAAAAATACAAACTATCTTAGGATATATGTGTATAATAGACATCTGCATGATTACATTCATCACATACGTCTAATAGAGTACATTCGAATCGAATAGAATAGAGTGAGTGGAATGTTGGAAATGAAATGAAATAGTATGAATGTAAGCTTAGGTTCCTCTCGTAATTTGAGACGTCAAACGAAATGACAGGGAATGAACGAAACGAAAAGTGAAATGAGAAATATGTCAATGTCATGTATACCCGAATCGTTCGAGTTGTTTCTTATCATTCGGGCACTCCAAATTTGTCAAAATACCATAACATAGCTTTGTTCCTTTTTCCCCCAACTAACAAACTAATTCAATTCTCACAAACTTAGAAAGGGACCATTATTAATGATTGCAAAATTATTATGAGTCAATTTCTTCAAGACAATTCTGACCTCAACAATAATGAAGCCCAGTTAATAGATGATGAATTTGCCGATTATTTCGATGTCCTCAAATTTGAGACAATACAGGAGAAGGTGGAACAAGAAATTTCTGTATATTCCAATATTAAGGTTGCATACACTCCTGATTTTAATGCTTTAGCTTGGTGGCATTTGAATAAGCAATTTTTTCCGCTATTGCACAAAACAAGCTGCAAAATATTTTGCATTCCAGCGAGCAGCGCGGCTTCGGGACGGACCTTTTCAAACGTAAGAAATTTGATAACAGAGAAGCGTTGTCAAATAGCCACTAACTTTGAAAATATTAACAAAATAATGTTTTTGCATTCCAATTTAAATTAGATATAAATTCGCTGCATTTAATTTGTTTTTATTTCCTTTTATTTACATTTACAACTTGAATCATTTGAATGAAACGTCTCTGTTTTCAACGTTCTCAATTCACTCAATTCGTCTCCTTCTACCAAATGATTGTGCAAATGAGTAGGCGTAAGAGATCCAACCCTCTCACATCATGTTGGCTTTGCTCTCAAATTCACTCAACTCATTTTTAGCATTGTGCATTTGAATGTGGGTTTTTTGCCACTCATGCAGATGTCTAGTGTATAAGTGTGTGTATTTTGGTATTCATAAATGTAAATTTTATAAATCCGTGAAAGATCGAGAATTCGTTTCAATAAATTTGAACTGAACATTTCGTTACTTATAGCAAATTAAAAGTTTTTATCAATAATAGATTTACGAAAATTTTTCTAACTTAATTTCAGAAGAAAACAAAGAAAATGTACATATATATAAATATAATTTTAACTTTGATTGTGTAAACACATTTAAATTTTAAACTGTACTTTACTTTACATTAAATGAATATGCTGTGTTTTTACTAAGATATGAAATGGTATTAAGACAAGAGAATCTGCATAGCAGCAGATGCATATAAACATAGTTTTGTTGTTGTGCCAACTCTCACCGATGAAAGCGCTTCCATGAGTGTTGCAGCTGTAACGAACAACATAGAGCTGGTGTTCTTTACAAGCTAATAACACGGCACGCATTAAATTCCGGCTCTAGCTCGTCAGCGAATGGAGTGGTGCTCTTCAGCGGTTATAGCCTACAGGTGCTCATAGTTATCTGGGATAAATCAGTTTTATTTGCGTGCAAAAACGAGCCAATTTCGGCCGGACAAGAGATAGCTTAACAAACGGACGGACAAGAACTAGGATAGTACTCTCACTTTGCGCACCCCGACATGTAAAAGGGGTGTCTTCAGCCCACCCTACCATGGCCAGTGCGTTTTCCCAACGATCCTGCAACAGGCCCCTTTGAGTTTATGACCCTACGACGGCTCTGTGATCGGCATGGAGTTACAACAGGGTTTTCTACTCTTTCATTATAATGGCGTATTTATTAAACATAAAGATACATCTCATTTAGAGTGAGGACAACCTGCCTTCTCAGTCCCACTGCTTCCTCCACCTTGGCGACCCTCCAGTCCGCCGTAGGGAGTGTGGGATTGCACATTTTAAGCATGGCCAGAATGGTGGCAGGGTCCGCCGGCTTCTCTGTCAGCCATACGCGGGCCCTCGGTTTGCTGGGGATCTTGTCCCAGTCCACCGCCTCCAGTCTGGCTCCTGGGTAGACCTCTCCAAGCGACGCAATCATTCGCTTGTAGAGGCTTACAGACCTCGCATCTTGGCACGCTATCACCTTGATGCTACCCTGGTACCACCCTGCGTCTTCGCAGTCCGGTGGAGGTCCTCCGCTCTTGAGCATCTCCTCCATGAAGCGCCCATGCAGCTCATTCACTACCTTACGCCAAAGCTCCTTGGGGATCAGGCCATCTTTGGAGCCATTATCAATGACCCCAATGATGGTCCTGCCCTTGGTAACTTCGGCGAAGGATCTGCTACTCTGTGTCTGCACCTTCTTCTTCCTAGCTAGGGGCGCTCCACCGTCTGTCGACATCTGCCTTTTCGCACTCTGTGCACTCCCTTTGGCAGAGTCGCCTACTCCTGTCGGCGTTTTTGGGTCCAATCTGGCTCCCGCTCTTGCTGGCTGAAAGTCAGGTAGGATTTCCCTCGCCCACTTTATAATTTCAGCCTGATCGGGATTGGACTCCGCCGATGGGTCTGCCCTCATTAGGATGAAGGCCGCTCTCTTCCTATCCTTATAGGAGCCCTTCCGCTGCAGGGGGCCAGCAGTCGTCGGACCGGGGCCTTCCTTAGGGTTGCCGCCGGTGCGAAAGGAGCTCGATTCAGGGATCTTACCCCCCACACCGTTCGGTGGTCCCATAGTGGGCCCCGTTTTGGGGGTCGGTGCCTTGGCATCTCCCCCTACACCGGCGCCGCTCGCCTCCGGATGTTGTCCCTCAGTGGGGAGCTTCGCCATCCCAGCATCTCTTTGGCCTCTATCTTCCTTGGAGATTGACGGATCCGAGATCCCATTTCCGGACTTTCTTAGGGAGTTCCGTTCTCCACTGTTTGTTTTTCTTGTTATAATATTATCGTTCATTTTTGGACCCACGAGTAGGCGGGAAGTGGTTCGTCCATCATGACATAGCCCGCTTGTCATGATAAGCCTGGCTAAAACTGAGGGGTCGGCCGGTCCCCCAGAGTCCGCATATTAACGTCCGTGCATCCCCCGGACATGCATCCCTCGGCATATGCCGAGGCATATGCCGGTTCCACCTTGGATTGGGGTGATTTGAGGAAGGGAGTTTTCTTCTCCCCGCCCGACTACAATTAGCCAGCATCCTCGGCAGAGACATGACCTAACCGGGACCTGTTACCAGCCGCCCTCACGTGGAGAGTATAGTCGCACTACCATCGGTGTACACAGTTACGGCACATGAGATCATGCGTTTCTCCCCCTGTTGTACCCGATTGGCTGACGGCCTTCTACATAGGGACAAAATCTTTTCACGCCTACTACACTCGTGTTCAGTTACTGAATAATTTCTTTGTGCCTTATTAAGTTTTTTAGCAACGAATGCGATCGGGTATTCGTCACCCTGTTCCGTTTTTTGGACCAAAACTCCACCAAAAACGGAACAGGGACCAAAACTCCAAATCCTGGCCTTCTACATAGGGACGAAATCTTTTCACGCCTTCTATTGCTGCCAAACACTCTTGGTCAGTCACTGAATAGTTTCTTTGTGGCTTATTCAGTTTTTTAGAAACGAATGCGATCGGGTATTCGTCCCCCTGTTCCGTTTTTGGACCAAAACTCTACCTACGCCACTTTTGCTGGCATCGCACTGGATGTAAAAGGGCTTAGTAAAATCTGGGCTTCTAAGGACGGGCGCAGTACATAACCTGCGCTTTAGCTCAATGAATGCCTGATGTCCTTTTTCGGTCATTGTGAATTTCCTTTTAGCTCTGAGTAAATCAGTAAGAGGAGCGGCTACAGTGGCAAAATTGTCAATGAATTTACGGTACCAACCCGCCATTCCGAGAAAACTTCTCAGACTCTTCAAGGTTTTCGGCAGAGGAAACTTTTCAATCGCTGCCACTTTTTCGGGATCTGTGCGTATTTCGCCCTCCCCGATCACATGCCCTAAATATTTGACGTGCTGAACGCAGAAATGGCTTTTCTGAACATTAATTGTCAACCCGGCAGACCGGATGCAGTCCGCCACTGTCTTTAGAACCCTTATGTGGTTTTCAAAGGTGTCCGAAACTAGAAGAAGTAGATCGTCGAGGTAGATGAACACCTCATTTCGCAGTGACGCCGGAATAACTTTGTCCATGAGTCGCGACATTGTTTGTCCGGCATTACACAAGCAGAACGGCATTACCTTAAATTGGTAAAGTGGGCGACCTGGGATCGTAAACGCAGTCTGATCCCTGGACGCTGGATCTAGCGGAATTTGCCAGAATGCATCCTTTAAGTCGAGACTGCTTATAAACATTGCTTTTGGCAAGCGACTCAGAATACCATCTATCTGTGGAAGCGGATACGCATCCTTCACGTTCACTTTCCTGCTGTCGAGGCAAAGTCTGACCTTACCAGGTTTCTGCACCAGAACTATTGGAGAGGACCAGGCGCTGTCTGATTCTTCTACAACCCCCAGTTCCAGCATTCGATCGACTTCACCATATAACAGCTTCTCTACAGCTGGCGATACGGGGAAATGCCGTTGCTTTATGGGCTTGGCTTCGCCCACATCGATATGGTGTGATAAAAGATTTGTTTTGCCCAATCCAGCGGAGGCAAATGATGGAAACTGATCTACTACTCCCTGCAAGGTTTCCTTTTGGTCCTGGGTAAGATTGTGAGCACTTAGCTCCGAAATTTGAATATTTGAACAAAAATCTACGCCTAAGTAGAGGTTTTGTTTTAAAGATGGAACTATGTATAACTGAATCTCCTTAATCTGACCGTTGTATTTTATATTTGTGCTTAATCGACCTATAATATTTTTCCTACTTCCATCTGCTGTAGAAACATTATTAAAGACTCTGTGGATAGGAACTTCGCTCCCCAGAACTTCCTGTGCAAACTGCCCCCGTGCAAACTGCCCCCCAATACAGCTCATAGATGCGCCCGTGTCCATAAGCCCTTTGATATTCCGATCTAGGATTTTTACAATAGTATACGGACGACCGTCGCCATTATTGCTGCGAAGCGCACACAAATCCTTAGTGACTTTCCAGAATCTTTTTAATCTATTGGTATTCCGTGACTTATTTTTAGCATCAAGTTTCTTAAGATAAGCTTGTTTATTGCTAATGTTCCTAAAAATATTGATTTTCTGATGCCATCCCTCTACAGGACCAACATCAGTTTTGAATGAGTCCATGACAGGACTTATAGTTGCTCGCTTTCCGTATTTGTCGACTGAGTCCGTTGAACACACCGAGAACGAGCGGCTTGGGTCTCCAGCAGCTTGTTTTTTTGGCACTTTAGGCATGCATGCCGGCTTATATGTGTTGCGTGCCCCACATCCGTAACAAAACACTTTACGAGGAGCCGTGCAATCCTGGTACCTGTGGCCCTCCTTCCTACAGTTCCAGCATATTAATGACATTGCTTCGATGACCCCCTCTTCGTCTTCAAAGAATTCCAATTCAGACTCTTTATGCTCAACTTGAAGAAGTTCTGACATGTTACTTTTGAATGGGGTACCCTTTTTATATATCTGATCCCGTTTTACTTCCTCTAGAAAGCATTCTCTCCTTCTACATATTTCGCGAAGCTTTGAGATCGACTCAGTTGGGATATTTAAAATTTCGTGTCTGATCTCAGCTCGCAAATTTCGCCGTAAAATCTCTATTAAAGATTTATCCTCTAAAGGGCAGTCTAAGCTGTCCGTTAATTGAACCACGGCGTCATAAAACGAGTCGAAACTCTTTTTCTTTCTGTTTGCGATCCCGAATTAATTCTCGTATATCAACATCCGTTCTAGTATCCCTGAACTGACGGCGAAGTGCGTCACCGAAGTTTCCATCCATTCATTATATGCGCCGCCATCTGGCCTTTGTGAAAGTTCTGAGGCGCTTGACCGAGGAGAGATGTTAGCCTGCGCTTGACTTTGCCCAACATTCACCTGGCCAGCATCTATGCCAAGAAGCTGATCAAGTGACGGACTTGGGTCTGTCGCCCCCTGTAGTGGCTGGTGGGGAATTCTGGCGGCTAGGTTCGACTGGATCATGAGGGACATTTTCTCTGTTAGTTGGGTTAGCAACTCGTGTTGCATACTTTTAACAGCATCTAATACCATACTTTGTACATCCCCACCCCTTCGCTCTTTTCTCTGCCGTTCTTTCTCCATACTTTCTGATCCCCGACTTTCGCCTTCTGTTTGCGAACTTATAAGTTTTTGCCTTCTTGTATTTTGTGCAATAAAGCTATCTGATCTTGCAATAGGTTCCCCAGAGAAAGTCGCTTTGCAGGTAGGGCAAGTTTTCTTGCTCTTTAGATGTGTGCTCATACACAGGAATTCGCGAATTGTATAAAATACAAAAATGAGATGATCCTCCAGCTTCTTCGTTATCTGAGTGGTCTACACCCATATCCTATGATTATTATTATTTGTTGTTTTATTTCGAAACTATTGTTATCAATTTGAAGATCTCGTGCTTAGCGCTGCCACTTAAAACCACAATTCTGAATATTTAAAGATATAAGCCACTAGATTATGTCCACAAAAATATATATATTACCATAAAAAATTAACTCCATGCCTAACCAAGAGCTGATTGTCGAAGGTCTTTCTTATTTTTTTGTGAGAGGAAAAGAAAATTATCTGAAAAAGATACGAGAAAAAGGCGCAGCAAAAAAAAAATTAAAACTCATCAAGCGGCTACCTTCGTATGTGACCTACCTTATGTGACCTTCGTAACAAGCGTGGCCAATCTCTACTATTATTAGTTATCTTTGAGATTGTACTTCCAAGCACTTCATACTTAGCCTCAATAAAGTTTCAATACTAAAAATTACCTAAAGATCTGCTTCCGAAATCGCGGCCAGACTATCACGGTCAGTTATAGTCGGTTATAGCCTACAGGTGCTCATAGTTATCTGGGATAAATCAGTTTTATTTGCGTGCAAAAACGAGCCAATTTCGGCCGGACAAGAGATAGCTTAACAAACGGACGGACAAGAACTAGGATAGTACTCTCACTTTGCGCACCCCGACATGTAAAAGGGGTGTCTTCAGCCCACCCTACCATGGCCAGTGCGTTTTCCCAACGATCCTGCAACAGGCCCCTTTGAGTTTATGACCCTACGACGGCTCTGTGATCGGCATGGAGTTACAACAGGGTTTTCTACTCTTTCATTATAATGGCGTATTTATTAAACATAAAGATACATCTCATTTAGAGTGAGGACAACCTGCCTTCTCAGTCCCACTGCTTCCTCCACCTTGGCGACCCTCCAGTCCGCCGTAGGGAGTGTGGGATTGCACATTTTAAGCATGGCCAGAATGGTGGCAGGGTCCGCCGGCTTCTCTGTCAGCCATACGCGGGCCCTCGGTTTGCTGGGGATCTTGTCCCAGTCCACCGCCTCCAGTCTGGCTCCTGGGTAGACCTCTCCAAGCGACGCAATCATTCGCTTGTAGAGGCTTACAGACCTCGCATCTTGGCACGCTATCACCTTGATGCTACCCTGGTACCACCCTGCGTCTTCGCAGTCCGGTGGAGGTCCTCCGCTCTTGAGCATCTCCTCCATGAAGCGCCCATGCAGCTCATTCACTACCTTACGCCAAAGCTCCTTGGGGATCAGGCCATCTTTGGAGCCATTATCAATGACCCCAATGATGGTCCTGCCCTTGGTAACTTCGGCGAAGGATCTGCTACTCTGTGTCTGCACCTTCTTCTTCCTAGCTAGGGGCGCTCCACCGTCTGTCGACATCTGCCTTTTCGCACTCTGTGCACTCCCTTTGGCAGAGTCGCCTACTCCTGTCGGCGTTTTTGGGTCCAATCTGGCTCCCGCTCTTGCTGGCTGAAAGTCAGGTAGGATTTCCCTCGCCCACTTTATAATTTCAGCCTGATCGGGATTGGACTCCGCCGATGGGTCTGCCCTCATTAGGATGAAGGCCGCTCTCTTCCTATCCTTATAGGAGCCCTTCCGCTGCAGGGGGCCAGCAGTCGTCGGACCGGGGCCTTCCTTAGGGTTGCCGCCGGTGCGAAAGGAGCTCGATTCAGGGATCTTACCCCCCACACCGTTCGGTGGTCCCATAGTGGGCCCCGTTTTGGGGGTCGGTGCCTTGGCATCTCCCCCTACACCGGCGCCGCTCGCCTCCGGATGTTGTCCCTCAGTGGGGAGCTTCGCCATCCCAGCATCTCTTTGGCCTCTATCTTCCTTGGAGATTGACGGATCCGAGATCCCATTTCCGGACTTTCTTAGGGAGTTCCGTTCTCCACTGTTTGTTTTTCTTGTTATAATATTATCGTTCATTTTTGGACCCACGAGTAGGCGGGAAGTGGTTCGTCCATCATGACATAGCCCGCTTGTCATGATAAGCCTGGCTAAAACTGAGGGGTCGGCCGGTCCCCCAGAGTCCGCATATTAACGTCCGTGCATCCCCCGGACATGCATCCCTCGGCATATGCCGAGGCATATGCCGGTTCCACCTTGGATTGGGGTGATTTGAGGAAGGGAGTTTTCTTCTCCCCGCCCGACTACAATTAGCCAGCATCCTCGGCAGAGACATGACCTAACCGGGACCTGTTACCAGCCGCCCTCACGTGGAGAGTATAGTCGCACTACCATCGGTGTACACAGTTACGGCACATGAGATCATGCGTTTCTCCCCCTGTTGTACCCGATTGGCTGACGGCCTTCTACATAGGGACAAAATCTTTTCACGCCTACTACACTCGTGTTCAGTTACTGAATAATTTCTTTGTGCCTTATTAAGTTTTTTAGCAACGAATGCGATCGGGTATTCGTCACCCTGTTCCGTTTTTTGGACCAAAACTCCACCAAAAACGGAACAGGGACCAAAACTCCAAATCCTGGCCTTCTACATAGGGACGAAATCTTTTCACGCCTTCTATTGCTGCCAAACACTCTTGGTCAGTCACTGAATAGTTTCTTTGTGGCTTATTCAGTTTTTTAGAAACGAATGCGATCGGGTATTCGTCCCCCTGTTCCGTTTTTGGACCAAAACTCTACCTACGCCACTTTTGCTGGCATCGCACTGGATGTAAAAGGGCTTAGTAAAATCTGGGCTTCTAAGGACGGGCGCAGTACATAACCTGCGCTTTAGCTCAATGAATGCCTGATGTCCTTTTTCGGTCATTGTGAATTTCCTTTTAGCTCTGAGTAAATCAGTAAGAGGAGCGGCTACAGTGGCAAAATTGTCAATGAATTTACGGTACCAACCCGCCATTCCGAGAAAACTTCTCAGACTCTTCAAGGTTTTCGGCAGAGGAAACTTTTCAATCGCTGCCACTTTTTCGGGATCTGTGCGTATTTCGCCCTCCCCGATCACATGCCCTAAATATTTGACGTGCTGAACGCAGAAATGGCTTTTCTGAACATTAATTGTCAACCCGGCAGACCGGATGCAGTCCGCCACTGTCTTTAGAACCCTTATGTGGTTTTCAAAGGTGTCCGAAACTAGAAGAAGTAGATCGTCGAGGTAGATGAACACCTCATTTCGCAGTGACGCCGGAATAACTTTGTCCATGAGTCGCGACATTGTTTGTCCGGCATTACACAAGCAGAACGGCATTACCTTAAATTGGTAAAGTGGGCGACCTGGGATCGTAAACGCAGTCTGATCCCTGGACGCTGGATCTAGCGGAATTTGCCAGAATGCATCCTTTAAGTCGAGACTGCTTATAAACATTGCTTTTGGCAAGCGACTCAGAATACCATCTATCTGTGGAAGCGGATACGCATCCTTCACGTTCACTTTCCTGCTGTCGAGGCAAAGTCTGACCTTACCAGGTTTCTGCACCAGAACTATTGGAGAGGACCAGGCGCTGTCTGATTCTTCTACAACCCCCAGTTCCAGCATTCGATCGACTTCACCATATAACAGCTTCTCTACAGCTGGCGATACGGGGAAATGCCGTTGCTTTATGGGCTTGGCTTCGCCCACATCGATATGGTGTGATAAAAGATTTGTTTTGCCCAATCCAGCGGAGGCAAATGATGGAAACTGATCTACTACTCCCTGCAAGGTTTCCTTTTGGTCCTGGGTAAGATTGTGAGCACTTAGCTCCGAAATTTGAATATTTGAACAAAAATCTACGCCTAAGTAGAGGTTTTGTTTTAAAGATGGAACTATGTATAACTGAATCTCCTTAATCTGACCGTTGTATTTTATATTTGTGCTTAATCGACCTATAATATTTTTCCTACTTCCATCTGCTGTAGAAACATTATTAAAGACTCTGTGGATAGGAACTTCGCTCCCCAGAACTTCCTGTGCAAACTGCCCCCGTGCAAACTGCCCCCCAATACAGCTCATAGATGCGCCCGTGTCCATAAGCTCTTTGATATTCCGATCTAGGATTTTTACAATAGTATACGGACGACCGTCGCCATTATTGCTGCGAAGCGCACACAAATCCTTAGTGACTTTCCAGAATCTTTTTAATCTATTGGTATTCCGTGACTTATTTTTAGCATCAAGTTTCTTAAGATAAGCTTGTTTATTGCTAATGTTCCTAAAAATATTGATTTTCTGATGCCATCCCTCTACAGGACCAACATCAGTTTTGAATGAGTCCATGACAGGACTTATAGTTGCTCGCTTTCCGTATTTGTCGACTGAGTCCGTTGAACACACCGAGAACGAGCGGCTTGGGTCTCCAGCAGCTTGTTTTTTTGGCACTTTAGGCATGCATGCCGGCTTATATGTGTTTTGCGTGCCCCACATCCGTAACAAAACACTTTACGAGGAGCCGTGCAATCCTGGTACCTGTGGCCCTCCTTCCTACAGTTCCAGCATATTAATGACATTGCTTCGATGACCCCCTCTTCGTCTTCAAAGAATTCCAATTCAGACTCTTTATGCTCAACTTGAAGAAGTTCTGACATGTTACTTTTGAATGGGGTACCCTTTTTATATATCTGATCCCGTTTTACTTCCTCTAGAAAGCATTCTCTCCTTCTACATATTTCGCGAAGCTTTGAGATCGACTCAGTTGGGATATTTAAAATTTCGTGTCTGATCTCAGCTCGCAAATTTCGCCGTAAAATCTCTATTAAAGATTTATCCTCTAAAGGGCAGTCTAAGCTGTCCGTTAATTGAACCACGGCGTCATAAAACGAGTCGAAACTCTTCTTCTTTCTGTTTGCGATCCCGAATTAATTCTCGTATATCAACATCCGTTCTAGTATCCCTGAACTGACGGCGAAGTGCGTCACCGAAGTTTCCATCCATTCATTATATGCGCCGCCATCTGGCCTTTGTGAAAGTTCTGAGGCGCTTGACCGAGGAGAGATGTTAGCCTGCGCTTGACTTTGCCCAACATTCACCTGGCCAGCATCTATGCCAAGAAGCTGATCAAGTGACGGACTTGGGTCTGTCGCCCCCTGTAGTGGCTGGTGGGGAATTCTGGCGGCTAGGTTCGACTGGATCATGAGGGACATTTTCTCTGTTAGTTGGGTTAGCAACTCGTGTTGCATACTTTTAACAGCATCTAATACCATACTTTGTACATCCCCACCCCTTCGCTCTTTTCTCTGCCGTTCTTTCTCCATACTTTCTGATCCCCGACTTTCGCCTTCTGTTTGCGAACTTATAAGTTTTTGCCTTCTTGTATTTTGTGCAATAAAGCTATCTGATCTTGCAATAGGTTCCCCAGAGAAAGTCGCTTTGCAGGTAGGGCAAGTTTTCTTGCTCTTTAGATGTGTGCTCATACACAGGAATTCGCGAATTGTATAAAATACAAAAATGAGATGATCCTCCAGCTTCTTCGTTATCTGAGTGGTCTACACCCATATCCTATGATTATTATTATTTGTTGTTTTATTTCGAAACTATTGTTATCAATTTGAAGATCTCGTGCTTAGCGCTGCCACTTAAAACCACAATTCTGAATATTTAAAGATATAAGCCACTAGATTATGTCCACAAAAATATATATATTACGATAAAAAATTAACTCCATGCCTAACCAAGAGCTGATTGTCGAAGGTCTTTCTTATTTTTTTGTGAGAGGAAAAGAAAATTATCTGAAAAAGATACGAGAAAAAGGCGCAGCAAAAAAAAAATTAAAACTCATCAAGCGGCTACATAAGCTGCTTTACTTATGTGACCTTCGTAACAAGCGTGGCCAATCTCTACTATTATTAGTTATCTTTGAGATTGTACTTCCAAGCACTTCATACTTAGCCTCAATAAAGTTTCAATACTAAAAATTACCTAAAGATTTGCTTCCGAAATCGCGGCCAGACTCTTGCTCGCAAGCATTAGCTCTGTAATCCTGCATTCTCGACTTTAGCTACTTCACCTATTCCTCGCTAGTTCAAGCGCGGTTAGCCAAACTAATAATTGATCGTAATTGGCCAAATCCAAAGCGCTTACCTATCGTGGTTAAACACAATTAAAGGAGACTGCTGTATTAATTCTTTCTTCGTGGTGAGTTTTTTTTTTTTCTTTCTGAAAATATAAAAACTGCATTCCAATGCGACTGAAAGTTGACACTGCTGACTAGGAAATTTATAGAAATGGAAATGAAAAAAAAGGTTTGTTTGTTTCGCTATTGAGTGAGCTTCACTGTACAGTCAAGCCCCACGTTGGGAGCCATGATTATTCAGGTATTACTTATTATTATTCCTGTAACGAACAACATAGAGCTGGTGTTCTTTGCAAGCTAATATCACGGGCCGCATTAAATTCCGGCTCTAGCTCGTCAGCGAATGGAGTGGTGTTCTTCAGCGGTTATAGCCTACAGGTGCTCATAGTTATCTGGGATAAATCAGTTTTATTTGCGTGCAAAAACGAGCCAATTTCGGCCGGACAAGAGATAGCTTAACAAACGGACGGACAAGAACTAGGATAGTACTCTCACTTTGCGCACCCCGAGATGTAAAAGGAGTGTCTTCAGCCCACCCTACCATGGCCAGTGCGTTTTCCCAACGATCCTGCAACAGGCCCCTTTGAGTTTATGACCCTACGACGGCTCTGTGATCGGCATGGAGTTGCAACAGGGTTTTCTACTCTTTCATTATAATGGCGTATTTATTAAACATAAAGATGTACATCTCGTTTTGTTTACTTTTGATTTTTTGAGTTAAAGCCTAAAAGATTAATTCATTTCTTATTAACTACTGTTTTACAAACTTCTATTACTTAGAACCAATGATAATAATTTGTATTTTCATTTAGGAAGGATTTCTTAACGTATTATTTATATATTTATATTTTTACTAAGTGTAATATTTATTATTAAATGCAAATATTTAAATCAAACGTATGTGATGCAATTTCTTATTCATTATATTCAAATATTTTCTTTTTATACCCTTGCAGAGGGTATTATAATTTTGGTCAAAAGTGTGCAACGCAGTGAAGGAGACATCGCCGACCCTATAAAGTATATATATTCTTGATCAGGATCACCTCCTGAGTCGATATGAGCATGTCCGTCTGTCCGTCTGTCCGTCTGTCCGTCGGTCCGTCTGTCCGTCTGTCCGTCTGTCTGTTTCTACGCAAACTAGTCTCTCAGTTTTAAAGCTATCGAGTTGAAACTTTGCACACACCCTTCTTTCCTTTGCAGGCAGTATATAAGTCGCAACGGCCGGGATCGGTCGACTATATCCTATAGCTGCCATATAACTGATTGATCGGAAATGCCATAACTTTGGTGTTTTTTAAGTTAGAGGGTTGGGAGTTTCTACACATGTTATATTTGACCAAAATATCTTATGTACAAAATTTCGTAAGGATCGGCCGACTATATCCTATAGCTGTCATAGAACGATCGAAATTGGCATAACTTTGGTGTTTTTTAAGTTAGAAAGATGGGATTTGGTAGAGATTCTATTTTGGGAAAAACAATCTGATTTGTCGAATTTCATAAGGATCGGCCAACTATATCCTATAGCTGCCATATAACTGATTGATCGGAAATGCTATAACTTCGTTGTTTTTCAAGTTAGAAGGATGGGACTTTCTGTGCATTCTAACTTGGGCCAACTTATATGATCTGCTAAATGTCATCAGGATCGGCCGTCTATATCCTATAGCTGTCATATAACTGATTGATCGGAAATGCTATAACTTCGTTGTTTTTCAAGTTAGAAGGATGGGAGTTTCAATGGATTCCTCTTTTGGCAAAATAATTCGATTTTCCAAGTTTCATAAGGATCGGCCAACTATATACGATCCGCTATATATCTAATAATATAAGATGCGTGGCGCCACCTAGCGGACTGCGACTCAACTGCAAGGGTATATAAACTTCGGCTCCGCCCGAAGTTAGCTTTCCTTTCTTGTTATTTTTAATTTTATCTTCTCTTTTTTTCTGTAATAGTGCCTAACAAGTTAACTTTATTTTCAACGTTTTACTTTCATTTCATTTGATTTCAAATTTTGGTTCTGAATCGAGATGACATGCATATGCAGACGAAAAAGGTAAATATTGGGTAGACTTTGCTCACCTGATATACTCCACCGTTGAAAGCGCTTCCAAATATCGGAGGTGTCGTAAGAAGTCTGTAAATAAATGCAAGTCCAAAGCGACTCGCGAAGACTAAAATTTTTCAGCACACACACCCACATCGAGACTTAACCGAATTTGTCTTATCGGCGTTTTTATTAAATTTCGCCCTCTTCTAATTCAACTTCTTACTCGTTTCTAATCATAATCTTTTCTAATTTACATCACACCCGTTTTTGATCTATTCAATTTTATACCCTTGCAGAGGGTATTATAATTTTGGTCAAAAGTGTGCAACGCAGTGAAGGAGACATCTCCGACCCTATAAAGTATATATATTCTTTATCAGGATCACCTCCTGAGTCGATATGAGCATGTCCGTCTGTCCGTCTGTCTGTTTCTACGCAAACTAGTCTCTCAGTTTTAGAGCTATCGAGTTGAAACTTTGCACACACCCTTCTTTCCTTTGCAGGCAGTATATAAGTCGGAACGGCCGGGATCGGTCGACTATATCCTATAGCTGCCATGTAACTGATTGATCGGAAATGCCATAACTTTGGTGTTTTTTAAGTTGGAGGGTTGAGACTTTCCTAACATTTGACCAAAATATCTTGTGTACAAAATTTCATAAGGATCGGCCGACTATATCCTATAGCTGTCATAGAATGATCGAAATTGGCATAACTTTGATGTTTTTTAAGTTAGAAAGATGGGATTTGGTACAGATTCAATTTTGGGAAAAAAAATCTGATTTGTCGAATTTCATAAGGATCGGCCAACTATATCCTATAGCTGTCATATAACTGATTGATCGGAAATGCTATAACTTCGTTGTTTTTCAAGTTAGAAGCATGGGAGTTTCAATGGATTCCTCTATTGGCAAAACAATTCGATATGTCAAATTTCATAAGGATCGGACGACTATATACGATCCGCTATATATCTAATAATATAAGATGCGTGGCGCCACCGAGCGGACTGCGACTCAACTGCAAGGGTATATCAACTTCGGCTCCGCCCGAAGTTAGCTTTCCTTTCTTGTTTTTTCTATTTTCCTTTTTTTTAAATTTGTATATTTTTACACAATTTTAGCTTGTGATTTTAACCTTATTTTTTTAACCATTTAAATCCCTGCAGTTTAAGAGCCCATCTTGATAAACGGGAATTCAGGTCCGATTGGCCCGTTAACCACTTTAGGGATGCATGGTCAGTAATTATTGTGAAATCCTGGCCTTCTACATAGGTTAGGTTAGGTTAGGGCGGTGATGCAAGGGGGTCATAGAATACCCCCTCACTTCCACTTGAGCCGCAAGGGCTCCTTGTGCTGCCGCTGGAGCAAGGGTTTCACCGAGATGCTACCCCCCCCCCCCTTCCTGTCCACCAGGGTGCGTATATATGCCTAGACTACCCAACCTGCTTTTTTTATGAAGGCAACCAGTCCGCGTGGAGAGATCTCTGAGAGATCGTTAAGGTCCGAGAGTTCTTCGGACCCGAAGTGTTTGAGCCTGCTGCGTCCGAGTGCCGGGCAGTGGCATAAGAGGTGCGATACCGATTCTACCTCCTCTTCATCCCTGCAGCTCCTGCAGAAATCATTGTGGGGGACGGCAAGCCTGGCCGCGTGTTCGCCTATCAGCCAGTGCCCAGTAATTGCCCCAATCGCTAGGCTGCATTCCGGTCTAGTCAGAGCAATGAGTCTCGCCGATCTTTTCTGAGAGCGTGTCGGCCAGATCAAACGTGATGTTTTACAGGTCTGGAGATTATTCCATTTCCGATTGGCTGCCAGGTCGAAAAACTCCCTGCACTTTAGCCTGCAAGTAGCCAAGGGTATGCCTACAAGTTCTTTCTCCGGTAGGAGAGGGTTGGTAGTCCCTGCCCTAGCTAGTTAATCTGCAGCACAGTTTCCCTCGTGGTCCCTGTGGCCGGGGACCCAGATGAGGTAGATGTCAAGCTGTTCAGCCATCTCGTTGAGAGATCTGCGACAGTCATTGACTGTCCTGGAGTTGGATGAGAATCCGTCAAGTGCCTTGAGCGCTGCTTGACTATCTGAGAATATACATACTGTACCCCGATTTCCCCTTAGAGCTGGGGATTCAAGTGCTTCCTTAATGGCTACTACTTCAGCCTGGAACACACTGCAGTGGTCAGGGAGTCTGAAGGACTCCTTTAGGCTCAGATGCTCGCAAAAGTAACCGCCTCCCACCTGGCCGTTAAGTTTTGATCCATCTGTATAGATATGAATGGAGCCCTCCGGTCCCGGTATCCGGGCATCCCATTCCTCCGTCGAGGGGATTAAGATTTTGTAGTTAGTGGTGGGTTGGTCGACGGGCACACAGTAATCCGTACCCCCCTCAGGCATGAAATGTTGTAGGTCCAGTCTGGTATGACCGAAACTATTTTTGCTCCATAGGTTTGCCTCCCGCAGTCTTATTGCTGCCAGAGGGGCTGTCTTTACCCCCATCAGTTCAACTGGTAGTAGGTCAAGTATAGTGTCTAGGGCATCACTAGGCGTAGTGCGTAGACTGCCTGTCATACAGACTTCCGCCATGCGCTGCATCTTCCTGAACTTTTCCCTGCATGTGGAGTTGTCTAGGGCGGGCCACCAGACAACAACACCATAGAATAGAATTGGTCTGATGATCGCTGTGTATAACCATCTGACCATCTTCGGGGACATTCCCCATTTCAGGCCTACCGCCTTGCGGCAGGTATAGAGTGCTATTGCCGCTTTCTTAGTCCTATCAGCGGTGTTCAGCTTCCAGTCCAGTTTCCTGTCTAGCGTGATACCCAGGTACTTCGCACTATCACTAAGAACTAGTGTTTCTCCTAGGAGCTTCGGAAGTCTTAAGTTAGGTATTTTGTACTTCCTGGTGAACAGCACGAGCTCTGTCTTGGATGGGTTGACTCCCAGCCCGTTCTTTTGCGCCCAGGCCGACAGAACTTCGAGCTTCCCTGTCGTTAGGTCGCATTGCGTCTGTGGGAATTTCCCCACAAAGGCAATAGCAACATCGTCCGCGTACGCAATGATCTTACATCCGCCACCCTCTAAGGATCGTAGTAGGCTGTTAACCGCCACGTTCCAGAGTAGTGGTGAGAGTACACCTCCTTGTGGGGTGCCTCTCTTGACGTATCTTCGAATAGTCGAACCTCCAAGTGTAGCCTCGACACTCCTGTTAACCAGGATCTGCCGTATTAGGTGAGTTGATCGATTGTCTATTCCAAGTCCCGTCAGTGCGTCGATTATTGAGCACGGTAGGATGTTATTGAAGGCCCCTTCTATGTCTAGAAAAGCCACAAGTGCGTATTCCTTGAAATTAATCGCTCGTTCGGCGATCATAGTGATATCGTGCAGGGCTGTTTCTATTGATCGGCCCCTTTTGTAAGCATGCTGAGAGCATGAGATGTCATTTGGGTTAATGTTAAGTTGTAGATGGAGACTTAAGAGTCTTTCCATAGTCTTAAGTAGAAAAGAAGACAGACTTATAGGTCTGAAGTCCTTGGGGGTGCAGTGGGATGGTTTTCCCGCCTTGGGTATGAATACAACCTTCGTGCACAGCCATGCCTTTGGTATCATACCAGTAGTGAAGACTGTGCTAAAGATTTTCTTAATCCATTTCCTTAGGTTAATACCGGCTCTGGATAACTGAGCTGGTAGAATACCGTCCGGTCCTGGGGATTTGAAGGGTTTAAAACTGTCAATTGCCCATTTCAGGTTTCTGTCACTAAGTAGGTAGTTGAGCGAGCCCTGGTGACCCTGGCTTCGCATCACCTGGGTTGTTCCTTCCGATGAGCAACCCGGGAAGTGTGCGTTGATAAGGGTCTCCAGGGATTCCTGGCTTGAGGTTGTCCAGCGCCCCTCCGTGTTCTTAATGTAGCCTGCGATGGGGGCTGTAGTAGAGAGAATCTTTCTTAGGCGGGCGGCCTCTGATGTCTCCTGGATGTTGGTGCAGAAATTGGCCCAAGCAACCCTCTTTGCCTTGCGCAATTCTTTGTTATATTGCCTAAGTTCAGCTTTATAGGTTTCCCACGCCTCGTCTGTGTTGGTACGGTGCGCGTGGTTGAAGGCCCTACGTGCATTTTTTTTGTACGGGGCTACCCCCGGTAGGTATTTTTTTGTACCTATCCTTTTTTTGGGGCAGGCCTTGTGGTAAGCTTTTGCACTAGTCGCAGTAAGCTTGTCTACCATGGCGTTAAGCCCCTCATAGGTCTCGATGGTCTCCGAAGGCGGTTCGCCTAAGGATCTATCTAGTATATTTTTATAGAGCTCCCAGCTTGCCTTTCTAGGATTTCGTACTGCTTGCTTGGTGAAGTTTTCAAAATTTACTACTATCTCAATATAGCGATGGTCTGAAAATGAGTGTTTGTCAAGGACTCTCCAGCTGGTGATTGCATCAGCCAGGGAGTGCGAGAATAATGTGACATCAAGAACCTCCCTTCTGTTCTTGACTACGAAAGTGGGTTCTGAACCTCTGTTACCCACTAGAAGCTTAGAGCTGAGGATAAAATAGAAGATTGACTCACCCCTCTCGTTTGTGTCAGTGCTTCCCCACTGATTGTGATGAGCGTTGGCATCGCATCCTATTATTAGGTCGATGTCCTTCCTTTCGCTGTCTTCCACAAGCCGCCTGAGTAGCGAATGGGGTGGAGGTCCTAGGTGGTCGTGACCCATATATGCCGAGCATATTCTTAGATGGCCGTCTGGGCCCTCTATCGATGCGGCTACGTGATCTTCATTGCTGAAATTTGGTAGCAAGAAGGTATTAAGGCTTTTCTTTGCGAGTATGCATGCTCGCTTTTTACCTGTTACATCGGCTGTGTACAGCCTGAAGTCCGACGCCCCCAGACCGAGAATCCTGTCTCCGTGGATCCAGGGTTCTTGGATGAGGGCCACGTCAGCTCCATCCTCTGCAAGATGGAGCAGGAGGGCGGCGGAAGCCACCTTACTGTGATGGAGGTTTATCTGCAGGAATGTCAGGGACATCCTTTAGATTCTCCACCACAGTAACCTCCGCCTCGGTGTCGGAGCCCAGCAATGAGTCCTCCTCCATACCGACGCCACCAAGAGCCCTCGCCAGGTCACTCTCCTCTGAGGTGTACCCTTCCAGAATGTCCTCCTCAACATCTGACATTCCTTCTGGGCGGACCTCTTCGGTCGGTTCCCCCAAGTCTAACTCTTGTGCGTCCATCTCCAAGTCGATGCCTCCAGGCTTACTCTTCGCATCCGACTTGTAGATCCTCACCGCAACGTGCTCGAACCCGTATTTGATACGGCTACCGGCACCCTCCAGGATCTTCGCAGTCTCCTCATTTAGAGTGAGGACAACCTGCCTTCTCAGTCCCACTGCTTCCTCCACCTTGGCGACCCTCCAGTCCGCCGTAGGGAGTGTGGGATTGCACATTTTAAGCATGGCCAGAATGGTGGCAGGGTCCGCCGGCTTCTCTGTCAGCCATACGCGGGCCCTCGGTTTGCTGGGGATCTTGTCCCAGTCCACCGCCTCCGGTCTGGCTCCTGGGTAGACCTCTCCAAGCGACGCAATCATTCGCTTGTAGAGGCTTACAGACCTCGCATCTTGGCACGCTATCACCTTGATGCTACCCTGGTACCACCCTGCGTCTTCGCAGTCCGGTGGAGGTCCTCCGCTCTTGAGCATCTCCTCCATGAAGCGCCCATGCAGCTCATTCACTACCTTACGCCAAAGCTCCTTGGGGATCAGGCCATCTTTGGAGCCATTATCAATGACCCCAATGATGGTCCTGCCCTTGGTAACTTCGGCGAAGGATCTGCTACTCTGTATCTGCACCTTCTTCTTCTTAGCTAGGGGCGCTCCACCGTCGGTCGACCTCTGCCTTTTCGCACTCTGTGCACTCTCTTTGGCAGAGTCGCCTACTCCTGTCGGCTTTTTTGGGTCCAATCTGGCTCCCGCTCTTGCTGGCTGAAAGTCAGGCAGGATTTCCCTCGCCCACTTTATAATTTCAGCCTGATCGGGATTGGACTCCGCCGATGGGTCTGCCCTCATTAGGATGAAGGCCGCTCTCCTCCTATCCTTATAGGAGCCCTTCCGCTGCAGGGGGCCAGCAGTCGTCGGACCGGGGCCTTCCTTAGGGTTGCCGGCGGTGCGAAAGGAGCTCGATTCAAGGATCTTACCCCCCACACCGTTCGGTGGTCCCATAGTGGGCCCCGTTTTGGGGGTCGGTGCCTTGGCATCTCCCCCTACACCGGCGCCGCTCGCCTCCGGATGTTGTCCCTCAGTGGGGAGCTTCGCCATCCCAGCATCTCTTTGGCCTCTATCTGCCTTGGAGATTGACGGATCCGAGATCCCATTTCCGGACTTTCTTAGGGAGTTCCGTTCTCCATTGTTTGTTTTTCTTGTTATAATATTATCGTTCATTTTTGGACCCACGAGTAGGCGGGAAGTGGTTCGTCCATCATGACATAGGCCGCTTGTCATGATAAGCCTGGCTAAAACTGAGGGGTCGGCCGGTCCCCCAGAGTCCGCATATTAACGTCCGTGCATCCCCCGGACATGCATCCCTCGGCATATGCTGTTCCACCTTGGAATGGGGTGATTTGAGGAAGGGAGTTTTCTTCTCCCCGCCCGACTACAATTAGCCAGCATCCTCGGCAGAGACATGACCTAACCGGGACCTCTTACCAGCCGCCCTCACGTGGAGAGTATAGTCGCACTACCATCGGTGTACACAGTTACGGCACATGAGATCATGCGTTTCTCCCCCTGTTGTACCCGATTGGCTGACGGCCTTCTACATAGGGACAAAATCTTTTCACGCCTACTACACTCGTGTTCAGTTACTGAATAGTTTCTTTGTGCCTTATTAAGTTTTTTAGCAACGAATGCGATCGGGTATTCGTCACCCTGTTCCGTTTTTTTGGACCAAAACTCCACCAAAAACGGAACAGGGACCAAAACTCCAAATCCTGGCCTTCTACATAGGGACGAAATCTTTTCACGCCTTCTATTGCTGCCAAACACTCTTGTTCAGTCACTGAATAGTTTCTTTGTGGCTTATTCAGTTTTTTAGAAACGAATGCGATCGGGTATTCGTCCCCCTGTTCCGTTTTTTGGACCAAAACTCTACCTACGCCACTTTTGCTGGCATCGCACTGGATGTAAAAGGGCTTAGTAAAATCTGGGCTTCTAAGGACGGGCGCAGTACATAACCTGCGCTTTAGCTCAATGAATGCCTGATGTCCTTTTTCGGTCATTGTGAATTTCCTTTTAGCTCTGAGTAAATCAGTAAGAGGAGCGGCTACAGTGGCAAAATTGTCAATGAATTTACGGTACCAACCCGCCATTCCGAGAAAACTTCTCAGACTCTTCAAGGTTTTCGGCAGAGGAAACTTTTCAATCGCTGCCACTTTTTCGGGATCTGTGCGTATTTCGCCCTCCCCGATCACATGCCCTAAATATTTGACGTGCTGAACGCAGAAATGGCTTTTCTGAACATTAATTGTCAACCCGGCAGACCGGATGCAGTCCGCCACTGTCTTTAGAACCCTTATGTGGTTTTCAAAGGTGTCCGAAACTAGAAGAAGTAGATCGTCACACCTCATTTCGCAGTGACGCCGGAATAACTTTGTCCATGAGTCGCGACATTGTTTGTCCGGCATTACACAAGCCAAACGGCATTACCTTAAATTGGTAAAGTGGGCGACCTGGGATCGTAAACGCAGTCTGATCCCTGGACGCTGGATCTAGCGGAATTTGCCAGAATGCATCCTTTAAGTCGAGACTGCTTATAAACATTGCTTTTGGCAAGCGACTCAGAATACCATCTATCTGTGGAAGCGGATACGCATCCTTCACGTTCACTTTCCTGCTGTCGAGGCAAAGTCTGACCTTACCAGGTTTCTGCACCAGAACTATTGGAGAGGACCAGGCGCTGTCTGATTCTTCTACAACCCCCAGTTCCAGCATTCGATCGACTTCACCATATAACAGCTTCTCTACAGCTGGCGATACGGGGAAATGCCGTTGCTTTATGGGCTTGGCTTCGCCCACATCGATATGGTGTGATAAAAGATTTGTTTTGCCCAATCCAGCGGAGGCAAATGATGGAAACTGATCTACTACTCCCTGCAAGGTTTCCTTTTGGTCCTGGGTAAGATTGTGAGCACTTAGCTCCGAAATTTGAATATTTGAACAAAAATCTACGCCTAAGTAGAGGTTTTGTTTTAAAGATGGAACTATGTATAACTGAATCTCCTTAATCTGACCGTTGTATTTTATATTTGTGCTTAATCGACCTATAATATTTTTCCTACTTCCATCTGCTGTAGAAACATTATTAAAGACTCTGTGGATAGGAACTTCGCTCCCCAGAACTTCCTGTGCAAACTGCCCCCGTGCAAACTGCCCCCCAATACAGCTCATAGATGCGCCCGTGTCCATAAGCCCTTTGATATTCCGATCTAGGATTTTTACAATAGTATACGGACGACCGTCGCCATTATTGCTGCGAAGCGCACACAAATCCTTAGTGACTTTCCAGAATCTTTTTAATCTATTGGTATTCCGTGACTTATTTTTAGCATCAAGTTTCTTAAGATAAGCTTGTTTATTGCTAATGTTCCTAAAAATATTGATTTTCTGATGCCATCCCTCTACAGGACCAACATCAGTTTTGAATGAGTCCATGACAGGACTTATAGTTGCTCGCTTTCCGTATTTGTCGACTGAGTCCGTTGAACACACCGAGAACGAGCGGCTTGGGTCTCCAGCAGCTTGTTTTTTTGGCACTTTAGGCATGCATGCCGGCTTATATGTGTTGCGTGCCCCACATCCGTAACAAAACACTTTACGAGGAGCCGTGCAATCCTGGTACCTGTGGCCCTCCTTCCTACAGTTCCAGCATATTAATGACATTGCTTCGATGACCCCCTCTTCGTCTTCAAAGAATTCCAATTCAGACTCTTTATGCTCAACTTGAAGAAGTTCTGACATGTTACTTTTGAATGGGGTACCCTTTTTATATATCTGATCCCGTTTTACTTCCTCTAGAAAGCATTCTCTCCTTCTACATATTTCGCGAAGCTTTGAGATCGACTCAGTTGGGATATTTAAAATTTCGTGTCTGATCTCAGCTCGCAAATTTCGCCGTAAAATCTCTATTAAAGATTTATCCTCTAAAGGGCAGTCTAAGCTGTCCGTTAATTGAACCACGGCGTCATAAAACGAGTCGAAACTCTTTTTCTTTCTGTTTGCGATCCCGAATTAATTCTCGTATATCAACATCCGTTCTAGTATCCCTGAACTGACGGCGAAGTGCGTCACCGAAGTTTCCATCCATTCATTATATGCGCCGCCATCTGGCCTTTGTGAAAGTTCTGAGGCGCTTGACCGAGGAGAGATGTTAGCCTGCGCTTGACTTTGCCCAACATTCACCTGGCCAGCATCTATGCCAAGAAGCTGATCAAGTGACGGACTTGGGTCTGTCGCCCCCTGTAGTGGCTGGTGGGGAATTCTGGCGGCTAGGTTCGACTGGATCATGAGGGACATTTTCTCTGTTAGTTGGGTTAGCAACTCGTGTTGCATACTTTTAACAGCATCTAATACCATACTTTGTACATCCCCACCCCTTCGCTCTTTTCTCTGCCGTTCTTTCTCCATACTTTCTGATCCCCGACTTTCGCCTTCTGTTTGCGAACTTATAAGTTTTTGCCTTCTTGTATTTTGTGCAATAAAGCTATCTGATCTTGCAATAGGTTCCCCAGAGAAAGTCGCTTTGCAGGTAGGGCAAGTTTTCTTGCTCTTTAGATGTGTGCTCATACACAGGAATTCGCGAATTGTATAAAATACAAAAATGAGATGATCCTCCAGCTTCTTCGTTATCTGAGTGGTCTACACCCATATCCTATGATTATTATTATTTGTTGTTTTATTTCGAAACTATTGTTATCAATTTGAAGATCTCGTGCTTAGCGCTGCCACTTAAAACCACAATTCTGAATATTTAAAGATATAAGCCACTAGATTATGTCCACAAAAATATATATATTACCATAAAAAATTAACTCCATGCCTAACCAAGAGCTGATTGTCGAAGGTCTTTCTTATTTTTTTGTGAGAGGAAAAGAAAATTATCTGAAAAAGATACGAGAAAAAGGCGCAGCAAAAAAAAAATTAAAACTCATCAAGCGGCTACCTTCGTATGTGACCTACCTTATGTGACCTTCGTAACAAGCGTGGCCAATCTCTACTATTATTAGTTATCTTTGAGATTGTACTTCCAAGCACTTCATACTTAGCCTCAATAAAGTTTCAATACTAAAAATTACCTAAAGATCTGCTTCCGAAATCGCGGCCAGACTATCACGGTCAGTTATAGTCGGTTATAGCCTACAGGTGCTCATAGTTATCTGGGATAAATCAGTTTTATTTGCGTGCAAAAACGAGCCAATTTCGGCCGGACAAGAGATAGCTTAACAAACGGACGGACAAGAACTAGGATAGTACTCTCACTTTGCGCACCCCGAGATGTAAAAGGAGTGTCTTCAGCCCACCCTACCATGGCCAGTGCGTTTTCCCAACGATCCTGCAACAGGCCCCTTTGAGTTTATGACCCTACGACGGCTCTGTGATCGGCATGGAGTTACAACAGGGTTTTCTACTCTTTCATTATAATGGCGTATTTATTAAACATAAAGATGTACATCTCGTTTTGTTTACTTTTGATTTTTTGAGTTAAAGCCTAAAAGATTACTTCATTTCTTATTAACTACTGTTTTACAAACTTCTATTACTTAGAACCAATGATAATAATTTGTATTTGCATTTAGGAAGGATTTCTTAACGTATTATTTATATATTTATATTTTTACTAAGTGTAATATTTATTATTAAATGCAACTATTTAAATCAAACGTATGTGATGCAATTTCTTATTCATTATATTCAAATATTTTCTTTTTATTTTTAATTTTATCTTCTCTTTTTTTCTTTAATAGTGCCTAACAAGTTAACTTTAATTTTAACGTTTTACTTTCATTTCATTTGATTTCAAATTTCAGGAATTAGCGTTCCTATGCTCGCTTCCTTCGGCTCCAAAGCTGGGGGTACTCGGCAGTAGCTTCAACCAAAAATTTGTGGATGGATCTGGAACTGACGTACATCCGTGCCGGTCCAGAGTTTGATTCCAAAAGAAAGCACCAGATTCTCGATCTCAGTTTCTACAAGATGGCTTACTGCCAGGGCTAGACTTCTGCTACTCCTAAAACGCTACAGCAAATGCAGTCCTGCCTAATCCCTACATCTAATGTTGCCAATTTACCACCCGTACCGCCCGCTAGGTGACACTAGTAAGCACAGGGTCTGCGGTTTTAAACCCCACTACACAGCTGCAAACTTAGGATTAAGGGAATAGCACAAACACAAATCTTAAGGTTATCTTGCTTATAAAATATGCACTCGCTGTTTACATTATTTTTGCAGCTCTTCATCTACTAATATTCTTCTACGATAATAGATGTAGGCTAATTCTCTGTTTACAAATGCTCATATAATGCTCACTGAATCACTCATCGGTATTTACGCGATCTTATAATATAATTTCTTTTCTTAATATTCTACATGAGAGCTTTTACTTTTACTTGACCTTGCAAGAATTTTATCTTATACATTATTTTTAACAGATACTAAGTTGAGTTTTTTAATTAAGCTAACTGTTGAGCTATCAGCGTTTTGATAGCAGCCGAATTAATAGACAAGGTTCAATTTTATAATTCAATTTATTGTGGGTCAATTTAACCCCAAAACGAATTCCGCGCCCGAACCAAAACAATGCCGAATTACAAGTGCATAAAAACCTTGCGCAGAAGCTCCACCAAAGCTCCCAAAGTGCATGCGCTACAAATACCAATAAAGCGCATGCGAAACTGGGAGACAAAACAGAGAAGAATACACGCTGACAACAACAGATGCAGCTAAGCATTTTATGATTATTTTAAATACACTTTTTGGTGGCTGCTTGGCTGCTTGTCTTTCCTAGTATAGAGCGACGACACATCCCGTGATAGTTCACCGCGTCCAGAAATCACCCAGCCAAATTGAGTATTCTGGGCGATGGGGAGCCCGTGACCTAATTGGATTTGACCAGCCGACAATAGGTCAAAGAATAAGCTGGCTCCAATCAACAGGTCCACTCGCTGCGTTTTGGTGAAGTTAGGGTCAGCTAGATCCATATTGCCAGGAATCTTCCAGCGCGAAGCTACAACAGCCTCAATTTCCACTGAATACGTGCTAAGGCGGGACTTCAAGCACACATTAACGGATGCTCCATCCGTTTCAAACCCAGCGCCGCCGAAACCGGCCACCGTTGTGGAGCATTTGGAACGGCCAAGCTGAAGTTCATTCGCCAGCCGAGACGAGATGAGGTGCACTTGTGAACCGGAATCCAATAAAACTCGGCAGGGCAAGAAGGCTCCAGATCGACCACGAACGAGCACATTGGCTGTTGGCAGGAGCACTAGCTCATCATTGCGATCCTGGTTCATAACAGGGTTGATTGAGCGGGATGAGTGCGCAACAGAAACGGCACTGATGGGGCGGGAAACTCGTGCGGGTGAAATCTGCCCGCGAGGGTGCAACAAAATATGATGACGGTGATTGCACGTTAAGCAGCGGGAAGCTGAGCATCCGCGAGCGAGATGGCCATCCTCCAGACAAACAAAACACCGAGCCACCGAGCCTTCCGGCGAGAGTGTCTTCCCACTTGGCCTTTGTGGCAGGATCCAACTTCTGCAGGATAATCTGGATTAGCAAACATCCTTGGATCTCGGCAGCTGATCCGGAACTCATAAGAGCACGCATATGCCCATTGAACCGATCCGATAGCTCCCGCAAAGTAGCAACAGACCCTGGCTCGACCACACGAAGCTGCAGGATCTCATTAATGTGAGACTGAAATATTAAACGCCGATTACTAAAACGATTGCGCAATAGGTCAAGGGCCACATCGTAGTTCGCGTCAGTAATTTCCAGAGCTCTCACCGTATCCAAGGCTGACTCGTGCAGGCATGAAATGAGCCACCGGAGCTTTTCCGTTTTCGTTAGGTGGGGATGGCTGTCAATCGTGGTCTTAAAATGGGCGCAGAAATCCGGCCACTCGGCATAGCCGCCGCTGAATGTTGGCATCGGCAACGGCGGCAAGGAGGGGGCTGGCTTGTATGGCATTGGCGATACACTGGCACCGTCGAGAAGTGTGGAGTGGGCAGCGATTCTCATGGAGCGCAGGGCAACCTCCACCTGAATTTCCACTTCCACATCAGTCGCCAGCTGCGAGAATCTCCAATGCGCTACAAATACCAATAAAGCGCATGCGAAACTGGGAGACAAAACAGAGAAGAATACACGCTGACAACAACAGAGGCAGCTAAGCATTTTATGATTATTTTAAATGCACTTTTTGGTGGCTGCTTGGCCCAACACTAACAGTTAATAACAATCTTAGTTCATACTTCTTGGTATTCAAAATTTCAGTATTTCTTCCATTTTTTTCTTTTCTATATATATGTAATTCATTTTTTTATGCCGCACTGAGAGAAATTTTTAGCAATTCAATTTTACATAGGTTAGGTTAGGTTAGGGCGGTGATGCAAGGGGGACATAGAAGACCCCTTCGCTTCCACTTGAGCCGCTAGGGCTCCTTGTGCTGCCGCTGGAGCAAGGGTTTCACCGAGATGCTACCCCCCCTTCCTGTCTACCAGGGTGCATATATATGCCTAGACTACCTGTGGCGGCCCATGGTCTTAGCCTGCTTTTTTTATGAGAGATCGTTAAGGTCCGAGAGTTCTTCGGACCCGAAGTGTTTGAGTCTGCTGCGTCCGAGTGCCGGGCAGTAGCATAAGAGGTGCGTTACCGATTCTACCTCCTCTTCATCCCTGCAGCTCCTGCAGAAATCATTGTGGGGGACGGCAAGCCTGGCCGCGTGTTCGCCTATCAGCCAGTGCCCAGTAATTGCCCCAATCGCTAGGCTGCATTCTGGTCTGGTAAGAGAAATTAGTCTCGCCGATCTTTTCTGAGAGCGTGTCGGCCAGATCAGACGTGATGTTCTACAGGTCTGGAGATTACTCCATTTCCTATTGGCTGCCAGGTCGAAAAACTCCCTGCACTTTAGCCTGCAAGTAGTCAAGGGTATGCCTACAAGTTCATTCTCCGGTAGGAGAGGGTTGGTAGTCCCTGCCCTAGCTAGTTCATCTGCAGCACAGTTTCCCTCGTGGTCCCTGTGACCGGGAACCCAAATGAGGTAGATGTCATGCTGTTCAGCCATCTCGTTGAGAGATCTGCGACAGTCATTGACTGTCCTGGAGTTGACTATCTGAGAAGATACATATTGTACCCCGATTGCCCCTTAGAGCTGGGAATTCCAGTGCTTCCTTAATGGCTACTACCTCAGCCTGGAAAACACTACAGTGGTCGGGAAGTCTGAAGGACTCCTTTAGGCTCAGATGCTCACAAAAGTAACCGCCTCCCACCTGGCCGTTAAGTTTTTATCCATCTGTGTAGATATGAATGGAGCCCTCCGGTCCCGGTATCCGGGCATCCCATTCCTCCGTCGAGGGGATTAAGATTTTGTAGTTAGTGGTGGGTTGGTCGACGGGCACACAGTAATCAGTACCCGCCTCAGGCATGAAATGATGTAGGTCCAGTCTGGTATGACCGAAACTATTCTTGCTCCGTAGATTTGCCTCTCGCAGTCTTATTGCGGCCAGAGTGGCTGTCTATACCCCCATTAGTTCCACTGGTAGTAGGTCGAGGATAGTGTCTAGGGCATCACTAGGCGTAGTGCATAGACTGCCTGTTATACAGACTTCCGCCATGCGCTGCGACTTCCTGAACTTTTCCCTGCATGTGGAGTTGTCCAGGGCGGGCCACCAGACCACAACACCATAGAATAAGATTGGTCTGATGATCGCTGTGTATAACCATCTGACCATCTTGGGGAACATTCCCCATTTCAGGCCTACCGCCTTGCGGCAGGTATAGAGTGCTATTGCCGCTTTCTTAGTCCTATCAGCGGTGTTCAGCTTCCAGTCCAGTTTCCTGCCTAGTGTGATGCCTAGGTACTTCGCACTATCACTAAGAACTAGTGTTTCTCCTAGGAGCTTCGGAAGTCTTAGGTTAGGTATTTTGTACTTCCTGGTAAACAGCACGAGCTCTGTCTTGGACGGATTGACTCCCAGCCCGTTCCTTTGCGCCCAGGCCGACAGAACTTCGAGCTTCCCTGTCATTAGGTCGCATAGCGTCTGTGGGAATTTCCCTACGAAGGCAATGGCAACATCGTCCGCGTACGCAATGATCTTACAGCCGCCACCCTCTAAGGATCGCAGTAGGCTGTTAACCGCCACGTTCCAGAGTAGTGGTGAGAGTACATCTCCTTGCGGGGTGCCCCTCTTGACGTATCTTCGAATAGTCGAACCTCCAAGAGTAGCCTCGACACTCCTGTTAACCAGGATCTGCCGTATTAGGTGAGTTGATCGATTGTCTATTCCAAGTCCCGTCAGTGCGTCGATTATTGAGCACGGCAAGATGTTGTTGAAGGCCCCTTCTATGTCTAGAAAAGCCACAAGTGCGTATTCCTTAAAGTTGATCGCTCGTTCGGCGATCATAGTGATATCGTGCAGGGCTGTTTCTGTTGATCGGCCCCTTTTGTAAGCATGCTGAGAGCTTGAGATGTCAATTGGGTTAATGTTTAGTTGGAGATGGAGACTTAAGAGTCTGTCCATAGTCTTAAGGAGGAAGGATGAAAAACTTATAGGTCTGAAGTCCTTAGGGGTGCAGCGGGATGGTTTGCCCGCCTTTGGTACCATACCAATAGTGAAGACTGTACTGAAGGTTTTCTTGATCCATTTCCTTAGGTTAATACCGGCTCTGGATAACTGAGCTGGTAGAATACCGTCCGGTCCCGGAGATTTGAAGGGTTTAAAACTGTCTATTGCCCATTTAAGATTTCTGTCACTAAGTAGGTAGTTGAGTGGGCCCTGGTGACCCTGGCTACGCATCACCTGGGTTGTTCCTTTCGATGAGCAACCCGGGAAGTGTGCGTTGATAAGGGTCTCCAGGGATTCCTGGCTTGAGGTTGTCCAGCGCCCCTCCGTGTTCTTAATGTAGCCTGCGATGGAGGCTGTAGTAGAGAGAATCTTTCTTAGGCGGGCGGCCTCTGATGTCTTCTGGATGTTGGTGCAGACATTGGCCCAGGCAACCCAGGCCTCGTCTGTGTTGGTACGGTGCGCGTGGTTGAAGGCCCTACGTGCATTTTTTTTGTAGGGGGCTAACGACGAGGTCCCAGTGGATCGACGAGGTCGATCTGTTGCTACCTATTCTTTTTTTGGGGCAGGCCTTGTGGTAAGCTTTTGCGCTAGTCGCAGTAAACTTATCTACCATGGCGTTGAGCCCCTCATAGGTCTCGATAGTATCTTTTTATAGAGCTCCCAGTTTGCCTTTCTAGGGTTTCGAACTGCTTGCTTGGTGAAGTTTTCAAAATTTACTACTATCTCAATATAACGATGGTCTGAAAATGATTGTTTGTCAAGGACTCTCCAGCTGGTGATTGCATCAGCCAGGGAGTGCGAGAATAATGTGACATCAAGAACCTCCCTTCTGTTCTTGACGACGAAAGTGGGTTCTGAACCTCTGTTACCCACTAGAAGCTTAGAGCTGAGGATAAAATAGAAGATTGACTCACCCCTCTCGATTGTGTCAGTGCTTCCCCACTGATTGTGATGAGCGTTGGCATCGCATCCTATTATTAGGTCGATGTCCTTCCTTTCGCTGTCTTCCACAAGCCGCCTGAGTAGCGAATGGGGTGGAGGTCCTAGGTGGTCGTGACCCATATATGCCGAGCATATTCTTAGATGGCCGTCTGGGCCCTCTATCGATGCGGCTACGTGATCTTCATTGCTGAAATTTGGTAGCAAGAAGGTATTAAGGCTTTTCTTTGCGAGTATGCATGCTCGCTTTTTACCTGTTACATCGGCTGTGTACAGCCTGAAGTCCGACGCCCCCAGACCGAGAATCCTGTCTCCGTGGATCCAGGGTTTTTGGATGAGGGCCACGTCAGCTCCATCCTCTGCAAGATGGAGCAGGAGGGCGGCGGAAGCCACCTTACTGTGATGGAGGTTTATCTGCAGGAATGTCAGGGACATCCTTTAGATTCTCCACCACAGTAACCTCCGCCTCGGTGTCGGAGCCCAGCAATGAGTCCTCCTCCATACCGACGCCACCAAGAGCCCTCGCCAGGTCACTCTCCTCTGAGGTGTACCCTTCCAGAATGTCCTCCTCCACATTTGACATTCCTTCTGGGCGGACCTCTTCGGTCGGTTCCCCCAAGTCTAACTCTTGTGCGTCCATCTCCAAGTCGATGCCTCCAGGCTTACTCTTCGCATCCGACTTGTAGATCCTCACCGCAACGTGCTCGAACCCGTATTTGATACGGCTACCGGCACCCTCCAGGATCTTCGCAGTCTCCTCATTTAGAGTGAGGACAACCTGCCTTCTCAGTCCCACTGCTTCCTCCACCTTGGCGACCCTCCAGTCCGCCATAGGGAGTGTGGGATTACACATTTTGAGCATGGCCAGAATAGTGGCAGGGTCTGCCGGCTTCTCTGTCAGCCATACGCGGGCCCTCGGTTTGTTGGGGATCTTGTCCCAGTCCACCGCCTCCAGGATGGCTCCTGGGTAAACCTCCCCAAGCGACGCAATCATTCGCTTGTAGAGGCTTACAGACCTCGCATCTTGGCACGCTATCACCTTGATGCTACCCTGGTACCACCCTGCGTCTTCGCAGTCCGGTGGAGGTCCTCCGCTCTTGAGCATCTCCTCCATAAAGCGCCCATGCAGCTCGTTCACCACCTTCCGCCAAAGCTCTTTGGGGATCAGGCTATCTTTGGAGCCATTATCAACGACCCCAATGATGGTCCTGCCCTTAGTAGCTTCGGCGAAGGATCTGTTACTTTGCTGTGTCTGCACCTTCTTCTTCTTAGCTGGGGGCGCACCACCGTCGGTCGACCTATTTCAGCCTGATCGGGATTGGATTCCGCCGATGGGTCTGCCCTCATCAGGATGAAGGCCGCTCTCCTCCTATCCTTATAGGAGCCCTTCCGCTGCAGTGGGTCAGCAGTCGTCGGACCGGGGTCTTCCTTAGGGGTGCCGCCTATGCGAGAGGAGCTCGATCCTGGGATCTTTCTCCCCACACCGTTCGGTGGTCCCATAGTGGACCCCGCATCTCCCCCTACACCGGCGCAGCTCGCCTCCGGATGTTGTCCCTCAGTGGGGAGCTTCTCCATCCCAGCATCTCTTTGGCCTCTATCTGCCTTGGAGATTGACGGATCCGTGATCCCATTTTCGGACTTTCTTAGGGAGTTCCGTTCTCCACTATTTGTTTTTGTTTTTATATTTTTGCCGTTCATTTTTGGACCCACGAGTAGGCGGGAAGGGGTTCGTCCATCATGACATAGCCCGCTTGTCATGATAAGCCTGATTAAAACTGAGGGGTCGGCCGGTCCCCCAGAGTCTGCATATTAACGTCCGTGCATCCCCCGGACATGCATCCCTCGGCATATGCTGTTCCACCTTGGATTGGGGTGATTTGAGGAAGGGAGTTTTCTTCTCCCCGCCCGACTACAATTCGCCAGCGTCCTCGGCAGAGACATGACCTTACCGGGACCTGTTACCAGCCGCCCTCACGTGGAGAGTATAGTCGCACTACCATCGGTGTTCACAGTTACGTCACATGAACTCATGCGTTTCTCCCCCTGTTGTACCCGTTGGCTGACCACCAAAATTTTACATAACATTATTTAAAAAATTATTTAATTGCCTTTAAGCGTAGAACTAGTCGTAATTTCGTCACATAACAAACTGTCAGAAAATGTTTAATATAATATTTTTAATCTTTTAAAACTTTACTTTAACATATTAATTTTAATTAGTTTTTTCCTTTCTTTTGTTTTTGCTCTTCTTGTTTTTGTTATTTTTAACCTTTAATTTAATCTATTAATTCTTGATGCTGCTGACGGCTCCTGATGGGCTGCACTGAGACTCCTGAATCCACTTTTCCAATGTTTCCCTTTTTCCAGTGTATTGAGATAGGGAAACGGCGGTTGAAGCGGCGTTTGAACGCTTAGCTGGACTTTGGAACACCGACGATTTGGGGGGCAGGCTATAACTTTTTGTAGGCCGCCTAAATATGAAAACCTGAGTCAATACCCTTCTCCAAAAAAACCACTTTCTCAAAAACTCACCCAGATGAGCCACAGGATGGTTTAATATATGCCAGGCAATTTCCCTCCTGGGTAATCTGCACGAACTTTAGACTTTATATGATATATATGATATGATATATGATATGTTATATGATATATGTTTTTTTATATAATATATTATTACAATATTTGGTTCAATGTATTTTATAAATTCTTTTTCTGAAATAAATGACAAATTGCTAATTGATTTTGAAATATTGCTAATTGATCTTGGATATATATTGGTCAGTTACTAAATAGTTTTAATCCATTACATTCACAAAAAGATTTGCAGAATTTTCCAAATAATTTATAAAAATTTATAATTAATTTCACTTTTATTATTATTTATAAAATATTCAAACATAGCGCGTTTTCGGGAGCTATGTATATTTAATGTTCTAAATATTGGTTTTAGTAAAAACAAGCACAGTTCAATTTCATACAATTTATTTAGAATGTTTTGGCTTTGTACAAAGTGGTATATGGATAGATGCGACTGCGAGGGGGTGAATACCGAATTAGAATGTAAACGCGGGAGCGCGGCTCAACGCTTGATGCTGCGGAGCGATCGAGAGAGCCCGGGAGAGAGCGAGACAAACGCTAGTGCATGGCGGATGCAGGTGGCCGATCGAATGCACGAGAGCGGGCGATGCGAAAATAAGTATAAAAGAAAGTGACGTCACGAACTCAATAAATTATTGCCGGCCAAACTTCTTTCTGGCGGCTGCTTGACCCGACATACTCCCCCCGTTGGAAGATGAGCTTTCAACAACCTCATGAAGGGGCAGCAGGTACCATTTGTTGATTGCCCGCCTTGTAGCTCCGGACAGCAGCGCACCCGACACACCCGACACACTCCGTCGCCGTCATCTTCATCCTCGATGCTACTGCAGCTGGGCGATGGCATCTCGGTAGCCATTTCGCTGCCAAAGTCCAAGAGCGGCTTCACATCCACACTGGGTAACATATGACCTATTACACTAGCCACCACTGTGCAGATCCCGGCAAGACGCTGTAATATTTCTCCTTCTTGCTGAGCACTTTGCGATGAGACTCCACACCAGCAACTCTGACTGCTCAGCTGCCATGAGGACCTCCACAAATAATCCAGCCAAGCCGAGTTTTTTGGATGGAGGGCAAACCAGGAGACAGATGAATTTGCCCCACATAAAGCAATTCGTAAAATAGTCCAGCTCCAATTAGCAAATCCGCTAGCTCTACATTGTCGGGAATTTTCCAAGAGCTGACGTCCAATGCAAAATTGGGCTGAAGGTCCGTGATGTTGGAAGCTACGATCGCAGTTAATTGCGCAGAGTAGTCAGAGCATTGGGATTGCAAGCTGACTTGCACGGAAAACCCATCTGTAGAGAGCCCTGGGCGAATTGCCTCCAAAATGCAGCAGATTATGATGCCTGCGTCCACACGCACGGCAGCTTGACGCATTGCAATGCCGAGATAGGTGCCCAGATCCAAGGCACTTACGGCATAAATCCAATCGCCTAACTTCGCCTAAACGATCCTCAGGCGACAAGCGTTAAAACCTTGGAGAGGAGTTTATCACGTGAGAATGGCCATTACAGATCATGCATGCAGAAGAGTTTGTGATCACAAATGCAGAGTTTCCTGGATGAAAGGGTCTACGTCGTCCTACCGCAAAGTTTGGTACATGTGATGTCGTCGGCAAATCCATGCTCTCCAAAGTCCGGCATCTTTGCTGAAGAAAACTGGCGATGGACTCCAACGTTGGAATGGAATCCAAGGAATCCGAGTCAGCTTGCATTTCCTTCCACTTAGACTGCGTGGCATCATCAACCTTCTGCAACAGCACTTGGATAATGATGCAGCTAGCAATCTGCGTTGTCGTGCCCATGCTTGCCAGGGCTCGCATATGCGAATTAAATTTGTCCGAAAACTCGCGATTCAGATCGCGATTCAGATTCATTATCTCATTAACATGACCTTGAAAAATGAGCCTGCGATTACTACACCTTTTGTTTAGCAGCTCCAATGCGACGTCATAATTTTTGTCCGTGAGCAACGATCGAACAGTCTCCAAGGCAGCTCGAAGCTTCTCGACCCGACTGATGAATGCGTTTGTGTCCACCATGGTCGAGAACAGTGACCGAAATTCAAGCCACTCCTTATAACCTCCACTAAACGTGGGAAGAGGCAGTGGCGGCAAAGCCTGAAAGGTTCTGCCAAACGATGTATCGAAATTGGTGGCAGAAGATGCGTTGTTCAGCGTCGAACTCGCCGGCAAAAAACTGACGCGCCTCATAATCTCCTGATCCAGGATAAAGCGTGCCTCCCTCGCCGCATCGTTGAAGTTGACGCGCAGATCGCTCCTGAGTTCTGCAACATCCATCTCGGACAGCTCCTTGTGTGTGCTCTTGAAATCCGCAACGATTCCCTCCAATTCGCTGAGCCGCACATTTAACATCGCCTCCGGAAATGTCTCCACTGATTTTAAGGAGGACAAGAACCCTTGAAGATCCTCAAAAAGGACAGCCGAACTTTCCTTCCCGGAGAGGCACAATCGAAAAACGGATTCATTTTTTGCAATAAAGAATTTATTTTATTTTGTTTATTTATTGTCAGCTTACGACCCACTGTGCAACTTCTATATAACGGGGTAATATATGTATGAGCGATTGTAGCACTCTGCAAACAGCGTATGTATGTATGTCAACAGATGCTAATATTTTTGCACAAATCACAAACCGAATAATGTTTTTGAATTTGTTTATGTTTATATGTTTAAAGCCGCGCATCTGAACCCATAATAATGCATAATGCATTGACCCATAATAAATTGAATATTAAAATTGAACCTCGTCTTGTTAATTAATATTTCAGTCTTACATTAATGAGATCCTGCAGCTTCGTGTGGTCGAGCCAGGGTCTGTTGCTACTTTGCGGGAGCTATCGGATCGGTTCAATGGGCATATGCGGGCTCTTATGAGTTCCGGATCAGCTGCCGAGATCCAAGGATGCTTGCTTATTCAGATTATCCTGCAGAAGTTGGATCCTGCCACAAAGGCCAAGTGGGAAGACACTCTCGCCGGAAGCAACGACAGCCTTCCGTCTTGGGAGTCCATGGAACGATTCTTGGAGCAAAGGTGCCGGACTTTTGAATGCGTCGACTTCTCTTTGGCGGCGTATCCACCAGCTAACCAAGTGGGCCGAGGTAGATCTTCGAATAACCGATCTTCGTGCATGGTTATTAACGCCCGTCCTGCTCTATGCGCCCTGTGTGGTATTTCGGTGCACGAGCTTCCTTCTTGTTCAAAGTTTAGTTCTTTGCCAATTGAGGAGCGGTACGACGAAGTGCGGCGTCTGGCTCGCTGTTTTGTTTGTCTGGAGGATGGCCATCTCGCTCGCGGATGCTCAGCTTCCCGCTGCTCGACGTGCAATCACCGTCATCATATTTTGTTGCGCCCTCGGCGGCAGATTTCACTTGCACGAGTCTCCCGTCCCATCGGTTCCGTTTCTGTCGCTAACCCATCCCGCTCAATCAACCCTGTTATGAACCAGGATCGCAATGCTGAGCTAGTGCTCCTGCCAACAGCCGATGTACTCGTTCGTGGTCGATCTGGAGCCTTCTTGCCTTACCGAGTTTTATTGGATTCCGGTTCACAAATGCACCTCATCTCATCGCGGCTGGAGAATGAACTTCAGCTTGGCCGCTCCAAACGCTCCACAACGGTGGCCGGTTTCGGCGGCGCTGTGTTTGAAACGGATGGAGCATCCGTTAATGTGTACTTAAAGTTCCGCCTTAGCACGTATTCAGTGGAAATTGAGGCTGTTGTAGCTTCACATATAACGGACTATCAGCCTAGCCAGGACATAGATGCTTCAGGCTGGAAGATTCCTGGCAATATGGATCCAGCTGACCCCAACTTCCACAAAACGCAGCGAGTGGACCTGTTGATTGGAGCCAGCTTATTCTTTGACCTATTGTCGGCTGGCCAAATCCAATTAGGTCACGGGCTCACCATTGCTCAGAATACTCGATTTGGCTGTGTGGTTTCTGGACGCGGTGAACTATCACGGGATGTGTCGGCGCTCTATGCTAGGGAAGACAACCCACGGAAAAACCACTGCAATGATGTGACTGATGAACCTTCAGTGTTATTGAAGGCCCACCCTTCAATGGGGGGAGGATGTTGGGCCAAGCAGCCACCAAAAAATGAATTTAAAATAATCATAAAATGCTTAGCTGCAGCTGTTGTTATCAGCATGTATTCTTCTCTGTTTTGTCTCCCAGTTTCGCATGCGCTTTATTGTTATTTGTAGCGTATGCACTTTGGGAGCTTATGCGCAAGCTCTTAGGTTTTATGCTTTTTTTTCCGCGTTGTTTTGGAACGGCCGCGGAATTAGTTTTGGGATTAAATTGACCCATAATAAATTGAATATTAAAATTGAACCTCGTCTTGTTAATTCGGCCGCTATCAAAACGCTGATAGCTCAACATATTGGTTTTAGTAAAAACAAGCACAGTTCAATTTCATACAATTTATTAAGAATGTTTTGGCTTTATACAAAGTGGTATATGAATAGATGCGACTGCGAGGGGGTGAATACCTAATTAGAATATAAGCGCGGGAGCGCGGCTTAACGCTTGATGCTGCGGAGCGATCGAGAGAGCCCGGGAGAGAGCGAGACAAACGCAAGTGCATGACGGCAGATGCAGGTGGCCGATCGAATGCACGAAAGAAGTGACGTCACGAACTCAATAAATTATTGTCGGCCAAACTTCTTTACGGCGGCTGCTTGACCCGACAGACTGCGTATCCAAATATTGATAATATTTTTTCTTCAATAATGTTATCTAACTCTTCATGTTTTAATATTTTAGACTAAATATTCCAATTCTTGTTAACTGAATCCCCATTTGTAAATTTTCAATGTATTCTAGAAAAATGTGTAAAGAGTATCTAAAAAGGTCTCATTTTCCTTCAAATATTTATGAGCTGATCCTACAATATTTATTAATCCCCGTTTTTGTCTATTTGATGGGGATAATTGTTTAAGTTCCAATGCTATATCTCGAATTGTTTTATATAAATTGTCATATTTTATAAATTGTATGTATTTAATATTTTTGTTTGATTTATTTCTATCATGTGGTGTTCGTAATTAGGAGGTATTTTTATAGTTCCTGTATTCAATAGTAAATAGCCATTTTTTGAAGTAATTGGGACAATACTAATTTGTTGAGCCGTTATTAATGGTAACGTTGTCCATGGTACTATTATTATCACTTTCAATATCAGAGTCAGAATTTTCAACATTTCTGGAATAACGAGAAAAATTGCGTTTTTTTATATTTTTATACCCTTGCAGAGGGTATTATAATTTTGCAGTGAAAGAGACATCTCCGACCCTATAAAGTATATATATTCTTGATCAGGATCACCTCCTGAGTTGATATAAGTATGTCCGTCTGTCCGTCTGTCTGTTTCTACGCCAACTAGTCTCTTAGTTTTAAAGCTATCGAGTTGAAACCTGCACACATCCTTGTTTTGTTTGCAGGCAGTACATAAGTCGAAACTGCCGGGATCGAAGGACTATATCCTATAGCTGCTATATAACTGGTTGAACTGGAAATGCAATAACTTTGGTGTTTTTTAAGTTAGAAAGAAGTTAGGGACTTGGTACAGATTCCATTTTGGGGAAAATAATCTGATTTGCCAAATTTCATAGGGATCGGCCAACTATATCCAATAGCCGCCATATAACTGAACGATCGAAAATGGCACAGCTGCAAGGGTATATCAACTTCGGCACCGCCCGAAGTTAGCTTTCCTTCCTTGTTTTCTGATAATTTATTATATAGAGAAACTCTCATAAGGATAAGGATAGGATAAGGATAATTTGTTTAAACAATTTGGTATCCCAAAATTACGAAACAATTTTGGATTTTAAATAGAATTTTGGGAAAATTTTTAATTAAAATTTTTAAACTAACCAAATTCCAAAACCATTGCTATTCTTACGTCTTTGGAAGGGTTTTTAATTATTCCACCTTCTAGGAATAAAATAGTCAAAATCTATGGAGCTAAAATATAATAGTTTTGGTGTTTATCCTTACAATTAAAGTATTGCTAACTGTGAATCGCCGCACAGTGGTCGGGCTTGTATGGAGCCGCGGCCATAAATACTTCTAGGTGTGCTATCGCTATGAAACTTTCACCAAAAATCTAGAAAAATATTATAAATATATTATAAAAAAATTTACCAGATCGTACCACTATATCCTATAGCTTCCATAGGAACGATTGCATCAGTGGTAACGCTTTCATGAGAGAGCAGTCATAAAAGCACTTCTAATTGTCAGATCAGGCTTATATTATATTATATACAAACTATTATATTATATTATATTATTATGTAATACAAACTTAGAACTATAATAAAAATATTGAAGTGATTGCTCAACTCTATACCCTAGCCAACCTCCTCAAAAAAGTTATGATAACAAAACAATAATAATAATAAGTAGAAAACGAAAAAACAAAATCATAAACTCGTACATATTTAATTGTTAAATTGTTTCATTTAGTCAAGAAATGGTTGTCTCTAGTAACGGTGATCCCTTGTAATGGCAAATGCGCATCCGCAGGCTTCCGCAGCTGAAGTAAAAATTTTTATAATTTTTATATCTGACCTGCACAATAACAATACGGATCGGAGTCCCGAGCCGGGCAAACGGGGGATAGGGGCAAGTAAAGAAAGCCCGCCGATAGAAATGCGGCGGGAATTGGAGAAAGCTAACGGAGAAAGTAAATGAGCGGAGGATTAACGGCAGGTAGTAGATTTGAAAGGATTAACGGGCGCCTCTGGCATTATGTAAGGAGGGCCCCTGGAGCAAATCGAGACCGAGTCTTCTAGAGAAGCTGGAAGAGTTGAGTGAAGGACCCCCGTGGGTAAGTCTGACATTCAAGCGGAAAAGTTTCCTTGGAGGAATTAGGAGTATAGGCTGAAGGACCCCCGTGGGTAAGTCCGACAGTCTCAAGTGCGGGACTTAGAGCGAGTGCGAATCGAGTCGGGTTAGTTTATTCCCGGACACGACAGTTATCCTGGCGATAGCGACGGATCGGCCTGGTGTACGCCTTGTCGGTTCCTTTCAATAATTCCTTGTTCCTTGTCAATAATTCCAGGTGTGATCCTG
Source organism: Drosophila ananassae (assembly GCF_017639315.1). Lineage (NCBI taxonomy): Eukaryota > Metazoa > Arthropoda > Insecta > Diptera > Drosophilidae > Drosophila > Drosophila ananassae. The sequence goes on from NW_025319057.1 coordinate 528,960, forward strand.
TGAAGAAAGGGAACTCAGGCCCAACATTGAAACCAAGCAGGGATACCCCGGGAGAGTCATTAGAATCCTGATCCAGGCGCTGGGGCGTATGCACGGCGTAAGACCTGGAGTTAAAGGAGACGCGACGCCAAGACCTCTGGCCTGCCATAGATCGTGCGGGGCGTATGCACACAGGTGTTTGGAGGCGAGTGACGAACGCGACAAAGGGGTGTGTCCTGCGGGGTCGTGGCCCTTCGTGACCTGATCCGGCCGCTAAGCAGCGAAAAGCATATCCAGCCCGGCGTATGTCTGGTAGGTGAGCCGATCGGTCTGTTAACACGGATTAGGTGCCGGCCACGGCGAAAGGGCATCCACGGTGAGCCGAAGATACCACAGGTCCACGGCACCCGCAAAGGAGAAGCAGCGACGGAAGAGCTGCAACAGAAGCGGCGACGACGAGGAAGCAACGGCGACGACGAGGGAATAGCAGCGACGTCGGAAGAGCAGCGACGACGAGGGAGCAGCAACGTCAGAGGAGCAGCGGCGACGAGGGAGCGGAGGCGACGGACGAGCAGCGGCAGCAGAAGAGCAGCGAAGAAGACAACAGCAACAACACAGGCCCCGCAACCAGAGTCCGTGAGTATAAGCGAAGGGAACCGTGAGCCGTTTCGGCGCCAGGCACCAAGACCACACGACCTGCCGGGCGCAAGCTTGGAGAGGGCGTGTGTATTGGCACCAACCCGGAGTGGAGATCGGGGATCGACGGGAGAACGAGCGGTCGGTCGGCTGATAAAGCGGCCGGTGAGATTCACCCTTTTTGTAAATTTAACATAAAGGGGATTTGTATTAAACGAAGCATACGGTGTTATTTCTGGGCTCGGGCAATCACGTCGAATCTATAAATTCGGTGGCACGTACCCCCAAACTCTGTGAGCTAGTCGCTGCGTTTGTTGCGAACAACCAATAGTAAAAACAGTTCGTTACACCTGGCGCCCAAACTACGTGATTGCTTTAGAGTCTAATAGTAACACAGCTTCAAGATGGGTGCGGGCAGAGATGGCAGCCGGAGGAGCAACGCCAAATGCCACTGCAACAGCAGCCGAGCCAGCAATGGACAGGCCCAAGGCAACAGCAGCCGAGTCAACGATGGGCAGCAAGCAAAAGCCAAAGGCAGCCGAATTTGCAGTGGGCAGCGACGCCTAGACAGGGACAGATAGAAAACCCAGCACAGGCGTGCAACAGGTGCGAAGGAATGGGCCATTGGGCCAGTGGGTGCAGAAACCCCAGAATTTTGATCTGCAGGATGTACGGCGCAGTAGGGGTGAGAAGCACAGAGTGCTGCCAAAGAGCGGGAAACGTGCAGCGATCTCAGCCGTAGAGAGGAAGGCAGAGATCGCGAGGTGCTGCCTCTCATAATTAGTTGGAGGATTAACAGGAGAAGATCAGCAGTTGGCGGCAGTCATCAAGGTCGGAGGTGCAGAAGTAAGGGCCATGATGGACACGGGGGCAACGGTTAGCTTCATTTTAGAAGAGCTAGCAGAGAACCCGGGAATCGCCGGAGAACGGAAAGCAACAAGGAGACGAGTAAAGTTGTCCAACGGGAGCCCCACCGAGACTCAAATGGTACTCTTAACAACTGTAAGCTTTGGCAACAAGAAAAAGGAGTTGAATATGTTAGTGTTTCCAGGCATGGGAGACAGCGCGGGGCTTGGATGGGATTTCCTCGCAGAATTCGGCACAACAATCAACTGCGCAGGCCACCAAGTCACGATCCCGAGAAGAGAAAAATGGAGCGGATGCTTGGAGGATAGGCTGTCCATAGCCATAACTGGACCCTCGGAAGAATGGGAGAGCGAGCGGGACAAAAAGTTAATCGAGGAAGAGCTGGCGGCGTTCACAAGCCAGAAGGGTTGTTCAAACATAACCCAGTATAAAATCACGATGAAGGAAGACAGCCCAATAAAACAAAGATATTACCCAAAAAACCCCAAAATACAGGGGGAAATCAATGAAAAAGTGGAAGAGCAGCTGGAGAAGGGATGTATCGAGCCGTCCAATAACGCTTACAGCTCACCCATTGTCATGGTGAGGAAAAAGGCGGGTCAGTGGAGGATGTGCGTGGACTTTCGGCAGATCAACACAAAATCAGTGAAAGATGCGTACCCTATGCCAAGGATAAACTTCATATTGGAGCAATTGAGGGAGGCAAAATTTTTCAGCAGCCTCGACCTAAAGGATGGCTATTGGCAAATCCCACTGGAGGAAGAGAGCAGGAAGTATACGGCCTTTACGGTACAAGGGAAAGGTCTATACCAGTGGAAGGTAATGCCATTCGGATCACACTCGGCCTCGGACATGTCTCCGCACGCATTTGCGTATCAAGATGACATTATCGTGATCGGACGCACGAAAGAGGAGCATATGGCAAATTTGAAGGAAGTGTTCCGCAGACTGAAGGCTGCAAACTTAAGGATAAACACGGACAAGTGCCATTTCTTCAGGGAAGAGCTGTTGTACCTGGGCCACCGGATAACAAGTCAGGGGATTGGTATGGATCCTGGAAAGGTTGCAGCGATCACGGAATTGGAACCACCGACAAACGTGAAAGAGGTACGGCAATTCATCGGGATGGCGTCGTGGTATCGGCGATTCATCCCTGATTTCGCTGGGATCGCAAGGCCGTTGAACGATCTCCTACGAAAGGGAACAAAGTGGGAGTGGACGGCAAGACACCAAGAGGCGTTTAGGAATTTAAAATCGCGTTTAGCAGAGGATCCAGTGCTGGCATGCCCCGATTTCACGAAGAAGTTTGTGCTGCAAACAGATGCCAGCGACTACGGCGTAGGTGCAGTGCTGACGCATGACACGGAGAAGGGCGAGCGAGTGGTCGCTTACGCCAGCCGAACGCTAATAGGCGCGGAGAAGAATTACTCGGCAACGGAGAAAGAATGCCTGGCAATAATATGGGCAATTGGAAACTATGTGTGCCCATGGACATGAGGCAACAGCTGCTGAAGGAGAACCACGACGCACCTTTTTGTACATAAGATATGTTGGTCAAACATAACATGTGTGGAAAGTCCCAACCCTCTAACTTAAAAAACACCAAAGTTATGGCATTTCCGATCAATCAGTTATATGGCAGCTATAGGATATAGTCGACCGATCCCGGCTGTTTCGGCTTATGTACCACCTGCAAGGAAAAGAAGGATGTGTGCAAAGTTTGAACTCGATAGCTCCAAAACTGAGAGACTAGTTTGCGTAGAAACCGACAGACAGACGGACAGACGGACATGCTCATATCGACTCAGGAGGTGATCCTGATCAAGAATATATATACTTTATAGGGTCGGAGATGTTTCCTTCACTGCGTTGCACACTTTTGACCAAAATTATAATACCCTCTGCAAGGGTATAAATATATATTAGAAAAATGAAAATATAAAAAATATGCAAAAAAAAAAGAATATATAAAAAACAAGAAATGAAAGCTTACTTCGGGCGGAGCCGAAGTTGATATACCCTTGCAGTTCAGTCGCAGTCCGCTAGGTGGCGCCACCCATCTTATTTTATTAGATATATAGCGGATCGTTTATAGTCGGCCGATCCTTATTGTTTCATTGGCAGATCAGATTGTTTTCCCCAAAATAGAATCTGTACCAAATCCCATCTTTCTAACTTAAAAAACACCAAAGTTATGCCGATTTCGATCGTTCTATGACAGCTATAGGATATAGTCGGCCGATCCTTATGAAATTTTGTACATAAGATATCTTGGTCAAACATAACATGTGTGGAGAGTCCCAACCCTCTAAATTAAAAAACACCAAAGTTATGGCATTTCCGATCAATCAGTTATATGGCAGTTATATGGCAGACCGATCCCGGCCGTTCCGACTTATATACTGCCTGCAAAGGAAAGAAGGATGTGTGCAAAGTTTCAACTCGATAGCTGATCAAGAATATATATACTTTATAGGGTCGGAGATGTCTCCTTCACTGCGTTGCACACTTTTGACCAAAATTATAATACCCTCTGCAAGGGTATAATAATAAAGAGAAAAGAGAAAAGAGTATATATACTGATATGGAAAAACATGAAGGAGAAAGTATACATCGGAAGGAAAAACTGCACATACAACAGCACAAAAGGGAAATGGAATGGGAACGACCCTAACATCACCCGAAGAAGGGGGAGGTGGATAAGGGTATCCACACAAATTATCCACACGCAAGAAAAAAACAAACAAAAAAAAACCGCGAAAAACCACGAAGCCACGAAGGGGGGATGTGTGAGGAGATTACATCTCCCACACGCCAAGACAGGTGGCAAGAGGGGCAACATCGGGGGGGAAAAAGCAAGTTAGCACGGCAGCGTCGGATGGGCCAGCGCTGCTGTGTTTAGAAAAACGTAAAGGGAGAAATGCGTCGAGCACGGACGGCATGCGGGGGCAAGAGGAACCGGCACGGCGTCGCGCACGAAAGAAGGAGGAGGAGGAATCACCGTGGAACGTAACGGTCCCGGGCGGGCCACCGCGGCCGCGCTCGAATATCATAGGAGACACTCGGGACGACGGGGAACAGAGCGGCCCACGACAGCGCAGATGTGTTTAGAAAATGCAGAAACGCAGAAATGCATTTGGAATGCCCAAAGGGGGGGAGCGCGGGGCTATCCGGACAAAGTCCGGTGACCTGCATCGGGGCCGAGTCTTCTAGGGAAGCTGGAAGAGTTGAGTGAAAAACCCCTCGTGGGTAAGACTAACATTCAAGCGAGAAAGTTTCTTTGGAGGAATTAGGAGTATAGGCTGAAGGACCCCGCGACAGGGTAAGTCCGACAGTCTCAAGTGAGGGATTTAGAGCGATTGCGCAAGGATCTGAAACAGCGACAGCGGCAGGAGAGGGTCAGCACAGGCCCCGCAACTGAAGCACGTGAGTCCAAACGGAGGGAACCGTGAGCCGAACCGGCGGTAGGCACCGAGATCCTCTAGAAGTCGTGGACCGAGTTGCATGGTCCGCTAAAACATACGGGTTGGAAATAAACACGATCCCGCGGGCGATGCCGGAATTACTCTAGGGCTAAGAACAAAAAAGGTTCATAATGAACGATTAGGAGTGGCCGAAATGGAAGGAGTTTACAAGAAGCTCCGATGCCTTTTGGCAGATCAGGTTCTGGAATATTCCGTTCAAGGAATATATGGTGGACGTTCAGACGATGGAGGCTGAGATGGCAGCCTGAGGATCGACGCCAAATGCGGCAGCAACAGCAAAATCAAAATTGGACGGTAGACCCAAGGCAACAGTAGGCGAGTCAACAATGGGCAGCAAGCTAAAGAAAGAAACAGCCGAATCTTCAGTGGGCCTAGACTGGGACAGGTAGAAAAACCAGCGCAGGCGTGCAAAAGGAGGCATGGGCCATTGGGCCAGTGGGTGCAGGAACCCCAGAATTTTGTTCTGCAGGATGTGCGGCGCAATAGGGGTAAGGAGCACAGAATGCTGCCAAAGATCGGGAAACGCGCAGCGATCTCAGCCGTAGAGAGGAAGGCAAAGATCGCGAGGTGCTGCGTCTCATACCTAGTTGGAGGATTATCAGGAGACTATCGGCAGTTGGCGGCGGTCGTCAAGGTCGGAGGTGCAGAAGTGAAGAACAGAAACTCACAGGGCCCTTCGTGCCCTAATCCGGCCGTCAGGCACCGAGAAGCACATCCTGCCCGGCGTATGCCTGGAAGGTGAGCCTATCGGTCTGCTAACACGGATTAGGTGCCGGCCACGAAAGGGCATTTCCAATGAGCCAAGGATACCGAAGGTCCACGGCACGCGAAAAGGACAATGGTACACGAATGATACTACAGACTGTAGCGAGCACCCTATATAAAAATACAAAATACTTGACTTCCTAGGCAGGCCAATATTTCTTACCCTTAGTGTTTGGAGAGAGAAGGGAGAAACCAATTTGAAAGAGATATACGCAAAGCCCTGTTACCCACGCATCCACTGACCAAAAGTAGGTAGAAAATCATTCGATCTCACCGTTAGGTTGGGAAGCTTTAGTGCAGCAGGGAATGGCTGTACATACCCCCGCTCGCAGAAATCATTTTATTCTGATCTTTTGCCGAGTGAAGAGCCTCGAGTACATATTGTGAAATAATAAGAAGATCCCGCTGACACGTGTAGAGAGAAAAAAAAACTATACAGTGAAGGAAGTGCAGGCCATTCAGCCAGCAAATGTAAGACCTTTTAATAATAAAAACTGCTTGTGTTTGTGTGTGGGTTAAAAATTCATAAGGTGAGACTCCCAAATAATTGAAATAGTGCAAGTTTAAAACCTGACTAATCCTTTGTCAGGTATCCCGTTTGACCAGGATCAGCCTGATAGGCTCTCCGTGTGGCAAGTGGCCTCGGATCAGTCAGGAGGCAGTAGCACCACCAAAGCCACCCCCCGCCGAATCAGTGGGACACACATGGGCTTGTAGCCGCATCGTACCATCAGTGCACCGTACCCCGATTGCTATCTTCTCCCCGGTTGGCGATAAGGTGTCGTTCAGCAGATGCAGTAGCAACCCACGGATGCCGCCGCCCCCCCCGATTATGTTTTCTCTTTGGTTAAGCAAGCTGCCGTCATGATTTTGTGAGCGGCATAGGACCCACATATCCAAATATTTAGTTTTTAAGCACGATGATCATGCCTGCAAGCATGTATGGGGGTCCATAGTGTACATAACGCGGATTGACGCGAATAATTTTCACGGCGAACCTCGATAGCTGCACCACAAAAGTATCGACTCCCAACCATAATAACAATTCCCATTATTGTAGTACTATAAATGGAATTTCATGAAGTTATTGCATAGATGCAGTCATTCACGAGTATGAATTAATTAGTGTAGGACCTTATCCTTAAATTTAGTCTCTAAGCAAACCCTCCCAGCCTCGAAAGAGAGATCAGCCAGGTCTTTTCCCCATTGTACAATTCTCTAATAGCATTAAGTCCACAGCAAAGATCACCTACTTCATCTTGGGCCCAACGATGGATGCAGAATCTGTAAAGCTGAGTGAGTAAAGAAAACAAGAGTAATAATTGCATACGTATAGACAAGTACAATGGGAAATCCCTGCTATGTTCTGCCTTTCTATCCCAAACTATGAAGATTAGTTGTAATCTTAGTTTAGTACCGCTAATTTTGAGAATATTTAATTATACGAAATGAACATGAACTTGGAGCACTTCGGATCCGAACATTGCAGTTGAACATGGGTAGACCCCCCACTGTTTGGTGAAACGTCTACATGGTAGGGAGGGTATAGAAGAAGGACCACAACATCCAGTCTTTCAGGTATCAGGGTCAGTAGAATCAATCACCCAGGATCAGCCTACTTCCTTCGTTCCTTTCCAACTTCCAAGTTAGTGTCAGCAAAAGTAAGAGTGAGATTGTCTATATCTGGTTCATATCGAAATAGTCCTCCTCTACATCTCATATAGTTGTATTCCGTTTAGTGAAAATAAATCTCTACTGCCCTAGAATATAATAATCAACGCAATGGGAAGATCCGAGGGTAAGCCTCTAAAATTATTATCGAATATATTATTTACGTCTTGAATCTTAAGTAAATCATTTATCGCGAACTTCCATTAGTATACTTTGTGCGACAATGTCGGTTAGAAGAAGTACCGAAAATATAGCAGCCACTCCGTTGGAGAGTGTGGTGCTGTGTCCCATTTGTAACGATACGAGCTCTAATGATAGTATCTTGGAAACTCCTTGTAAGCATAAGTTTCACAAAGCATGTCTGTTAGAATGGCTGGAAAACAATGATACCTGTCCGAACTGCAGGCAAAGCTGTCCTCGAGCTTTGATGATAGATAGACAGTGTACTCCTTCCGAACGTAGAATGCCGAGTAATATACAGACCGACCAGGAATCTAACCCAAATCATTCTGGAACCATTCCACGATCTCGTATTAATACCAGATCACAGGCTTCCAATAGCTCAAATACTATTAATCAGAGAACAAGAGCGGGTAGTTCGAACCCTAGACGTGAACTCGTTCAGGATAGGATCTCTAGGGAACAAAACTCAATGCAAGAGGAACGTATTCAGAGAATTATTTCCAGTTCATTGGAGAATTATAGAGCAAGTATGACAGCCTCAATTAGTGACCAAATAACTACAGCTATTAGGAATTTAAACATATTCTCTCGAGACCAACAAGAAGAAGCCCAACTTGAATGGGATAACGATATAGCACCTTCGTTACCACGAGTCAGCAATGCCAGCAGTCAGAGATATAGACCACCAAATGCTAGATCAAATGATATTCAACTAGAACAACCAGATAGGATTTCTAATGTCATTTTCAATTGGCGCATCAAGTTCAGTGGTACGACCAATGACCTTCCTGTCGAAGATTTCATTTACAGAGTCAATTGTCTTACTTCCCAGTGCCTTAATGGTAATTTCCCCTTGCTTAGTCAGTTTGCCCATCTTCTATTCGCTGGACCAGCACTTTCATTCTATTGGCGTATCCATAGAATGTCCGAACACATGAATTGGTACGAGCTGTGCAGTCACTTGCAGAAAAGATACCAGGACCAGAGATCAGATCGTGATATTAAAAACGCTATTAGACGCAGAAAGCAAGGAACAAATGAGAGTTTTGATGAATTTCTTGACTCAATCTTGTCAAGACAAGATTTCTTGTATATAGACAAATATCCGATTCATTGCGCGAACCAATGTCAGATGGCGACATAGCTATTGAGGTTAGGAACAACATAAGACCAGACCTTAAACTAGAACTACTACATGTAGATACCCCAGATTTAGCAAGTTTACGAAAAGAATGTCATAGGCACGAAGAGTTTTACCGTAGTTTTCGTAATCGGTCAACAACACGATCAACTATGCGTAGGAATTTCGTAGACGAACTATGTGCACAAGAAGAATTTGAGGATACTCCCGGCGAAATCGAAGAGGAAGGTCCGGGCGAAGTCTTGGCCATTAGATCACCTGAGAAAGTAAAATGCTGGAATTGCGAGGAGATAGGTCATCGATATCATGATTGCCTATGTGCACAAGAAGAATTTGAGGATACTCCCGGCGAAATCGAAGAGGAAGGTCCGGGCGAAGTCTTGGCCATTAGATCACCTGAGAAAGTAAAATGCTGGAATTGCGAGGAGATAGGTCATCGATATCATGATTGCCTTAAACCACGGCGAATTTTCTGCTATGGTTGCGGCTTGCTCGATACGTACAAGCCAAGCTGCCAAGCTATCCGCCAGGGATATCCGCCGCAATCCGAGAGGGGATGTCCGCCAGTAGCCTCGGACCCAGTAGCAACAAATTCCAGTATCACCAGCACACTGAACAGTTCTACAGTCTCTAGACCACTTAAGCCCTACCATATTCGTCTCAAAGAGTACCAGAAGCGCAGAGAAGAATTATTTAGTAACCCCTGTTCTTCCACAGTAAGTGCAAGATCGTCTCAACGTATGCTCGAATTTTGGTGCAGAAAGAAGAACTTGCGAAGTTTTACCATCTCGTCAATTGTACGAAACGGCGAAGATATTCGACCATTCACTTCACTTACAGTCTTCGGTGAGGAAGTTTTGGCACTGCTAGATAGCGGTGCTAACAAGAGTGTTATAGGAGGAAGCTTAGCACAAAAAGTTATATCGCAAAACCCTTTCCCTAAGAATTTAAAAGGAGTAGTACGAACCGCGGATGGACAGACACAGTCCGTATTCGGCCTTGTTAAAATTCCGCTAATTTACAACTCAATATCAGCCGAGTTTTCATTTTTAGTAGTACCGTCAATAAAGCAAGACTTAATTTGTGGAATAGATTTCTGGAAACTTTTGGGAATCTCCATCTTACATTCCACTTTCTTAAACGAAATTAGTGTACCGGATTCCTTACAACCGCCCCTGAGCCTCAAACAACAGGCACAAACAGACAGTTATCCTCTCTTTTCCGTCGTTCGAAAAAGAGGGACTAGGATACACGTCGTTAATCGAACACAATATTGAAGTAGCCGACGCGAAGCCAATCAAACAACGCTTTTACCCCATTTCGCCCGCAAGAGAGAAATTGCTTTGTGACGAAATAGATCGCATGCTTGAAATGGACGTAATTGAGGAAGCACCTAGTTCACCATGGTCTTCACCGGTTATGCTTCATGTCAAGCCAGGCAAGGTTCGTTTGTGTTTGGATGCTCGGAAACTTAACTCAGTAATCGTGAGGGATGCCTATCCTATTCCTATAATGGAAGGACTCCTCAGCCGTCTCCCACCGGTTCACTGCATATCCAAGATTGACCTTAAAGACGCCTTTTGGCAAATATGCCTCGACAAAGATTCTCGAGCAAAGACTGCCTTTACCATACCGAACAGACCTTTGTACCAATTCAAGCGGATGCCATTCGGACTGACGAATGCACCCCAAACAATGTGCAGGTTAATGGACCTGGTAATTCCGTACAATCTCAAGCAGAACGTTTTAGTTTATCTAGACGACCGGTTGATTCTATCGAATAGTTTCGAATCCCATCTATCACACCTATCTGAAGTAGCCACTCAACTACGGAAGGCAGGACTAACTATAAACATTAACAAAAGCCAGTTTTGTCTTAAACAGGTAGACTACCTTGGTTATATAGTTGGGGAAGGAACCTTACGAGTCAACCCAGACAAAATTGCTGTTGTAAAAGAATTTTCAATCCCTCAGAACCAACGACAACTCAGACGATTCCTTGGAATGACTGGTTGGTACCAACGTTTCATTCCTAACTATTCAACGATCATATTTTCCTTGACCGAACTCCTAAAAGGAAAATCCCTACAGTGGAATCCTATGGCACAAGAAGCTTTTGAGGAGATCAAGAAGCAACTGTGCTCTGCTCCATTTTTGAGTCATCCAGACTATGAAAAGCCATTCATCGTGCAATGTGATGCCTCTTTATATGGTGTAGGAGCGGTCCTAGCCCAAAAAGATGATTCAGGATCGGAGCGTCCCATAGCATACATGTCTAAAAAACTAAACAAGGCACAGCGTAACTACACTGTGACAGAACTGGAATGCCTAGCCGTAGTTTTAGCTATTCAGAAATTCCGAATGTATATTGAAGGACATGTATTTGAAGTAGTTACAGATCATGCAAGCCTTCGTTGGCTCATGAACCAATCCGACCTGAACGGACGTTTGGCAAGGTCGCAGGGATATGGGTTCACAATTGTTCACCGCAAAGGAAGCGAGAATGTTGTGGCCGACGCCCTTTCAAGAACGTATGAAGGTACGGTCGCAGATGCCATTTCCACTCTCGAGTATGAAACTCTCCCGCAAATCGATTTGGATGGAGAAGCATTCAAGTCACCCGAATATACTTCACTGATAGAAAAGTTCAAAGGCTCTGATCTACCAGACTTTCAAGTCATGGATGGTTATATTTACCACCGAACCGAGTTTTCTGATAACAGCCATGCGGATGATCGTTGGAAACTGTTAGTTCCCAATTTACTGCGTGTCGGAGTTATATATGCAGCACACGATCAGCCGGCTTCAGCTCATTGCGGCATAGCCAAATGCTTAGATCAGATTAGGCTAAGATTCTATTGGCCCAACATGGTAACAGACGTTCGAAATTATATCAAAAATTGTGAGGTGTGTCAAACGACCAAAGTACCAAACCGAATTTCACCTTATTTCGCAGTTTTCGGCCAACACATGCTTAATCACGGCCAAGATTTTAAGCTGTTACGTAATCTAAACCTCCTATCCGAAGGCAGTGCTAGATTACCCAGAGCTGACGAATTCCAACAAATCCGATCGAACATAGATAAGTATGTGTCGAAAGCCTACGAACGAAATAAACGAAGCTACGATCTGAGATGTCGACCGCGAACCTTTGAGGTAGGGCAAAATGTCATCAAAAGAAATTTCTTGTTAAGCAAGGCAGCTGAAAATTTTAACGCCAAGCTTGCCCCAGTTGGAATGAGAGCCCGAATCAAGAAGAAACTAGGCCAATCTTGTTACTTGCTGGAGGACATGAATGGCAAGGAAATAAGGAAATATCATGCCAAAGATATTTGGTAACTGGGTACTCGCTTAGTGTTATCCAGTTTCAATGCAAGGGTGTTCCCTCGATTCAAACTGTAGGGGAGGGGTGTGTAGCGAGCACCCTATATAAAAATACAAAATACTTGACTTCCTAGGCAGGCCAATATTTCTTACCCTTAGTGTTTGGAGAGAGAAGGGAGAAACCAATTTGAAAGAGATATACGCAAAGCCCTGTTACCCACGAATCCACTGACCAAAAGTAGGAAGAAAATCATTCGATCTCACCGTTAGGTTGGGAAGCTTTAGTGCAGCAGGGAATGGCTGTACATACCCCCGCTCGCAGAAATTATTTTATTCTGATCTTTTGCCGAGTGAAGAGCCTCGAGTACATATTGTGAAATAATAAGAAGATCCCGCTGACACGTGTAGAGAGAAAAAAAAAACTATACAGTGAAGGCAGTGCAGGCCATTCAGCCAGCAAATGTAAGACCTTTTAATAATAAAAACTGCTTGTGTTTGTGTGTGGGTTAAAAATTCATAAGGTGAGACTCCCAAATAATTGAAATAGTGCAAGTTTAAAACCTGACTAATCCTTTGTCAGGTATCCCGTTTGACCAGGATCAGCCTGATAGGCTCTCCGTGTGGCAAGTGGCCTCGGATCAGTCAGGAGGCAGTAGCACCACCAAAGCCACCCCCCGCCGAATCAGTGGGCCACACATGGGCTTGTAGCCGCATCGTACCATCAGTGCACCGTACCCCGATTCCTATCTTCTCCCCGGTTGGCGATAAGGTGTCGTTCAGCAGATGCAGTAGCAACCCACGGATGCCGCCGCCCCCCCCGATTATGTTTTCTCTTTGGTTAAGCAAGCTGCCGTCATGATTTTGTGAGCGGCATAGGACCCACATATCCAAATATTTAGTTTTTAAGCACGATGATCATGCCTGCAAGCATGTATGGGGGTCCATAGTGTACATAACGCGGATTGACGCGAATAATTTTCACGGCGAACCTCGATAGCTGCACCACAAAAGTATCGACTCCCAACCATAATAACAATTCCCATTATTGTAGTACTATAAATGGAATTTCATGAAGTTATTGCATAGATGCAGTCATTCACGAGTATGAATTAATTAGTGTAGGACCTTATCCTTAAATTTAGTCTCTAAGCAAACCCTCCCAACCTCGAAAGAGAGATCAGCCAGGTCTTTAACCCATTGGACAATTCTCTAATAGCATTAAGTCCACAGCAAAGATCACCTACTTCATCTTGGGCCCAACGATGGATGCAGAATCTGTAAAGCTGAGTGAGTAAAGAAAACAAGAGTAATAATTGCATACGTATAGATAAGTACAATGGGAAATCCCTGCTATGTTCTGCCTTTCTATCCCAAACTATGAAGATTAGTTGTAATCTTAGTTTAGTACCGCTAATTTTGAGAATATTTAATTATACGAAATGAACATGAACTTGGAGCACTTCGGATCCGAACATTGCAGTTGAACATGGGTAGACCCCCCACTGTTTGGTGAAACGTCTACATGGTAGGGAGGGTATAGAAGAAGGACCACAACATCCAGTCTTTCAGGTATCAGGGTCAGTAGAATCAATCACCCAGGATCAGCCTACTTCCTTCGTTCCTTTCCAACTTCCCCATCTCTGTCTACGAGAAAATCCGTAACGTACTTGGTCTAGATTGCCGTGCCATCACCCACGCCCCTTTCAACTGAGCCCAGCCGTCCCCAAGTAGACAAAAAGGTTGTTCTAACGTAACGCAGCCTAGGAGAGGGAGGGAGAGAACAATGCAAAAGTATCGATACCATCGTGCCTTCAAATAGCGCTTTCAGCGTACCCATCATCATAGTAAAAAACAAGACGGGTCAGTGCGTGGACTTCCGACAATTCAACCCAAAATCGGTAAAGAATTCGGGAACGCATGCCACGGATAAACTTCATACTGGAACAATTGAAGGAGGCAAAATTTTTTAGCAGCCTGGACCTTAAAGACGGCTATTGGCCAATGCCACTGAATGAAGGGCGTAGAAGGTACACGGTCTTTACGGTACCAGGGAAAGGTCTGTACCAGTGGAAGGTGATGCCGTTCGGGTTGCACTCAGCCTCGGCAACGTTCCAAAAAGCTTTAGACCAGTTCATAGGCCCGGATATATATAGGATGACATCATCGTGATCGGACGTACAAGGCGAATTTGAAGGAAGTATTCCGTAGACTGAAGGCGGCAAACTTAAGGATAAACACAAGTGCCATTTCTTCAGGGAAGAGCTATTGTACCTGCGCCACCGGATAACGAGTCAGGGAATTGGTATGGATCCCGGAAAGGTTGCAGCAATTACTGAATTGACAACAACTCCCAACAAACGTGAAGGGGGTACGTCAGTTCCGCTACAGAAAAGATAAACTGAATGTAGTTGCGCACTGAAAAGATAAATACGGGAAAACCCACAGAATGCTGCCAAAGAGCAGTAGAAGAGTAGAAGAGGTAGGCCTGGTTTACCGACATGTTCCACATAGAGCCGGAAGCGAAAAAGTAGCGCCATGGAAACTGTGCGTGCCGCTGGATATGAGGCAGCAGGTGTTGAAGGAGAACCACGACGCACCGACAGCGGGACGTATAGGCGGAAGAAAAACAGTTGCATAATTTGTAGGAAATGATGGCGGAAGATTGTCTTCAATCAACCTAGCCATTCTTTCAGATAATTCTGTCATCAACTAGTTCTGCATGGACTTTACAGCGTCTAAAATTGTATTTTGAATTAACTCTTTCTGAGCCAGTCCCAACGCGGCTGCCCCTGATGAAGCTAACATCTGCCCTTTAGAAAAAAAAAATGTATATATACAAAAAATACTGACACTACTATTTAATGTCAAATAAACTATTAATTATACTAATATAAAAACTAACTTACGAATAAATAAAAAAATATATATAAATAAAAATGAAAACAAGAAATTCAAACAGATGTAATATGGGATTTCACCGAACGAAAAGGTCGATGAACTAAAAACTTGTTTTCGTGGTCAGCTAATACTTCCAAAGCGATTTTTTTTTCTGCTACTTTTATATTTTTAGTTTGAGTAGTTCACTGCGTTCTAATATCAGCCGTGGTCAGACAATGCTGTTATAAGTAGCCCATAAAGGCCTGCAATTCCTATGCGTATGATAACAAAACGTATGGACCTGATGTAGATAGAGGGTATTCTAAATGGATTTGTTTTTTTTATTTTTTTTTTTTGCACTCGCTCGAGTTTAGGTCAAACCGTGGCCGGACGACCCTGACGAATGAGTAGTTGTGATGGGAGCCATTTGTAACAATGATGATTGGGTGCTGAAAGCCGTATATGATACGATATTCAAGTCCTAGGCGAGGTGTCAAATTTGGGAGTGGTGCCGCACGCAATATATCAAATCTTCCGGCTCTGGGTCGCCAGCTAATGGGGTGGTGTTCTTGCCACGCCCCCCAAGGTGCCTTTTGCTCATTATCAACAAAAAAACTGCGTGCATGGGGCAAGCATCTCTTGGTAAGAGGTCAGCTACTCATCTCGGCCATCTGGAGAATTGATTCAGGGAAGATAGATAAGAGGATTCCTTCGCATCGGGCTCTACCGTCGAGCGCCCATGACCTCAGATGTTGCGAGGCTTGGTTTGCCCACCCAACCAGTGGCTATAAAAATCCTGAGGACAGAACCCATGATGTCACTAATAGCCCCTACCTCGGCGGTCTCAAGGGGACCTGTTATGTCATACATAACTACTTAGCACATTATAAGAATTTATTTAACCACTAAAATAAATACAATAAAAATTTGCTTTCGCCCTAAACCGTACATGCCAACTGTATCTAATTGTATGGAGAAAATAATAAAATACACATTATAATAATGGAAATATTTGTATGTGGTACCTAAGTGGGCAAACTAATCTAAAGCTAAGATGATTTAAGGAATTGTCTTTTCAAAACAACAACAACAAATTAGGCATGGGCAAGACCTTCATATTAAAACATAATTACATGGAAATTACATCAAACGAACTTGAGTGAAAACTTGCCAACGAACTGGGTCGAGCGACTTGGGCAAGAGGATTTAAAATTATTTTAAAATTTCCCTTTTTTTTATTTAAATTTTAAGTTGGCCATCATAATTTGGAACTATTCCTTATATTTGTTCTTTCAGTCTCATTTACCTTTTTTTCTTTGTGACAGTTCGTCCGTAGAGCGTTATGCGGCAACTACGTCAAACTTGAACTCACGGGAGTAACGGTAGGTCCCGGAGTCGTAGTCAAAGGCCGTAAATAGTTTTGACTAAATTTACCTGGATTCTGCAAGGGGCTGCTCGGGTTGGCCAGACGCTTGCTGTGATCAGGCTGGAGTTGATGTGCTTGAAGTCCTGGGTGGTTTTCCTCAAGTACCGGTGGTATGGTGGTTCGGCTGATTCCTTATCGGCTGGTCCTACTGGCGGTCCGTTTCACGGGAGCAACACTCGAAGTAGGTTAGGTAACGCGGGGTCTACTGTTGGTCCGTTTCACGGGAGCAACACTCGAAATAGACTGGTATGCCGCGGGATATCCTCGTGGTCCGTTTCACGGGAGCAACACTCGAAGTAGATTCGATGATGAAAGTTCTACTGGTGGTCCGTTTACACTGGAGCCACGCGAAAGAGATAGCTTTCAGAGAGTCCTACTTGTGAACCGTGTTGGCACCTAGTGCCAAGACCTACTACCCAATCAAGATGCATCCGTGTTGGCACCTAGTGCCAAGACCTACTACCCAATCAAGATGCATCAGCAGGTCACGATATACAAGCATCAGACCTACTAGCCTATTAATAATGTAACTCTAAGCATAAGCCAATACCCAACCTACTAACTCGGCACTAGTCGATGGCTCCGGAAGAAGAATCAGCGTGATCAGCGGAAAGAATGACCGACTGACCGAGGCAAGCCGAAACCAGCCAGCGAAGCCGAAATGCGTGTGGAAAGCAGTACGTGAACAAACAACCCCTGAGTCAGCGGACTCAGAGGTGGGTGACCCTGGCATTAACCTTAGTTTAGCACGTCCAGAACTTTGACCTTTCTTAGATTTAATGATGTATAATTTAGCATCTTATATAAGAGTTATTCTTCTGAAATAAAGACAGTTCCGAAATCAGAGTCAATCGTCTCGTTACTCAGTGTCTGAACCACGGCACTTAAAATCAACCTACTTCTAGTGATCCTGTTGGTTGGCAGTCTAGCTCGAGTGTTGCTCCCGTGAAACGGACCACCAGCAGACCCCGCGCTATCTAACCTACTTAGAGTGTTGCTCCCGTGAAACGGACCACCAGTAGGACCGGCCGATAAGGAATCAGCCGAACCACCATACCACCGGTACTTGAGGAAAACCACCCCAGGACTTCAAGCACATCAACTCATGCCTGATCACAGCAAGCGTCTGGCCAACCCGAGCAGTCAGGACTATTTACGGTTTTGACTACGACTCCGGGACCTACCGTTACTCCCGTGAGTTCAAGTTTGACGTAGTTGCCGCATAACGCTCTACGGACGAACATTTGGTGACCCCGACGTGATCCTTTAGGATCACAACTTGAACACAAACCTCAACGCAATTTAACTCAACGAAAAAAAAAAAAAAAAAAAAAAAATATGAGACAGGAGAGATACAGTGCAACAATGGGATCAGAATCAGACCCCGTAATCCAAATGCTCATTGATGAGCAAATTGAAAGCAACATAGTCATCCAAAGGCTAATAAGAAACTTCACTAAGGACTCCGCAGAGCGTAAACTCAAGGGAGGATACTTCGAAGAGAAACTCAGACAGCTCACTCACTCATGGACCCAGTTAAAAAAAAAATGATGCCAAGCTCCAGGAGCTAGCACTAAGTCCTGAGAATGAGTATTTCACAAAGGCCAAAGCGCTAGAAGAGCTTGTGAAAAAATATGAAGCAATATTTTCGGATGGAATCCCATCAGTGTCAGGCCCGTCACAAAGGCCCCGGAAAACAGGCGAAAATCTCGAGCCAAAGGCACAATCATCACGAGGAAACGAAGGAGAAGACCTTCGATTAACATCATTAAAACGAAGACATGAAGGACGATTAGACGATATGGAAGACTTGCTGTGCAACCGCACCGAAGGACGGGAAGTGTCCACACACGTCAGACAACACATGAAGGAGCTATGGAAGGAAATCGTCACGGGATACCATGATCTCATCGACCTGGAACCAGCCATAAAAAATGATGGACACACCGATGACAGATTTCAGGTTGTACGAGAAGAATACTTTTCGTTTTTGAGCGAAGAATCGAAATTAATTTCAGCATCAACACAAAAACTCGCGATTGCACCTCCGTTTGTAATACCACCAGTAGAAATTCCAAAGTTTGACGGAGACTACCGGCATTGGCTACGATTCTACGAAATTTTTACGGAATGCATCCACAATCAAGACTACAGTGATGCAGTAAAATTCCGTCATTTGGAGAATCATGTAACAGGTGAAGCACAAAACCTAATCGCAACGTCGATTGGCGGACAGACCAGTTACCAGGATGCATGGCAACGACTAAAGAATCGATACTACAATGAACGGCTGTTGATTAAATCCGCGATTCAAGAGCTTTTCGGACACCCCAGAACAAATGGATCAGCGGACCAGCTGCGCAGCTTACATGATACCGTGCTCCGAACGGTCGTCACTCTCGACGCACTCAAAGTGTCAACAGACAACTGGGACCCAATCTTGACAACTGGGATGGCTGACACACTTGGACTACAATTGGAGCCATCAACCCTGAACATCGCTGCACTGGGAGGAACAACAAGATCACGAAAAAAGGCTGTGGTGACCCTATCATCATTAACCACTGACTTCGTAGATCAAATCAACGTCGTTGTACTACCAGAAATAATGCCCAATCAACGCTTGGATGGATTGTGATGGGGCCAGTGCGACCGGAATCAGCTCCTAATAGCAAGGCAGAACAAGTCGTCGGTAATACGACGGCTTGGACACCGGAAGCTAACGAGCCACGACAAAGTTTGATTGCATGCATCGGCAAGGAGCAAATAGTAAAATCCGGAAGAGTACATAGTTCTCCACTCATTGCGGATCAACAAGAAGCTAACGAGCCACGACAAGATCAACAAGGAGAGCCGATCAACAAGGAGGACCCCAATCCACAATCCCAAGATTGTCAACTCACAACTGAAGAACACAGAGTGGAAGGGCCAGTAACCAAGGAAATTCAAGGAGTAGAAGTCACCTCCTATCTGGCATGGGTAACATGCATCTCCGAAAGGGAGCAACAAGAAAGGTCAAGAGAGGACCAAGAGTCCTGTATGCGCACTGACCAACCAGAAAAAAGGTGTAGTACTTCATGGGATGCCCAAGGAGAATGGTTACGAGGGCGCGCAACAAGGCGAAGGAGACAACAGGTCGGATAGAATTATCGTTGGTAGAGATTTCACCCATATGATTCAAAATTTTTTATACCCTTGCAGAGGGTATTATAATTTTGGTCAAAAGTGTGCAACGCAGTGAAGGAGACATCTCCGACCCTATAAAGTATATATATTCTTGATCAGGATCACCTCCTGAGTCGATATGAGCATGTCCGTCTGTCCGTCTGTCCGTCTGTCCGTCTGTCTGTCTGTCTGTCTGTTTCTACGCAAACTAGTCTCTCAGTTTTAAAGCTATCGAGTTGACACTTTGCACACACCCTTCTTTCTGTTGCAGGCAGTACATAAGTCGGAACGGTCGGGATCGGTCGACTATATCCTATAGCTGCCATATAACTGATTGATCGGAAATGCCATAACTTCGTTGTTTTTTAAGATAGAGGGTTGGGACTTTCCACACATGTTATATTTGATCAACATATCTTATGTACAAAATTTCATAAGGATCGGCCGACTATATCCTATAGCTGTCATACAACGATCGGAATTGGCATAACTTTGGTGTTTTTTAAGTTAGAAAGATGGGACTTGGTACAGATTCTATTTTGGATAAAATAATCTGATTTGCCAAATTTCATAAGGATCGGCCGCCTATATACGATCCGCTATATATCTAATAAAATAAGATGGGTGGCGCCACCTAGCGGACTGCGACTGAACTGCAAGGGTATATAAACTTCGGCTCCGCCCGAAGTTAGCTTTCCTTTCTTGTTTTTTAGTAACTTTAGATTTTTAGTAATTAGTTTTAAGATACACAATATTTTCTAGCGCAAGGGTACATATCGGTTCACTAAGACGGTCCAACAACAACGCACAGCCCCTATTATTGAGTACCTCAATGGGGGGGAGAATGTTGGCACCTAGTGTCAAGACCTACTACCCAATCAAGATGCATCCGTGATGGCACCTAGTGCCAAGACCTACTACCCAATCAAGATGCATCAGCAGGTCACGATATTCAAGCATCAGACCTACTAGCCTATTAATAATGTAACTCTAAGCATAAGCCAATACCCAACCTACTAACTCGGCACTAGTCGATGGCTCCGGAAGAAGAATCAGCGTGATCAGCGGAAAGAATGACCGACTGACCGAGGCAAGCCGAAACCAGCCAGCGAAGCCGAAATGCGTGTGGAAAGCAGTACGTGAACAAACAACCCCTGAGTCAGCGGACTCAGAGGTGGGTGACCCTGGCATTAACCTTAGTTTAGCACGTCCAGAACTTTGACCTTTCTTAGATTTAATGATGTATAATTTAGCATCTTATATAAGAGTTATTCTTCTGAAATAAAGACAGTTCCGAAATCAGAGTCAATCGTCTCGTTACTCAGTGTCTGAACCACGGCACTTAAAATCAACCTACTTCTAGTGATCCTGTTGGTTGGCAGTCTAGCTCGAGTGTTGCTCCCGTGAAACGGACCACCAGCAGACCCCGCGCTATCTAACCTACTTAGAGTGTTGCTCCCGTGAAACGGACCACCAGTAGGACCGGCCGATAAGGAATCAGCCGAACCACCATACCACCGGTACTTGAGGAAAACCACCCCAGGACTTCAAGCAAATCAACTCATGCCTGATCACAGCAAGCGTCTGGCCAACCCGAGCAGTCCCTTGCAGAATCCAGGTAAATTTAGTCAGGACTATTTACGGTTTTGACTACGACTCCGGGACCTACCGTTACTCCCGTGAGTTCAAGTTTGACGTAGTTGCCGCATAACGCTCTACGGACGAACAAACCGTTTTCCACAGGATCACGTGAAGTAGGTTGATTTTAAGTGCCGTGGTTCAGACACTGAGTAACAAGACGATTGACTCTGATTTTGGAACTATCTTTATTTCAGAAGAAAAACTCTTATATATGATGCTAAATTAAAAGGTCAATGTTGTGGACGTGCTAATGTTAATGCCGATGCAGTGATGCAGTGTTAATGCAGTCGGTCATTCTTCCCGCTGATATGCTGATTCTGCTTCTGGCGCCGTCTACTAGTGCTGGGTTGGATATAGTTTTATGCTTATTACTAATTATTTATAGGTGAGAAAATCGGTTAGTGGGTTTGTATATTGCGACATGCTAATGCCTATTGATTGGATCAAATTACTAAGTGTGCATATAGGGTAGTAGGTCTTGGCACTAGGTGCCAACAGTGACTAAAATTGGTATTAAGTAAGAACATTACATTCACACTGACCCCAGAATTGGTAAATCCATCGTCGAAAGCGCTTTCTCGGACTTGAGGTGGCTGAAACTTTGGACTTAACAATAACAAAAAAAAAACAAGGAATATTCTCCATTATGAACTACACTATGGGGCCATGGAAATTATTATTTCTTTTTTTTTAGAAAAGGTTAGGTATAACCCCACCATCACTTCAAACCGAGTTTGGCCAATTTTTCTTTTCTCATTCCATATGTCTTTCTAATTGCTCGGAATCTGTTTTGGCCATCATCAATCACAAAAAAAAATAAAATTTACTCACTAATAAAACTCACTAATAAAACTTACACTTTGAACTAACTATAGTTCAAAGGCCATAGGACCTTAAAGTGTTACCCTTTCTTTTGGACCTAGGTGTGTGGGGAGCCGTTTAAAGGAAACTCCGCATGAGGCAAGACAACTCCTTTTATTCGCAGTCTTAGGGAGACTGCAAGGGCAACTTGCGCTGGAGGACGGCTTGACGACCAGCTAGAGAGTTGCCAGGAGCGCACGGAGCGCAGTTTCCCGTACCAGTAAAGGAGTCGCACCCAGCAACATAGAGGGCGCAGCCAGCGGCGAACACAGCCAGCGACAGGGCTACGCAGCCAGCGTCAGTTGAGGAGACCGCAGCCAGCGGTCAGGAGGCGCAAGGAGCACCAAGTATCCAGCGGTTAGGAGGCGCAAGGAGCACCAACTAACGGGGTCGGGCTTGTCCCACATGGCGGTGTCGGCGCGAGCAGTGCGGCCTGCACGCTGCCGCCATCTTGGAGTCGACCGCCATTGCTAATGACTAGCAATCATCTTGTGGAGGCACTGTGTGCTACAAGTGCCACAACGGGCAACTGCATCGCCATTTGTTAGATCCTACGCCTCGATGATGCCGAATGGAGCCTATATTTGTAGGGCAGCCCGAGGAGTAGCCCATCTTTAACTGTGCGTTTGAGGAGACGACCCAAGCGCACAACTGAACGGACCTGGAGAACAACCAGAGGTTATTGAAGGCGCTGAAGGATGAAGCGCGCGAGACAGTGAAGTCGCTGCTGATTCACCCTGGGGACGTTACCGCCGTGAAGGGGCAGGTGCGCTTTAGGTTTGGCTGACCGGAGCAGCTTATACGCAGCCAGCTGAACAGCGTGCGAGAGGTGCCTCCGATTGTGGAGCATCACCTGGCGAGGATCGTTCCCTTCGCAACCAGAGTGAGTAACATTACGGGGTTCTTGCAGTCGGCGAAGGCGGAGCAGCATCTGGGGAACCCCACCCTCATGGAGGAGCTTGTGGCAAAGCTTCCTACGAGCAAGCGAGTGGATTGGGTCAGGCACGCTGCATCGATCGAGCCTTTCCCACTGTAGCGCACTTCAGCGCGTGGCTACAGGAATATGCAAACATCGTGTGTACGATTTTAGACGGCGCACATAGGAGTATTTGAAATAAAAATCCGGACAAAATTATTTTTTAGCATTTTTTTATTCTTTATGAATTGGAAATTAATACTAAATCATAATTTCACAATTAATACTAAAAAAAAAAATAAAAAATGTAAGCCATACAGATCAACGTAACATACAATCGAGCAGTCTTTTGTGCATAGATATCAAATTTATTCGGATCGATCTCGCGTTCACATGATACAATCTCAAGGATAACTTGGAACATCTTTATTAATTCTACGGTGACTCCTGATATTAATTTATCTAGACTAGCTAGACTAATTTATTATTGAACACAAAACTACTGCGATTATACTAGAGCACCAAAAACAAAGACACCCAAAAAGCACAATAACGCACTTGCGAACGCCGTCGTCCCGAAGTAAGTGGACTGTGGCGAAAGGGGGGTCTGTTTATAGATGAGGCCGTTATTAGAGATGAGAAAAAGTACAGTTTTGATGAGCTTAAAAGCACTTCACGATTTTCAAATTTGTCCGGCTTTTTTTGATATATACTCCTATGTGCGGCGAGGGAAAGGAGCCGAGGCGTCGAGTTCTACATGCGAGCGTCGACCAGAACGGATGCGAGCAGCGGGATTATCGGCATGGAGGTTGTCCAATTTATGGAGGGCAACGAGCTGCAGGGAGTTCATCAGAGCTTCGCCACCGGTCAGGTGGAGCATGGTGAAGAGGCATCGGTTCTGCTTCACATGCTTACAGAGTGGCCATACGGCCAGATCCTGCGAAGTGCATGGCGAGTGCCAGATCAACGGATGCCGCAGATTGAATCATCGTCTGCTACATGGAGCTCCGGATGGCCGTAGCAGCAAGGTGGCTTCAGGCGCTACAACGGAGGAAACCAGCAGTTTCTAGACCACGTTACATGGACCACGAAAGAAGCCAGCTGTCGGTTGTCCTCAGAAACAGCCTGGAGAGAAGGTCCTCGCAGCCAGCGGAGGCTCCCGTGCAGAAGAATTTAAGCATTGACGTCGAAGGAGGCCGACTTTTGTTCCGTATACTGCCAGTAACGCTGTACGGATCTGGTCGCCAGGTGGACACATACGGGCTCTTGGATGACGGATCCTCCGTCATGATAATCGACGACGAGCTACGGAGGGATCTGGGAGTGCGAGGCGAACAGCGACAGCTGAACATCCAATGGTTTGGAGAAAGGCCAGCAGGGAGCCCACCAACGTGGTGAGTCTGGAGATAAGTGGAGCTGGGAAGCCCACTCGCCACCCGTTGAGAAACGTGTATGCCGTTTCGAGATTGAGTCTGCCGATGCAGACTTTATGTCGACGAGACGTTTAGGGCGTACATAAGGATTCGCGACAGCCACGGTGACACCACGGTGAAAGTGGGGCGTCGCTACCAGACGGGATTGCTCTGAAAGGACGACCACGATGTGATGTCACGGAGCTAAGAGATGGCGCACAGACGGCTGATCAGCGTCGAGAAGAAGTTCAAACGCAACGGGCAGTTGGCGCTGGAATACGATCGGATCATCAAGGATTACGTGTCCTAAGGATATGCAAGGAAGAAAAGCGGTGAAGAGTGACACAAGCTGTGATATTTGCCACATTTTGGTGTCGAAACCCCGAACAAGCCTGGTAAGGTCCAGTTTGTGTTTGATACTGCAGCCAAGGTTAAAGGAACTTCACTAAATTCAGCGCTGGACTAGGGGCCACAGTTTTACAAACCCTAGCCAGCCGTGCTCTTCCACTTCAGGGAAGGAGCAGTCAGAGTCTTCGGAGACATCAAGGAGATGTTCCACCAAGTGCTGATCCGACCCGATTTGCGATGTTCCCAACGATTTCTTTGGAAAGATGGTAACGACGATCGAGACCCGGATGTGTACGAGATGAACGTAATGACGTTTGAAGCAACCTGCTCGCCGAGCATTACGTGAAGACGGTGAGTGCCCTGAAGTTTCGGGATTCAGATCCGAGGGCAGTCAAGGCCATCATCGACCACCATTACGATGATGACTATGTGGATAGTTTCGCTACGGAGAGCGCCATACTCATCTTTTCCGCTATTAAGGTATCTACCCGAGTGAAGGAGATACATGCGGAGGCTGGATTCGAATTATGCCAGTTTTCATCCAGCTCACCCATCGTGGAAGCGGCGTTGGGACCAGCTGGACAAGTCAAGAGCGACGGATGGGGTGAGGCTGAGCAGAAGATCCTTGGAATGCGTTGGTAGGTAGCCTCGGATGACTTCAGATTCGACGTGGAGTATCATCGAGTGGCAAAAAGCGTTCTAAGTGGAGATCGAGTCCCTACAAAGAGTGAGTATCTGAGCCTGCTGATGACAACATTCGACCCATTGGGGTTCCTGTGCTGCCTAATGATTACCGCGAAGCTGTTGCTGCGGGAGATCTGGAGGCAGAAGATCCAGTGGGACGAACCACTGGCGGAGGAGATAGGCAGATCCTTTGCTGCCAGAGTAATGAACACTGTCAAGGAAGAACACAGTGTGGACATCAGTGAGACAGTGTTATGGACGGACTCAAAAACGGTGCTGAAATGGATTGGCAGCACCCACCGCCGGTACAAGCAGTTTGTTGACAATCGAGTGGCGAAGATTTTGGAGTCGTCAATGGTTTTCCAGTGGAAAACCATTGGATGTTGCGACGCGGTCGCAGAGCAAGGCAGACCTTAGCCCGGAATCCCGGTGGCTAAGCGGTCCCGCATTTTTGATGCAGCCAGCAAGCGGCTAGCCAGTGCCTGAGGAGGAAACCGAGCATGTTCCAGATGCATCTGATGAGGAGGAGATGCCCAGTGAGTTCGCATTGAATTTGTTATCCCGTTCCAGAGATTTTCAAACTTCAGTCGCCTGGTAAGGACCACAGCATGGGTCCTGAGGATTGCGCGCCGGTGCCGCAAACAGAGAAGCGTGCTCAAGAAATATTGACTCACTGCAACGGAGTGTGAGGCCGCGGAGAACCTGTTAGTCAGGCAGGCCCAATTGGAATCCCAATTTCCCGACGAGATGATATCAGCGGAACGCGGAAAGGACGTCGCCAGCTCGAGCAAGATTCGAGGTCTGGCGCCATACGTCGACGAACATGGAGTTCAGCGAGTCTATGGCAGAGTGGATGCCGTGCTGTCCATGCAGTACAGAGCGGGGGCACAGTCTTACGTAGATGGTAGTAAGACACTACCACGCCCAGATGAAGCATCAAAACGTGGACGCGACGATTGTCTCGTCAAGCAACGAGTGCAAATTGCAACGGACGCGACCGATGCCGTCGATAATGGGACCCCTCCCAAAGGATCGCTTGGAGCGGGAGGATGACCATTCAAGTATACAGGACTGGACTACTTTGGGCCACTATATGTGACTGTTGCCCGCCACAGAGAGAAGCGTTTGGTCGCCTTGTTTACGTGCTTGACGACAAGGGCGATTAATTTGGAGCTGGCGCATGACCTGTCGACGGTTTCCTGCATAATAGCTATCAGGAACTTCGTCTGCCGTAGACGACCAGTACGTAAACTGCGGAGTGACAACGGCAAGAAACTCGTGGGAGCTGACAGGGAGGCCAGACGATTTGGAGATGTGTTCGAGACGGAGAGGATACAGAGTGAGTTATCCAGCAGGAGCATTGAATAGGTCTTTAATTGCCCATCCAACCCGTAGAGGGCGGAGTATGGGAGCGGATAATGCAGTGCGTCAAGCGAGTGCTGCGCCATACCCTGAAGGAAGTCGCGCCGAGGGACTATGTGTTAGAGAGTCTCTTGATAGAGGCGGTGAATATAGTCAACTCGCGTCCGCTCACCCACTTGCAGGTGGATGCGGACCAAGAGAGTTGACGCCAAACGACCTGCTCAAGGTAGCGGCTAACCTGCCGGATACGCCTAGATTGAATGCGGTGCTGCCCAAGAAGGGTTTGTAACGAACTGTTTTTGCTATATTTTGTTCGCAACAAACGCCGCGACTAGCTCACAGAGGTTGAGGGTACGTTCCACCGAATTTATAGATTCGACGTGATTGCCCGAGCCCAGAAATAACACGAAATGCTTCGTTTCAATCAAATCTCCTTTATTGTCTTTACTTTACAACGAATAAGAGAATCTCACCGGCTGTTTGGCTCAGCCGACCGACCGCTCGCCCTCCCGTTGATCCCCGATCCCCGCTCCGGGTTGGTGCCAATACACACGCCCTCCCAAAGCTTGCGCCGCGGCAGGTCGTGTGGTCTTGGTGCCTGGCACCGAAACGGCTCACGGTTCCCTTCGT
Source organism: Drosophila ananassae (assembly GCF_017639315.1). Classification (NCBI taxonomy): domain Eukaryota; kingdom Metazoa; phylum Arthropoda; class Insecta; order Diptera; family Drosophilidae; genus Drosophila; species Drosophila ananassae. The sequence continues at coordinate 556,333 of NW_025319057.1, forward strand.
TCGGACTCACGGACTCTGGTTGCGGGGCCTGTGTTGTTGCTGCTGTCTGGACAGAGGCTTCGTGGTTCCAGCTTCATTTTTGTTTTTTTTTTTCTTTTGTTGTATTTTTTTCTTTTTGCGTGTGGATACCCTTATCCACCTCCCCCCGTCTTCGGATGACGTCAGAGTCGTTCTATTTCTCTATGCTGTTGTATATATATATATATATTTCTTGTTTTTTTTTTTCATTCGTGTTTCTGGGGCTTAACTTTGCCGCGAATCCTTCTGCCGCCTTGGACAAATGGTGCTCTTTTGCCCACACTGTGTCGCCGATCTTCGGGCTTCACTCCCGCCTCCACAGATTGTAGTGTCGAGCTTGCTCCTGCGCCGCGCGCTCCATGTTTCTCCGCACCAGCTCAAACACTTCCTGTAATTTTTCCGCATTTTCTTAGGGAGTGGCTTGAGCTTCTCCTGTCCCCAATGCCCCTTTGTCGAATATTGCTTTCGGCATTCTTGACTCTCTGCCTTGGGTTATGAAGCATGGTGAGTATCCCGTGGAGTCTGACACATGTCACAAAGAACACATGTTCTTTGTTCCTTGCCTGCAAACTGGGCGATCATTGTCTTCACCGTTCTGTTTGCCCTTTCCGTAGGGTTTTCCTGCGGCGTGTATGGTGCTGTAAACTGTTGGCGAACTTCGAGCTCCTCGAGAAATTTCTTGAAACTCCTACTGGTGAACTGGACACCATTGTCAGTCACCATCAACTTTGGCACACCATATCTAGCGATGATCCTTTCGCGGATTGCCTTTTGCAGCGTCTCCGTTGTGGCTTTCCGCATTGGAACCATTTCTGTCCATTCGGAAAATCGATCGATCATCACCAATAGCATGGTGTTTCCATGCTTGGACCTCGGCAACGGTCCCACGAAGTCCGCACATACCGTCGCCCACGGCTCCTCCGGGACCTGTGTCAGCATTTTTCCTGCTGCCTGCATCTGGCTCGGTTTATACCGCATGCATGTCTCGCATTTCCTGACATAGTTCCTTACGTCCCTTTGCCAGAAGTACCGTGCTGCTACTTTCGCAATCCTTTTCCTTCCGCCTAGATGTCCCGCTGTCGGTGCGTCGTGGTTCTCCTTCAGCACCTGTTGCCTCATGTCCATCGGCACACATAGTTACCTATTGCCCATATTATTGCCAGGCATTCTTTCTCCGTTGCCGAGTAATTCTTCGTTCTTCTTCTGCGTTCGGCTGGCGTAAGCGACCACTCCCTCGCCCTTCTCCGTGTCATGCGTCAGCACTGCACCTACGCCGTAGTCGCTGGCATCTGTTTGCAGCACAAACTTCTTCGTGAAATCGGGGCATGCCAGCACTGGATCCTCTGCTAAACGCGATTTTAAATTCTTAAACGCCTCTTGGTGTCTTGCCGTCCACTCCCACTTTGTTCCCTTTCGTAGGAGATCGTTCAACGGCCTTGCGATCCCAGCAAAATCAGGGATGAATCGCCGATACCACGACGCCATCCCGATGAATTGCCGTACCTCTTTCACGTTTGTCGGTGGTTCCAATTCCGTGATCGCTGCAACCTTTCCAGGATCCATACCAATCCCCTGACTTGTTATCCGGTGGCCCAGGTACAACAGCTCTTCCCTGAAGAAATGGCACTTGTCCGTGTTTATCCTTAAGTTTGCAGCCTTCAGTCTGCGGAACACTTCCTTCAAATTTGCCATGTACTCCTCCCTCGTGCGTCCGATCACTATGATGTCATCCTGGTACGCGAATGCGTGGGGAGCCATTTCCGGGCCTATGACCTGGTCTAAGGCCCTTTGAAATGTTGCCGAGGCCGAGTGAAATCCGAACGGCATCACCTTCCACTGGTACAGACCTTTCCCTGGTACAGTAAAAGCCGGGTATTTCCTGCTCTCTTCTTCAAGTGGGATTTGCCAATAGCCATCCTTAAGGTTCAGGCTGCTGAAAAATTTTGCCTCCCTCAATTGTTCCAAAATAAAGTTTATTCTTGGCATAGGGTACGCATCTTTTACTGACTTAGCGTTGATCTGCCGAAAGTCCACGCACATCCTCCACTGACCCGTCTTTTTCCTCACCACGACAATGGGTGAGCTGTAGGCGCTATTGGACGGCTCGATACATCCCTTCTTTAGCAGCTCTTCCACTTTTCCATTTATTTCCCCCTGTATTTTGAGGTTTTTTGGGTAATATCTTTGTTATACCCTTGCAGAGGGTATTATAATTTTGGTCAACAGTGTGAAACGCAGTGAAGGAGACATCTCCGACCCTATAAAGTATATACATTCTTGATCAGGATCACCTCCTGAGTCGATATGAGCATGTCCGTCTGTCTGTTTCTACGCAAACTAGTCTCTCAGTTTTAGAGCTATCGAGTTGAAACTTTGCACACATCCTTCTTTCCTTTGCAGGCAGTATATAAGTCGGAACGGCCGGGATCGGTCGACTATATCCTATAGCTGCCATATAACTGATTGAACGGAAATGCCATAACTTTGGTGTTTTTTAAGTTAGAGGGTTGGGCTTTCCACACATGTTATATTTGACCAAAATATCTTATGTACAAAATTTCATAAGGATCGGCCGACTATATCCAAGCTGTCATAGAACGATCGGAATTGGCATAACTTTGGTGTTTTTTAAGTTAGAAAGATGGGATTTGGTACAGATTCTATTTTGGGGAAAACAATCTGATCTGCCAATTTTCATAAGGATCGGCCGACTATAAACGATCCGCTATATATCTAATAAAATAAGATGGGTCTCCCATTCTTCCGAGGGTCCAGTTATGGCTATGGACAGCTTATCCTCCAAGCATCCGCTCCATCTTTCTCTTCTCGGGATCGTGACTTGGTGGCCTGCGCAGGTGATTGTTGTGCCGAATTCTGCGAGGAAATCCCATCCAAGCACCGCGCTGTCTCCCATGCCTGGCAACACTAATATGTTGCTAATATATGCCTATATTCAAATATGTTGTTGCCAAAGCTTACTGTTGTTAGGAGTACCATTTAAGTCTCTATGTGGCTCCCGTTGGCCAACTTTACTAGTCTCCTTGTTGCTTTCCGTTCTCCGGCGATTCCCGGGTCCTCTGCTAACTTTTCTGAAATGAAGCTAGCCGTTGCCCCGGTGTCTACCATGGCCCTCACCTCTGCACCTCCGACCTTGATGACTGCCGCTAATTGCTGATCGTCTCCGGTTAATCCTCCAACTAGTTCTGAGAGGCAGCACCTCGCGATCTCCGCCTTCCTCTCTACGGCTGAGATCGCTGCACGTTTCCCACTCTTTGGCAGCATTCTGTGCTTCTCACCCCTACTGCGCCACACATCCTGCAGAACAAAATTCTGGGGTTCCTGCACCCGCTGGCCCAATGGCCCATGCCTCCGCATCTGTTGCATGCCTGTGCTGGGTTTTTTACATGTCCCTGTCTAGGCGTCGCTGCCCACTGCATGTTCGGCTGCCTTTGACTTTGCTGCCCATCGTTGACTCGGCTGCTGTTGCCTTGGCTGCTGTTGCTCCTCAGGCTGCCATCTCTGCCCCCACCCGTGTCCTGGAGGGCTCTGTTGCTCCGGTGGTTTATGATGCGGTTCCTCTTTTGGCCATCTTCTGTCTACCGCGGAGGATTGTCTATTGAAAACCTCCTCTTCCAAAGCCAGCTCCTCGAATTCCTCGGCTAGACCCATAACCTTCTCGAGCGATGCACATGCGTATGGTCTCATGAACATTTTCATGCGCGGCATGCAGTTCTCCACTAGCCTTTTAATGACCTCCTTCGTTGACTTTCCTAAAGGCTTCATTAGCGTCTGCAGGTCCACCATATATTCCTTGAACGGTTCTCCTTGTTGCTGTTTCCGCTGCCGAACCTGGTCTGCCAGTTTTTCGAAGTATCCGTTTGGCAGGAAAAAGGCCTCGAAGCTCCATCTGAACTCCTTCTCGAAGCTCCTACTCGGTTCACGAACTCGAGAGGATCTCCTGTTCCGTCGAATCGGAACGACCACTCTCGGACTTGTTTCGCCACTTTTGCGTAGTCAACCTGTACCGGGACTGGCTTCCGCACTTGTGGCTCCATGCTCCTTATACTCTTCATTTCTGGCTCTGCCAGACTTTGAATCAGCTTTTCCGATTCGCTCACCGCTCTCCGCCTCGGCGTGGACTCTACTCCTAGACTCTAAAGCAATCACGTAGTTTGGGCGCCAGGTGTAACGAACTGTTTTTGCTATATTTTGTTCGCAACAAACGCCGCGACTAGCTCACAGAGGTTGAGGGTACGTTCCACCGAATTTATAGATTCGACGTGATTGCCCGAGCCCAGAAATAACACGGAATGCTTCGTTTCAATCAAATCCCCTTTATTGTCTTTACTTTACAACGAATAAGAGAATCTCACCGGCTGTTTGGCTCAGCCGACCGACCGCTCGCCCTCCCGTAGATCCCCGATCCCCGCTCCGGGTTGGTGCCAATACACACGCCCTCCCAAAGCTTGCGCCGCGGCAGGTCGTGTGGTCTTGGTGCCTGGCACCGAAACGGCTCACGGTTCCCTTCGTTCGGACTCACGGACTCTGGTTGCGGGGCCTGTGTTGTTGCTGCTGTCTTCTGCGCTGATCTTCTGCTGCCGCTGCTCGTCCGTCGCCGCCGCTCCCTCGTCGTCGCCTCTACTGTTGCTGCTCCTCCTTTATGGGTGCCGTTGACCTTCGGAATCTTTGGCTCGCTGGGATTGCCCTTTCGCCGTGGCCGGCAGCTAATCCGTGTTAACAGACCGAGTGGCTCACCTCCCGGGCAAACGCCGGGCAGGGTATGCTCCTCGCTGCTTAGCGGCCGGATCAGGGCACGAAGGGCCTACCTACCTACCACAGGACCACTCTACTCCTAGACTCTAAAGCAATCACGTAGTTTGGGCGCCAGGTGTAACGAACTGTTTTTGCTATATTTTGTTCGCAACAAACGCCGCGACTAGCTCACAGAGGTTGAGGGTACGTTCCACCGAATTTATAGATTCGACGTGATTGCCCAAGCCCAGAAATAACACGGAATGCTTCGTTTCAATCAAATCCCCTTTATTGTCTTTACTTTACAACGAATAAGAAAATCTCACCGGCTGTTTGGCTCAGCCGACCGACCGCTCGCCCTCCCGTAGATCCCCGATCCCCGCTCCGGGTTGGTGCCAATACGCACGCCCTCCCAAAGCTTGCGCCGCGGCAGGTCGTGTGGTCTTGGTGCCTGGCACCGAAACGGCTCACGGTTCCCTTCGTTCGGACTCACGGACTCTGGTTGCGGGGCCTGTGTTGTTGCTGCTGTCTTCTGCGCTGATCTTCTGCTGCCGCTGCTCGTCCGTCGCCGCCGCTCCCTCGTCGTCGCCTCTACTGTTGCTGCTCCTCCTTTATGGGTGCCGTTGACCTTCGGAATCTTTGGCTCGCTGGGATTGCCCTTTCGCCGTGGCCGGCAGCTAATCCGTGTTAACAGACCGAGTGGCTCACCTCCCGGGCAAACGCCGGGCAGGGTATGCTCCTCGCTGCTTAGCGGCCGGATCAGGGCACGAAGGGCCTACCTACCTACCACAGGACCACTCTACTCCTAGACTCTAAAGCAATCACGTAGTTTGGGCGCCAGGTGTAACGAACTGTTTTTGCTATATTTTGTTCGCAACAAACGCCGCGACTAGCTCACAGAGGTTGAGGGTACGTTCCACCGAATTTATAGATTCGACGTGATTGCCCAAGCCCAGAAATAACACGGAATGCTTCGTTTCAATCAAATCCCCTTTATTGTCTTTACTTTACAACGAATAAGAAAATCTCACCGGCTGTTTGGCTCAGCCGACCGACCGCTCGCCCTCCCGTAGATCCCCGATCCCCGCTCCGGGTTGGTGCCAATACGCACGCCCTCCCAAAGCTTGCGCCGCGGCAGGTCGTGTGGTCTTGGTGCCTGGCACCGAAACGGCTCACGGTTCCCTTCGTTCGGACTCACGGACTCTGGTTGCGGGGCCTGTGTTGTTGCTGCTGTCTTCTGCGCTGATCTTCTGCTGCCGCTGCTCGTCCGTCGCCGCCGCTCCCTCGTCGTCGCCTCTACTGTTGCTGCTCCTCCTTTATGGGTGCCGTTGACCTTCGGAATCTTTGGCTCGCTGGGATTGCCCTTTCGCCGTGGCCGGCAGCTAATCCGTGTTAACAGACCGAGTGGCTCACCTCCCGGGCAAACGCCGGGCAGGGTATGCTCCTCGCTGCTTAGCGGCCGGATCAGGGCACGAAAGGCCTACCTACCTACCACAGGACACGCCCCCGGTCGCGTTCGCCACTCGCCTCCAAACACCTGCGTGCCTATGCTCCGCAGGATCTATGGTAGGCCAGAGGTTTGGGCGTCGCGTGCTGCAGTGCTGACTTGCTTCCTCCCCCCTCCCCCCCGCTGCTGCCCCTCTTGCTACCTGTCTTGGCGTGTGGGAGATCTAATCTCCTCACAGGTTCTACGTGAAAGTAGTTGCCCGCATGCTGCGAGACTGTTTCTGGAGAAGGTGGGTCATGGAGTACCTGCCTACGCTTGCCTTGCCCAGACGGGAGTGGCGCAAGGGCATTGTGGAGGAGGTCTACAGCGGAGCTGATGGAGTCGTCAGAGGCGCCACTGTGCGCGTGAACGATAATGACCTAGGTCGGACAATGTTGCGGGCCGGCTCTAAATTTTGGATTTAAGTGAAGCGGTTCTTCACAGGGTCGGGGATGTCGACGGTCCAACATTGTAATCGATAGGTAGAATCAGTATTGGTAGGAAAATGTAGTATTTTTTAAATTATCCGATTTCTTGGCTCATTGAAGTACGGGCCTACTGATCTCGGTAATGTGAATGCCGCCAAAAGTGCCCTTTCATTGTCTTGTGAATTGTAGGAGGGCACACTGCGGTAAGATTAAGATCAAGATTCTGAATCGTGAGGCTAATTTAAGCAATTTCAGAATAAAACGAATTTGGCCGATTTCATGGTATTAATTAATAACTTTTAAACTAAGTAAGATTTTTTGAAACGGTTTTTTTATTATTTTATTATTGTTTTTATTATTGACACCGATAGGAATGTTTTTAGAAAAATGGGCGTGGCTCCGCCCCTTCCCTGACGAAATATTAATAAATAACTTTTTAACTAAGTAAGACATTTTTAAACGGTTTTTTTATTATTGTTATGGAATACATTAGAAATAGTTTTTGAAAAAAATGGGCGTGGTTCCGCCCTCCCTTTCCGAGAAAAAAAAGTAAAATTCATATACAAAAGTTGAAAAGGTGATAGGCAAAATTATTCAAACAAATACAATTGAAAAGATTATTGCTATCTGAAAAAATTAGACATTATCTTCATTTTCAAGCTCTTCGTCAGATATAAAACTTAAAACGTCAATTTCATCCTCGGAATCGTCCGTTTCCGTGCGCCATACTTCATAGAGCTCTGCGTTCGAAAACTCGAAGTTACCTGGTGCGGATTTGTGCACATTAAGCCAATTTGCATCTTATTCAGAATTAATAGCTCTACAATTTGCACTTGGACGCACACCAATACACAGACATATATTTTTTGTAAACCTAAGTAAAGTTAAATGTTTTTGGAAAAGAATTCACTTCACTTCCAAAGTTACCACCAAATAATGCGAATTTGTAAGTACGTGGTTTTTGGCTGAAACAGCTGACTTTAACAGTGAATAGCCTTAACAGTGCACTATTAATTAACATTTTTGATATGGAGTCATATGGAGCCATATGTTTTTAATATGTTTACATAAAAAAAGCCAAATATTTTAACTTTGATAAAATGACTAAATACCATGAAATCGGCCAAATTTCCCATAGTGCATAGGCCCTTAAAGTATTACCCTTTCTTTTGGACCTATGCGTGAGGGGAGCCGTTTAAAGGCAACTCCGCATGAGGCAAGACAACAAACAACCATTACATACGTGGGATCGTAACCTTTTAATAGATTTTGGATTCGATTACAACACCAAACAAGGAACCAATTAGTTCCCGGCGACCTAAGCGGCACCTCCCTTTTGCTACTTGTAGAGAAAGCTGCAGCGAATTATTTATAAATTTTTATATTAGCAGTGTCATATTGTGAACATTGGGCTACTGAATTTTATACAAAGCATGATTTTTATATTAAATTCATTTTGTTCATTATGAAGTTATTCTATGAAAGAAAGAATATTGTACATTTATACTATGTAAATAGTGTCTAAATATTCTTTGTTATTTTATTGTAATTAGATATATATATATATATATAAGTTGTTCGTCGTTAGAGCGTTATGCGGCCACTACGTCAAACTTGAACTCGCGGGAATAACGGTAGGTCCCGGAGTCGTAGTTAAAGAATGTATCACATAGATTCGACGTGATTGCCCGAGCCCAGAAATAACACGGAATGCTTCGTTTCAATCAAATCCCCTTTATTGTCTTTACTTTACAACGAATAAGAGAATCTCACCGGCTGTTTGGCTCAGCCGACCGACCGCTCGCCCTCGCGTAGATCCCCGATCCCCGCTCCGGGTGGGTGCCAATACACACGCCCTCCCAAAGCTTGCGCCGCGGCAGGTCGTGTGGTCTTGGTGCCTGGCACCGAAACGGCTCACGGTTCCCTTCGTTCGGACTCACGGACTCTGGTTGCGGGGCCTGTGTTGTTGCTGCTGTCTTCTGCGCTGATCTTCTGCTGCCGCTGCTCGTCCGTCGCCGCCGCTCCCTCGTCGTCGCCTCTACTGTTGCTGCTCCTCCTTTATGGGTGCCGTTGACCTTCGGAATCTTTGGCTCGCTGGGATTGACCTTTCGCCGTGGCCGGCAGCTAATCCGTGTTAACAGACCGAGTGGCTCACCTCCCGGGCAAACGCCGGGCAGGGTATGCTCCTCGCTGCTTAGCGGCCGGATCAGGGCACGAAGGGCCTACCTACCTACCACAGGACCACTCTACTCCTAGACTCTAAAGCAATCACGTAGTTTGGGCGCCAGGTGTAACGAACTGTTTTTGCTATATTTTGTTCGCAACAAACGCCGCGACTAGCTCACAGAGGTTGAGGGTACGTTCCACCGAATTTATAGATTCGACGTGATTGCCCGAGCCCAGAAATAACACGGAATGCTTCGTTTCAATCAAATCCCCTTTATTGTCTTTACTTTACAACGAATAAGAGAATCTCACCGGCTGTTTGGCTCAGCCGACCGACCGCTCGCCCTCCCGTAGATCCCCGATCCCCGCTCCGGGTTGGTGCCAATACACACGCCCTCCCAAAGCTTGCGCCGCGGCAGGTCGTGTGGTCTTGGTGCCTGGCACCGAAACGGCTCACGGTTCCCTTCGTTCGGACTCACGGACTCTGGTTGCGGGGCCAGTGTTGTTGCTGCTGCCTTCTGCGCTGATCTTCTGCTGCCGCTGCTCGTCCGTCGCCGCCGCTCCCTCGTCGTCGCCTCTACTGTTGCTGCTCCTCCTTTATGGGTGCCGTTGACCTTCGGAATCTTTGGCTCGCTGGGATTGCCCTTTCGCCGTGGCCGGCAGCTAATCCGTGTTAACAGACCGAGTGGCTCACCTCCCGGGCAAACGCCGGGCAGGGTATGCTCCTCGCTGCTTAGCGGCCGGATCAGGGCACGAAAGGCCTACCTACCTACCACAGGACACGCCCCCGGTCGCGTTCGCCACTCGCCTCCAAACACCTGCGTGCCTATGCTCCGCAGGATCTATGGTAGGCCAGAGGTTTGGGCGTCGCGTGCTGCAGTGCTGACTTGCTTCCTCCCCCCTCCCCCCCGCTGCTGCCCCTCTTGCTACCTGTCTTGGCGTGTGGGAGATCTAATCTCCTCACAGGTTCTACGTGAAAGCAGTTGCCCGCATGCTGCGAGACTGTTTCTGGAGAAGGTGGGTCATGGAGTACCTGCCTACGCTTGCCTTGCCCAGACGGGAGTGGCGCAAGGGCATTGTGGAGGAGGTCTACAGCGGAGCTGATGGAGTCGTCAGAGGCGCCACTGTGCGCGTGAACGATAATGACCTAGGTCGGACAATGTTGCGGCCCGGCTCTAAATTTTGGATTTAAGTGAAGCGGTTCTTCACAGGGTCGGGGATGTCGACGGTCCAACATTGTAATCGATAGGTAGAATCAGTATTGGTAGGAAAATGTAGTATTTTTTAAATTATCCGATTTCTTGGCTCATTGAAGTACGGGCCTACTGATCTCGGTAATGTGAATGCCGCCAAAAGTGCCCTTTCATTGTCTTGTGAATTGTAGGAGGGCACACTGCGGTAAGATTAAGATCAAGATTCTGAATCGTGAGGCTAATTTAAGCAATTTCAGAATAAAACGAATTTGGCCGATTTCATGGTATTAATTAATAACTTTTAAACTAAGTAAGATTTTTTGAAACGGTTTTTTTATTATTTTATTATTGTTTTTATTATTGACACCGATAGGAATGTTTTTAGAAAAATGGGCGTGGCTCCGCCCCTTCCCTGACGAAATATTAATAAATAACTTTTTAACTAAGTAAGACATTTTTAAACGGTTTTTTTATTATTGTTATGGAATACATTAGAAATAGTTTTTGAAAAAAATGGGCGTGGTTCCGCCCTCCCTTTCCGAGAAAAAAAAGTAAAATTCATATACAAAAGTTGAAAAGGTGATAGGCAAAATTATTCAAACAAATACAATTGAAAAGATTATTGCTATCTGAAAAAATTAGACATTATCTTCATTTTCAAGCTCTTCGTCAGATATAAAACCTAAAACGTCAATTTCATCCTCGGAATCGTCCGTTTCCGTGCGCCATACTTCATAGAGCTCTGCGTTCGAAAACTCGAAGTTACCTGGTGCGGATTTGTGCACATTAAGACAAATTGCGTCTTATTCAGAATTAATAGCTCTACAATTTGCACTTGGACGCACACCAATACACAGACATGTATTTTTTGTAAACCTAAGTAAAGTTAAATGTTTTTGGAAAAGAATTCACTTCACTTCCAAAGTTACCACCAAATAATGCGAATTTGTAAGTACGTGGTTTTTGGCTGAAACAGCTGACTTTAACAGTGAATAGCCTTAACAGTGCACTGTTAATTAACATTTTTGATATGGAGTCATATGGAGCCATATGTTTTTAATATGTTTACATAAAAAAAGCCAAATATTTTAACTTTGATAAAATGACTAAATACCATGAAATCGGCCAAATTTCCCATAGTGCATAGGCCCTTAAAGTATTACCCTTTCTTTTGGACCTACGCGTGAGGGGAGCCGTTTAAAGGCAACTCCGCATGAGGCAAGACAACAAACAACCATTACATACGTGGGATCGTAACCTTTTAATAGATTTTGGATTCGATTACAACACCAAACAAGGAACCAATTAGTTCCCGGCGACCTAAGCGGCACCTCCCTTTTGCTACTTGTAGAGAAAGCTGCAGCGAATTATTTATAAATTAGCAGTGTTTTTTTTATATTATTTAAGCAGTGTCGAAGTAGGTGGGGTAACGCGAGGTCTACTCGTGGTCCGTTTCACGGGAGCAACACTCGAAGTAGATTGGTATGCCGCGCGTTTTCTTGTGGTCCGTTTACACAGGAGCCACTCGAAGTAGGTTCGATGATGAAAGTTCTACTGGTGGTTTACTCTGGAGCCACGCAAAGTAGATAGCTTTCAGAGAGTCCTATTTGTGAACCGTTTTACACAGGTTCACTCAAAGTGGCTCAGAAGAACAATTCTTATAAAAGATGATACAAATCAAATTACTAAGTGTGCATATAGGGTAGTAGGTCTTAGCACTAGGTGCCAACTTAAGTCATATGAATGTATAGGTAATTTAGAATTAATTAAATAATGATAATGTATAATTAATGTAGATAATTAAGTGGAATGTATGAAGTCTAGTATAAGTTAGTTTAGGGCGGAGCGGGAGCGCAAGTAATGCTCTCACATGCGCTCTCCCATGAATTTGCCCCGCTTCGCCGCACTAGATAAGCTAGGCTTAAGTTTTTGTTGATATGAATATAAGTTAACTGAAGTTAACCGCGCGACGGCAATGTCCGGTTGCTTAAGAACTCGCTCTGGCCAAACTGCTGACACAGCGTCTGGCCGGATGCTCGTGCATAGCCGGCGAACACTGCATATTTGCGTGACCGCTATGAAATACTTTTTGTTAGCCTTAAGTTTCAGTTTGTACTCGAGTCTCTCAGAATAAAGAACTCTTTCACTTAACTCCGGCACAAGCCGTAATATTCAATTCATTTGCTCTTGCTTGGTTACTCAGCCTCAAGGCAGTAATAACGGAGTTAGTAACTCCCAACGTAAACTCTCATCAGAAGGAAGAACCCTCGGCAACCGCCAGGGATACCAAACCATTCTACACTGGAGATATCCTCATCACTGAAGACACCCTCTACAGCGGAGAATAAATAACCATCCCCTCCTTAATTTAATTAATTGGCGCCCATCGTGAAAACATGTAAGTGGACATTTTCATTCACAATCCTTTCAACAAGTCTGCATTGGTAGTAGTAGTGAAAATGTGTTACACTCATAACTAAAAACTGCACCCCATTAACCTTTTTTTTAAAAAATAAAATAAAATAAATAAATAAATTCCTAAATAAAATTGGCTGACGGTTTAGCGTTGCATTTTTGTACAAATTTCTTATAACAATACAATTTTTTTACAAATTTATTATATGAACCATTTTCTTTTGGGATATCTATCGCCCAATATTTGTTTGCATTTATTATTTTTCTGTATAATTAAATGAATAAATGTTTTTATACAACAACAAAGGTTGAAGAATAGAAACTTCTTAACCAAGATAAAAAAAAAAGTCACCAGCTCCAAATTTAATTTTCATTCAAAATAATTCATATAATTGTGTGCATTTAATTCAGCTTTTACATGTCCCTTTTGTTACACAAAAATTCTTGGTATTAGCTGCACAGTCTTGGTTATTTATTTTCCCTTTCTGTTTTGTTTCCCCACTCCATTCTTGGGAATACGATACGGCCGCGCATGCAGTCAGTGGCACTTTGTTATTTTTATTTATTTTTTTTTTTTCTTATCTTTGTGTCATAGCGGAGGCTCCGTCCCCGCTACCCCTCACCTTGCCCCTACTTGGCAAAGCAATAGTGCAGCTCAACGAGCCCGCACACATATGTAACTAAAACAACGGCTCAGCCCTCGCGAGCCCCCTCACCCTACCAATCGCCTCTGTGGGCATGCAATTCGAGCATGAACATTTTTTTTTCTCGGGTTCTACACATAGCTGCAGCTCCACATGAGCAATCCCTTCCGACGATATAGAAGCGTAAGACAATTCTCCAGTGATTCTGAGTCAGAGTCCGAAAGACCGGCCAGATCTTCCACCCCAAAAAACGCTAGAGCACTCCGACACGCAAAAATGGCTTTCAGCATGGAACAAATGACAGCCACCATACAGGCAGCCGTTCAACATGCCGTCCAAGAAGCCAATATTGAGAGCCAACGTAGGGAAAATGAACTTCGCCTGGCTATACAGCGGCTGACCGAACAAGTCAACGCAGTACAAGTCACTCCCGCGCAAGCGGAAGCCCCCGTAATCAAAGTATATGAACCCATACAAATTAGAGACAACGTAAAATGTGACGAGCCCCTAGATGCCGTCAAGTGCCTGCCCGAATTTACGGGAACGCAGGAAGCATACGTTTCCTGGCGGCAAGCGGCGGTAGCCGCATATTATATTTTTAGGAACTATGTAAATAGCTCTCGGCATTACCAGGCAGTTATAATTATTAGGAGTAAAATAAGAGGCCCTGCCGATGCCGTGCTATCCTCGTTTGGCACTGTGCTGAATTTCGACGCGATTATAAATCGACTCGACTTCACGTACAGTGATAAACGCCAGATTCACGTTATCGAGCAAGAAATGGGTACTCTCAGGCAGGGAAATATGACCCTACTGCAGTACTACGACGAGGTCGAGAAAAAACTGACCTTACTCACCAACAAAGCCACCATGTCGTACGAAGCCTCGGCGGCAAAGGTTTTATGCGACAAATTCCGGGACGACGCACTCCGAGTATTTATCTCGGGACTTAAGCGTAGTCTTACGGATGTCCTCTTTTCGGCAAAGCCAAAAGATATGCCTTCAGCCCTCGCTTTGGCACAGGAAATAGAAGCTAACCACGAGAGGTACTCCTTCGCGGCTTCGTTTGCCAGAAGCCAGGAGGACAAGGATAAAAAACACTATCCAAAAACACAAGACCACCGTCAGGCTCCTCCGCCGGCGAATGCCCAGACAAATACTGGCAAAAATCCTTACTACAAAAAGGAGCAGCACAAAGCACAAGTGCACTCTGCCCCACACAGCGGAAGCACACCTGAACCCATGGACATTGACCCATCGCTTTCCAGGATGCTCAAGCCGTCCCTAGCCCCGGCATACCAAAACAGGAAGCCGGTAGAGTCCGATCGATCGAGCCCACACAAAAGGCAGAGGGTCAACCATGTCGCGCAGGCCACAAGTGAATCCGAGGGGAAATATTCCGCTACAGCTTCAGACGCGACTCAAGAGATTGACGACGACGCCATTAGGGAATACGACTCTGACGTCATTAATTTTTTAGGGGAAAGTCCCTGCTACCCGTCATCAGACGAAGAGTAGCGGGGCTAGAAATGAAGCTTCTAATAGACACGGGCGCGTCAAAAAATTTCATCCGTCCATACGAGGGATTGAAAGGCGTTCGCCCAGTGGATTCACCATTTTCGATACATTCTATCCATGGCGTTACCACGATCACAAAGAAATGCTTCATATCCCTATTCAACTTGAAGGCCACGTTCTTCATTTTACCAGATTTGTCCTCCTTTGATGCCATCATCGGCCTTGACCTGTTAAAACAGGCAGGGGCATCGCTTTGCCTAGCCTCCGGACACCTCAAATGGGGTTCCGAAATAGAAAAGCTAGAATTCCAAGCATGCCCCAACGTAAATTTTACTGAAGTGGACTGCTCCAGTGCACCACCTTCAGTCAGAAAAGCATTTTCAAAAATGCTAAGCGACAGAAAAAATGCCTTCGCTAACCCAAATGAGGCGTTACCTTACAACACTTCAGTGGTTGCGACCATTAGAACAGTTGATGAGGAGCCCATTTATGCCAGACCCTACCCATACCCGATGGGGGCAGCCGATTTCGTAAATGGCGAAATTCAAGACCTCCTAAAAAACGGCATAATCCAGAAGTCGAGATCCCCCTACAATAACCCAATATGGGTAGTAGACAAAAAGGGCACCGACGAGTCTGGCAGCCGTAAAATGCGGCTGGTATTAGACTTTCGAAAGTTAAACGAGAGGACAATACCGGATCGCTACCCCATGCCAATTATCTCCATGATACTAGGCAATTTGGGCAAGGCTAAGTACTTTACAACGCTCGATTTGAAGTCTGGCTACCACCAGATTACACTGGCGGAACGTGACCGTGAAAAAACTTCCTTTTCCGTAAACGGGGGAAAATACGAGTTCTGCCGACTGCCATTCGGGTTGAGGAATGCTGCCAGCATCTTCCAAAGAACCATCGACGACATACTGCGAGAGCAGATTGGCAAATTTTGCTATGTCTATGTCGATGATGTTATCGTCTTCTCAGAGGACGAAAACGCCCACATACGGCAGGTAGACTGGGTACTAAAGAGCCTGCTCGACGCCAACATGAGAGTGTCGGCGCAGAAATCGGTCTTCTTCAAAGAAAGCGTTAATTTTTTGGGGTTTATAGTCACCAGTGAAGGGACTAGAACAGACCCAGAAAAGGTCCGGGCCATCAAGGAATTCCCGGAGCCTAAAAACGTATTTGAAGTAAGGTCATTCATGGGCTTGGCTGGCTACTATAGGTGCTTTATTAAAGATTTTGCATCAATAGCTAAGCCCATTTCGAGTATCCTAAAAGGGGAACATGGAAATGTCAGCAGATACAGATCCAGAAACATCCAGGTACAGTTTACCGAGCCACAACGGCTGGCCTTCGAAAAGCTTCGGAACATCCTGGCCTCTGAGGACGTCATCCTCAGATACCCCGATTATAAATTGGCATTTGATCTAACGACAGATGCCTCAGCGTACGGCATTGGCGCTGTGCTTTCCCAAAAGGGACGACCCATTTCTATGATCTCTAGAACCTTAAAGGACAGAGAGGTTAATTACGCTACCAACGAAAGGGAGCTGTTAGCCATAGTTTGGGCCCTAGAAAAGCTTCGTCACTACCTATATGGGGTCAAAGACATAAATGTCTACACTGACCACCAACCACTAACCTACGCGGTTTCGGATTCTAATCCAAACACGAAAATTAAAAGATGGAAAGAACGCATCGACGAGTGTGGTGCCAAGGTTCATTACATGCCTGGCAAAGACAACCTCGTCGCAGATGCCCTCTCGAGGCAACAACTCAACGTTGTAGAAGAGGAAGAGGCATTTTCAAGCGCGGCCACAATCCACAGTGAGCTGTCGCTAACTCACACCATCCCATCCACGGATAAGCCTCTCAATTGCTTCCAGAACCAGATAACTCTGGAAGAGACTCGCTTTTCGTCTAAACGCAGCTTTGTTCTCTTTGGAAACAAGAGACGGCATAACATTGACTTCACTTGCGAGGAGTCATTGCTGGAGGAGCTCGCGGACGTGATAGTTCCTAAAGGCGTAAACGCCATCCATTGCGATTTGCACACGCTAGCAATGGTACAGGACAAATTGGTTCGGCAATTCCCTGCCACCAAATTTTGGCACTGCAAAAACCGAGTGACGGATATTTTTGCAATGGGCGAGAGGCGGGAGATTCTCACTGTCGAGCACAACAGAGCTCACAAGTCTGCCCAAGAAAACGTGAAGCAGGTACTCTCCGAGTACTACTTCCCAAAAATGACCAAAATGGCGAACGAAATAGTCGATTCCTGCAGGACTTGCGCCAAGGCTAAATACGACAGACATCCAAAGAAACAGGAGCTTGGCGAAACACCGATCCCATCTCATGTAGGAGAAATGCTACACATAGACATCTTCTCCACGGATAAAAAGTATTTCCTTACGTGCATCGACAAATTCTCGAAATTTGCTGTCGTCCAACCGGTCCCCTCTAGATCCATAGAGGACCTCAAACCAGCGCTACTACAGCTGATGAACATTTTCCCTAAGGCAAAGGTCATATATTGCGACAACGAACCATCGTTGAACTCGCACACCATCGTGGCCATGCTGGAAAACCATTTCAGCGTTAGCATTTCAAATGCTCCGCCCCTCCACAGTGTCTCAAACGGACAGGTCGAACGCTTCCACAGCACTCTGGTAGAGCTTGCTAGATGCCTTAAAATCGACAAAGGCATTAGCGATACCGTAGAGCTGATCCTACTGGCTACAACCAAATATAACAAATCTATCCATTCGGTCATCGACAAGAGGCCGGCTGACGTGGTTCAGACTCAATCAAATGGGCCACATTACGAAATACAGGATAAGATTAAAAGAGCCCAGGACAAGCTCCGAAACAGGGAAAACGCTTCCCGACAAAATAGAGTGTTCGAGGTTGGCGAAAAAGTCTTAGTGAAGTCTAACAAACGCCTGGGCAACAAACTCTCACCTTTGTGTGAAGAAAAGACCGTTGAAGCGGACATGGGGACCACAGTCCTCATTAAGGGGAGGGTGGTCCACAAAGACAACCTTAGGTAGGCCGAGCGTGACTATTTTATCCCTCGCCTGATAATTTTTAAATTTCTTATCATACCTTTTTTGTAGCCACTTGGCATAAGTTTTGCTTTTATTATTTTAATCACGCTTTGGTGGTGGGCTTCCCAAATTTCAACAAACTTACAGCACTTCCAAATTTCGAAAAAATTAAATTTAAAGAATTCGAATTAATAAATGCAAACAATAGGCAGGTCAATATCAACAACAAAGTACAAATGCAAATTAATAAAATTTCCGCTACCGTCAACCAACTTCTGGGGTCGGCTAAAAAGTCCCAAATTGATACAGGGCACCTATTCGAGATGCTTTTAACTCGAAATAGGATGATAACAATGGAGCTGCAGGGTTTAATACTGGCAGTAGCTCTTGCCAAAGTTAACGTCGTTAGCCCTAGCATCTTAGATCATGCAGACCTGGAAGGTATGTGGATGGAAGAGCCCACCGAGACCGCGATTAGGGATGTTTTGTCCGTATCGTCCGTTAAGATATTACAATCCAATAACATCTTACACTTTATTATTAAGTTTCCAAAGATCAAGTCGGCCTGCAACAAGATCACCGTTTTCCCGGTGTCACATCACGGCACCATACTCAGGCTGGAGGACAATATTATTGCTGAATGCGACGGCAATATCCACACTGTAGAAAACTGCTCTTTGACAGCAGGGGCTACATTTTGTCGGTTGGCGCGAAGAAGATCATGCGCTCAAGAGCTCCTCGCTGGAGGCACGGCACATTGCGAGATCCAGCAAAGCGATTTACACCCCATCACCTATGTTGATGAGGGGATCGTAATCATAAACGATAGCCCGGCTCGAGTGTGTGTGGATAATGGCACCTGTGCCCAATTAAGGGGTACATACCTTGTCACCTTTGAAGAAGGTGCCACCATTAACGAAACCCGATTGGTCAACCATAACACAGCCCAGAAGAGGGCTCCAGGAGTGGCCAGCTCACCTTCCCTAAACGTCACTATGGAACGCCACGTTCTCAGTCTTCCTTACCTTCACCGGCTGAGTGAACGTAATTTGGAACACATCAGGGAGTTCGGGGAGATCATCAACCACCATCAAGTATATCAGATGGTGTTCATAGCGGGAGCAATATGCTGCGCTTTGATTTGCATCGGCTTGGCCTATCGGCGGGTCACTCAGGCCCGAAGAACCGCGGCCCAACTAAAAGAGATGATCGCCCAAATAGGGTCGGCCGAGGGCGGCCTCATTCTTGAAGGGGGAGTAGTTAACTGAAGTTAACCGCGCGACGGCAATGTCCGGTTGCTTAAGAACTCGCTCTGGCCAAACTGCTGACACAGCGTCTGGCCGGATGCTCGTGCATAGCCGGCGAACACTGCATATTTGCGTGACCGCTATGAAATACTTTTTGTTAGCCTTAAGTTTCAGTTTGTACTCGAGTCTCTCAGAATAAAGAACTCTTTCACTTAACTCCGGCACAAGCCGTAATATTCAATTCATTTGCTCTTGCTTGGTTACTCAGCCTCAAGGCAGTAATAACGGAGTTAGTAACTCCCAACGTAAACTCTCATCAGAAGGAAGAACCCTCGGCAACCGCCAGGGATACCAAACCATTCTACACTGGAGATATCCTCATCACTGAAGACACCCTCTACAGCGGAGAATAAATAACCATCCCCTCCTTAATTTAATTAATTTATATACTCGAATTTATAACGTTGAACAGAGTGCACGCATTTTTCGTTTTCGTTTTTCTTTTTGCAATAATTTAATTCCTACAGCCACCCTCTACAGTCTTTCGGTTTTTCGCGACGAGATAAACTAATCTCAATTAACATTTTGGCGCCACCGGGTGGACTGTAGTGAATATAATTATATAAAAAAGCAACAAAAACAGTGACAGTGACACAATACATATATAATATACCAGGAAGTACAAAATATAATATAACATAAATATAATATATAATATAACAATACATAACATATATATATTCAAAAAAAAAAAAGAGTTGCTCGCGACGGTTGTGGTGGTGAATTCACAAATAAAAATTAAAGAATTCTCCGCGTCGCGAAACAAACTTCTCCAATCGAGCTGCTACTGGAAGGATTTGTCGTCCCCATGCCCTGCACCTGCATTGATTGTCAAAGGAAAGTGGCCGCAGGATTAAAGGATCCGAAAGCAGAACCCCAGGTATTTGTGCAAAAAATTGAAAGTTGAGATAAGACAAATCAAAATCCGTCTTGTGCTGGAATATTGCACCCTCCTTTCAATTCTTGGCGCATACGTACGTACAACAAAAAATAGTAGAGCAAAAATAAATAACAACAAATATAGGTTAGGTTAGGTTAGGGCGGTGATGCAAGGGGGACATAGAAGACCCCCTCGCTTCCACTTGAGCCGCTAGGGCTCCTTGTGCTGCCGCTGGAGCAAGGGTTTCACCGAGATGCTACCCCCCTTCCTGTCTACCAGGGTTCATATATATGCCTAGACTACCTGTGGTGGCCCATGGTCTCACCCTGCTTTTTTTATGAAGGCAACGCGTGGAGAAATCTCTGAGAGATCGTTAAGGTCCGAGAGTTCTTCGGACCCGAAGTGTTTGAGTCTGCTGCGTCCGAGTGCCGGGCAGTAGCATAAGAGGTGCGTTACCGATTCTACCTCCTCTTCATCCCTGCAGCTCCTGCAGAAATCATTGTGGGGGACGGCAAGCCTGGCCGCGTGTTCGCCTATCAGCCAGTGCCCAGTAATTGCCCCAATCGCTAGGCTGCATTCTGGTCTGGTGAGAGCAATTAGTCTCGCCGATCTTTTCTGAGAGCGTGTCGGCCAGATCAGACGTGATGTTCTACAGGTCTGGAGATTACTCCATTTCCTATTGGCTGCCAGGTCGAAAAACTCCCTGCACTTCAGCCTGCAAGTAGTCAAGGGTATGCCTACACGTTCATTCTCCGGTAGGAAAGGGTTGGTAGTCCCTGCCCTAGCTAGTTCATCTGCAGCACAGTTTCCCTCGTGGTCCCTGTGACCGGGATCCCAAATGAGGTAGATGTCATGCTGTTCAGCCATCTCGTTGAGAGATCTGCGACAGTCATTGACTGTCCTGGAGTTGACTATCTGAGAAGATACATATTGTACCCCGATTGCCCCTTAGAGCTTCCAGTGCTTCCTTAATGGCTACTACCTCAGCCTGGAAAACACTACAGTGGTCGGGAAGTCTGCCGCCTCCCACCTGGCCGTTAAGTTTTTATCCATCTGTGTAGATATGAATGGAGCCCTCCGGTCCCGGTATCCGGGCATCCCATTCCTCCCTCGAGGGGATTAAGATTTTGTAGTTAGTGCGAATTCCTGAACTTTTCCCTGCATGTGGAGTTGTCCAGGGCGGGCCACCAGACCACAACACCATAGAATAAGATTGGTCTGATGATCGCTGTGTATAACCATCTGACCATCTTGGGGAACATTCCCCATTTCAGGCCTACCGCCTTGCGGCAGGTATAGAGTGCTATTGCCGCTTTCTTAGTCCTATCAGCGGTGTTCAGCTTCCAGTCCAGTTTCCTGGCTAGTGTGATGCCTAGGTACTTCACACTATCACTAAGAACTAGTGTTTCTCCTAGGAGCTTCGGAAGTCTTAGGTTAGGTATTTTGTACTTCCTGGTAAACAGCACGAGCTCTGTCTTGGACGGATTGACTCCCAGCCCGTTCCTTTGCGCCCAGGCCGACAGAACTTCGAGCTTTCCTGTCATTAGGTCGCATAGCGTCTGTTGGAATTTCCCTACGAAGGTAATGGCAACATCGTCCGCGTACGCAATGATCTTACAGCCGCCACCCTCTAAGGATCGCAGTAGGCTGTTAACCGCCACGTTCCAGAGTAGTGGTGAGAGTACACCTCCTTGCGGGGTGCCCCTCTTGACGTATCTTCGAATAGTCGAACCTCCAAGAGTAGCCTCGACACTCCTGTTAACCAGGATCTGCCGTATTAGGTGAGTTGATCGATTGTCTATTCCAAGTCCCGTCAGTGCGTCGATTATTGAGCACGGCAAGATGTTGTTGAAGGCCCCTTCTATGTCTAGAAAAGCCACAAGTGCGTATTCCTTAAAGTTGATCGCTCGTTCGGCGATCATAGTGATATCGTGCAGGGCTGTTTCTGTTGATGGGCCCCTTTTGTAAGCATGCTGAGAGCATGAGATGTCATTTGGGTTAATGAGTAAGGAAGACAGACTTATAGGTCTGAAGTCCTTGGGGGTGCAGTGGGATGGTTTCCCCGCCTTGGGTATGAATACAACCTTCGTGCACAGCCACGCCTTTGTTATCATACCAGTAGTGAAGACTGTGCTGAAGATTTTCTTAATCCATTTCCTTAGGTTAATACCGGCTCTGGATAACTGAGCCGGTGGAATACCGTCCGGTCCCGGAGATTTGAAGGGTTTAAAACTGTCTATTGCCCATTTAAGATTTCTGTCACTAAGTAGGTAGTTGAGTGGGCCCTGGTGACCCTGGCTACGCATCACCTGGGTTGTTCCTTCCGATGAGCAACCCGGGAAGTGTGCGTTGATAAGGGTCTCCAGGGATTCCTGGCTTGAGGTTGTCCAGCGCCCCTCCGTGTTCTTAATGTAGCCTGCGATGGAGGCTGTAGTAGAGAGAATCTTTCTTAGGCGGGCGGCCTCTGATGTCTCCTGGATGTTGGTGCAGAAATTGACCCAGGCAACCCTCTTTGCCTTGCGCAATTCTTTGTTATATTACCTAAGTTCAGCTTTATAGGCTTCCCACGCCTCGTCTGTGTTGGTACGGTGCGCGTGGTTGAAGGCCCTACGTGCATTTTTTTTGTAGGGGGCTTGTTCGTCCGTAGAGCGTAATGCGGCAACTACGTCAAACTTGAACTCGCGGGAGTAACGGTAGGTCCCGGAGTCGTAGTCAAAGAATGTAATTAATCTGACTAAATTTACCTGAATTATGCAAGGGGCTGTGCTTGCTATGATCAGGCTGGAGTTGATGTGCTTGAAGTCCTGGGTATTTTTCCTCAAGTACCGGTGTTTGTGGGGGTTGGCTGATTTCTTCTCAGCTGGGCCTACTGGCGGTCCGTTTCACGGGAGCAACACTCGAAGTAGGTTAGGTAATGCGGGGTCTGTTGACGGTCCGTTTCACGGGAGCAACACTCGAACTAGACTGATATGCCGCGGGATCTCGTCGTGGTCCGTTTCACGGGAGCAACACTCGGAGGAATTAGGTAGCGCGGGGTCTACTGGCGGTCCGTTTCACGGGAGCAACACTCGAAGTAGACTGGTATGCCGCGGCTTCTACTTGTGGTCCGGTTACACTGGATCCACGCGAAGTAGATAATGGTAGAGCGTCCTACCTTGTGAACCGTTTGACACAGGATCACGTGATATAGGTCAGTTTTAAGTGCCGGAGGTTCAACACTGAGTAACGAGACGAGTGGTTCTGATTTCGCAACTATCTTTATTTCAGAAGAACAACTCTTATATAAGATGCTAAATTATACATACTTAAATCTAAGGAAGGTCAATGTTATGGACGTGATAAAACTAATGTTAATGCCAGGGTTAACCACCTCTGAGTCTGCTGACTCAGATTGTTTGGTCATGTACTGCTTGTACATGCATTCGGCTTAGCTCGCTGGTTTTTTGCTTGCTTTGGTCAGTTGGTCATTCTTCTTGCGGCGCCGTCTACTAGTGCTGGGTTATTAGGTTGAATATTGTTTTATGCTTATTGCTAATTATTACTAGGTGTACTTAATAGGTTAATGGGTTGTATTGCGACATGCTGATGTGTATTGGATCAAATTACTAGTGTGTATCTAGGGTAGTAGGTCTTGGCAATAGGTGCCAACAGGGCTAACGACGAGGTCCACCACGGAGGCTTCTTCGATCTGTTGCTACCCATTCTTTTCTTGGGGCAGGCCTTGTGGTAAGCTTTTGCACTAGTCGCAGTAAGCTTATCTACCATGCCGTTGAGCCCCTCATAGGTCTCGATGGTCTCTGAAGGCGGTTCGCCTAAGGATCTATCTAGTATCTTTTTATAGAGCTCCCAGTTTGCCTTTCTAGGATTTCGAACTGCTTGCTTGGTGAAGTTTTCAAAATTTACTACTCAATATAGCGATCTCAATATAGCGATGGTCTGAAAATGAGTGTTCGTCAAGGACTCTCCAGCTGGTGATTGCATCAGCCAGGGAGTGCGAGAATAATGTGACATCAAGATAAGACATCGGGCAGGGTATGCTCCTCGCTGCTTAGCGGCCGGATCAGGGCACGAAGGGCCTACCTACCTACCACAGGACCACTCTACTCCTAGACTCTAAAGCAATCACGTAGTTTGGGCGCCAGGTGTAACGAACTGTTTTTGCTATATTTTGTTCGCAACAAACGCCGCGACTAGCTCACAGAGGTTGAGGGTACGTTCCACCGAATTTATAGATTCGACGTGATTGCCCGAGCCCAGAAATAACACGGAATGCTTCGTTTCAATCAAATCCCCTTTATTGTCTTTACTTTACAACGAATAAGAGAATCCGACCGACCGCTCGCCCTCCCGTAGATCCCCGATCCCCGCTCCGGGTTGGTGCCAATACACACGCCCTCCCAAAGCTTGCGCCGCGGCAGGTCGTGTGGTCTTGGTGCCTGGCACCGAAACGGCTCACGGTTCCCTTCGTTCGGACTCACGGACTCTGGTTGCGGGGCCTGTGTTGTTGCTGCTGTCTTCTGCGCTGATCTTCTGCTGCCGCTGCTCGTCCGTCGCTGCCGCTCCCTCGTCGTCGCCTCTACTGTTGCTGCTCCTCCTTTATGGGTGCCGTTGACCTTCGGAATCTTTGGCTCGCTGGGATTGCCCTTTCGCCGTGGCCGGCAGCTAATCCGTGTTAACAGACCGAGTGGCTCACCTCCCGGGCAAACGCCGGGCAGGGTATGCTCCTCGCTGCTTAGCGGCCGGATCAGGGCACGAAGGGCCTACCTACCTACCACAGGACACGCCCCCGGTCCTGGCGTTCGCCACTCGCCTCCAAACACCTGCGTGCCTATGCTCCGCAGGATCTATGGTAGGCCAGAGGTTTGGGCGTCGCGTGCTGCAGTGCTGACTTGCTTCCTCCCCCCTCCCCCCGCTGCTGCCCCTCTTGCTACCTGTCTTGGCGTGTGGGAGATCTAATCTCCTCACAGGTTCTACGTGAAAGCAGTTGCCCGCATGCTGCGAGACTGTTTCTGGAGAAGGTGGGTCATGGAGTACCTGCCTACGCTTGCCTTGCCCAGACGGGAGTGGCGCAAGGGCATTGTGGAGGAGGTCTACAGCGGAGCTGATGGAGTCGTCAGAGGCGCCACTGTGCGCGTGAACGATAATGACCTAGGTCGGACAATGTTGCGGCCCGGCTCTAAATTTTGGATTTAAGTGAAGCGGTTCTTCACGGGGTCGGGGATGTCGACGGTCCAACATTGTAATCGATAGGTAGAATCAGTATTGGTAGGAAAATGTAGTATTTTTTAAATTCTCCGATTTCTTGGCTCATTGAAGTACGGGCCTACTGATCTCGGTAATGTGAATGCCGCCAAAAGTGCCCTTTCATTTTCTTGTGAATTGTAGGAGGGCACACTGCGGTAAGATTAAGATCAAGATTCTGAATCGTGAGGCTAATTTAAGCAATTTCAGAATAAAACGAATTTGGCCGATTTCATGGTATTAATTAATAACTTTTAAACTAAGTAAGATTTTTTGAAACGGTTTTTTTATTATTTTATTATTGTTTTTATTATTGACACCGATAGGAATGTTTTTAGAAAAATGGGCGTGGCTCCGCCCCTTCCCTGACGAAATATTAATAAATAACTTTTTAACTAAGTAAGACATTTTTAAACGGTTTTTTTATTATTGTTATGGAATACATTAGAAATAGTTTTTGAAAAAAATGGGCGTGGTTCCGCCCTCCCTTTCCGAGAAAAAAAAGTAAAATTCATATACAAAAGTTGAAAAGGTGATAGGCAAAATTATTCAAACAAATACAATTGAAAAGATTATTGCTATCTGAAAAAATCTCCTGTTCCGTCGAATCGGAACGACCACTCTCGGACTTGTTTCGCCACTTTTGCGTTGTCAACCTGTACCGGGACTGGCTTCCGCACTTGTGGCTCCATGCTCCTTATACTCTTCATTTCTGGCTCTGCCAGACTTTGAATCAGCTTTTCCGATTCGCTCACCGCTCTCCGCCTCGGCGTGGACTCTACTCCTAGAATCTAAAGCAATCACGTAGTTTGGGCGCCAGGTGTAACGAACTGTTTTTGCTATATTTTGTTCGCAACAAACGCCGCGACTAGCTCACAGAGGTTGAGGGTACGTTCCACCGAATTTATAGATTCGACGTGATTGCCCGAGCCCAGAAATAACACGGAATGCTTCGTTTCAATCAAATCCCCTTTATTGTCTTTACTTTACAACGAATAAGAGAATCCGACCGACCGCTCGCCCTCCCGTAGATCCCCGATCCCCGCTCCGGGTTGGTGCCAATACACACGCCCTCCCAAAGCTTGCGCCGCGGCAGGTCGTGTGGTCTTGGTGCCTGGCACCGAAACGGCTCACGGTTCCCTTCGTTCGGACTCACGGACTCTGGTTGCGGGGCCTGTGTTGTTGCTGCTGTCTTCTGCGCTGATCTTCTGCTGCCGCTGCTCGTCCGTCGCCGCCGCTCCTTCGTCGTCGCCTCTACTGTTGCTGCTCCTCCTTTATGGGTGCCGTTGACCTTCGGAATCTTTGGCTCGCTGGGATTGCCCTTTCGCCGTGGCCGGCAGCTAATCCGTGTTAACAGACCGAGTGGCTCACCTCCCGGGCAAACGCCGGGCAGGGTATGCTCCTCGCTGCTTAGCGGCCGGATCAGGGCACGAAGGGCCTACCTACCTACCACAGGACACGCCCCCGGTCGCGTTCGCCACTCGCCTCCAAACACCTGCGTGCCTATGCTCCGCAGGATCTATGGTAGGCCAGAGGTTTGGGCGTCGCGTGCTGCAGTGCTGACTTGCTTCCTCCCCCCTCCCCCCCGCTGCTGCCCCTCTTGCTACCTGTCTTGCCGTGTGGGAGATCTAATCTCCTCACAGGTTCTACGTGAAAGCAGTTGCCCGCATGCTGCGAGACTGTTTCTGGAGAAGGTTGGTCATGGAGTACCTGCCTACGCTTGCCTTGCCCAGACGGGAGTGGCGCAAGGGCATTGTGGAGGAGGTCTACAGCGGAGCTGATGGAGTCGTCAGAGGCGCCACTGTGCGCGTGAACGATAATGACCTAGGTCGGACAATGTTGCGGCCCGGCTCTAAATTTTGGATTTAAGTGAAGCGGTTCTTCACGGGGTCGGGGATGTCGACGGTCCAACATTGTAATCGATAGGTAGAATCAGTATTGGTAGGAAAATGTAGTATTTTTTAAATTATCCGATTTCTTGGCTCATTGAAGTACGGGCCTACTGATCTCGGTAATGTGAATGCCGCCAAAAGTGCCCTTTCATTGTCTTGTGAATTGTAGGAGGGCACACTGCGGTAAGATTAAGATCAAGATTCTGAATCGTGAGGCTAATTTAAGCAATTTCAGAATAAAACGAATTTGGCCGATTTCATGGTATTAATTAATAACTTTTAAACTAAGTAAGATTTTTTGAAACGGTTTTTTTATTATTTTATTATTGTTTTTATTATTGACACCGATAGGAATGTTTTTAGAAAAATGGGCGTGGCTCCGCCCCTTCCCTGACGAAATATTAATAAATAACTTTTTAACTAAGTAAGACATTTTTAAACGGTTTTTTTATTATTGTTATGGAATACATTAGAAATAGTTTTTGAAAAAAATGGGAGTGGTTCCGCCCTCCCTTTCCGAGAAAAAAAAGTAAAATTCATATACAAAAATTGAAAAGGTGATAGGCAAAATTATTCAAACAAATACAATTGAAAAGATTATTGCTATCTGAAAAAATTAGACATTATCTTCATTTTCAAGCTCTTCGTCAGATATAAAACCTAAAAC
Organism: Drosophila ananassae; assembly: GCF_017639315.1. Lineage (NCBI taxonomy): Eukaryota > Metazoa > Arthropoda > Insecta > Diptera > Drosophilidae > Drosophila > Drosophila ananassae. Next base: position 583,990 of record NW_025319057.1, read on the forward strand.
GTCAATTTCATCCTCGGAATCGTCCGTTTCCGTGCGCCATACTTCATAGAGCTCTGCGTTCGAAAACTCGAAGTTACCTGGTGCGGATTTGTGCACATTAAGACAAATTGCGTCTTATTCAGAATTAATAGCTCTACAATTTGCACTTGGACGCACACCAATACACAGACATATATTTTTTGTAAACCTAAGTAAAGTTAAATGTTTTTGGAAAAGAATTCACTTCACTTCCAAAGTTAACACCAAATAATGCGAATTTGTAAGTACGTGCTTTTTGGCTGAAACAGCTGACTTTAACAGTGAATAGCCTTAACAGTGCACTGTTAATTAACATTTTTGATATGGAGTCATATGGAGCCATATGTTTTTAATATGTTTACATAAAAAAAGCCAAATATTTTAACTTTGATAAAATGACTAAATACCATGAAATCGGCCAAATTTCCCATAGTGCATAGGCCCTTAAAGTATTACCCTTTCTTTTGGACCTACGCGTCAGGGGAGCCGTTTAAAGGCAACTCCGCATGAGGCAAGACAACAAACAACCATTACATACGTGGGATCGTAACCTTTTAATAGATTTTGGATTCGATTACAACACCAAACAAGGAACCAATTCGTTCCCGGCGACCTAAGCGGCACCTCCTTTTTGCTACTTGTAGAGAAAGCTGCAGCGAATTATTTATAAATTTTTATATTAGCAGTGTCATATTGTGAACATTGGGCTACTGAATTTTATACAAAGCATGATTTTTATATTAAATTCATTTTGTTCATTATGAAGTTATTCTATGAAAGAAAGAATATTGTACATTTATACTATGTAAATAGTGTCTAAATATTCTTTGTTATTTTATTGTAATTAGATATATATATATATATATAAGTTGTTCGTCGTTAGAGCGTTATGCGGCCACTACGTCAAACTTGAACTCGCGGGAATAACGGTAGGTCCCGGAGTCGTAGTTAAAGAATGTATCACATCTGACTAATTTACCTGGATTCTGCAAGAGACTGACGGTTGACCAGGTGTTTGTTGCGATCAGGCTGGAGTTGGAGGGTTCTCCCCAAGTCCTCAAGTGGTTCGGCTGATTCCGTATCGGCCGGTCCTACTTGTGGTCCGTTTCACGGGAACAACACTCGAAGTAGGTGGGGTAACGCGAGGTCTACTCGTGGTCCGTTTCACGGGAGCAACACTCGAAGTAGATTGGTATGCCGCGCGTTTTCTTGTGGTCCGTTTACACAGGAGCCACTCGAAGTAGGTTCGATGATGAAAGTTCTACTGGTGGTTTACTCTGGAGCCACGCAAAGTAGATAGCTTTCAGAGAGTCCTATTTGTGAACCGTTTTACACAGGTTCACTCAAAGTGGCTCAGAAGAACAATTCTTATAAAAGATGATACAAATCAAATTACTAAGTGTGCATATAGGGTAGTAGGTCTTGGCACTAGGTGCCAACTTAAGTCATATGAATGTATAGGTAATTTAGAATTAATTAAATAATGATAATGTATAATTAATGTAGATAATTAAGTGGAATGTATGAAGTCTAGTATAAGTTAGTTTAGGGCGGAGCGGGAGCGCAAGTAATGCTCTCACATGCGCTCTCCCATGAATTTGCCCCGCTTCCCCGCACTAGATAAGCTAGGCTTAAGTTTTTGTTGATATGAATATATACTCGAATTTATAACGTTGAACAGAGTGCACGCATTTTTCGTTTTCGTTTTTCTTTTTGCAATAATTTAATTCCTACAGCCACCCTCTACAGTCTTTCGGTTTTTCGCGACGAGATAAACTAATCTCAATTAACATTTTGGCGCCACCGGGTGGACTGTAGTGAATATAATTATATAAAAAAGCAACAAAAACAGTGACAGTGACACAATACATATATAATATACCAGGAAGTACAAAATATAATATAACATAAATATAATATATAATATAACAATACATAACATATATATATTCAAAAAAAAAAAAGAGTTGCTCGCGACGGTTGTGGTGGTGAATTCACAAATAAAAATTAAAGAATTCTCCGCGTCGCGAAACAAACTTCTCCAATCGAGCTGCTACTGGAAGGATTTGTCGTCCCCATGCCCTGCACCTGCATTGATTGTCAAAGGAAAGTGGCCGCAGGATTAAAGGATCCGAAAGCAGAACCCCAGGTATTTGTGCAAAAAATTGAAAGTTGAGATAAGACAAATCAAAATCCGTCTTGTGCTGGAATATTGCACCCTCCTTTCAATTCTTGGCGCATACGTACGTATAAAAAATAGTAGAGCAAAAATAAATAACAACAAATATAGGTTAGGTTAGGTTAGGGCGGTGATGCAAGGGGGACATAGAAGACCCCCTCGCTTCCACTTGAGCCGCTAGGGCTCCTTGTGCTGCCGCTGGAGCAAGGGTTTCACCGAGATGCTACCCCCCTTCCTGTCTACCAGGGTTCATATATATGCCTAGACTACCTGTGGCGGCCCATGGTCTCACCCTGCTTTTTTTATGAAGGCAACGCGTGGAGAAATCTCTGAGAGATCGTTAAGGTCCGAGAGTTCTTCGGACCCGAAGTGTTTGAGTCTGCTGCGTCCGAGTGCCGGGCAGTAGCATAAGAGGTGCGTTACCGATTCTACCTCCTCTTCATCCCTGCAGCTCCTGCAGAAATCATTGTGGGGGACGGCAAGCCTGGCCGCGTGTTCGCCTATCAGCCAGTGCCCAGTAATTGCCCCAATCGCTAGGCTGCATTCTGGTCTGGTGAGAGCAATTAGTCTCGCCGATCTTTTCTGAGAGCGTGTCGGCCAGATCAGACGTGATGTTCTACAGGTCTGGAGATTACTCCATTTCCTATTGGCTGCCAGGTCGAAAAACTCCCTGCACTTCAGCCTGCAAGTAGTCAAGGGTATGCCTACACGTTCATTCTCCGGTAGGAGAGGGTTGGTAGTCCCTGCCCTAGCTAGTTCATCTGCAGCACAGTTTCCCTCGTGGTCCCTGTGACCGGGATCCCAAATGAGGTAGATGTCATGCTGTTCAGCCATCTCGTTGAGAGATCTGCGACAGTCATTGACTGTCCTGGAGTTGACTATCTGAGAAGATACATATTGTACCCCGATTGCCCCTTAGAGCTTCCAGTGCTTCCTTAATGGCTACTACCTCAGCCTGGAAAACACTACAGTGGTCGGGAAGTCTGAAGGACTCCTTTAGGCTCAGATGCTCACAAAAGTAACCGCCTCCCACCTGGCCGTTAAGTTTTTATCCATCTGTGTAGATATGAATGGAGCCCTCCGGTCCCGGTATCCGGGCATCCCATTCCTCCCTCGAGGGGATTAAGATTTTGTAGTTAGTGCGAATTCCTGAACTTTTCCCTGCATGTGGAGTTGTCCAGGGCGGGCCACCAGACCACAACACCATAGAATAAGATTGGTCTGATGATCGCTGTGTATAACCATCTGACCATCTTGGGGAACATTCCCCATTTCAGGCCTACCGCCTTGCGGCAGGTATAGAGTGCTATTGCCGCTTTCTTAGTCCTATCAGCGGTGTTCAGCTTCCAGTCCAGTTTCCTGGCTAGTGTGATGCCTAGGTACTTCGCACTATCACTAAGAACTAGTGTTTCTCCTAGGAGCTTCGGAAGTCTTAGGTTAGGTATTTTGTACTTCCTGGTAAACAGCACGAGCTCTGTCTTGGACGGATTGACTCCCAGCCCGTTCCTTTGCGCCCAGGCCGACAGAACTTCGAGCTTTCCTGTCATTAGGTCGCATAGCGTCTGTTGGAATTTCCCTACGAAGGCAATGGCAACATCGTCCGCGTACGCAATGATCTTACAGCCGCCACCCTCTAAGGATCGCAGTAGGCTGTTAACCGCCACGTTCCAGAGTAGTGGTGAGAGTACACCTCCTTGCGGGGTGCCCCTCTTGACGTATCTTCGAATAGTCGAACCTCCAAGAGTAGCCTCGACACTCCTGTTAACCAGGATCTGCCGTATTAGGTGAGTTGATCGATTGTCTATTCCAAGTCCCGTCAGTGCGTCGATTATTGAGCACGGCAAGATGTTGTTGAAGGCCCCTTCTATGTCTAGAAAAGCCACAAGTGCGTATTCCTTAAAGTTGATCGCTCGTTCGGCGATCATAGTGATATCGTGCAGGGCTGTTTCTGTTGATGGGCCCCTTTTGTAAGCAAGCTGAGAGCATGAGATGTCATTTGGGTTAATGAGGAAGGAAGACAGACTTATAGGTCTGAAGTCCTTGGGGGTGCAGTGGGATGGTTTCCCCGCCTTGGGTATGAATACAACCTTCGTGCACAGCCACGCCTTTGTTATCATACCAGTAGTGAAGACTGTGCTGAAGATTTTCTTAATCCATTTCCTTAGGTTAATACCGGCTAACTGGATAACTGAGCCGGTGGAATACCGTCCGGTCCCGGAGATTTGAAGGGTTTAAAACTGTCTATTGCCCATTTAAGATTTCTGTCACTAAGTAGGTAGTAGGTGGTGACCCTGGCTACGCATCACCTGGGTTGTTCCTTCCGATGAGCAACCCGGGAAGTGTGCGTTGATAAGGGTCTCCAGGGATTCCTGGCTTGAGGTTGTCCAGCGCCGTGTTCTTAATGTAGCCTGCGATGGAGGCTGTAGTAGAGAGAATCTTTCTTAGGCGGGCGGCCTCTGATGTCTCCTGGATGTTGGTGCAGAAATTGACCCAGGCAACCCTCTTTGCCTTGCGCAATTCTTTGTTATATTACCTAAGTTCAGCTTTATAGGCTTCCCACGCCTCGTCTGTGTTGGTACGGTGCGCGTGGTTGAAGGCCCTACGTGCCGCCTGAAGGCCGCCTGAGTAGCGAGTGCGGTGGAGGTCCTAAGTGGTCATGACCCATATATGCCGAGCATATTCTTAGATGGCCGCCTGGGCCCTCTATCGATGCGGCTACGTGATCATTGCTGAAATTTGGTAGCAAGAAGGTATTAAGGCTTTTCTTTTCGAGTATGCATGCTCGCTTTTTACCTGTTACATCGGCTGTGTACAGCCTGAAGTCCGACGCCCCCAAACCGAGAATCCTGTCTCCGTGGATCCAGGGTTCTTGGTTGAGGGCCACGTCAGCTCCACTCTCTGCAAGATGGAGCAGGAGGGCGGCGGAAGCCACCTTACTGTGATGGAGGTTTATCTGCAGGAATGTCAGGGACATCCTTTAGAATCTCCACCACAGTAACCTCCGCCTCGGTGTCGGAGCCCAGCAATGAGTCCTCCTCCATGCCGACGCCACCAAGAGCCCTCGCCAGGTCACTCTCCTCTGAGGTGTACCCTTCCAGAATGTCCTCCTCCACGTCTGACATTCCTTCAGGGCGGACCTCTTCGGTCGGTTCCACCGAGTCTAGCTCATGTGCGTCCATCTCCAAGTGGATGCCTCCAGGCTTACTCTTCGCATCCGACTTGTAGATCCTCACCGCAACGTGCTCGAACCCGTATTTGATACGGCTACCAGCACCCTCCAGGATCTTCGCAGTCTCCTCATTTAGAGTGAGGACAACCTGCCTTCTCAATCCCACTGCTTCCTCCACCTTGGCGACTCTCCAGTCCGCCGCAGGGAGTGTGGGATTACACATTTTAAGCATGGCCAGAATGGTGGCAGGGTCCGCCGGATTCTCTGTCAGCCATACGCGGGCCCTCTGTTTGCTGGGGATCTTGTCCCAGTCCACCGCCTCCAGACTGGCTCCTGGGTAAACCTCCCCAAGCGACGCAATCATTCGCTTGTAGAGGCTTACAGACCTCGCATCTTGGCACGCTATCACCTTGATGCTACCCTGGTACCACCCTGCGTCTTCGCAGTCCGGTGGAGGTCCTCCGCTCTTGAGCATCTCCTCCATGAAGCGCCCATGCATCTCGTTCACCACCTTCCGCCAAAGCTCTTTGGGGATCAGGCTATCTTTGGAGCCATTATCAACGACCCCAATGATGGTCCTGCCCTTAGTAACTTCGGCGAAGGATCTGTTACTTTGCTGTGTCTGCACCTTCTTAGCTAGGGGCGCTCGCACTTTGTGCACTCTCCTTGGCAGAGTCGCCTACTCCTGTCGGCTTCTTTGGAGGCGCCGCTCGCCTCCGGATGTTGTCCCTCAGTGGGGAGCTTCTCCATCCCAGCATCTCTTTGGCCTCTATCTGCCTTGGAGATTGATGGATCCGTGATCCCATTTTCGGACTTTCTTAGGGAGTTCCGTTCTCCACTATTTGTTTTTGTTTTTATATTTTTGCAGTTCATTTTTGGACCCACGAGTAGGCGGAAAGGGGTTCGTCCATCATGACATAGCCCGCTTGTCATGATAAGCCTGATTAAAACTGAGGGGTCGGCCGGTCCCCCAGAGTCCGCATATTAACGTCCGTGCATCCCCCGGACATGCATCCCTCGGCATATGCTGTTCCACCTTGGATTGGGGTGATTTGAGGAAGGGAGTTTTCTTCTCCCCGCCCGACTACAATTCGCCGACTACAATACCGGGACCTGTTACCAGCCGCCCTCACGTGGAGAGTATAGTCGCACTACCACCGCTGCTGTATGTATGTATGTACATTTTGCACTTTTTGGCGCGTATAGTTGAACGGAACGCCAAGTGACGCGCTCCCCTACAATTTGGTCGTGCATATTGGTTGCGGACACCTCGACTATCAATAATTCGTTATCAATTAATTAATCAATTTACATATTTTTTTGGTTAAATTTAATAAATTATTTATTATATTTAAATAAGATTAATTAATTATTTTCGTTTTCGCATTTTCTTGTTGTTGAATTAAATTCAATAAATTTTTAAATAAATTTCTAAAATTTATTTATTTAAATAAATAAAAAATTTAAATAAATTAATAAAATTTCTTTAACAAAAAATTTAAATAAATTATTAAATCTTAAATTTGCATTGTTTTCGTTTTTGTATTGAAAAACAAATTTTTTATAATGGAAAGTACTAAACAAAAACTTAATTCCACGACTCTTATTGATTAAAAAAAAAAAAGATTAAATGTCAAAGGTAAAAGCATTCGCCGGTTTGAGGAACGTTTGGAAGATGGATCACTTCCTTTAAACAAAACCGAGCTAGAATGCAGGCTTCAGGTTTTAGATGAGGCAATTTCTAAAGCAAATGAGTTGCAAGACCAGATCGAGCAAATAGATGATGATTCGGAGGATGATGGATGATTTCGGAGCCGAGTTGGAAGAATTTGGAATAACTACCAAGGCAAGGATTATGTCCTTATGAAATGCCTTGAATTCAGCTGAAGACTCCCGTTCAGCTACTGCAAGTTCTGCAGCCCCAACTCGAGCTCGACTTCCTAGTTTGCGCTGCCAAAATTCAGTGGAAATTATTCGGATTTCAAAAATTTCATAAGTCTTTTCGAGACATTAGTTGACAAAGATGTGAACATTCCAGTTATCGAGAAATTTAATCATTTAATTTCTTGCCTCTCTGGTGAAGCCTTAGGAACTGTCAAGGCATTCCAGGTCACCGAGAGTAATTACGACAAAGCTATCCCTAGTCTAAAAAGAGTTTATGATAACGAATGTCTCATCTTTGCGAACCAAATACGTCAACTGTTTAGCCTTCCGAAAATTTCTCAGCCGTCTGCGTCGTCGTTGAGGGGTCTCATCGACACTGTGTCATCAATTTATGGATCACTATTATCCATAGGAGATGATACTAAAATTGCAAACTCAATGATTATTCATTTAGTTTTGAGTAGAGTGGATCCAGTGACCAAGCAAAAATGGGAAGAGTCACTGGATTATGAGGAATTGCCGCTGTGGTCCGATTTCGAAAAAATACTAAATCGTAGATACCAGCATCTGTCCGCTGAAGAGACTGGCAAACCAAAACAAGAAAAAACTGGGTTCAGCAAGCAACTGAATAGAACTTCGTTGGCTTGTTCTTCTACCAACGCCAAACCAGCTTGAAGTTATTGTAACGCTAACAACCATTTTTTGCCCAGTGCAGTCCGTTCGCTCGCCTTGCTGTAATGCAAAGGTTTGAGTTTGTTAAGTCAGCCTCCCTATGTTTGAATTGTCTGCGAAAAGGTCACACGGTAGCGATTTGTAAATCGACCAGGTGTCAAATCTGTTCAAGATCGCACCATAAACTTCTGCACCGATTTACAGTGACCGAAAATAACTAAGCATTACCACCACCCACACAAAATCCTCCTCCAGAGTTAACGAATGATGGCCCTTCTACTTCACATGCTTTGCAAGCGTCGTCTGTAGAAAGGGTTTTGTTAGCAACGTCGATCGTAAGCGTTCGCACAAAAAATGGTGAGCACATCTTGGCCCGAGCATTACTTGACTCAGGGTCACAAATGAATTTTATTACAGAAGATCTTGCTCAACGCTTACAGATCCGTAGGGAGGAATCGTGCATCAACTTGCTTGGAATTGGTGAAACTAATTCACAAGGTAAGAAAAAGATACACACCGTGGTGAAGTCGAGAATAATGGTAGCGAGTTTCCGTTCGACTTTTGGGTTTTGAAAACCATTTCAGGCTATCACCCTGACCAGTCAGTGAACGTAAAAGATTGGACCCTTCCAAAGAACTTGCCGTTAGCAGACCCATATTTTTGCAAACCTCAGCGGATAGATATGCTAATTGGAGCTGAGTCATTTTTCGAACTGTTGTCCGTTGGCCAAATAAAACAAGGTCCGAACCATCCCATCCTTCAAAAAACTCTCCTTGGGTGGATAGTATCGGGAAAATATCTGGCAAATTCCTCAACTCCTCCACAGCCGGTCTGTAGTCTGAATTGCCAAGGAAATATTAGAGTCAATAGACAAAAACTTGAAAAAGTTCTGGTCGTTGGAAGAAGTTTCATCTTCTAAAAAGATGTTGTCGCCAGAACAAGAGCTATGTGAGGAACATTATCGGAAGACTACAAGAATACTGCCTTCAGGTCGATTTGAAGTTAAACTTCCATTTATGTCGGATCCAAGCGTGTTGGGCAATTCATTCGAGATAGCCAAACGCCGATTTCTGTCGCTCGAGAGAAGATTATCTCGAGATCCGAACTTAAAGAAAATGTATTTGGAATTTATGGAAGAATACGAATCCCTAGGCCATATGTCCCCTGCAAACAATGACGTTCTTGCTTCTCCACACTACGTCATACCCCACCAGTGTGTCCTGCGGCCGCAAAGTACAACGACCATTGAATTGAGCAAGTGGTTTTCAAACTCACCTGAAGTTACTGCATCCGAGAGCACAATTAAGCCAATAACACTTTCGGACTCAGAGCTGACCAAATCATTAGGAATCGTTTGGGTTCCTAAAGATGATGTATTTAAATTCGAAATTGATATGTCAGTCATGGGTCAAAGGGCGACTAAGCGGAATATTCTTTCGGTGACGTCAAAGCTTTTCGACCCTCTTGGCTTATTAAGCCCGATCCTTATTAAAGGAAAGATCCTGTTACAGGAACTTTGGCTCAATAAGCTAGATTGGGATGAGTCCATTCCACTGCACTTGGAAACCGCATGGAACAAAATTCAGCTTGCCTTGTCACAGTTAGAAGAGATCTCAATACCGATATTTATGATGAGTGAGCCAATGTCACCAATTGAAATTCATGCCTTCTCTGATGCATCGATGAGAGCCTATGGAGCCTGCGTCTATATCCGTTGCAAATCTGCAGAAGGTAGTAAAGTCTTATTGTTGACTGCAAAGTCAAAAGTAGCGCCGCTTAAGACAAAGACGCTCCCCCGTCTTGAGTTATGTGCCGCTCACCTTCTCGCGGACCTCTGTCGCAAAATAAAACCTCTTATCAAAGCACCGATCGAACGAAGTGTATATTGGTCAGATTCGGAAGTTTGTCTTCATTGGATTCGTTCGATGGATGGCATCGTCGTTGTCAACGTTCGTATCAAATAGAGTTGCAGAGATTTAAGAGTGGTCAGAGGATAGCACGTGGCGGCATGTACCAACTAAACAGAACCCGGCAGATATTGAGTCAAGAGGTGGAGACGTAAAGGAAACGATAGAATCAATTTGGTTCACAGGTCCATCGTTTTTAACGGAGCCGGAAGATAAGTGGCCAACGAGCCCTCGGTTTGATCCGTCACCAGAGATTTTGCAGATGGAAGCAAAGAAGAGTGCGGTCGGACTGACTGCAATGGTCTCTACCTCATATTTGTTGGAAATGATAGAAGGATTTTCCTCTCAATTAAAACTGCTGCGAGTGTTCGTTTACATGGTCCGCTTTATAAAGAAGTGTAAACAATTAGTAGTTACTTCTGATTATGTACTAGACATCTGCATGAGTGGCATAAAACCCACATTCAAATGCACAATGCTAAAAATGAATTGAGTGAATTTGAGAGCAAAGCCAACATGATGTGAGAGGGTTGGATCTCTTACGCCTACTCATTTGCACAATCATTTGGTAGAAGGAAACGAATTGAGTGAATTGAGAACGTTGAAAACAGAGACGTTTCATTCAAATGATTCGAGTTGTAAATGTAAATAAAAGGAAATAAAAAAACAAATTAAATGCAGCGAATTTATATCTAATTTAAATTGAAATGCAAAAACATTAATTTGGCAATATTTTCAGAGTTAGTGGCTATTTGATAACGCTTCTGTTATCAAATTTCTTGCGTTTGAAAAGGTCCGTTCCGAAGCCGCGCTTCTCGCTGGAATGCAAAATATTTTGCAGCTTGTTTTGTGCAGTAGCGGAAAAAATTGCTTATTTAAATGCCACCAAGCTAAAGCATTAAAATCAAGAGTGTATGCAACCTTAATATTGGAATATCCAAAAATTTCTTGTTCCACCTTGTCTTGTATTGTCTCACATTTGGGGACATCGAAATAATAACCTAAAAACCAAACTTTAAAAAACTAGGTCTACATAAACTCGTATATGCATACAGGCTCGTCGGCTTCTTTTATAAATTGGTTGTCCATATTTCCGTCTTTTTTTTGCACCTCTTGTTTTTTTTTTATATTAAGTTAAAAATTGTTAAAAATTTGTAGACAAATTTGTAGCAGCTCTCAGAATGATAAGAAACAACTCGAAGGATTCGGGTATACATGATATTGACATATATCTCATTTCACTTTTCGTTTCGTTTATTCCCTGTCATTTCGTTTGAAGTCTCAAATTACGAGAGGAACCTAAGCTTACATTCATACAATTTCATTTCATTTCCAACATTCTACTCACTCCATTCTATTCGATTCGAATGTACTCTATTAGACGTATGTTATGAATGTAATCATGCAGATGTCTATTATGTACCTTCACCTGTAGAATATCAAGAAGATTTTAATAAAATTGTCCAGATAGTCCAAGAGCACGAGTATCAAGAGGAAATTAAAAATATTAGAAAAAATCTTGTTGTTAGCCCAAGCCTACAGAAGCTAAGTCCGTTTGTCCATGAAACCTCTCAGGCTGGGCTTACCTTTTCGTTGTTGCGGGTCGGGGGGCGACTAGCTAATGCTCCTATTTCGTACGATGCCAAGTTTCCAGTATTGTTGACGAAGCGCTCTCAATTTGTTCAGAGCTACGTCCGATACTTGCACGAGTCGAATTTTCATGTGGGTCCACGAGCACTAGTGAGTCTCTTGCGACAGCGCGTTTGGATAGTAAACGCGCAGGAAGTCTTCAGTCAGATAGTGCGGTCATGCATACGCTGTTTTAAATGCAAGCCTCATCTGATGACTTAAATCATGGGAGATTTACCCTTAGATCGAGTTCGTGCTCTCCGCCCATTTTCCATATGTGGCGTGGATTTCTGTGGCCCTATTGAGACGACATTGAAAATTCGTGGTAGGCCACCATACAAGTCCTACATTGCCCTGTTTGTTTGTTTTGCGTCTAAAGCAGTTCATTTAGAAGTAGTTTCCGATTTGTCAACTGATTCCTTTCTATTGGCTTTCCAAAGGTTCGTTGGGCGCCGAGGATGTCCGCAAATCATGCACTGCGACAACGCGAGGAACTTCGTCGGAGCGAGTCGCCACTTCACGGCACTGCGGCACCAAATCGAGAGCGAAGCGGACGAGCTGCGACAATACGCATCAAGAAAAGGATGCGTATTTGCGTTCTTACCGCCGCGGGCTCCGCACATGGGCGGACTATGGGAGGCAGGTGTGAAATCAGCACCTACTCCTACGAGCGGTGGGCAGCGCGAAGTTGACCGCAGAGGAGCTGCAGACCGTCCTCGTTGGAGTCGAGGCCGTCCTGAACTCGAGGCCCCTGGGCGCCCTCAGTCAGGACCCAAGCGACGGCGAGGTGTTGACTCCCGAGCACCTGTTGACAGGCGGGCCGCTCATCGCCCCACCAGCACCGCGGACCCCGGACCTTGCGGCGATGGCGGCTTGTCTCGTCAAACAAGCAAACGTTTTGGCAGCGTTGGTCCCGGGAGTACGTCTTGGGCCTACAGGCGGTCGAAGTGGCAGCGGGAGCAGGAGGACGCCAGGAAGGGCGATCTGGTCGTGGTCGCCGAGGACAACCAGCCGCCCCAGCAGTGGATCACCGCCAGGATCGTCGAGACTCACGCCGGCGCGGACGGAAGGGTCAGAGTCGCCGACGTCAGGAGGAGTAGAGGAGCAGTATTTAGGAGAGCAGTCCACAAGCTGGCGAGGTTGCCAGTAGTTGAAGCCTAATGAAGGTCTGTCCTTGAGCTCAACGGCGGCAAACTTCGATGAGTGAATATCACTAAATGAAATTTTAATATATTTGCGACGCAAACTGTAAATTTTAGCAAGGCATAAATTGAATTATTTTTAATTAATGATTACGTGAATAATTTTAATTAATGAAATCGCAATTTCTTCTAATTCCTAATTGAGTTACTACATTAATTCCAATTGTAGTTAAACTGATTTATTGAATTTAACCCAATATTTTTAAATCTTTTTCTCATGTCTAAATAAAATATATGTATTAATATGAGTTCTAATGAAATTATTTGAAGTAGCTGTTAGGGAGATATTTTATAATAAAATGGAAATACCCAATATGGAAAAATGAATCAAGTTCCCTCCAAATTATATTTGAGTATTTGGAACTCAATGAAGGCTTAAGGCAATTACAGATCCGCCACCGAAACTTCAAATAGCCATGCTGGAACCACAAAAAGTATCGCATAGGATTGTGATATGGGGCGAATCAAACGTCGTAGACCTCGTCAAGGTTGGATTGGTTAAGAATGGGGTATACCCTACCAACTGATCTGAGTCATTCTCTCTCTCTCTCTTTCTACTGAGTGATTTGTTTCTCTAGTTTTTTTTTGGATTTGATTCGGTAGGACAATCAATTGGGGTTTTTCTTTATTAATTTGCATCTACCTAGTGCACTTAAATTTATTTTGATGATGTGTTGTAGGGATACGTGAAAAGAACCCCCCCCCCCCCCCCCCTAAAAATGGATTATTTATTATATATGGATTAAATAATTTACTTTTATTATACCAGGATCCTCTGCCCCTGGTGCTAGTCAAGGCGTAGCTAAAGGTGCTGGATTTGGGGCCGTAGATGCAGGGAAGAAAAGTGGTAGAAGACCCTCGCAAGCAGCCGGTGCCAAGGGATCTGGAGCGTTACCCACAGGAAAGCCACGGCAATCCAAAACTACAGGTAAAACATCTAAGACAGGCAGGAGAGATTCCAAAATTGAAGGGGAGACAAGTGAAGGCGGAACTGGCGCTTCTGCATCTAGTGCTCGTGGAAGCTTACGTAGTAGTAAGTTGGATAGATATGGAAAGAAAGGAAAGCGCTCTTCTTCGCGGTGCAGAGATGATGGCCAGTTTGACGAATTTGTGAGACATACTGTTCAATCTTTGTCCGCAGGCGATATTGATGGTTGTGGTTTAGAACGCGAGCTGCGCAAAATTCTTGATATGTTCGTTGATGAATGCGGGTTTTGTTTTTGCAAGTGCAATATTCCAAAAAGTCGATTTTATGCTATATGCCATAAGCTATACCACCATGGACTACACACCTTAGACTTTAAAGAATTGGCTTATATGCACAAACGCATTTACGCCGCAGCGGAAAACATTCTTCCTGGCTGTCTTTTCAATATGATAATAAAAGACATTACTGGCATCAACTGTGGTAGTGCCGGAACGGTTAACAAACAAAAGTGCTGCAGCTGCAAAAACACAATGTGCTGCGATGCGAACGAGGAGAAATTAATGCGAAAAGGTAAACAAATGTGAAATAGTTCAAAACATTTATCAATTTAAATTAATTTCAGTCATGCGTCTTGAAAATGATATTGAAAATGCTAAAATGTGTCTAAAAAACCTAAAAAGTATTCCCTCTAAGCTCTCAATACAGAGATGCCGCTTGGATGGAGGTGATTCTTCTTTAATGTGAGTATATTAAGATATAATTAGTAATCATTATTTCTGCAATTATTTTAGTAGATCCATCGACATTGACCGTGTAAAACATAATAGGCATTTCAAAGAACATTTTCCAATCGTCTAAATGAATGTTAATAAGCAAAAACAATGAAATTGAAATCCGAGTTTCACTCGTGTGTGTTACATTAGGAAATCCTGAAAGCGAAGGTTAACATAAAAATTATTCGCCATCATCGTATATTCATGTCGAAGCTATAAAAAAATCAATCGTATTATTCTATTCTGTCAAAAATGCCAATTCCAAAATTATAAGTTATAAATATATATTTAAAAGTAATTTCAAGAAATAAATCATTTTATTTTATGTTTCTTTTTTTATGCGTGTCTTATTTAGTAAATCTTCTCCTTAGGATACTAACAATAAGTTATAAAATCTTAAATCAATAATCAAAAGTTGTTATTTATCATGTACTTTTTTTAATATTTGGTTTTCTTTTATCCGACAGAGACAGACAGAGACATTTTTTTTTACAGTTCTATTTTATCGAATGCATTTGACTATTTTAATTTATTTGACAATTTCATTTATCAATAATAACATTAATAAAAAGGGGCAGGTGAATTTAAGCTATTTAAATTTTAGGAAAAAGAAGATTCATTTTTATTTATTTGACTTTAAAACAGTTTAAAAAAAAAAATAAAACTTGGCGGGCTAATTTTACTTTTAATTTGATTTTAACAAACAGTTTTCAAAAAAGATAAAAGTTGGCGGGCTGATTTTGCAGCCAGTCCTCTCTGCTCCAGAGCCCAAGTAGTTGTGTGAAGAGGGATTAGGAAAGTCTCCCGGAGTATTACCCAAAGGGCAACTTTTGTTTCGGGAGACTTTCCATAGAAATGGCGGGCTCCTGAAGAGAGCACTTTCTCCTGGTGTTGTTTTTGGGGTCGTCGGGCCTCATTCGTCCCATGGTCGTCATGGCGCTTGGTATTTCCTTTGTTCCTGGTATTTTTCTTTATTTCTTCCAGGTGGGAACTCCAAATGCCAGGCGGGACCGGTTGGCAGCTCTCATTTTTTGGTCATTTTCCCCAGGTGACAACTCCGACTACCAGGCGGGGCAGGTTGGCAGCACTCATCGCGGAAATAGGTAAATATGGGAAAGAAATTTAAAAGTTTGTAAGTTTAGCAATTGAAGGAGACATTTAGGACATCACATTGAGGGACGGCGTTGTGGGACAGAGGATTTTGCCGGTTGGCGTGTTCAAGGGCGTCGTCTTTTAGGTGCATCGGGTCGTGTCATCTTGGAGGGTAAGTTTTGTTTTTGGTTTCTTCTTCTTGTTAGTCTTCCAATTGTCAGTGTTTTGTCTTTAACTAATAAGGTACATTTGCAGGTAAATCCAGTGGAAGTCGTCAAGTGGATAAGGGTTATCACAGGTGAGTATCACAGATAGTTGATCAGTCGGCAATCAGCGTCGTTAAAAAGAAATTTTTAGATCAATAACATGAAATGCTGTATTAAGAAGAAGACGGAAGATTATGTAAACATCAAAAACACGTGAACAGTAAAGACTTCAGGATAAGATTAAAAACAGATATTTAGGACGACATTAAGCAGGCAGGTACGCAGATGATCCTGGAGCAGGTGCCATCCTTGGAAGTGCAATAGCTTCTCAGGCATCAATTCCCTTCAGGGG